>NC_048300.1:159990250-161190250 GCF_013100865.1 Trachemys scripta elegans
GCCGCGGCCACTCGGAGTCTCCCCCTCCCTCCCAGGCTCTCAAATCTGGGAGGGAGGGGGAGACTCCGAGTGGCCGCAGCGCGGGCGCCGCTTCTCCCCCTCCCTCCCTCCTAGGCTTGAGAGCCTGCGGGGAGGAGGC
This sequence comes from Trachemys scripta elegans, assembly GCF_013100865.1. Taxonomy (NCBI): domain Eukaryota; kingdom Metazoa; phylum Chordata; order Testudines; family Emydidae; genus Trachemys; species Trachemys scripta. The sequence continues at coordinate 159,990,390 of NC_048300.1, forward strand.
AGGGCTGGGGATTTGGGGAAGGGGCGGAGTTGAGGTGGGGCTGGGGGTGGGGTAATTAAAGAACGGAGGCGGGGGCAGCCAAAATTGTTTTTGCTTTGGGCGGCAAAAATCCTAGAGCCGGCCCTGCCTGGATCTATGCTAGTAAATGCACATTCAGCCTGTATTGTAGGAGAACAGATATATTTGGAGTGCCCATGGGAAAACTAGTTAAGGCAAGTATAAATTTATGAGCTTGTTTGATGGGATTTTCTTAGCCTCATAATGCAAATGCTGCACACGAGCCAGGATAATTTTTGTACTCCAAATTTCCAGTGACATCTTTTAGTAAGTCCCTTTAAGAGAGACTTTATGTTTGATGCCAAGGTAGCATCAGCATCTCTTCTGTGCTAGGTGTCTTCCTGAAGTATTCTTGGTACATGGTGCCGTCTGTACAATGTATGTGCTACATAAAGTACATTATAGTTCTGCTTGTAGCACACCCAGTGTGGGGAGCTAAGTGCTAGTTGGGCTTCAAGAACAGACCTGGCATTGGATAACTATGTAAAGCTTCCAACACCAAACTCGCACCTTACTGAGGAGAAAGGAAAGAAGGGTGCGCAATGTGCAGGAATAGGTGAAGGGGTCCAATATATTCTACTATTCACTGAACTGAGAAAGTCGTAGTGGCTTGGGATTCTCCAAGTTTCTTGTGAACCTCCTATAGCTATTTGGAATAACTATAATTTTGCACTGAGCATCAGGAGGCTTCATCAGATGTGCCATGTCTGCACCGCACCATTGATAGTGTTTGGAAACTGCCTTGTGCAAACGTTTTAAGATCAATTTTCAGTTGGCACCTGCACACAGCTATAGAACACTATACAATATTATTTATAATAACAACAACTATTAAAATAATGTATCTTTCCACCTGGTCTATAAAATGTTTGTGGGTTTTTTTAAAGGATTATGCTTTGTCTGCACTGGCACTAAAACTATTAGCTGGAATTGCTTAAGGTCACTTATTTATTTCAAATGGTTTCTGAGCCTGGTCACTCTTGCATTGAGGTGGAGGACCACAGAACGGGACTAGTAAATCCCCATGCCCAAACCATTTCAGCTGTGATCATAAAAGCTACAGATTTTAAAAACCTCCTACTATCAAAGGGACCAAACCTTCCTGTCACACCCAAAGCTATATTATTTTGAATAAGGCCTAACACAATGGTGAAATTGAGTTTTCTAATTGTTCAAACAATGCTGTATTTTGTATTGCTTCCTTTCAAGGGTAACTCTTACACAGACCTAGATGTGCTTTTGAAATGTCAGATTAGGCTTAGCTTTATGTATTTATCCAGAGCACAGAATGTCTCATTTATAGCCATAAATTCATTGTCTCCTGTCCTATAGGCTTTGAAAGTCCATGGACAGGATTTTCTTGTTGGCAACCGATTCAGCAGGGCAGATGTACAGCTGCTTGAAACCATTCTAATGGCAGAAGAGTGCAAGCCTGATATACTCTCCAAATTCCCTGTCTTACAGGTAAAAGAATTAACAGCTCTAACAGTCAATGAAATGTGTAGGGACAGATCCTCACTGAAGTCAATGGAGCTATGTTGCTTTACACTAGCTGACGATTTGGCTCTTAAACATGTACAAGTGTTACAGATATTGCCTAAATTAAAAACTGTTACTGATCAAATCATGTTATGTAGTATAAGAATACGGGGTCAGATTAATCCTTGAAGCCAATGGAGGTGAATTTGGCTTGATGATTTAAACAGCATTGAGATAAAGATACAGAGCGCCTGATTCTGCCCTCAGCTTTACACCAGAGTAGGTACATGAACATCTGTGGAGCTACTCTTGATTTATATTAGTGTAAACAAAAGCAGAAGCCCAAGCAGTGCTTTGCCTTGCAATGAGAAATGAGCCTGAACTAAAACAGCAGATCTGAACCTATGAGAGCTCTGGAAAAAATTGGATCTAGGTCCAAGCTGTGAAGTTTGGATTCATCTCTACCTTTCAAAGCCCTCACCTGAAAAGAAGAGCAACATTGGTTTTGAATCTGCTCAAACATGAGAGAAAAATTAGATTTGCAATCAGATCTGAACTTGGTGGATTTCAATATCATAACCATCCCTCACCTGGTTCTCTTAGAATCAGAATAGAACAGATAACTAGAAATATGGTAATTCTCCTTTGAAGGAACCAGACAGTATTCATAGAGTTCCTTAAATGGGCCTGAGATACCTGCAGGGCTAGATCATCCCAAGGAGTGCCTACTGGCCTACAAATTACTGTGTGCTTCCTTGTATTCTCAGTCCTCCAGCACCAACATTGTGCTAACATGGTGCTCAGGAACAGCTCAGATTAATGGTTTCCACTGCAAGGTTTCCACTAGTATTTCCACTGCATTTCCTTCCACAGCTTTCCTTTGCCAGCTCCAGCAGCTGCTTCCTCCACTCTCTCATGCAAAGTTGCCATATTTGGGTTGCAAACACAACAAGGGTGGGTCTAAATGTCAACAAAAATATTGATTGAATTAGATTTTAAAATGTATTAAAACATTTATATTAGGATTTGTAACACTTTGTTTTGTTAAAAAAAAAAATCTAAGTTTTGGGCTTTACCTATCTGGGGCCACTGGAGCTGGTTGGGAAATGTTTGCAAAACTGTTAGGAATTTCCTTCAAAAAAGAAAATATGTTCAATGAGAAGTTTCTAAGCAAAATTGGTTTTGGTCAGGGAAAATCCCACTTATTTTTTTAAAAAGTGGTACTAGAAAATGGTGGAGAAAAAAAGTTAGTGTATGTTGGGGTAGGAGGGAGGAGAGAATCGTTTCTCCATCCTTTTTCCAGAGTGGGGAAAAAAGTTACAATAAGAAAGCAAAAGTAGGGTTTTCTTCACAATGTCAAAATGAAACTGTGATTGGTGTCCCCCAGGGGGGCCACGCTGAGACTGCTCAATCAGGGCAAACTGCAAAGAATGGGGCAGACGATCCCCCAAACTGGTGGTTTATTCTAATACTTTGATTCACCAAGCCAGCAACAAAACAGCTTCTACAATATTTTACTGGTCCCAGAAGCCAAAACCCAGTTCTCTTAAAGCAACCCAGCCTTGGGCTCCCACCCAGACAGCGAAGTCAAATATGATGAGGATTACTTAAAATCTTGTTCATCATAAAGTTCTACCAATCCCAAAGGAGTGGACACATTACCCACCAGGTCAATGACTATTCCAGATCTTATCCAAATACGTGCTTATAGCCAATTCTTATTAACTAAGCTAAGATTTATTAGAAAAGAGAAAGACTATAGGTTAAAAGGTCATTATACATAGAGATATGACTAGAGTTTTTAGGTCAGTTCATAGTAGAGATGGTGAGCTTTAGAGACGCAAATAGTTCTTTCAGAATTAGTTCCATAGGTTACAGTCAATATCAGGGCAATACAGACTGGAGCTGAAGACCTCAGTCTTGTGACTCAAATTTCCCCTGATTAAACTTAAGCAGAGCTCAGATACAGGATCAGGGCCCTAGAGTTCTTTTTATAGTTCTCTGGCAGCCTCTTGATAGCAGGCATTCCTTGGGTGAAGCATTGTGGCGTTGAAGTAAAACCTCCAATTTCCTATGTATACACAGGTAACTAGTTGCATTCATCAGCATAAGGTAATTATCCATTAACCAGTTCATAGACAGTTTTCTACAAACTTCAAAGAGAAAGACAATATAGACAATATTATTACATCCAAGTTCCATTACCTTTTTGACCTCTGAATCAATAGAATATAGTAACAGACAGGAACCGTCTTTTTATATGGTTAGCATCTAACAAGATATAAGTAAACACATACAATTAGTATTATCTCTAATTCTCTAAGGGTAGGTCTATACTTACCTCTGGGTCCGGCGGTAAGCAATTGATCTTCTGGGATCGATTTATCGCGTCTTGTCTAGATGCGATAAATCGATCCCGGATGGATCCCGGAAGTACTCGCCGTCGACGCCGGTACTCCTGCTCCGCGAGAGGAGTCAACAGGGGAGCCTGCCTGCCGCGTCTGGACCCGCGGTAAGTTCGAACTAAGGTACTTCGACTTCAGTACATTATTCACGTAGCTGAAGTTGCGTATCTTAGTTCGAAGTGGGGGGTTAGTGTGGACCAGGCCTAACAATACAGGTTTGCATTTCAAAGCTCTAGTCAATCTAACATTACCATTCACATACTTTTCTAATATGTCTCTAAAGGCTGAATTTGGGTCATGTAGCCTGCTAGTTGCTTAACCCTTTCTGGCTCAGTGTCACAGAATATTAGATGACAATGAAATATTTCCAGGACAATTGTAGTTGCTGTCAAAAGCCAAATTTTCAGGAATAAGTTCTTAAGAAAATTTCAACCAGCTCTGAGGCCATGATCCTATAATAAGTCTCAGGTGGACAGTGCCCTGCACCTGCACAGAGCCTCCCTGTAGTCAATGGGGCTTTGTTGCACAGCTCACTTACAATTCATTGCAGGGTCAGGCTAGCGGATCTCTTTTTAAAACATGATTAACATATGTCCAATCCAAGTATCTTTTGCTCTGTTATTTCTTTGCTGTTAAATGTTGTACTGTTTCTCATTTCAGGCTTTTAAAGCAAGGATAAGTAACATCCCCACAATTAAGAAATTCCTGCAGCCTGGCAGCCAGAGGAAACCACCGCTAGATGAAAAATCAATTCCAAAAGTGATGAGCATTTTCAACATTGGCAATGAATGATGGCTTAAAATCATGGCAGCTGTTTTACTACATGGCAGCTGTTTTGTGTATTAGCTGTAAAACTGCAAACTGAAGTCAATTCAAAGTGTGAAAATTATAGTGACAGAATCAGTTAATACAAGCTAGAAATTATGTATGTAAAAATGTCCACAGTAAATCCAAATAACTGCGCTAGCACATGAAATGGTTCACTGAATTATAGGCTGCGCAGAGCAAAAGGGGTGGCATTAAACCACTAGCTTTAAGAGAATAAAATGAAATAAAACATCTCATTACTCTTGTTGTCTGAGTGCAATTTATTTTATGACTGCGGGGCTTTGATTATATCGATCAGGGCTCCCTACGGCTGTCTCTTTCTGGTAGCGTACCGTGTTCTCATGAGCCATCTAGGTAGCACGATGCAGTTCAGGGAAGTCCTAGAACACCCTAATTGCAAGGCAGAGCACATTATAATTCCAGAGAAAACAGGCAGAACAGGTAGTCCTTGGCCAAATGGGCATGAGACACATTTGGATAAAGAATCAACCTTCCTGATGTTCAAGTGTATTCAGGTCTGGGGTCATGGTTCAGGCTAGTAGTTGTTTTTAACTACCTTTCCCTCTGCAGTTATTGGTTTATTGATGTGTCCCAAATGCTATCTTTTTAAAGTGAGCCTCTTTTCAGTGCTGGTTCTGCTGCTGCAACACTCTCATATATATATATGGTACTTCGACTTCAGTACGTTATATATATATGCACGTTTTAAGCAGCTAATGTGCTTTTATTGTTGCAAGTTCAGTAGTTCTAACCTTAAGTTTCTGTTTGAGAAAAGAGGTGCTTGATTGGGTGTCAGGTGCTAGGACTCTGCCCAGAGATGTAGCACTCTTCTGCTAGCTCATATTGATGTTTGGTAAGTAATGGATGCCTTTGTACAGTTCAAAAATGAAGTAATGTGAAACAAGCTATAATACAGAAATACTAGCAAGACAATTCAATAAATAAATGTATTTGATACGAACAGTGACTATCTGCAATACCTAATCCTCTTTCAAAGTCATTTAATGAAGAACTAGTACCATAGATTTGAAGCAGAACAAGTTCAGGGCAATAAAAATCCCATTGACAATCATTTGAGAGTTATTGTCAGATTTTAATATTTATAGAGGGTGGTCCTGCATGGCATTTCCCATTTTAGAAACTAGCTGACTTCCAACATAAAGAAAGGAGGATCAAAGGAATTCTGCAGCAGCGAGTGTGTATTAACCAGAATTCACATACCTGCCAAAAGTTTCTAATCAATAGTGACAACTAATTTCACATCCCTCTTACTGTGGCATTTGTAAGGTGCCTAATAATGCAGTGTAACTATTGTTTGTTTGTCAAAAGCTTGTGTTGGAAATCTCTGCCTGAATTGATGAAGAAGACTGAAGATTGAGCAAGGAGCTGTGCCCTTGTTAGCTCTCTGACAGAGCAATGGAATGAGTTCTTCTACAACAGAGCTGCTGCTCTGCTTATCCAGCAGCTCCTGAAATCATGCAGAGGGCTCTCTGGATCATTGAAGGAACCCACCTCTGTTACCATTTGTAACTACAGCAAAAGTAAAATGGTGGGGGTCATTAATCCACTCCTCCGAGTGATATGATTCCCCCTTAGCTGCCCATGACTTTAATTTGGAAATGGGTTCTAGGTATTGTTATCAGACAGCACCCCTCTGAAGAATAATACAAAAGCTCCCCACCCTGACTCTGCCTGGGGAGCAGCAGGCTCCTGTAGCAACAGCGATTGGGCCATCTCATTTCAGCATTTGTTGAAGAGCTGCTCCTAAGTGTCCAGCTCCAATACCCCACTGCAGCTCCTAGCTTTCCTCCTGCTGCACCAGCACTCAGGCCTCCATCCCATACAGAGCACCCACCAGCCCAGATGAATACAGTATGAAAACCTAGATAGGCTTGGTAGGCAGACTGAGGGACACGGGTGACCATGCAGAGCTTAACAGGGAGTAAGAGAGGGGGACAGAGGCAGGAAGGTGAAAAAATGTCAAAAGCAGCTCCAGATAAAACAGCACAGATTGTAGAGCAGTTGAGGTGTCTGGTATAGGAGGAAGGAAGCAGCATGATTAGCACTGGAGGTTAAGCTGAGGGGTTTTCACCTTGTGTATGGGCTGTCTGATGAGTTTAGGATTCTGGTTTTAATGTCCAGAACTGAACCCAGATTCTGTATACCTTGCCCTACATATACACATACAGACAGCTTATATATTGATGTTATCATGTTGGCCTCGCACATTGAAGGGTGGCTTTTAGCCCCAGATTGACTGTGTGTGTGCTGTAGAGACTGTTATAAAATGGATTCCTTGATTATCACAAGACACCGGGCACCGGCAGCCTTGCTTGGGTAGACAGGACCAAACAGCATTAACCATAATACAGAACTGTGTTGGGAAACTGAACCTGACAATTACAGAATATAAGCCAAGCCACCAGTATGTTTGATCTGCCTGTTCCTCATGTTGCCGGCACAGGGGCCCGAGGACAGCAACAGTGGGGTTCGTTGCCCGGAGTACTTCACGTCAATAAACATACCGGGGTGGAGAAACAATCAAAGTTTATTTGAGATCTCAAAGTGGTGCAAGGAGACAGGCAAGTCTCAAATCAAGCACACCAGCAAAAACAGTTTCTCTCTTCTTTATACATTTTACAACTAAGCCCCCCCCTCCCCCTTCCTACTCCCCCTCCCCCGAAGGCATGTTTATACATTTAAGCAATTAAATCATTCTAGGGCTATAAATCTAGCTTGTTAGTAACTTCTCCCTAAACTGTTATTTGGTTCTGTTTACCTTTGTTTATTACCCCTTCCCTATCTAGAAACATGCAAACCTCATCATTATTGTTTGGTACCTGGTATGAGCAAGGTCGTAATTGCTAACCAACTGTTTACACATTCCAATTCCTGTCCTTGGCTTTTGAGGTCGATTAGAGTTAAACATGGAAGGACAGAGTTTAAACATGGAAGAACTCTGGCTCAGGCAAGCCTAGTAACCCCAACACTCAGAATCCAGGAGCATTTCTCTCTGCATTTGTCTAACTAACAGTTTGGAGCAAAGCCTCAGTATCACTGTTTCTCAAACCAAGCAAGGCCTGGAGTCAGAGTCCAGCAGCATGAGAAACATCGTATTCATTTTTGTTTGTTTGTTTGTTAACAAACAAATCGTTTGGAACAAAACACAGCCTCCCTAGTCCCTCCCCTTTGCACTGCTAGGGGAGAGAGATTTGGGAGAGGAGCTAGAGTAAACTGATCTCCAGTGGGACTGGGTGGGAGCCTCTCCTCCTCATAGGGTCCGAGAGAAGACTCCCCTCGGGAGGTGGAGCCGGCCGGTCACAGGCTGAAGGCAGCCACACTGTTACTGTCTGTGTCTAAGGAGGAGTGAGGCGGGAGTCCGAGGTCAGTGCTCAGAAACGGCCAGGGAGCGGCTCTGCTCCCGGGGAGCTGCAGGTGGTTACGCCGCGTGTTTGCGGGGCTGGCTCTGGATTTTCTGCAGCTGTAACGTGTGGGGCCAGTCGGGAGTTAGTGGCTCCCGGGGGGCTCCCTAAGAGCAGAGGGGGCCCGAGGGCAGGAGCGCGGCGCGGGTAGGTGATGGGCGCTGGGAGGCGCAACACATGATGTTTGTGTCGCTCCCTGCGTGAGGGCACGTGTGGTGGGAGAGCAGTGGGCAGGAAAGGGGCCAGGAGAGCAGGGCGGGAGTCAGCGTCCCCCGGGCCCTCTCTGAGGGGAGGCAGGGCCCCGAGTCCCTGGGGGAAGCGCTGGCCAGTGCCTGCTCCCCTGGCTGTCGCGCAGGAGGTGTTTACTGATTGCGCAAGTGAGAAATTGCTGAGGCAACACTGCCTAGCGAGGGGCGCAGGCAGCCCCTGTCATTAAGCGTTTGTGTGCGGGGGGCTGAGCTCTGAGCCCGGCTGTGGATTAAAGCTCCAGCCCCAGGGAGGGTTTGGTGCAGAGATGCCTCCAGCAGGAGAGGGCGATTGTCTGCTCCAACCCGCTTACCCAGCAATGCGAGCGTGGCGATGGGCTGGGCTGTGATCCCACTAGCGCTGGGCAGGAAATGACTTTCCTCTCGGTTGCCAACTTTCCAGGATTGTTCTGGCGTCTGCAGGAATTAAAGCTTATTTTTTAATTAAAGATTATGTGATGAAACCTCCAGGAAGAGGGCTAACCAAAGTTGGCAACCCTACCTATATGGATTCTTGAAGTTTCAAAAACTTTGCTAGTCCAAATCGGGGCAAAGTCAAACATCTCAATTTTTCATAAACCATAAATCTGAAAGGGAGTTGGGGTGGGGAGGGGGAATTGGATCTGCTGAAATGAAACATTTTGGTTTGTTTTTATGGTAAACTTACATTTCTAAACAGAATGTTGTTTCAAACTGAAAAATGTCAAAATGGGACACTGACAATTTCGAAACTTTTTTCCAAAATAGGAAAGACATTGAAACTGACCCTTTGCTCCAAAAAGTTTGCTTCTGCATTTACTGTTGTCTTCAGCCATCTGTCTGGCTGTTACCTGAAGAGCTCTGTCAGACTATATAACTTGCAAAACACACAGTGATTTCGTAACCTCTAGTTATAGCTGCAGAGTTAAGTAATGTAATAGCTGTAGTCCCATTATGTAACTCTTTCTTTGAACTAGTCCAGGCTCCTAATTCCATTGTTTGAACTCACCCAGGAGAGTTTTGTTCTTCCTGTGCATAGGTTTCAACACTTTGACATTGAATTAAGGGCCTGATCCTCAGAGATGCTGAGCACTCACAACTCTCACTGACGTCAACCAAGTCATAAATGCCCATTCTGTATGTTTTGAACCTTGCTGGAGAGCATGTATATGTATTTAACAGGAATGATTTGGTCCCCTGATCCTCAAAGTTTAGGGAGTTAGGCACTAAATAAATACCTTTAAGGGTTTTGGACTGTGTCTTTGTCTTCAGGCCTGAGCAAAGGCTGCATGAACTGCACTGCCCCAGAAGGCATTTTGACACCCTTATGAGACATATTTGCTTCCTTCTTTTAGAGGTTTTTAAGAACAGGTTAGATAAACACCTGTTAGGAATGGTCTAGTTATTACATAGTCCTGCCTTGAATGCAGGGAACTGAACTAGATGACCTCTCGAGGTCCTTTCCAGTCCTGCACTTCTGTGATTCTTGCTCCTTAAGCTAGCACTAAGACATTGTTCTATAAAAGGGACTTAGGTGTTGCAGTGCTCAGATTGTAATGTCTAACTTTTAGATGTCTAAAAAAAGCACTGGAGCAATAATGGGATCCACAAAGCCTGAGTTAGGTGCCTAGGCTTGGTATACAATGCTTGGGGAGAGACAGGCATAGGCGCTGACTCCGTGGGTGCACGGAGAAAAATTAGCAGGTGCTTAGCACCCACCAGCAGGCAAGCTCCCCGCTCACCTCCTCCTTCCCCCCAGCGCCTCTCCCCCGCCGGCGGCCCTGCTGATCACTCCTCTCCCTCTCCCCCAGTGCGTCCCGCCTGCTGCGAATAGGTTGGCTTTGGGCGGGAGAGGGAGGAGCAGGACTGGGGCGCACTCAGGGGAGGGGGCGGAAAGAGGTGGAGTGGGAGTGGGGCAGGAAGAGGTGAGGCGGGGGCTTGGGGAACGGGGGGGGTAGAAGTCAGTTCCTATGGAGACAGGAGCCTAAGAATGGATACATAAGAGCCAGCATGCTAGGTAGAGCTTAAGGGCTGGTCTAAATTGAAAAGTTAGGTCAAGCCAGCTATGTCACTCAGGCCTGGTCTACACTACGGGTTTAGGTCGACTTTAGCAGCGTTAAACCGAATTAAGCCTGGACACGTCCACACAACGAGGCCCTTTCTTTCGACTTAAAGGGCCCTTTAAACCGGTTTCTTTACACCACCTCCGACGAGGGGATTAGCGATAAAACCGGCCTTTGCGGGTCGGAATTGGGGTAGTGTGGACGGAATTCGATGTTATTGGCCTCCGGGAGCTATCCCACAGTGCTTCATTGTGACCGCTCTGGACAGCGCTCTCAACTCAGATGCACTGACCAGGTAGACAGGAAAAGACCCGCGAAGGTTTGAATTTCATTTCCTGTTTGCCCAGCGTGGAGAGCACAGGTGACCACGCAGAGCTCATCAGCACAGGTAACCGTCATGGAGTCCTCCCAGGATCGCAAAAGAGCTCCAGCATGGACCGAACGGGAGGTACGAGATCTGCTCGCCATATGGGGAGATGAAGCAGTGATAGCTGAACTCCGTAGCAGTAAAAGAAATGGAAAAGTATTAGAAAAGATCTCCAAGGCCATGAAGGACCGAGGCCATAACAGGGACACACAGCAGTGCCGCGTGAAAATTAAGGAGCTAAGGCAAGCCTACCACAAAGCCAGAGAAGCAAACGGAAGGTCCGGGGCAGAGCCGCAAACTTGCCGCTACTACGCGGAGCTGCATGCGATCCTAGGGGGTGCAGCCACCACTACCCCAACCGTGTGCTATGACTCTCTCACCGGAGAAACACACAGGGAAGACGGTTCGGGGAACGAGGAAGATGACGATGGAGGTACTGTAGGTAGCTCACAGCAGCAAGGAAGCGGAGAAACCGGTTTCCCCAACAGCCAGGATATGTTTGTGACCCTGGACCTGGAACCAGTAACCCCCGAACTCACCCAAGACCCTCAGGGCACACAGGAGACCTCTGGTGAGTGTAACTTTGTAAATATTTGTAAACATTACAAAAAAAAAGCAAGCAAGTCTGTTAACGTGTATGGGGATGGAGCGGAAATCCTCCAGGGACATCTCCAGAAAGCTCTCCTGGTTGAAATGGGGTGATTTTATTAAGGGGGACATTCAGAGGCGCCCGTTCCTGCTCTTCTGACCAGAAATGTTCCCCGCTGTTAACCATGCGGTGGGGGGGAGGGGTGAAGTGATCATCCCAGAGAATCGTGTGTGTGTGTGTGTGGGGGGGTGGTTTACTTGTGTTTGTCCCGCATGTTAACCGGGAAACCGCAGCCCCCTCCTTTTACATTGAAACCCCATTTTAAATGGACAACCCAATTCATCCTTGATATGGGAAATGCGCTGCTGTTTGCAACCTTTCCCGCATGTTAAGAAGGTTAAAAAAGCCAAAACACTGTGGCCTACGATGGCTGCCTGCAAGCCGAAATATGCGACCTTGTAATGAAAGAGTGTACCCATTGTTCCCTAAAATGTGTCTTTTTTAACCACCTCTCCCTTCTCCTCCACCAGCTGCAAATGTTTCTCCTTCGCAGAGGCTCGTGAACATTAGAAAGAGAAAACGTAAGACAAGGGACGAGATGTTCACGGAGCTGCAGATGTCCGCCCAGGCTGATAGAGCACAGCAGAATGCGTGGAGGCAGTCAATGTCGGAGATGAGAAAAGCCCAATATGAACGAGAGGAGAGGTGGCGGGCTGAATCGCGGGAAGAACAGAGCAAGTGGCGGGCTGAAGACGATAGGTGGCGTCAGCTTGCAGACAGACGGCAAGAGGCAATGCTCCGTCTGCTGGAGCATCAAAGTGATATGCTCGAGCGTATGGTTGAGTTGCAGGAAAGGCAGCAGGAGCAGAGACCGCCGCTACAGCCCCTGTGTAACCAACAGCCCTCCTCCCCAAGTTCCATAGCCTCCTCACCAAGACGCCCAAGAACACGGTGGGGGGGCCTCCGTCCACCCAGTCACTCCACCCCAGATGATCGCCCAAGCATCTGAAGGCTGGCCTTCAATAAGAGTTAAAGTTTTAAAATGCAGTGTGTCCTTTTCCATCCCTCCTCCCCCACCCATCCCAGGCTACCTTGGCAATTATCCCCCTGCCTCTGTAAGGAACTAATAAAGAATGCATGAATGTGAAAAAACAATGACTTTATTGCCTCTGCAAGCGGGAGGGGAGGGGAGGGTGGGGTGGGGTGGTTGGTTTACAGGGAAGTAGAGTGAACCGGGTGGGGGGGGGGGTTGGAGGGTTCATCAAGGAGAAACAAACAGAAGTTTCACACAGTAGCCTGGCCAGTCACAAAACTCGTTTTCAAAGCTTCTCTGATGCGCACCGCGCCCTGCTGTGCTCCTCTAACCGCCCTGGTGTCTGGCTGCGCGTAATCAGCGGCCAGGCGAGTTGCCTCAACCTCCCACCCCGCCATAAAGGTCTCCCCCTTACTCTCACAGATATTGTGGAGCGCACAGCAAGCAGCAATAACAATGGGGATATTCTTTTCGCTGAGGTCTGAGCGAGTCAGTAAGCTGCGCCAGCGCGCTTTTAAACGTCCAAATGCACATTCCACCACCATTCGGCACTTGCTCAGCCTGTAGTTGAACAGGTCCTGACTCCTGTCCAGGCTGCCTGTGTACGGCTTCATGAGCCATGGCATTAAGGGGTAGGCTGGGTCCCCAAGGATCACGATAGGCATTTCAACATCCCCAATGGTCACTTTCTGGTCCGGGAAGAAAGTCCCTTCCTCCAGCTTTCGAAACAGAGCAGAGTTCCTGAAGACGCGAGCATCATGTACCTTTCCTGGCCATCCCACGTTGATGTTGGTGAAACGTCCCTTGTGATCCACCAGGGCTTGCAGCAGCATTGAAAAGTACCCCTTGCGGTTTACGTAGTCGGTGGCTTGGTGCTCCGGTGACAAGATAGGGATATGGGTTCCGTCTATGGCCCCGCCACAGTTTGGGAATCCCATTTCAGCAAAACCATCCACTATTGACTGCACGTTGCCCAGAGTCACTACCCTTGCTATCACCAGGTCTTTCATTGCCCTGGCAAATTGGATCACAGCAGCCCCCACCGTAGATTTGTCCACTCCAAATTGATTCCCGACTGACCGGTAGCTGTCTGGCGTTGCAAGCTTCCACAGGGCTATCGCCACTCGCTTCTCAACTGTGAGGGCTGCTCTCATCTTGGTATCCTGGCGTTTCAGGGCAGGGGAAAGCAAGTCACAAAGTTCCATGAAAGTGGCCTTACGCATGCGAAAGTTTCGCAGCCACTGGGAATCGTCCCATACCTGCAGCACGATGCGATCCCACCAGTCTGTGCTTGTTTCCCGGGCCCAGAATCGGCGTTCCACGGTATCAACCTGCCCCAGTGACACCATGATTTCCACATTGCTGGGGCCTGTGCCTTGTGAGAGGTCTATGTCCATGTCAATTTCCTCATCACTCTCGTCGCCGCGCTGCAATTGCCTCCTCGCCTGGTCCGGGTTTCGCCTTGGCATGTTCTGGCTCTGCATATACTCCAGGACAATGCGCGTGGTGTTCATAGTGCTCATAATTGCCGCGGTGATCTGAGCGGGCTCCATGATCCCAGTGCTAGCTATGGCGCCTGGTCAGAAAAAAGGCGCGAAAGTAGTATCTGATGGACCAGGAGAAGGAGGGCGGGAGGGAGGGAGGGAGGGAGGGCCGAGTGACGACATGGCGTACAGGTACAGGAACAGGGAGAAACACAAACAACTGTCACACAGAATGGTCCCCCCAAAGATTAAACTGGAAACCCTGGGCTTAGCAAGCCGTTGATTTCACGGAGGAAGGGGAAGCAAATGAACACAGAACAAATCTATTTTTTACATCTTAAGGTGGCAGCCGACGCTGCAGCATGAGTGACAGCCATACCAGTACGATGACGATGGGTACCAATCATAATATACCATCATCTGCCAAAAGGCAAGGGGCTGCTGCTGTGTAGCAATGCAGCCCCACGTCTGCCAGCCCCACGTCCGCCAGCACCCAGCATCGCCCTCGGCCTCTTCTGGGTGCTTAGCAGACAATATTGGGCAATTGGCAGAAAATAGTATATTATGACTGGTAACCGTCATCATCAAAACAGTAGCATGTCTGCCCAGGTGGCCATGATTGACAGCCATACCAGTATGACGATGACGGGTACCAGTCATAATATACCATCGCCTGGAAGGGGCTGGTGCAATGCAGCCCTACGGCTGCCAGCCCCACGGCTATCACTCATGCTACACCGTCTACCGCCAAAAGGCAGTTAGCAGCTGCTGCTGTGTAGCAATGCAGTCCCACGTCTGCCGGCACCCAGAGGACATATGGTGACGGTGAGCTCAGCTGAGCTGAGCGGGCTCCATGCTTGCCATGGTATGTTGTCTGCACAGGTAACCCAGGTAAAAAGGCGCGAATCTATTGTCTGCCGTTGCTGTGACGAGGGGGGAGGGGCCTGACGACATGTACCCAGAACCGCCCGCGACACTGTTTTGCATCATCCGGGCATTGGGATCTCAACCCAGAATTCAAAGAAAAGGCGCGAACCGCTTCTCGGCTCGAGCTGTGGCGCAAACGTAGTATCTGACGGACGGCCTAGGGGAAGGAGGGAGGGGGGCCGAGTGACGACATGGCGTACAGGCACAGGGAATTAAAATAAAGAACGGTGGCTGTGCATCAGGGAGAGACACAAACAACTGTCACAGACTGGTCCCCCCCAAAGATTAAACTGAAAACCCTGGGTTTAGCAGGCCGTTGATTTGACGGAGGGAGGGGGAAGCAAATGAATACAGAGAAAATCTATTTTTTTACATCTTAAGACGACGGTGCAGCGTGACTGATAGCCCTCGGCATCTTTCTGGGTGCTTGGCAGCAAATACGGGGCGGTGTATGACGATGGTCTTCAGGCCTATTGTACGAGCTGCTGCTCAGGGAAGACTCTGCTAACGTGCGATGACCCGACTTGTAATAGGCCGGCTAACAGTCATAATACACCATTTACTGCCAAAAGGCAAGCCCCACGGCTGCCAGCACCCAGATCGCCGATGAAGGCTACCAGTCTACTGCACCGTCTACCGCCAAAAGGCAGTTAGCAGCTGCTGCTGTGTAGCAATGCAGTCCCACGTCTGCCGGCACCAAGAGGACATATGGTGACGGTGAGCTCAGCTGTGCTGAGCGGGCTCCATGTTGTCTGCACAGGTAACCCAGGTAACCCAGGTAAAAAGGCGCGAATCTATTGTCTGCCGTTACTGTGACGGGGGAGGGAGGGGCCTGACGACATGTACCCAGAACCGCCCGCGACACTGTTTTGCATCATCCGGGCATTGGGATCTCAACCCAGAATTCCAAGGGGCGGCGGAGACTGCGGGAACTGTGGGATAGCTGTGGGATAGCTACCCATAGTGCAATGCTCCGGAAGTCGACGCTAGCCTCGTACTGTGGACGCGGTCTGCCGACTAGAGCACCTAGAGCATTTTATTGTGTGGACATACACAATCGGCTGTATACAACCGATTTCAATAAAACCGGCTTCTATAAATTCGAACTAATTTCGTAGTGTAGACATACCCTCAGAAGTGTGAAAAATCCACACCACTGAATGATGTAGTTAAGCCAGCCTAGCACCTGGTGTAGACAGAATTTTTCTGTCAACTTTGCTATCGTCTCTTGGGGAGGTGGATTAACTACAGTGATGGAAGAACCTCTCCCATTGCTATAGTGAGTGTCTACACTGTAGCATTTTAAGTGTAGACATAGCCTAAAATAGCCAGTTGGAGATGCTTGCTAATGAGACAGGTGTGTCCTAAATCCCCCCCCCCCATAGAGTTAGTTGCCTAAATCTAGGCTTGAGGGAGGGTCCTATCTCTGTTTGCGATCCACGACTGGGAATCTGGCAGCTTAGCCATCTAAGTAATTGCTTGCAAGAGAGAGTTAGTTGCCTGCCTAACTCCATACAAAATAGTTTTGGAGTGGGGGAAGAGAGCAGCCTCCTCCCTTAATCTTCAGCCCAGCAGTTAGGATACTCACCCCTGTTAAGTTCCCTCCTCTGCCCATTGAGGAGAAAGGATCTGAAGAGGTATCTGCCATCTCTTAGGTGAGTGTCCAAACCATTGGGCTACAGTGTGATTCTTACTCTGATCCGATTGATATTTAATTATCAGGTATTAATTAAAGTGAAACAGTTTAAATAGGAAACATCCCATAGTCCAGTGGTTAGAACACTCATCCGAGAGTTGGAGAACCATTGTTCAAATCCCGTCTCTTCATCGGGTAGAGGGGGAAATTGAACCAGGGTTTCCCCACATCCTTGTGGAGTACCCTGGGCTAAAGGTTATGAAAGAGGCTGCCTCCTCCTTGTGACCCTGCTATTGTATGTGGCATTAGGCATACTCTGAGCACATCTACTGCATTGGGCCCCATGGATGAGACAGGTGCTTCTCTAGGGTTGCCACTTGGCCAGTTTTTGTAGTTTTACTATGACAGGGTATTTTTCACTTGAGACACACTAAAGTGCTCACAGTTCACATGCCTGACATGTGGACTGTGGCACTTTGTTATGATAAGGTAAGAAAAATGATAAAATAACATAAAAATGGGATGGGGGGAGGAGAAGGGGGAAATGGTTCTCTCACTAATTTTAGTAATACTTAGCAGTAGTTGTCACTAGGATCCTTTTTGCTGGTGGGAGGGGTGGCCAGTGGTTGTTTTTCCTGTGCCTTGGAGGTGCCTGCTTCGCTTTCCCCACTTTGTGGATTGGCCTGGGGCTTAGGCATGAGACAGACATCTGAACTTTTAGGGTACATCTACATAGCATTTGGGAGCCTGGAGGAGTGAGCCTCCCAGCCCAGGTTGACCAACTCATGCTCGGGCTCTAAAAATAGCTGTGTAGACAGCGCTTTGAAGTTGCAGTTTGGGCTCTTCTGAAGACTCCCCACAGGCTTCAGAGCCTGAGCTCCAGCCCAAGCCACAGCTCCAAAGTACTGTCTACACACTAGAGCATAAGCCTCTTGATCCGGGCTGGGAGGCTTGTTCCTCGGTCTCCCAAATACTGTGTAGACAGAACCTTAGAGTGAAGCATCAGTGAGCCTGCCCAGAGGCAGAAACTTAAGGGCCTTGGGGTCTTTTACAGCAGAAATGTAGGTGCTTAGTGAGTTCAGGTGCCTGCAAGGTTAGGTGGCAGCCAAGCAGGGTGCCTACATTCTTTTGTGGACCTGGCCCTAATCTACTATCCTGTTGGCTCAACTACTCTGGCCAGCAAGTAGGGAGTGTAGCCAAGGCTCTGTCCAATCCCCTGCTTACATACTCAGAGGAGGAAATAAGCAGGCATGTAATCTTGCTTACTTCTATGCACCTGGACCCAAGTTCCAGGTAGCCTACATAAATGTGTGTGTGTGTGGTGGTGGTGGGTTTCTTATTCCTTCTCCCCGACAAGCATGTAGCCCAAATTGCAGTCTGGCCTTAGGACAGTTTATTTTGCATAACTTGCAGCATAACTTGTGAGTTGTTTAACATTGTTACATATTGATAGTTCTTCTCTGCAGACATGTCTGGGACTGAGTTTAACTTTGGGTGTTTGATCTAACAGGGACTTTACTCTCCATGAAAAGACAGAATCGCCCATGCATTGCTGAACTGTACTTTGGCTGTCCTGAAAGCAAAAGGCTGGATTTATAGAAAAACTAGATTCTTCATTTGGCAGCTGGTACTGAGTGGTGCAGAGTGCCTCCTGCAAAGGGCCGAGCACCCTCAACTCCTACTGACTCTATGGGGCTCAGCATCGTGCAGGGTTGGGGCATGGAACTGTACAGCTTGACCTGGGGAGGAGTGTGGCTCTAGCTCTTAGATCTGAAGAGAGATTAAGGTTTTTATCACCACTTGTAATTAAAGTTTTAAACCTTCAGGGGTAATTTACCCTTAATCCTATTAGGTCACTTTGTGGTCAAGCTGCTGTTTCTGGATCCAAACCCTGTTGGTCCAAGTCCCACCAGAGATCAGTTCACTGGTTTACACATCTCTAGACCAGGGGTCTCAAACTCAGATGACCCTGAGGGCCGCATGAGGACTAGTGCATTGGCCCGAGGGCCGCATCACTGACACCCCCCCACTTGCTGCCCCTGGCCCCACCTCCACTCCACCCCTTCCATGAGGCCCTGCCCCACCCCTTCCCTGCCTCCTTTCCAACCCCTTCCCCTAAGTCCTCACCCCAACTCTGCCCGCTCCCTGCCCCCAGGGGGAACAGGAGGGGTCCGCGGGGTGTGGCAGGGGCTCAGGGCAGGGAGTTGAGGTGCAGGAGGTGTGCACCATACGGCAGGGAATTGTGGTGTGGGGTGGAGGAGGGGTGAGGGGTGCGGCGGGGGCTCAGGGCAGGGAATTGGGGTGCGGGCAGGGCCGGCTCCAGGCACCAGCCCAGCAAGCAGGTGCTTGGGGCAGCCAACGGAGGGGGGCGGCACGTCTGGCTCTTCGGCGGCAATTTGGTGGCAGGTCCCTCACTCCCTCTCAGAGCGAAGGACCAGCTGCCGAATTGCGACCGAAGACTGAAGCAGCAGTGGTAGAGCCGAAGTGCCGCAGATCGCGATCACAGCTTTTTTTTTTTCCCCTTCTTCTTTGTGCTGCTTGGGGGGCAAAAACCCTGGAGCCGGCCCTGGGTGTGGGAGGCGTGAGGGGTGCAGCAGGGGATTGGGGTGCAGTGTGTGGCAGGGAGCTCCAGGCAAGGGGTTGGGGTGCAGGAGGGGTGAGGGGTGCAGGGTGTGGCAGGGGGCTCAGGGCAGGGAGTTGGGGTGCAGGAGGGGTGTGGAATATGGCAGGGGGCTCTGGACAGGGGGTTGGGATGCGGGGTATGGGGCCCGGCGCCGCTTACCTAGAGTGGATCTGAGGTGGCAGCGATGAGCACCACAGCCAGGGCAGGAAGTAGCTGGAGTCCCTGGGGGGAGAGGGGAAACGGCACCTCGTGCTGCTCTTGCTGCTCATCCAGGTACCTCCCCCCAAAGCTCCCATTAGCCGCAGTTCCCAGTTCCCATGGGAGCTGTAAGAGCACAGAGCCCTCTACTCGCCTCCCAGCCCCCTGCCCGGGGCTGCAGGGACATACAGTAGTTCAGCCGCTTCCGGGAGTGGTGCGGGGCTTGCGGCGACACAGAGTAGGCGGGGGGGAGGGGCGCGGGGAGCTTGGCGGGCCGCATGAAAGAACCCCATGGGCCACATGGGGGCCGCGTGTTTGAGACCCCTGCTCTAGACTGAGTCAGATTTGGTTTAGTGTGGGATGTATGCCATGTGATCACTCTGCTGGAACAGTCCTCGTAAGGCTTTGTTAAAGGAACACTGCATTACAATATAAAAGCTACTCTGAACATTGCATCTGATTAGAAAGATGGAGTAAGGCCATGCAATGGTCTTTGTATAACTGGGGGTCCACCTGTGTGGAGCTTATTGCAGGATCAGAACCTAAATCAGGTTAAACAAAAAAGTATGTGTGAATTATATTTAACAATCAGACTTGGATCTGGGACCTTGAGAATCTGGCAATGCTGCTTGAGACACAGAAAATACATCTCATTAGAATGGATAGGAAATCTGAGATTTTCAAAATATAAAGGTTATATCTAGTATCTTATCAAGTCAGAGGCAATTTAACAATGGCTTAACTTCTCTTACATTAATCAATGTAGTTACAGAGTTACTTAACTGCCTTGCTCCTATAAGCCATGATCAGATGTTCAGGCTGGACGTACCTAAACCAATCATGGAGTGGGGCAATCTCAAGACAATTTGCATAATTCCCGTGTGTTCCAAAGCCGCCTTGACATGGGCCCCATGCAAATAGACTCATCTCCAGGCTGATTTCCTCCTGCAGGAAACTGGATTGGGCAAGTACTGGTTGTATCAGTACAGGCACTTCTTTTTAAGCCAAATTTCTTTCCTGCTGCTCTGTTCCACTCCCCAGCTGTTCTGAGTGGAGCAGCCAACTGATATTAACATGCTTTTGTGTCTAAGGGCTTGGCTACACTTGCAAGTTAGAGCCATTAAAGCAGCCCCAGGCGCCCTAATTCACCACCCATCCACACTGGCAAGGCACTTAGAGCACCTGGACTCTGCAGCTGGAGCGCTCCTAGTAATCCACCTCACGAGAAGCATAACGCTTGCTGCGCCTCGGCTGAAACGCCACAGTGTCAGTCTGAACGAGGTGTTGCATTACTGCACTGTGATTGGCCTCTGGAAACGTCCCATAATCCCCTTAAGTCAAGTGGCCACTTGGGGGCGCTGCGTAGGGCTCCAGAATAGGTAGGGATGGCCCTGTTCAACCGATAACTACAGTTTGCTCTCTGGTAGCTTCAGTTTGCTGCTCAATGAATCCTTGGGTGTGTGGAAGCAGAGTGGATGTGAACAAGAGGATCAAGGGCCTTGGAGAGGGGGTAGGGAAGAAGCAATGGGTCGGGGAGCAGTTTCAGGCAGGCTATTAGGAAACAGGAAAGAAGGCTATCAGCAGAGGAAAAGACAGAAAGAATGAAAATCAAAATAGAGGCTGGGAGAGAGGGCCAAATTCTGTCGTCTTTACTCAGGCAAAACTTCTAGTGATTGCAGTAGTCATTAATGTGGGAATTGTTGAGGAAAACATCCAATGGGGAGACTTGAGTAGGGACAGCCAATGATGCAAAAGACCCCACCACTCAACTGGCATGTACTCTTGTTCATGGCCTCCATTTCATTTGTGTTTTTCTGATTGTCTGCTACAGTGTTAACCTTTGGGCCCTGATAAGAGATTGAAAAATTGTTGCAAAAGTTGTTCCATAAATAATTTAAACTTTATCTCTAACAATGGAGTAATTAATTTACATTGTGTACAACGTGTTGAGTTTGCCCTCAGCCTTAAAGCCAGTCATCCTCAAAGGTTCCAAATCTTTTCCTTTGTGTCTTTGGAGAGGTGACTCAGCAGAATGCAAAGGCTGCTGTGAGCTGAGCACGGTTAACAAAACTGGAAACTACTGAATGCATTGCAGGCTCAGTGCTGCCCCTTGCTGATATCTGAGATATCAGATGGGAAGTGAGACAAATGGGAAGCACAGGGTGTGAGTGAAGCCATCCCTGCATAGTCATTCCCCTAAGTATTCTGCCAGTTGGTGTTTATAGAAATGGTGGGGACCATGCATGCAGCTTCCTTTGCTTTAGCTGTAGATGTAGAACAGATTGGTGAAAAAGATGCAGAGTTACAGAGCAAGACCACAGCCTTGTCCCAAAGCCACATTTAAACATTGTTGTATCAGGTACTGGCTTATAGGTGGGTGGCTGAGACTGGATAGCCTAGATCGGGGTGGGAAAACTTTTTGGGCCGAGGGCGACATCTGGGTGGGGAAATTGTATGCAGGGTCAGGGCAGAGGGTTGATGTGCGGGAAGGAGTGTGGGGTGTGGGAGGGGGTGTGGTGTGCAGGAAGGGCTCAGGTCAAGGGATTGGGGCAGAGGAGGGGTGCAGAGTGCATGAGGGGGCTCAGGGAATGGGGTTGGAGTGCAGGAGGGGGCTGAGGGCAGGGGTGCAGAAGGGGTGCGGACTGTGGGAGGGGGCTCAGGGCAGGGGGTTGGGGTGCACGGGGTGCAGGGTGCATCAGGGAGCTCAGGGCAGGGGGTTGGGGTACAGGAGGGGGGCAAAGGCTTAGGGCAGGGAGTTGGGGGGCGGGGTGCAGGAGGGGTTCGGGCTCCGACCCAGCCCTGCTTACCTCCCAGCCAATGGGAGCTGCGGGGGGTGGTGCCTGGAGGCAAGGGCAACGCATGGAGCCCTCTGCCCACCCCTCCACCCATGGGGGCAGAGACATGGTGCGGGCGGTGCCGCGGGCCGGATCCAAAGCCCTGAGGGGCCGGATCTAGCCCGGGGGCCGTAGTTTGCCTACCCCTGGCTTAGATCCCATCATGAGGGGATAGTACTTCAGGCTCCGGCCAAAATAGTTTATCCAAGTACATCCTACAGATCTGCTCAGGCTATACGGCCAAAGTGAGCGTCAATAGGACTCGGCAGGGGGGTACTGGTGAAGGTGGTTGGGACTCAATGGGGGGGTCTGCATATGGGGGGAACGGGGCTCAGCAGTGGAGTCTGAGTGTGGAGGGCTCAGCAGGAGGGTCCAGGTCTGGGGGCTTGGGGCTTGGTGGAGTGGGGATCTGGGTGTGGGGAGCTTGTCAGGGTGGTCCAGGTGCACAGGGAGTGTGGCTTGTCAGGGTAGGGGTTTGAGTGATAGGGACTCAGCGGGGGGTAGTCTGGGTGTAGGGGTGGGGGTCTGGGTTCAGGTGCAGAGGTCTCGCTGTGGGGTTCTGGGTGCAGGGGGTCGGACTTGGTAGGGTGGAAGTTTGGGAATGGGAGGTTTAGGGGGGGTTCTGGGTATGGGGGATCCAGATGCCAGGGGGTTCAGGCTCAGCAGGGTGGGGGTTCGGGCGCAGGGGGCTTGGTGGGAGGGTTCTGGGTGCAGGGGGGGTGAGGCTCATGGGAGGAGTCCAAATGCATGGGGGTTGGGTGGACGGGAGGTGGGTCTGACCCAGCCCCAGGTGGGTGTGACCCAACCCCAGTGTGAGCATCCCTCCACAGCGATTTACCTGTCCGCTGGCTGCTCTGGGCGCCTGAAAGGACATGTCCGTGCTGCTGTGGAAGGGCATGTGACTGCTCTTGTGGCTTCCCTTTGCTTCCCCATCAGAAAGTCATTTTTTATCCAGGGAAGCAAAGAAATCTGCGGGGGACATGAATTTTGCACGCGCACAGTGGTGTGGAATTCCCCGATGCGTAAAAAATGGTTAAAGAGTGTTGAAGCCTCAGGAAATTGATTATAGGGAGAAACCTGCTTAGGCAAAGATTGTAACTGGCTGAAATTAAGTTTTAGTTTAGAAGCACATTCTTACTTTTGTTTGTTTGTAACCCTCTCTTAACCCTTATTACTTCTACTTAGTTTCACTTAACCTATGTGGCTGATGTGTGGTAGGCACACTGCTGGGGTCAGGGTGCTGAACTAGATCTGCAAAGTATACAGACACTCAGAGGACTGCCTGCTTGTCTGCTAGCTGTTGGTGTCTGGGCTGTAAACCACATCAGTAGAGCATTTAAGGCACCCAGGGTTATAGGGCAGGCAGTGATATAACCACTTACTGGTTTAGATTGCATCTCTGAATGTCACAGTGGCAAAAAAAACTGTCACTGCCGCCTTATTCCTAATAAATCATAATTTAAAACAGCAGATCAATAAGACAATGCCAGTTCAGCATTAACTCCATGATTCCCTATGAAACAGTTCACTCTCCCATTCAATAAACAGACAGAGGGTACTCTTGCTCCACTGAGCCCATAGAGGGCTTGTATGAGTCAAGCCCAGATATCTGGGTCATGATTACCTCTCCCTTCCTCATGTGCATCTCCATCACAAGACTCTCAGCAATATTTACTGTATTGGCAGGTAAAATTCAAAATCCCCCCTTGAAATTAAATACTTCCTTTTTAAATAATTTTCCTTTGCTGTATTTGTCAGACAACAAGAAATCTGAAAACATGGCTGGAAAACCCAAACTGCACTACACTAAAGGAAGAGGTAAAATGGAATCTATCCGATGGCTGTTAGCAGCAGCTGGGGTTGAGGTTTGTACTTCTTATAAAGTGATCAAATTAATCAATGGTTGAAATGACTGTTCTATTTTGAAAATATGACTAATGACTAGTTAGCTCCTAACACACACATGATTACATCAATGTGTACAAGAGTCACAAAAAGCTGGATGTAAATTCTGCATATCAGTTGTCGTATATATTACTTACATGGTCCTAATAGTATTCAGTACGGATATTAGTAAAACTGGCATTTCGTGTCCTGTAGAATGTATTGATTTCATTCTTTGCAATAACAAGGGTTTCTATTTCCAAGGAGAAACTATCCTTGGCTGTCGTCTTGTTCAGAAAAATTAAACTGAAGAGATCTTGGATTGTTGCTGCTGTTCAAAGTCAGGAATTTCTCCAGGTTCTTTTGAATGTTCGAAATTTGCAATTGTCTTTCATTCACTCTTGCTTTAAAGACCAGGTCACATCACATGAATAACTTTGAAAAACATTTTGTTTAGAGATAATTTTGTATACTTTTTGTCCAGATCCTCAAACTTGTATAAATTAGCATAGCTCTCCCGAAGCCAGCCAAGCTACCCTGATTCACATCAAGAAAAAATGTGGTATGATATGACTTAATTTCTGTGGTGAATTTTTGCTTGAAAGCATTGTCTTCATTTCCTAGGAATTCATTTTCCTCTTTGGCTTTCTCAGTACTTGGAGTGAAAAATCTTTATGACTTTCAGTGATGTATGTTACTGTGAGAGATAAGCTGCTAAGAACAAGTTATGTAGCAACAAAGATCCTATTCTCATTCAAATGTCTTTTATTTTTATTTTTGAAATCAAGGCAAGAAACATAAAGGCAGAATTGTATCTTGTAGTTTCTCAACATTTTCCATGTGGCATCAGCTGCTTTTTAAATAAAATACCCAAAGGCAAATATCCACTAATAGTTCATTCATGATCCATGAAATGTAACAATCAACCCCCTTTATTTCTGTTTTCCAGTTTGAAGAAGAGTTTGTGGAAGCAAAGGAAGACTTGGAAAAGTTACGCAAGGGTGAGTCTATGGCCTAGTCCGGACACAAACTTGCACTGGTTTAACTTAAAGATATGGTTTTTAAACTTGTGCAAGTTTGTGTCTAGACCAGTGGTTCTCAACCTGTGGGCCACTTGTGGCTCAGTCAGTACACAGCTGTGGCCCATGTGACATCCTCAGTGCCATAACTAGGGTGGGGCAGGAGGGGCACCTGCCCTGGGGGGTGCAAAACTAGGGTGGTGCAAGACCAGGCCCAGGTGTTAGCTCCCCCCTCCTACCCCAGTAGGTTTGTGAGGCCAGTGACCCTGGCTGGAGCAGGCTCCCTGGCACTAGAACTGCGGGGGCAGGGTGGGCTGCAAAGCTGAGCTACATGCAGGTGAGATGGTAGACCAGCAGGTGCGGAGAGGGGGATGCAGGGGGCTAGGGCTACAGGGAGGGAGGTACAGGGGGCAGGAGCGCGGGGAGGGAGTGCAGGGAGGGGGGTGCAGCTGGTGCATGAGGGACAGACTCTAGGTGGCTGGGGCACAGTCTCTGGATGGGGGCTAGATACTGGGGCACAGTCCCTGGATGTGGGGGTTGAGTGCTGGTGGGTAATCCTTGGGGGCGCTGGGGCAGGTGCATGGGGGGTAGTCCTTGGGGGGGGGGGGGGGGCCCCTTTTTGCCCCGGGCAGGGCCCCCTGTCCCCGCGGGGCGGGCGGGGGTGCAAGCCCAGTGTTTGGGGGCTCTGGCTGCTGGGGGGACAGTCCCAGGGGGGTTGGGTAATGGGGGAGCATTCCCTGGCTGTAGGAGCAGCCCCTGGGTGGTGGGTGCCCTGCACCGGGCAGGGCTCCCCATCTTTGCAGACAGGCTCCGCAGCCGTGCTCTCCGGGCACTCAGCCCAGTTACGCTGTGAGCAGCAGAGCAGAAGTGAGGATGGCAATACACCATGCTATGCCACCCTTGTGGTAAAATAATTCATTTTAACAGTTTGATGTTTTGCCTTATTTTGCTAATTTAAAATGCTCTTGGTAGATATTTGTCAGTGTTGAAAAGAAAGGTACTATATCGATTTGCATTGTATTGCTGTCATATAACAAATACTAAACCATATTTTTTTGTAGATGTACAGGTAGTATATATATAGGGTGGATGTGGCCCACATAACACACAGAGAGCTGCATAGCTGACCCACATTGGTAAATAGGTTGAGAGCCACAGTCTGGACAGTCATATTTTAAAAACCGCTTTCTTCTGTTTGGCTTAATCTGGATTGTCAGTGGAAGGGGAGTTTTGTTCAAAAGATAACTTCTCTAATGCAATGTGGCCTGCATGAGAGGTGTACTGCATATTCCTTCACTCTGGCAATAGACGCTTAGGATCCCTGAAATATAACTGGAAATGTCCATGTAAATTATAAGGCATTTTCTCTCAGATCCATGCAATGATACAACAGTTTGTGAGGACTGAGTGACTTAACTTCTTTTCCTTTCCAAAGATGGAGCCCTGCTGTTTCAACAAGTGCCCATGGTGGAAATTGACGGGATGAAGATGGTGCAGACCAGAGCCATTCTCAACTACATAGCAGGGAAATACAACCTCTATGGGAAGGACCTGAGGGAGAGAGCACTGTACTGTAACAGCACTACCCTCATTAATATACACTGTCTTTATTTGAACATTTACCTAAAATAGAGAAGAGTACTGCTTTAAAATTTAACCCCCTTCTCCCCCACATGGATATTAAAATTATAAACCTGTCAATACACCATTGACATCTCAAACCCAGAGTTTTGATTTGTGGTCATCTACCTGGTAGATTCATACATTCCAAGGCCAGAAGAGACTATTGTGATCTTTTCTGACCTCCTGTATATCACAGGCCACAGAACCTCCCCAAATAATTCCTAGAGCATATCCTTTAGAAAAACATCCAGTCTTGATTTAAAAAGTGTCAGTGATGGAGAATCCACCATGACCTTGGTAAATTGTTCCAATGGTTACTTACTCTCACTGTTAAAATATTTACACCTTATTTCCCATTAAGAATTTGTCTAGCTTCAACTTCCAGCCATTGGATCATGTTATACCTTTCTCTGCCAGATTGAAGAGCCCATTATTAAATAATTGTTCCTTATGACTGTTAGTGAACAAATTGATGATACTGTTAAGACCCTCCACAGAGTTTCTTCAGTTACATAGAGACCAGAAGCACGTTAAATTCCTGAGGCAACTACCAATCCTTAATGGGATAATAATAAAGGCCTCATATGCCTTGGTGCTTACTTTGATTTCTTTCCTATTTAATGATAGCAATTCAGAGAACTTAATCTTTGGAGGCAGCCTGGGGTATGTTTGTGCCTATTGGCCCAATTTAAAAACAGTCCGTTGCAGCTGAAAACTTCTGTTCACTTTAAAAATTACCATAGATTGTATAGTGCATATGTACAAATAACAATTTCCTAAAGCAAAACAATTTCCTGATACTCTGTTGCTTAGACAAGGACTTCATTGTATAAATTCTAGTTTCACAGCATTAGCAGGGGTTCTCAAACTTCATTGCACCGCGACCCCCTTCTGACAACAAAAATTACTACACAACCCCATGATGGGGGGACCAAAGCCTGAGCCGGCCCGAGCCCCCACCGTCCTCGGGGGGGGGGGGGAGAGCAAAGCCTGAGCCCCATTGCCCTGTGCTGGGAGCTTGTATGTTGAGCCCCACTGCCCAGGGCTGAAGCCCTTGGGCTTTGGCTTCGGCCCCAGTAGGTGGGGCTCGGGCTTCGGCCCCAGGCCCCAGCAAGTCTAAGCCAGCCCTGGCAACCCCATTAAAATGGGGTCACCACCCACTTTGGAGTCCTGACCCACAGCTTGAGAACTGCTGTGCTATAGCTTAACATGTGAGCATTGAAATTTTCCTTGTCCACCCCTCCTAATGAAGTCACAACAAAAACATCAGTGTTGAGAGAACATATTAAGTGTGCTTTCTCCTGAAAAGTAACTCAGTGGGAATCCTTTTATGGGGTTCACTGTTTGTGATATCAATTATATGCAAATAAGTGTGCTCATTTTACGAGGAAAACCTTCTCCCCCACCCTCCCCTGCCCCGTGAACTCAGTTTCGACTCTAACTCTTTCAGCATCATTACCAACAAATTAATGATTCTGAAGGCTATATTCAATCCTTTACTAGAATAGGATTTATCATGTAAATCTAAGTTCCACCATTTGCTACCTATTCAGCATTATTGGTGTCAAAAACCTAAAGTGCTGGTTCTCAAAATGTTCAGTAGAGCTCTTGCTGGTTATATAGTGCTGGTGCCTCTTTGTTTCCTGCTACTAAAAAAAAAATCTGCTAAAAATTGGAGCTGATTGAAAGAGAAAACAAAGGTTGAAAACCTCTTCCAAAATTCCCATTTATTGTCAAAATTCAAAAAGTTTTTTTGACCAGCAGTGTAGCTGGTTGAAAAACAGGGAGGAAATTTTTCCTGTTTATTTTTTTTGAGTTTCAAAATGTAAACAGCTTTTGAATAGCACAACAAAAAATACATAGATATGTTCCTAATATTACTCTTCATGTAAACTATTGCTGTTCTTGCCACAGGGACAATCTCTCTGTTAATATGAGATCCATGCTATGAAAAAGGCTGAGAACCTCTAATCTAAAGTATTACCAATAGTAAAGATCAAGCGGTCAAATCAATTTTGTTGTAGTGCAATGGCTGAGTTAGCCTCCTGAGTACTCCTGCCATTGCACTACAATACAATAACAAGCTGACTGGACAAAAGTCAAGTGTTCAGAAATAAATGGACTCCTCTAAATGGAAAATAAAAAACATTTGTTTCAGGATTGATATGTACGTGGAAGGAACAACAGATCTGATGGGAATGATCATGTTACTCCCTTTGCAACCGCCCGAGGCAAAGGAGAAGAATTTTGCCTTAATCATCGAGAGGGCCAAAACCAGATACTTCCCAGTCTATGAAAAGGTAAGTGATAGTGAGATATGACAGACCATAAAGAACAGTTTGTATGATGGTGTTTGCTGAAATTTCCCTTGTACAGGAGGAAATCTCCTCAGGGCAGGTGGAATTGTAGGACTCCAGGACCGCTTGGGGAGACCTCATAGAAGGGGGCCACCAAACAGCCTGGTGCTGATTCTGCCACAGAGAGCCCCCAGTGACCTCAGTAGGACCACTCTCAGAGTAGGATGCAATTCACTGTGAGCAGGGATGGCAGAATCCAGCTCTTCTAAAGTAGTTTAGACTATGGTAACACAGTGTTATCGACTCTTCGCTAGCACCATGATGGTAGTGCATGCACATCAATGGCTGGGATACAGTCATGAGAGCATATATCAGAGTATATTTTTTCCAAGGAGTTCATGTGTTCCTACTGTTCTGAATTAAATATAGTTGTGATTCAGAAGTGTTAATAGCTATTTATTTGTATTGTAATAGCCCCTAGTGGCTCCCGTCAGGATTGAGGGTCCCTTTGTCATGGTTAGGGCCCAACCAAATTCATGGCCGAGAAAAATGTGTCACAGACCGTGAAATCTCGTTTCCCTCATGAAATCTGGCTATTGTAGGCGGGTTGTGATATTGCTACCCTTACTTCTGCACTGCCTTCAGAGCTGGGTGGGCAGTGGCTGCTGGCTGGGCATCCAGCTTTGAAGGCAGTGCTGCCACCAGCAGCAGTACAGAAGTGAGGGTGGCATGGTATGGAGGTCATCATCTTGGAGGGGGGGGGGTGTGGCAGGACCAGCCTTATGGGTGGGCGGCATGGGCAACCACTTAGGGTGCCATGGTCGGGGGGTGCTATGGTCTCCCCCTGACACACACACAGACAGCCCAAGGCCCCTTTAGCCTCCAAGTGCTGGAGAGGAGCAGGGCTGGGGCACCCTGGCTGGGGGCTCTGACCATGTGCCAGACTCCTGCTGCTAGCCCCAGCCAGTCTGTGGAGGGACGGGACTTCCTCTTCTCCTGCATGGGCTGCTCCTGGGACTGGGTCAGACCCACCTCCAGCAGCAGGGCAGAAGTAAGGGTGACAATACCATACATATCCCTTGCTTCTCGCTGCTGCTGGCAGTGATGCTGCCTTCAGAACTGGGCTCCCAGCCAGCAGCCACTGCTCTCCAGCTGTCCATCTCTGAAGGCAGCGCAGCCACCTGCAGCAGCTCAGAAGTAAGGGTGCCAATACCGTGAGCCCCCTACAGTAGCCTTGCACCCTTCCCTCCCATCCCTTTTTCGGTCAGGACCTCCACAGTTACAACACTGTGTAATTTCAGATTTAAAAAATCCTATGACTGAAATTTACCAAAACGGATCGTGAATTTGGTAGGGCCCTAGTCATGGTTACTAAAATGCCCATTGAAGTCACCCTGGGAGTAATGAGGAAATTTGTTTGAGTACATTTTTCAGGATTTGGTACATGAGTTCTATCTCTTTATTTACTTATTTTGAGCTGTACACAAATATGCAACCTTTTCTAAAATCTTTGGGTACCATACAAAATATGCACACCGCAGCAGTTCATGGAGAGTTGACTGGAAGAGAGTTGTACAGGAAGTGTCACACATAAAGCAGAAATGCCCAATGGTGGATTTGTCAGTAAGAATGCAAAACCTCAATTATGCAGTAATTCACATGATGTCTCCTCAGCAGAACCTCAGATTGCACAAGCAAAATCAATGTTTGCAATATGCAAGAAATTCAGTCATCAGCTGCATAAGTTCGAAGTCAAACAGCGCCAATCATCCCCGTCCTGGGTTCATTTTTCCAGGTCTTTTTTATTGAGCTGTAATAATGCCACTTCCACCATTATGGTGCTACAGAGTGTGTTTCTAGGTTGGCCTCTCTCACTCTTGCCTGGGGTTGCCAAATAGTGCTTGTTTAGGTAACCTCCTATTGGGCAAGGTTTCCCAAATAAGTCCAGCTCTTCTTCCTTACTGCTTGTATTGTTGTAGCTAGTTGTGCCCATTCTAAGAGCTCTTCATTACTTCTTCTTAGTCCATTTTACTTTGAATATGTTACATATACATTTGCACAGAAAGATATTCAGTTTGCATTGGCTGGACTCTTCTCCATATAGGAGGATGCTTAGGATGTTGCTTTTAAAGAACTTAAGTTTGTTTTGCTAACCACATTGGATTTGAGACTTTTAAATACAACACTTGCTTAACCTTTTCTGGATTCTATTTCAAACATCACCAGTACTGGGATTGATGCTGCCTAGATTAGTAAACTTATTCACTGTTTTCAAGGCTTCACCTTTCAAGGACAGAAAATCATTGTAGGTGAATTAATTTTTATAATTTCCATCTTTGATTTAGTGATAAGACCTGTTTGCTTGGCAGAACTTGCAAGACCATCTGTCTTTGTCTGGCTATCTTCAGCTGTCTTATTTAGAAGACAGATGTCATCTGCAAAGTCTAAATCTCCAAGCTTGCCATTTATCCATGCAGTGCTCATTTTCATACTGACAATCTGTCACTTAAATTCAATAGCAACTCCAAACAAGATGAGGGACAAGATATTACTTTGTCTGACACCAATGTTAACATTAAACCAGTCTGTTAGCTCCTGGTTTATCTTTGCTTCACACTGAGTGTTTTGATGCAGGTTTTTAATAATTTGGATGCTTTTGTTGGAGACTCCATAGATTCATACTATTTACTATGATGGTTCTCTAGCTACACAATCCAATGTTTTTTTCGGAAATCTACAAAATCAAGGTCACTGGCAGTTGCCATTCATTGCTTTGCTCTACAGTATTTCTCAGGATGAAGATTCAGTCAATACAAAATTGATTTAAGTGAAAACCAGATTGTTCTCTAAGTTTGCTATGTATAGCTGCTCTATTTGGGTGATTGCACAGAATACTTTCTCTGGGTCTGAAGGCACCCAGTCCCGTGCCAGTTATTACCATCACTCAAATCTCCATTTTTGGGGAGTTTGATTATAATCGTCCTCTTCCATTCTTCTGGGGGGGGAAGGGTGTTCTTTCTCCCATACCAAATGTAAGAGGCATAGCAGGATTTTCATGGTGACCTCTCCACATGCCGTAAGTAGCTCTGCTCTAATTTGATCTTCACCTGGTGATGCATTGTTGTTTTAATCTTTCAGTGGCTACTTTTAAGTTCATTCAGAGTAACTTCAACTAGTAACTAGTTTAATCAAAGTTCCTACAAGTCTGCACTGATGCCCCCACAGGATCTATGCTGTGAGGTTAAATGGCTGCATGTTCCAATTGTATTACCTGCTTTTAAAGATTTTGTATCTTTGTTTCTTCTAGGGTGACTTAAGAGAGCCAAAAGCATAAGATGTGTTTACATTGTACTTGGCCTTGTATTTGTAAGGGCAGGGACCTGTTAATTATTCAGGACAGATGCTCTCACAGAGATATGTTTGCTCGTTTATATAGTGTAGAGTGACTAGTAATATTCAGTTGTTCACACTGGCATCCAGAAGTTGGCTAGCACAGTGATGGGCTCTTTACAAATGCTGTTAGACCTAATTCTGCAAGAGGGTTGGTTCTGATGGACGCTAACCCCACAGTCCAGGGGTTTTCTTAGCATACAATGTGCACTTGATTCCCAATCTTCTAGTGGTGCTGCTGTTGCTGCTCCTCTGCTTCCTAACCAGCCTTGAAATGATGGGTGCAAGGGCCCACAGGAGGTTGCTGCTTCACCCAGGTTCTACACCAGGCACAGACTGTACCAGCTGCTGTTTTCTGTCAAGATTCTGCTCCTCAAGGACTAATTACCCCGCTGGAGTTTCCTTAGGCAGCAGCATGTTTCTCTGGATATTTGACTAAAGCAGAGATTCCTACAAAGCAAAAAAAGGAGAGAAATAAGGTGGGACTCCAGAAACTCGTAATAACTGCTAGCCCAAGCCATGCTCTTAGTAGCTTTAAAGATGGGTCATGTTTCTCCTGAACTACCTGCTATTAACAATCTGCAGAAGTGTTGTATCCCAGTCATGGGAGGGCCTCTACAGCTAAGCTGCTTCATGCGGCGATTCCTGTGGGATAGATTAAACATTGTGGGTAATCAGAAGGCCTCCTATTTTAATTAAGGCTGGGACACATCACAGGTAATCCTCCATCCACTATTTCTTAGCCACTTCTACAAATAATCCCCTTTTGTTTGCACCATTGCAATGAATCTCCTTCTTGGGGACTGAAGTCCTGCACTTATCCTGGCCTAGGAGAAGGTTATACACTGAATCGTGGACCCAATTTGAATTAAATGGCTTTGCATTCTGATTGCCCACAATCCTCTATTACCTCAGACCTCTTGCTTGGACTAGTCCTGACAAATACACATCTAACCAAGTAAGTAAGCTATTTCCCATTTGTATCCCTAAGACCTCTCTGTTTTCTCATATTCCATAGGTTTTAAAAGACCATGGCCAGCAGTTTCTTGTTGGTAACAAATTTAGCTGGGCGGATGTCCATCTGCTTGAGGCCATTTTAATGACAGAAGAGTGCAAGCCTGATATACTCTCCCCATTCCCTCAGTTACAGGTAACTGAATCGCCTGATCTCACCAAGGAACATACACTTATATTCAGACTCCGATGCCTAGTGTAAAGTATTGATATTTAAGCCCTTGGAGCCACTGCAGCACTTGAGCTCTCGTTAGTCTCAGTGGGAGATGCTGTGGAAAGAGTAGAGCTGCTCAGAACATTTTCAGCAAAAAAACCTGCATTGAAGCCAAAATGCTGAATAGAGATGTTTCGGTTTTGATGAAGACTGTTTTTTAGAGGTAAACACTCTCGTGCACTGGCCTGGGATGTGGAAGACCCAGGTTCAAGTCCTTGCTTTGACCAACTCAAAGCAGAGCAAGGACTTGAATCTGGGTCTTCTAGGTCCTAGGCTGGTGCCCAAATCACTGTGCTGTCACACCCTGTTGCTCCCCAAATTGAAAACAGACATTAACACCATTTCATTTGCATGAACACTGGTCTGGAACAAAATAAATTTTGAAACCTTGAAAGTTGGTCCAAAAAAGAAAGGTCATCCTCTGGCCAGCTCTAGTACTGACCTGTGAAATCTGGCCACAAATAGCTACCAATTGTTTTGTGCCTTTTTTTTTTTTTGCTCATGCAAATTTTTTGTTAAATACACTGTGCATTTTAATCTCTGAAGCTGAATATCATTTCCTTACTCTCAAAGGCTTTTTACTGCTTCTTCTTTTAGGCTTTTAAAGGAAGAATAAGCAACATCCCCACAATTAAGAAATTCTTGCAGCCTGGTAGCCAAAGGAAACCACCAGCAGATGACAAGTTCATTGCACAGGTGAAGAAAATATTCAACATCTAATCTATGTGATTACTAAAAATCACTGCACCTACAGTATAGTAGCTCAGCCATGCTTAATATAGCTGTAAACTTCACATAACTCAAACATTTTATGGCCTGACATATACAGGAAGTCACATTAGATGATAATGGGCTCTTCTGGCTTTAGTCTGTGAAACTGGATTTGAAAGTTTTTAGCATGTTAAATGCTAGCATGCCGAAACATAACACTTTAAAAATGTCTCTGCAATAGCTATAACTAGATTACAATGAATTGTAGACTAGGGTAACTTGTTAAATAATCTTGTAATTGAAAGATACATTTACTTGAAATAAAACACTCATTACTTTCTGTTGGAGCTCATTTATTTATAACACATGTAGGTTAGTACGCATAGCTATACCTCTTAAAGTGCTTTAGAAAAGTGGGTGCACCCAATCCCTGATTCCCTCTCCATTTTCTTATCCGCTGGACCACGCTACCTCCATTAGTATTTCATGGCTGTTGGATTTTGATCACACCAGTGCTCCTAGCCAACAATGTCCTTGAAAGCTTTTCATACAGATTCTAAAACCTTTTCTGCTGCATGAAATACTTCCCATACACAAGAAAATATGCCGAGCTCAGTAATCCGTATTTTGTAAGCAGAAATGAAAAACCATTTGAATCTCTGAAGTTTTCAAAATTTGGGTTAAACTCTCATTTAAAATGTTTTGTTCGCTAACATACCAAACTAATGAAATAAATCACATGATTGACAGGGCCGGTGCAAGGATATTTTGCACCCTAGGCGAAACTTCCACCTTGCGCCTCCCACCCCCACCTCTCCCCCCCGGAGCATCGCTTATTATAAACTTTCAAAAATGAATACTGCATAATATGGCATTGTTCATTAGAATTAATACATATTCAGCTTGAAAATTTATTAATTTCATTATTTAGATTACATATTTAATGAAAATAAATGAATAACCTGACAGGGTGTGGGGCTGGCTGGCTTGGGGCAGGGCAGGGGCTGTGGAGCTGGTTGGAGATGGGGTGCGGGGTTGGCTGGAGACAGGGAGGTGTGTGGGGCTGGCTGGCTTGGGGCACGGAGGTGTAGCAGGGGCTGGCTGGAGACAGGTGTGTGGGGCTGGCTGGCTTCGGGCAGGGCAGAGGAGATGAGAAGCTGGGGTGTGGGGTTGACTGGAGATGGGGATGTGGGGCTGGCTGGCTTTGGGTACGGGGATGCAGCAGAGGCTGGCTGGCGAAAGGGGGTACGGGGCTGGCTGGCTTCGGGCAGGGCGGGGGATGCGGAGCTAGTTGGAGATGGGGTGCGGGGTTGGCTGGAGACGGGTGTGTGGGGCTGGCTGGCTTGGGGCACGGGGGTGCTGCAGGGGTTGGATGGAGGCAGGAGTGTGGGGCTGGCTGCAGGCAGGGCAGTGGGTGTGGGGCTGGCTGAGGGCAGGCTGGCAGGTACCAGTGCCATCCCTAGATATTCTTGGGCCCTACGCAGCCCCCCCACGTGGGGGGGGGGGTGCCCAGGCTTCTGTTGGGGAGGTGGGAGCAGGGGGGGAGGCAGGGGGGAAACCACCCCCCCAGCACTCATCGGCGGCGCGGCTGGGGCCGGGTCTCTGTACTTCCTGCTGCCGGTGAGTGCAGCCCCGGCCCTGCTGCAGAGCTCAGGGGAGTGGGGGCAGGGCGGGGCTGAGCAGGGTTGGGGCCCTGGGGAAGAGCCAGAGCAGCAAGGAGCAGTGCAGCGCCCCTGGCGGCCGGAGAAGGAATGACATCACTTCCCGGCCGGCCGGAGCTGATCAAAGAGGGTTACACATTTAGCCGGTGCCGGGTGAGCATCCTAGCCGTTTTGGGCACCGCTTTTTGGCGCCCTCAAATCTTGGCGCCCTAGGCGGCTGCCTAGTTTGCCTAGTGGATGCACCGGCCCTGCTGATTGAGTACCAAAGGGAGCTGGCAAATGTTCATGCTCTTCTTTTGACCACATTCCTTGACTTCCCAGCCCATCATGAGGCAACTTGACGGGGAGATGAGTGATTTGAGGAACAGCCAGCCATGCTGTATATCATCCTTGACTCCAAGGTGGGCGAGGGAAGGATGTTACTGTTTCCCAATGAGCTCAGTTCCCCACTGCTAGTCCAGTTTGAAGAGATGGTGGGTGGGGGAGAGATGTGATGGCTGCTGGCCTCTGAAGTATTAGTGTCACCTTGTGACAGCAACATCCCTTGAAGAGGGAAGAAGCCAGTGCACGTGTGTCTGGTCAGTTGATCTCCAATTCGGCGTAAGAGGGCACCTGGGCTCTAGAGGCAGGTGAGGCCTCTCAACACGGGAGAAACAGAAAGTACAGCAGACAGTTGCCCTGGGAAAACCTGCAGAAAGCTATGCAGCCCCTCCCTGGAAGGAGGCAGAAATGGGCAGGAAGCAGCAGAGGGTGATGCCTGCTGAGCTTCCTGAACCAGAAGACCATGGCCTGAGAGGGCTGCAATCTGAGAGCAGCCGAGGGAGATGCCTGCTGCCTCTGAGGGTACAGCTACACTACACGCCGGATCATCTAGTGTAGACGTGATAAATCGATCCCCGATTGCTCTGCCGTCGACTCCGGCACTCTACCCCAGCAAGAGGCGGAAGTGGAGTCGACGGGGGAGCGGTAGCCGTCGATCCCGATCCCGTGCTGCGAGGACACGAAGTGATTCTAAGTTGATCTAAGATACGTCGACCTCAGCTACACTATTCTCGTAGCTGAAGTTGCGTATCTTAGATCGATACACACACACACACACACACACACACACCCCAAAGTGTAGACCAGGCCTGAGTTAGAGAGCTGAAGCCAGAGGGAGCTGAAAGCTGAGGGGAGGCGTAATGAGACATGCCAGTGCGACACCTGGAGGTGAGGAGAGATGATGGAGCTTTCCTTTGTAATAAACTAACCCTGCAAGGGCTATTCCTACTCAGTTGTTTGGACTATTTCTGGGAACCCTGAGGCAGGTGCACTGGTTGTGCTGTGACCTGACACTGGAGAGCACCACAGGTGGCTGCCCTATGACACTTGCTACCAAGAGGAGATTTCCCTGGGCCTGACAAGAATCACTAATGGGTGCATCACCCAGGGCTGAAAGCCATTTAGACAAGCCCAAAGTGCACTCAGTATCTTTCAGCAACTACAGTTGAGCCTTGGCTAATTTCAGTAAATTCCAGTCTGCCAGTGATCTCTTTAATGAGTACAGGGAACATAAAGGGGTTGGTTTTATTTCTTTGCTGGTGGTCTTTTCAAGAGGGTGGATCTGACTGATTGCTACACTGTTTCCTCTGCATATACAGGACATATGTATAAATGTACCATGTAAATAAAATGAAAAAACAAGGACTTTTTAAATGGGGGGAGGGGGCTAGCTCCTCTTGCTACTCCAAGGGTTAACTTTGTAACTCTACAAGAGACAAATCTTGCTGATTGATTATGGGCTAGATCCACAAAGGAACTTAACACCTTCAAACCTCCCTTCTTTAACCACACCTCCCCTGCCACCAAAAGCTGCTGCCTAACCCTGGAGGTGCCCTAAGTCCCTAGGGCCCTAAATTTCTGCTGGCAAAGTCCCCTAGGTGCCCATTGCTGGCCAGATGCAAGACTAAGGCCGGATAATACCCTAGGGGATTCTCAAACTACACCGTCCCTGCCTATATATTCAGAGCATCTTCCCAAAACACACCCATGAGCAACCAACTGGGCATTTACTTCAAGATGGGAAGGGGGTTGGGTAATAAGAACCAGTGATCAAGGCATTCTCCTGGATGTGGGTGACCTGTTTTGGAGCAGGGACTAGAATCCCGTTCTCCAGTATCCTAGCCCCTGGGTATTATGGGCTGGATCTCGATCTCCCTGTTGAAGCTGTTCCATGCTGTATCAAATTTTCACTGGTTCAGAGAGAGAGAGAGAGAGATTGGCACTGTATCCTGGTGGTCAGGATGCACTCCCTTGGGATGTGGGAGACCCAACTTCAAGTCCTTGCCCCAAAGCAGGCAGAAGTGGGATTTGAAAACAAGGATCTTAGAGACCTACTAGCTACAATGGGGTGGAGGTTGGGGGTGACTGGCATATATGGTGTTTTTTTTGAGAAATGGCTGACCTGGCTTAGGCTCCTAATTGCAGGAGAGGATTCACAGCTCTGAGTACTGTGTGGAAACAAGCAACACCTAAAGCCTTTTCATCCAATGTTCTAACCCAGGGCTTCTCAAACTTCATTGCACTGCAACCCCCTTCTGACAATAAAAATTACTACATGACCCCAGTAGGGAAGACCAAAGCCTGAGCCCACCCAGTCCCGGATACGGGGTCCAAAGTGGAAAACCAAGCGCTTCAGCACCAGGCACGGGGCCTGGAACTTGAGTGTTACAGAACTTCCCCTTCACCTCCTCCCCTGGTTCCTGTCACGCGGACAAAAAGCAGAAGACCGGAAGTCAGAAGTGCAGGCAATGCGATGTTTATTGGGGTTAATTGTAAGTAAACATATCCATAGCTCTATAAGCTAGTAGAGTCTGTTTCCCAGTGTTCCATTCCCAGCTCTGATGCTGCAAAGCATTTACCTCGTACCCCCCTTCCCAGCTCTGATGCCACAGAGCCTTGTCTGTGTCTCTGTTCCTCATTCCCACCTTCTCTACATTAGCAGGCCCAAATATACCTGCAATGCATGCCCCTGTCCCACCCCTTACAACTTACGGTCATGTTCCATTTTGAAAGTGCATGAGTCTGCGGGGGGAGGTCTTCCTCCCACCTCTTTTGTATCCCATGGTAGGGGTAAGGAGTGAGGTTGTGTACTGGCCAAGGCCAGGCTTTTCTTTGGTTTTTAGTGTTTCTTATGTCTTCCCCCTCACCCCCCCCAATCATCCCTTGCCCTTCCCAACTGGTTGCTTGACCTTGAGATAGGAGTTGAGGCAGTCTCAAAGTATGCACTCGTATATTATACTCCCACCGTGCCCAGTAACACTAACTGTTCTTATCTGTTCCCATTATACTAACAAACCCATCCAGCTAGGCAGAAGCAACACACACAGTGTCTGTGTTCACAAACATTAGTATAAGGTTAAGAGTATCAAAAAGTCACATCCCAAATTCTATTTCAGGCTAACACATCAGCCTATATACTAACATTGAGCCCCACCGCTCAGGGCTGACGCCCTCAGACTCTGGCTTCAGCCCTTGGCCCCAGCAAGTCTAAGCCAGCCCTGGTGAACCCACTGAAATGGGGTTGTGACCCACAGTTTGAGAACGGCTGTTCTAACCACACTACAATAAGAACCACTGTGTTTTTCGTTTAAAAAGTCTTCTCAGCCAATCTTTCTGAGGAACAGGAGTTCTGCCTTCCTTCCTCTTCCCAGGAACCCCTGTGTGTGGGGAAGAGGGAGGCACAGGCTTACTGGCACCTCCTCAAAATGTTCAAGAAGCAAGTAGCAAAGTTGCCCTATGAAGAGCTAGGACAAGGCCAGTCAGTCATCCCTTGAAGCTACAGGGAGAGCTGCAGCCCTCTCCGATCAGCCAGAAGCCAACTACAATTTGTTGCTGGAAATATCCAGTTGCTGATGGGGGAGTATTATTGTAAAGAGGTGAAGTGAATCCCTGTGCAGCTCCACTCAATCCTAAGAGTCGGTTTCATATCACAACTGCAAACTGAGCACGTTTTGTTTGGAAGTGAGATTTTAAGACCCAATCTTGCAAAATGTTCAGTATTCTTCAACTTCTATTAATTTCAACAGAAGTTGAGGGCACCTTACAGAATTGGACTCAGGAGGAAAGGCCTACACAGCTACCAATCAAAACTCTTCCATTCACTTGACACTATAAATAATGTAGTGTCTCTGGAGTTGGTCGGTCAACATGAAAGATTAAAAGAGAAACTGCTTAATATGTTCCATCTTTTATTTGATTACTGGAAACAATTTATACATTTTTTAGCCCCTGGAAGGAGATATTTACATGTTTAGAAACAAAATATATTCTAGTGCAATATGGAGCACAAGCATATACCCATATCTGTTAGTGATTTTGATAAAACACAGTGCATTACATGATTAGTACTGACAAGATGTTAGTTTGCATGTTACATTGAGCTTCTATTGATTACCTGATATTAGACGCTTACAAGATTATGGTTTAATACTATCCCCTTTTTAGTTTAGTGACACATCCATACATAGCTCGGGTTTCAAAGATGCAGAACATTTCTAACATCCACTGATTTCTTAGTGGTGCTATGGCCCTCTTAGCACCTCTGGAAAAAAAAATCCAGCCAATAAATTGCTTAAATGAAAACGATACAAGAAAGAAACTATCAAAAACCTTCTTGTTTAATTAAAAAAGCTTTCAACATATCAAAGAACTTTGAGGAATTAAATTTCAGATGTATTAACTTTTACAGTGAAAAAATACAAAAAACAACAAAAAAAGACAGACATACTTCAAGTACAAAGAGCTTGTCTGCTTGTTGAAGGGAAATGATATTCGTACTTCAGTCCTTAGTTGCTGTTGTCTCTTACAGCAGCAGAAAAACCAATCTCAAAATCATCAAAAGGCTGCATCAAAACACAGAACAAAAGTAAAAAAAACAGTAAAGTTAGGGTATGAACAATCAAATAGCATAAAGCCCATTCATGAATTTGCTACTGGGTACAGATGAGAGAATCTGTAGCCTATAACTTAAAATCTTTAAAAACACTTCTAAAGTCTGGTTCTCCATTGCATTTACCAGTTGTATGCCAACATACTTTGGAAGATGTCAATGAAATTACACGAATGTAACACTAGTGAGAATCGGGACTTACAGGTTCAAGAAAGCACAATCTTCTAAGGCTTTTGGGCCTGATTCTCCTGTCACCTATATTTGTGTGAATGGAGTTATATGAATATAAGTCAGGTATACATGAGTGGAGACACCACTCCTCTAAGTTTTGATCCATTTGAGGGAGAGATTTTTGAAAACAAAAATACCAAATTGCTTTTCCAGTGTGTTCTAGGTTTCAAAGTTACCAAAATTCTTTTGCATATATTAATGATTTCCAGACAAAGTGCTCATGCCAGGCATAAAGTTCATGTTCTAACTGAAATAGTCTTCACACTGTTTCAATAAATACAGTAAAAGTCATGGTCCAACACAGAGTTGCTACAAGGAAGATTTAATTAAGAGTGGTGTGAAACGCTTAAGTACCATTTAACCCTATATGGGTTAAAACAGAATATTTGGCTGTGTCTGCACTTGGAAATTGAGCTGTTGTTTACAACAGTTAGTTGAAATGATGCTGAACGTGGTTTTGCCTTATCTACACTTGCAGCTTCACTAGTTCACTTGCAAAGTTTGCTGATAACGGTTGCCAGCAATGGTTCCATTTTGAAACACAGTCAGTCTTGACTTGCACTCTGGGTAGCCCCAGTGAATTCAGAGCAGAATTTGGTATGTTTAGTTTTAGTGGTGAGCTGGTTTAGCCATACAAAGAGTTCTATACTGGATGTTAATAAAGACATTGCACAAATATTAATCTAAGGGGATTGTTTTATTCATGGCCTGCATGCATGAAATGCAGTTATTGTCAGAAAAGTGACACCAGAGTTCCATACTTATTCTCTCAGTGACACCTTATAAAATTTCTTTTTACAAGTCAAAAAGATAAGTATTCTAAGTATCTGTCCTGCAAATTCAACCTAGGACCTGAATAACGACCTGAATACTTTCTGCCTCTTACATCACTTGACAATACTTCAGCTCCATCAGAAGTTAAGGGTTTGTGGCAGGAATTACTGGGTGAAATTCTGTGGTTTGTGTTATGCAAGAGGTCAGACTCATTATGATCATAATGTTTACTTGGGGCCTTAAAATTTATGAATCACTACTGAAGATTCTACCATGGGAACCGAGCTGACAGTTTGGTTGATGTGTATCTTTTTTAGCCATGCACAGACATTATAGTTCTGAAAAAGGAGGATAATTTTTATT
Organism: Trachemys scripta elegans; assembly: GCF_013100865.1. Lineage (NCBI taxonomy): Eukaryota > Metazoa > Chordata > Testudines > Emydidae > Trachemys > Trachemys scripta. The sequence continues at coordinate 160,032,670 of NC_048300.1, forward strand.
CCAACGCATGTACCATCAATGAAAGTTCTCACACCTAAATCTTTCAATAATGATGATGTAAAATGTAGGAAAAAATTGATTTGCATGTTCATCTTGAAGTGTGAACAATTAGAAAAAATTTACTTGCAAACTGAAAAATGTTTTGAGAGATGGAGTCACAGAAAATAAGTTTGGAATTACTATGGAACCAAATTATGGAATAAATATGGAAAATGTTCTTTATATGTAAAAATAAAGAACAGCAGCAGAGTAATGAAATAGTTGACTCATCATATGCAGTAATATTGGCCAACATTTTCAAACCTGGCTACCTAAATCAAGACAACTAAATAAAGGTAGCCTTATTTTCAAAGCACCTACATCTTCCATGGACTACAGTGAAATTTGCTCAGAACTACTGAAAAGCCAGGCCATTTTTATTTAGGTCACTGAGTATGAATTTAAGAGCCCAAATTTAAGTATTCGTGTTCAAAAAGTTTGGCACATAATTACCTCGGGTACTTTTTAAGGCCTTCATCAATACATACTGTTAGTATCCTCTTTTCTGAGGCTCCCAATTACTATCAGATGTGCATTTTTTGTGGATAGCTGTCTACTGGAAACTGGACTTCATGCTCATTTCATTTAGCCCATCTAACAATCACTGGATGGTAACAACTTCCAATCCAAGAACATGGTGATTGATGTCAACTGGCTACCATTTGAAACAGGCTGAAATCATTGCAGCAGGAACTGAACATAGATATACACACCTACCTTAAACCAGCTATTAGTCCACCTGGAATTAGTTTCTTGGACCTCTTGAACCTCATTCCCATTACAATGGTCAGTATAAAAGCTGAAACTGTAACAGACAAATAAACACCATATTTACTGTTTTCCCCAAGCTATGGAGCAGTGGAATTTTCAAGACTGTGGTTACTTATCAAAGGACTACCAAATACACTTTTCACTACCTTCTGCTGTGAAACTTCATGTGATACAATTCCCCCTGGTCTAACAGCATGCTGTAACTAGCTACATGTATAGCCTAATGGATAGAGCACCAGACTAGAACCCAGGAGACCTGCGTTCTTGTCCCAGCTCAGTCACTAGATTGCTGGTTGACACTTGGCAACTCCTTGTGCCTTGGTTTCCCCATCTGTAAAATGGGGATAATGATGCTTAACTCCTTTGTTGAGTACTTTGAGATCTAGAGATGAAACAACTGTGCATCATTATTTTAACCTACAGCCCCGAAAATCTTTCAAAATACAGTACTCTGATTTTCTTACCTGTAAGTAACATTTCTAAATATAGAAACATGCAGACTCTTACTTTGTAGACACTCATAACACTGTCAAACAGTGTGAATTATTCTGCTACATTTGCATGTAAGGAGCGATCAGGAGAGTAGTATAAGCCACTACACATTGTACCAGTTGACTGAACACTGCCTCACAAATCCCCTCATCATATACCATTATAGCGCCTTTCCCAACCCCCAATTTCAGGAACCTATAAATGCTAAGGCTAATCTCTGTAATAAAAAAAAGTTAAGTCTTTTTGTTGAAAGGTTGCCTTGAAAATATAAACAGCTGCTTGTCACATATTTTCCCCAAAGAATATTGTTATTGATATGGCCTATGGCATGGCCACAGGCTCTTTGGTTCACAGGGGCAGACCTGACACCAATTCTTCGCAGTGAGGGGTTGTGCCATCTGAGTTGCCACTAATGGCATCAAGAGTGCCAAAAGTTCCAGCCCAGCAGGTTCCTCTGAGGTTGGACAATGCCACATTGGGCTAAAAGAGATGGGATATCTCAGTAGTGTGATAGGGTATCTGATGCAGCGTAATACAGGTTCTAACCCCAACTTCAACACTGGCATAATTAAGGCTACTGTGGGAATCATACAATGCTCCTGCTACTCTTTCCCCATTTGTAAAATGGAAATACCAAAGAATCCTTAACTGCCTGTCATAGGGGTTTTTGATACATTAGTAGAATGCTATATGGGTGGAAAAATTCACCAGAAAATACAGACAGCCATTTGGGAGGGTCGGGGGAGATGAAGAACTATCACTTGAAATAATTTTTAAGAGTCAGGAAGAGCATGGGTCTCAGCATAGGCAGCCGACCTCTATGTCTCCTGCAGCTGGAAGTGATGCTAAATTCCTCCTCTTTTTATTATGGAGCAACCCAAAGTATCCCTTTCCAGAACCCACAAGCTAGCAGTGTAGTCACACAGCAGTGTAATCACAGCGGACAAGAATTAGTTATGTTTGCTTGGGGAGGGAGCATAAACGTGTCCTGTAGGCTCATCCCACAATACTAAGACAAGTTCTAACAGCTAAACACAGATCATGAAATTCCACTCACTAAGCAATGAACCAAAAGTGATTTCTAATCACCGCTTTTCTTTTATGCTCCCATAATCTAACCTCAGGCATGTGCCTGAGCAAAAACAAGACCACTCCACCACATGAGCTTCCCCATAGCCCTGAATATACTTACTATCATTCCAGGTTAAAAAGCGTGTCCATTCCACAAAGGCGCTACTGACCAGGCACTAATGCCTGGATTACTCAAGAATGCTGAGACACCTTGGGTCCAATTTTCATGGGTGCTGAGCATCCCCAGTTCCAAGTGAAGCCAATGGGAGCTGTAGGCATCAGCACCTCTGAAAAATCAGGTTTCAGGTGTCTCAAATTGGGCACTCAAAAATGATGGCCTAAATTCCCACTGCTGCTCCAGTCACAGAAATCTGAATTCAAGAGTTCAAGGAAGTAAGGACAACATATACAATTTATTTATAAAAACACTGAAAATGGAAACTCATGTTACCTGTCAGCTTTGTGTTCTTGTGGAATCGGGGGCAGTATCCAGCCTGTCTGACTCATGAAGGACATCTTCCCCCTTCCTCCCCCCCATAGCCTCTGCTTGAACCAAAACCAATCAGAAGAAAGAGACTTACAAAAAAAAAAAAAAAATGAAAAGGCAGTGAAAGACACACCTAAACCCCTCTGGACAAGGATGACAGGATTAAGGCAACTCCCCTAGCCTCATCTGCATAGAAGATAGGACAGGGAGGCATCTCTATTAGCATACAGAATAGAGAACAGAGATTCCAAGGCAAGAACTGCACTGAACTCTGGGACCAGAAAAGTAGGGGAGCACTGCATGATGGGGGATCTCTGCTCCAGATGTTAATGAACCCATGCCTGCATACACCCAGCTCAATAGTTATCAGATCAATCCTAGAAATAAATCTTTTACTGGTATCCAAAATACTGAAGCTGCCTAATTGCACTGTGAGCTCCTTCGAAGGAACACTGCCCATAGCCAGGAATAATCAGTTCCTATTGTCTAGCCTGACCAAAACAACATTGGTATACTCCCTTGAGCCATCAGTTTACCCATAAACAAATCTAGTGCTCTCTCTGGAACCACTGTTGTTTCCCTACAAAACCCCCTACCCATGTTCAAGTTAGTGTTCTGGATCCAAAATCTGCATCGGTTCCATTGGGACTTCATCTCTCCTGACTGATCGAGGTGGGGCTCTGCCTGTCTCCAGCGCTCTGGACCCTCAGCTACCACTATCACCTGGGAACCCTGACCGGTTCAAGCTTCACAGAGTGGTGAGAAGCCAACTCTCTCTCTCTGCTATTTTTTCCCCCCTACTCTAGGTATAGCTTTCTAACCCTGACTTGTGTGATCAGTTATAGTTTTCTAAACCTGACTTTTGTAATCAAATTTAAGCTAGATATAATATTGTAACTGTTTTGTTTGTTTGGCTCTTCTTGTATGATTATTACTTGGTAATAAATAACTTTTATGGTTAAGCTGGTTGCTTCCCCCCCACACACCCCATGGCATATGAGGGTGTCAGCTTGGAAATGCTGCTCAACCCAGCCTACTGAGTCCAGGGACATAAGGGGTTCAGCTTGGGAGTGCTGATTAACCCGGTCCGCTCAGATGCGTGCATGCGTGTTTTCATCTGATTCTGGGGCTGGAGGAACCCAGCCCTGGGGAACGTAGGTCCTGCAGGATAGCTCCATTGGGAGGAAACTTGCAGAAGGAAGAAGTAGAGCTCCATATGAAAACACAAGTGACATAAGCAGTACGGTGATAGAATTACAAAACTCTCCCCGTTACCCTGAAGAGTAACCCTAATAAATGAACATACCCCAAATTAAATCTGGTAACACACACCTTTCGCGTTTGTATGGTATAATTTCCCATACATGTAAAAAGTAAGAGTGCTACTATTCTGGTTTCCTAGCAAAGCATTAAATACCCTTGTTACAATCAGAGTTGGAGATGGATAAAGTAGTGACTACTGTTTTTTAGGCCTAGATCCTGTAAACACTTATGCACATGCTTAGCTTTATCCCACTGTGGAAGTGGAAAAGGGGATAAAGGGAAATTGGACGCAGATATCTTAGTTTCTAGGAATAGAGCAAAAGTCAGGCTAACACTAACTGTAATAATGCGAGACTTTAAGGCAGGGCCTGGGCGAGTGGGAAAAAAACTGTAAGAGATACTGTTTTGACCTTGTGTTAGATAAGAATGGAACTCAGACTGTAGCAGGAACTGCTGAGAAAAGTAAGATATCAGGGAGGAATATGTATAAACAAGACACGGCTGCTGATCATTACTGTACGCAACAAAAGGTATAAATGCTTGCCGTAATTGTTTATCTAGCGGAGACCTGCCTAGGAAGGGGGAATCCCTGTCTGTGTGCACTCTCTCTCTTGCAATTGCTTGAGAATAAACTGTCTCTGAATTGTTGCAAACAACCTAAGAGTGAAGACTGTTTTCTTCCACACCACATCGTCCCATTGAGCTCCAGATTCACTGGGACTGTTGCCATGCGCAAAGTTAAACATGCATGTAGGTTTTTCCAGGCTCAGGCCCTTACTTTGTAAGCAGTCAAAAACAATTAAAAAAAAAATCATAGAATCATAGAACATCAGGGTTGGAAGGGACCTTAGGAGATCATCTAGTCCAACCCCCTGCTCAAAGCAGGACCGATCCCCAGACAGATTTTTATCCCAGTTCCCTAAATGGCCCCCTCAAGGATTGAACTCACAACCCTGGGTTTAGTAGACCAATGCTCAAACCTCTGAGCTATCCCTCCCCCCACCAAAAAAATGGAGATCTCCTAGAACTGGAAGGGACCTTGAAAGGTCATCAAGTCCAGCCCCCTGCCTTCACTAGCAGAACCAAGTACCAATTTTGCCCCACATCCTTAAGTGGCCCCCTCAAGGATTGAACTCACAACCCTGGGTTTAGCAGGCCAATGCTCAAACCACTGAGCTATCCCTACCCCCAATCTAATAGTAGAAGAGTTTTTAAAATATATGTAAAGACAGGGCCGGCTCTGGCTTTTTGGCCGCTCCAAGGAAAAAAAAACGGGGCAGCCAGAACGGCAAAGCAAAAAAAAAAAACCCCCAAAAATAACCTGCGGCGCGGCCAAAGCGCGGGTGCAGGGGGACCGGCTGGGGGGGGAAAGGAGGGGGAAGGAGAGCGGGCGGGAGAGAGAGAGAGAGAAGGGGGCGGCCAGGGCTACAGCAGGGGCGCTGCCACGCGGCCCCTCCCGCTGCGCCGCCTCCTGCTGCGAGGGCTCCGCTCCGGTCAGCGGGGAGGGAAGGAAGAGGACTGCCCTGCAGGACGCTCTGGTTCTCTGCGCCGCCGCCCCCTACAGGGCGGCCAAAGCGGAACAAGAACAACAACAACAACAAAAAAGCGGCCGTGCCGCCCTAGGATTGGGCAGAATGCCGCCTCCAACAATCTGCCACCCCAAGCACCAGCTTGCTCAGCTGGTGCCTGGAGCCGGCCCTGTGTAAAGAGAACATTTACCGGTCTGCAGCACTGCTGTAGCCTTGATAGTTCCAGGATATGAGAGAGACAGGATAGGTGAGCTAACCCTTAAATGCCCACTTCATTTTAAGTCAGAGGTGGGCAAACTATGAACTGGGGGCCACATCCAGCCCTCCAGATGTTTTAATCCGTCCCTTGAGCTACCGCTGGGAAGTGGGGTCTGAGGCTTGCCCCGCTCTGGCGCTCCAGCTGTGGAGTGGGATCAGGCTCTTGCGCCACTCCGCACGGCTCCCAGAAGCAGCGGCATGTCCCCCCTCCGGCTCCTATGCGTAGGGGTAGCCAGAGGACTCCGCATGCTGCCCCCACCCAAGCGCTGTCCCCCCAGCTCCCATTGGCCAGGAACCACAGTCAATGGGAGCTACAGGGGTGGTGCCTGCAGACAGGGCAGCGGGCAGATCCCGGGCTACCCCTATGCGTAGGAGCCGGAGGGGGGGACATGCCTGGCTGCACCTCCACGTAGGAGCCGGAAGGGGGACATGCCGCTGTTTCTGGGAGCTGCTTGAGGTAAGCACTGCCCAGAGCCTGCATCTGACCGCTTCCTGCGCCCCTTCCCCAGCCCTGATCCCCCTCCCACCCTCCGAACCCCTCGGTCCCAGCCCGGAGCATCCTCCTGCACCCCCAACCCCTCATCCCCAGCCCCAACCCAGAGCCAGCACCCCCAGCCACAGCCCTCCTGCCCCCCAACCCCCAATTTTGTGAGCATTCATGGCCTGCCATACGATTTCCATACCCAGATGTGGCCCTCAGGCCAAAAAGTTTGCCCACCCCTGTTTTAAGTGGTCTCCTGCAGCATATGTGAACAACTTGTATTTAACTTAGACACTCTGGTTACCTTCCCCAGACCTGAAGAAGAGCTCTGTGAAGCTTGAAAGCTTGTACCTTCCACCAACAGAAGTTGGTCCAATAAAAGGCATTACCTCAAACATCTAGTCTCTGCCATATCCTATTACCTGTATTTTGTATGTATAAAGCTTCCAACTTTAAAAAACTAAATTGAAGCAAAGTGTCTAACTAGTTAAATTGTCAGGCAGACTGAGGTGTCATATGATGCAAAAAATTAAACAGAATATATATTTTGAACAGTCTTTAATTCATGTAAAAGTCTATTTTAAACTGTACACATTTTAATACTTACAAAATGATATCTTCACATCTTTGGAGTCATGTGTTACACAATACGCTCCATAACCAGACATCAAACCAAAGAAGAGACCAGCAGCCAAAGAGACTATACTTCCTGCAGTAAACCATTAAGGAATATGAAAATGAAAATGTGAGGAACAACTGAAAAAACAGACTACAGAATATTCTTCTTCTTCTCATTATTATTAGACAATTTACTATTTTGCTGCTACAACTAAAATCTGAGATGAACTGGAGTTTTCCCACATTTTGGCTATGAATTACTCTGGAAAAGAATAATTTTTACTATGTAATGTTTCAATGAGTAGGTCTTGTATAACATCCTGATAAGAATAAAGTTCCAATGCTGGGTATTGTGAAGTCCATACCCCAGGTTCTCTATTGAGTTCTGTTTTAGGGTATGTCTACACTAGAAACACTATGGCGACACAGCTGCAGAGACAAAAGGGGTTCTTCCATTACTATAGTACAGTGATCCCCAAACTTTTTACCTAACGCCACCCCTTACTCTGGTCCATGCTCCCCCACCCAGGGCAGGGAGTGGGGCCACGGCTCCGGGAGGGGAGGGACATGGACAGGGGTAAGGAGGCCAAGGCTGGGACCACAACTGGGGGCGGGAGTGGAGCCCTGGGTGCAGGGCTGGGAGCTGGGACCCCGGGCTGGCAGCTGGGACCAGGGCCAGGAGCGGAGCTGGGTCACACTCCCTCCCCTCCCCGCCCCCTATGGGGACTGGCCCATACTGCAGCCATGCCCCTTCTCCCCCGCAGCCCGCGCCACTTCCTGCAGCTCCCATTGGCTGGGAACGATGAACCGCAGCCACTGGGAGCTGTGGGCAGCCGTGCCTGCGAACAGTCAATGTAAACAAACTGTCTCGCGACCTGCCAGCAGATTACCCTGATGGGCTGCAGGTTGTCCACCACTGATCTAGACAGCAGAAGCAGTAATTCTTTCCTGACTTCGTCTGAACTACTTGTCAGGATCTGATTCATGTAGCCATTTACACTTGTGCGAAGTGGATTTAAAATACCATCATTCTGGTTTAGGAGCAATTTATCCCCACTTTGCATTGATGTAAATGACTTCACAAGGTGTAAGGCATTAGAGAATCAATCCCTCCATTTCCAAATCCGGCCACCCCCGCATTTACCTTTGCGAGTATATCCTACAACACCGCCAAGAGCCACCACTATCGCATAACCAAAACCAATCCAGTCAATCGCCATGATCACAAATCTAAAAAAGACAACAAATTGCAACACTGAAGAACAAATTCTGCTTTAAAAATAGATTTCCTGTTTAGGATTATGAAGTGTTATCCAGGAGCACTCCAAACAATAATAAATAATGAGTTACAAGTTTCAGTACTGCGACAATACTCAAAATGTGCATGGGCTTAAACTGGCAGGCCCGCCGACAGCAATTCCGGGCCCCACAGCAGAACAGTCAATGGGCCCCTGGTCCGACTGACATTTGGGCAGTGTTGCACCTGCGCTGGCCCAGCGAGAGGCGACTAGTGGGAGGGACACAAAGGGGGGCACTAGCTGTGGGGGGAGGGAGGGAGACAACACGTGACACCCCCACGTAACCCCTCCCGCATGACCTCCAACGTGACTCCTCCCCATCCCACCCCCAGCCTGGGGCCCTCATGCTCTCCCCGCCCCTCTTCCCCATACCAAGTTAGCTGGTGACAAAGTCAGATTCAGGAGTCACAATTTGTCAGACCACTCTGTTTATTAGCAAAGCGCTCTGCTAATACACCCAGATAATGTGAGTACCATGCAAGACTCAAACTATTTATTTATACAAAAAAAAGGGCGCGAACTTAACAAGATAACAAAAGGAAGCAGAACTGATATTACCGATCTCCTGTTAATGTCCCACCATTAGCTTAAGTGGACCCATTGTTTCATACTTTAATGTTTCTCTTCCTGACAACTATATTTCAACATTCCTTATTCCTGCTTAAAGGAACATACAGCATTTCTTTAATCCATTCTATTTTTACAATATAATTCATTCTACTTTCACAATGGGCATGGGGCTCTGTCCTCCTGCTGCGCTGGCCCGGCTCCCCCAGGCTGTTCGGCTGCTCTTCTGGTAGCCAGGGTCCGGAGCCACTCCTGGATGCTTCCGGGTGCAGCACAGCAGCTGCCTGGGAGAGTGCCTGGCTGTGGCAGCAGGAGGCCACCCCTCCCGCCCAGGTTCAGCTTCTGGTGACAGTGGCCCATTGAGCTGTAGCTCCCCTGCCCTCCCCGGCATGCTCAGAGTTGGCTCCTGTCCCCAGAAGCTGAGCCTGGGGGGGAGAGGGCTGCCACTGTTGCCGCTCCCTGCCTTGCCCAGGCTCAGCTTCTGGGGACAGGAGTTGACTCTGAGCATGTCAGGGAGGTCTCCGGCTTGCTGGGCCACTGTCCCTAGAGAAGCTGAACCCCAGGGCAGCTGCTGCACTTCACCTGGCTGGAAGGAGAGGTTCTGGCCCTGCCCCTTCCTCTCCCCACCTGGGACTGGCTGCTGGGTCGACAAGTTGCCCGAGCAGGTGTCTGGAGAGGGCAGGCGGGCCTTTGAGCCCTGCAGCCTGCCTGTGTGATTTAAAAGGGCCCAGGGCTCCTGACCGCCACCACTACCGCTGGCACAGAGGTGGTGGCAAGGGGCCCCGGGCCCTTTTAAATCGCCCGGGGACCCTGGGCAATTGTCCCCTTTGTCCCCGTCCCCCGTCCCCCCCCCTGTTGGCAGGCCTGACTGTGTGGACTGTAACTCTTGTCCCTTCTCACATCTTCCTATCTGTCTATGCCCCCACCATTTTTTTAACCTTACACATTATGGCATATCTAAAATTAGGCTCCAGTCCTTCAGAGACTTATGCTCATGAGTAAGCCCTTGCAAGATTAGGGCCTTAGAAGCTATAGGTAGTAAGCTGATTGGGGTAGGGAGCTCGCTCTCAGGCTAGGTCTACACTACCCGCCTGAATCAGTGGGTAGAAATCGATCTCTCGGGGATCGAATTATCATGTCTCGCCGGGACGCGACAATCGATCCCCGAATTGATGCGCTTACTCCACCAGCGGAGGTAAGAGTAAGCGCGGTCGACGGGGAGCCGCGGAGGTCGATTTTGCCGCCGTCCTCACAGCGGGGTAAGTCGGCTCCGATACGTCGAATACAGCTACGCTATTTGTGTAACTGAATTTGCGTATCTTAAATCGATCCCCCCCATAGTGAAGACCTGCCCTTAAAGGCACAGGGAGGGGAACAAACAATCTCTCCATGAGTAAAATGGGGACAATGATACTGACCTCCTTTGTAAAGCATGATATAAAAACATGCTTTGAGATCTGCTGATGAAAAGTGCTATAACAGAGCTAGGTATTATTACTGTTCTGTTCCTTCTGCAAAGTTCCTTGCACACTTTTGGGTGCTATACAAATAAGTCATATAATTCACCAAATACAGAATTACAAATAACGGAGTATTACATTAAAAATCCCATCGTAACAACATGAAATGTGTAAAAAAATCATGCAAAAATTTGCTATTCTTAAGTAGATAAAATCTCCCCCCTTCCCAACTGAAGAGAGAGCCTCCTCTTTTCTGCTCACTCCTTTCCCCCATCTACCCTGGGTTGTGTCCTGGGAAGGGAGGTTTTCTTAAATGTTAAAAAACAAAACACAGAATAGGCAGGGAGAGAGCTGATCGAGCATATGTTATAATTTAATCACCAACATTATGTGCTAGAGGCCTACAAACCACACAGGTAGAGACATGGTTTGAAGAGAGTACAATCTAGGGCTCCTAGTCCTGCAATGAATCAGCACGGGCACACCTTTGCCCCAGCAGAGAGCCCCAAAGCTGCCAAGATGTGTCCTGTGGTCTGCCTGCCCAGAGCTCACTACCCAAAGGCCCCATTACACCAACACTGAAGCGGTGAGTCGCTTTACTGGACAGAAGTGGGACTGAGACGGGGTTGTTCAAGTCCAGTGGTGTTTGTCCTGTCAGCACTAGAGAGGGGGGCACAAGTGCGCACTCTAGAAGGGGTGAACCCGAAAGCAGCCCAGCTCCCCGCTGGTTAGGGTGCTCTAGTAACGACGCAGGCCAATACTGCGCGCCTCAGCCTGCTGCGTAGGCCTGCCGAGACCCTGCTCTGCCCAGTGCAAACGGGGGTGTGGCCGGGGCCGCTCTCAGGCACAGCTGGGTGATGGGAGAGGGCAGGGGGCGCCCCCCTTTCCGTGCCCCCCCAGGGAATGTCAAAGCGCTGGCGCAGGGCGGGGGTCGCGCTTTGCAGACCCCGCAGGGCTGCAGCAGAGACCCCGGCTCTGGCTCCGCGGGTACTTTCACCATCACACGCGGGGAGGGGGGAGGTCTGAGCAGCCGGGGATCCCGGGGGACAAGCTGGGCACCTCTCCCCGCACCCCTCGCGCCTGCCTCCGCCGGGCATTAGTAGCGGCGCGTTCATTTCCTCTCCCGCGTCCCGGCTGAGGACTGCAGCTCCTCCCACCCCTTCCCCGCGCCTCCGCAGGGCGCAGAGACACCGACGCCGCCTGCCCCTAAGCCAGGCGTCCGGGCTCCTTGGTGAAAAGGGGGAAGCGCCCCTACAGCCCGGCCGAGCCCAGGAGCCCTCTGTACCTTAACAGACCTCCCCGGCTCCAGCCTCCAGCGCCCTCTACACTCTCCTCCGCGCGCCTCCTGCTGCAGCTGAGCCGGAGCCGGAGCCGCTGCCCCTGCCTGTGGGAGGGCCCCGGGGCGTGCACCGGAGCGAGCCTGCTAACAACACTTCCAGGCCTCGCACTTGGTTCCTCTCTGTGGTAGTAACACAGCGGCTTGAAAAACACAGGGGTGTGCTGCCACCTCATGGGAAACGTAAGGTATTGCCAGGCCAACAGCACCCACGCTGCCCAGCCTTTTCTTGCCTGCAGCTGGTGCTTTGCCCTGCACTAACACAGAGGCCTTAGGTGAAGAAGTCTGTATATAATATTTTTACACACACACGGCCAGACTTCAGGTTGCTCCCTTGTGCCTATGCTTTCTGATACAGTCTAATTATACACTCACATACTATTTTTTCCACTGGCCCAACCCTTGCTGCAGTCAGTGAATGATTACATTCACTATTTCTTTTTATCTTCTTAATTCATAGAATCATAGACCTGGAAGGGACCTCAAGAGATCATCTAGTCCAGTCCACTGCACTCATGGCAGGACTAAGTATTATCTAGCCTATCCCTGATAGGTGTTTGTCTAAACTGCTCTTATATCTACATATGGCAATGTGGACCCTATGACCACATACTAAACGTTCAGTTTGAAACAGCAGAGGTAAGAGCACAATACAGGACTTTTAGTTTATGGTAGAAGGGTCTGTAAAGCCAGTTAGTGCCCTGTTAGAGCACTGTAGATTTTACACCCCAGCTTGCTATGCACTAGCCTGTGTACTGACATGTCCTTATAGTGATAAGCTACATAGATTTAGTCTCAAAGAGCTGACAAAGAGAAGGTTAAGGGGTAACTTGATCAGTTTATAAATACCTACATGGGGAACCAATATTTAATAATGGGCTCCTCAGTCTAGCAGACAAAAGAATAACAAGATCCTATAGTTGGAAGTTGAAGATAGACAAATTCAGACTGGAAATAAGATGTATATTTTTAACAATGAGGTTAAGTAAACATTAAATCAATTTACCAAGGGTTGTGGTAGATTCTTCACTGATGGCCATTTTAAAATCAAGATTGGATGTTTTTCAAAAATATATGCTCTAATATATTGAAACAAGAATTATTAATTCTGTGACCTGTGTTATGCAGAAGGTCGGACTAAATAATCACAGTGGTCCCTTCTGGCCTTACAATCTATTCATCCAGTTCTCCAGGGCAGCATTCAACTTCTTCAACCAACACCATCCTTTCTTTCTGTAATCCCTCTCATTCACTACACACTTTTCAACTTCTGCACCAAATAAGGCAAAGGTGCTAAAAACAACATCCTCCTTCTCTATACAATGCTGATTCATTCCCAGAGCATAGTTCACTCTGTACTTTGAATGAGGTAGGGGTCCTGTGGAACAAATAATATGTTAGCATGTAATTAAAGACTGTATTACACACAAGGGGGCTTAATTAAGATTGCAAGGAAACCTTAAATCTGGCATTTCCTAACTTCTGGGTGTTTGACTTTACAACCTTAATGTTCTTTTAATGCAGCTTTTCAGGATATCATTCCTGATTTAAAAAAACCCAACCTGAATAAACAGAAATTCCATCACATGGTACCATATTGACTACCAGCTTGGGTCATCACCAGTGTTTGGACTTTTAGATCCACAGCATATCCTCTACCACTTGAGCTAATGAAATAACTGATAGCCGTGGTAGGCTGTGTATGTGGATCAGGCACCCACTTGCCACAATCTGCATCTTCCTATCCTTCCTGCCCAGAGCCATCTCTTTGGTATGGCGAATCAGGTCAACTGCCCCGCACTTTGGGGGCTTCCGCAACTGGGGAGGTGAGGCGGGAGGGCGACCGGGGTGTGGAGGCGAATGGGGAGATGAGTGGCAGGCGGGCAGCGGGGGGGGGGGGGGGGGGGGGGGAGGGCAAGGAAAAGCCCTGCCCTACCAGAACCACCTCCTCCCCCCAGTGCCTCCTGCCTGCTGGCAGGCCCTGCCAATAAGCACCACACCCTCCCTTCCAGTGCCTACCGCCTGCCGCGGATCAGATATTTTGCGGCGTCAGGAGGCCCTGGGGGGGAACGGGAAGGAGCAAGGGCACAGCACGCTCAGGGGAGGGAGCAAAATTGGGCAGGGAACTAGGGTGACCAGATGTCCCGATTTTATAGGGACAATCCCAATATTTGGGACTTTTTTTTATATGGGCTCCTATTACCCCCCACCCTCTGTCCCAATTTTTCACATTTGCTATCTGGCCACACTATGGGGAACAGGCAGGGCAGGAAGATGCAGGATGGGTGGGGCCTTGGGGGAAAGGGTGGAGTGGGGGCGGGGCCTGAGCGGGGCCAGGGGGAGTACCCTCCCGACAGATAGGTGCCAAATTTCTATTGTCCTGGGGCCCGCACCCACCTGGGGACAGCCCTGTTCCTGCCCCTCTCCTTTTGCCCCATCTACTCCCCAGCTCCTGCCCCGTCTAACCCCCCATTCAAGCCTATGTACCCCCAGATTGTTTTCCCTCTTCTTCTCCTCCTATCCAGCCCTCCTACTTTGCTGTCCCCCCTCCAGCTTCTTTCCCCTTCTGTCCCCCTCTCATCTTTCTAGCTAGTGTCACCTCCTCAACCCTTTGGTTCCTGCAACCTCCACTCCCATCTCTAATCACTCCTTTGCATTCTAAGTGAGGCTGCGTCCTCCTTCTCCTAACTGCCTGGGCATCCACTGGGGGCACTGAGAACACAGGAGTGTCAGGCTCTGCATTCTAGGTGGTCAGGTCTGATGGCTGGAGCGGTGGTCAAAGTCAGACATAGAGTTGGGATCAGGCCAAGGACAGCTCTGAAACCAGGGTCAGGATCAGAACTGCGGTCAGAGTCCATGAACAAGCCAAATCAGGATTGTAATCAGAGCCTAAATACAGATGAAAGGTCAAAGCCAGGTTGGAGTCAGTCAAAGGGTCAGGAGGCAGCTGCAGGGCTGGAGCAGGGTTGGGTGCAGGACGCAGACAAGACTGAAGTTGGCTGGAACAAGGCTCAGGCAAGTCTGGGTCAGGATCAAGGACAGGCTGGAAGTCTAGGGCATCTGTAACACTGTGAGGTACCAACAGAACTCCTAGCCAAGAGATGCTGTTACACAGACTAAATTGTGGCTTCGTTGGTGAGGGTGAAATTTCCTCAGTCTATGGGGAAGAGCCACTGAGCCCAGGGCTCAAGTAAATTAAGGGGAGAACTAATGAAAAAACAGGGACAGGAGTGAGGGTCACATAGTCAAAAGCAGGGAGCCAGAGTGGGACACCAAACAGGGAACCTCAGACAGCACCCACTGCTCCTCAAAGGCATCCAGGGAGCCAGTAGGTGCGGCCCAGAATGGCTAAAGTCTGGCAAAGTTATAAGCATTTGAAAACAGGGTCTTATAATGGGAAGTATCAGGGAACATTAGCAATAGGTACTACTACCTTTACCACCTAAAATATGGCAACCACAGGTTGTTTTTCCTCCCCCCCCCCCCATTCTTCATTCCAGATCTTCCTTTAATCTTCCTGTGATAGTCTTACAACTGGCTGATTCCCACAGAAGAAGAGGGTTACTAGCTCCACAAATGGAGGAATTAGGCCATGAATGTAAGGGACCAGGGCGTGGGTGGTTTTGCTTAGTGGTCACAGCTGGGCTGAGGTCTGCCCACCAGGGACAGGAGTTAGAGGAATCACTGGGCCAGAGTTAGAGGAATCACAATGCCAGGTTCTGTAAACAAGAGTCAGGGTCAGAGTCAGGCCAAGGACCAGAGATCAGAGGTAGTACTAGGTTAGAACTGAGAATCAGGGTCAAAGTCAGGCTGCAATCAGAGACCAGGAGACAAGGCAAAGTCTGGTTATGTAGCAGGCCAAGATCTGTATGACTGCCTAGACAACTTCTTGGACCAACCCCTGGGGTTAAGTAGGGGCACTTGGCCAATCAGAGGAACGCAGGTACTGTCACTCTGTGTCTCGTGGGTGCTACTTCCTGCAGTGCCTACTCTCCACAGTGCTCCCTTGCCCTGCCTCTGCAGGGCCATCCAGCGGCACTTGACCACCCCAGGCTTTGCAAACAGAGGTTCTAGTCCCCAGCTCCTTATAAAGAGAGCTTGACCCTGGGAAAAGAAGAACGTATGAATCACAATACTGGGTGAGACCAATGGTCCATCTAATCTAGTATTGTGACTAGTGCTAAATGCTTCAGAGGGAATTAACGGGACAATTTCAAGTGATCCATCTCGTCATACAGTCCCAGCTTCTGGAAGTTGGAGTTTTAGGGATGCCCAGAGCAAGGGGCTGCATCCCTGACCATCTTGGCTAATAGCATCAATGGACCTATCCTCTATGAGCTTAGCTAATTTTTTTGAACCCAGTTATACTTTTAGACTTCCCAACACCCCATAACTTTGCTAGATACTAAAAATCATAGACTGAAGACAGACACTGAATTTATGGCTTATTACAACAACCTATAACCCACTAACAAACCCCATCAGCTAACTTGGCCACCTTCCCTTCCCCTATGACTGGATTTTAACAAGCCATTTAACCTTGAAAGTTCCCTTAAAATATGCGTTAACTACTTATGCTAAACAATCTGTTCCAGCATATATTTATGAACGGCCTTACAGGATCAGACTAAAGGTCCATCTAGCCCAGTATTCTGTCTTCTGACAGTGGCCAAACCATGTACTTCAGAAGGAGTGAACAGAACAAGTAATCATCAAGTGATCTATCCCCTGTTGTCCATTCCCAGCTTCTTGCAAACAAAGGCTAGTGACACGTGATAAGCGGTTGGGGATTTTATTATCTGCTGCCTATTAAATCTGTGGAGGGACTTACCACCTTATCCTACTTGTGAGTCTTTTGGGCTGTACTAAACCCAGTGAGCCACATTGCTAACTTCTGCACAGTCAATGTTGTGGTCACAGGTCATCAAGGGCCCCCACAAAGTACGCGTATCAATGGGACACAAATTGTATGTTTGCTATATGAGGTCACGTGACTGGGGAAATTCAGTATGGGCACCGGTGATCCCGGTGAGAATAGTGTTTTACCCCGTTCTGTTATATTTATCTCCCGTTTAATGTAATTATTTAGCTGTGACACTCTGAGTACTTTTCCAAGACCTGAAGAAGAGCTCAAAAGCTTGTCTCACCAACAAAAGTTGGTCTAATAAAAGATATCACCTCACACACCTTGTCTCATTCAGTCACCCAGTTTAGTGAGAGCTCTTTGTACCACAGTCAGCTTTGCATTTAACTATCTTGAGCAATTTTGTAATGTCTACAAATTATGCCACCTCACTGTTTACCCCTTTTTCCAGATAATTTATGAATATGTTGAACAGCACTGGTCCCAGTACAGATCCTTGGGAAAGCCTGCTATTTACTTCTCTCTATTGTGAAAACTGACCAATATTCCTGCACTTTGTTTCCTATCTTTTAACCAGTGACTGATCCATGAGAGGACCTTCCTTCTCATCCCATGGCTACTTAGTTTACTGAAGAGAATTTGGTATAGAACCTTATCAAAGGCTTTCTGAAAGTCCAAGTACACTATATGGACTTGATCACCCTTGTCCACATTCTTGTTGAGTCCGTCAAAGAATTCTAATAGATTAGTGAGGCATGATTTCCCTTTACAAGAGCTCTCATGACTCTTCCCCAACGTACCGTGTTCATCTATGTGTCTGAAAATTTAGTTATTTACTGTAGTTTCAACCAAGTGGCCTGGTACTGAATTTAGACTTACTGGCCTGTAATTGCCAGAATTGCCTGTAGAGCCTATTTTTTTTTTTAAATCAGTGTTACATTAGCTATTCTCCAGTCGTCTCCCACGGAGGCTGATTTAAGCCATAGGTTACTGTGAGGGCCGGTGCTCATGGGGAGCATAGCCTAGTGGTCAAAGGGTTGGGCCCTTTGAAATATGGCAGGCAGGGCCGACGATGGGGAGGGGGGAAGCCGGTACAAATTACTGGGGGCCCAGCAGTCTGGAAGGGGGCCCAGGGCCCGGCTTCCTCTGCCCCCCACCCCCTGTTGGCCCTGTTTAGCCAGTCTGCCCTTGCTGGGGGGCCCCCAAATTTTTTTTCACCAGGGCGCAAACCTGCTCTCAGCGGCTCTGACGGCAGGAGAGGTAGGGGAGCCTGGGCCCTCTCACTCCACCAGACTTGGACCCAGGGCCCTGTGAGGGATAACAAAAGGGTCTGGCCTCAGGAGCACTCTCTGTGCCACTTCCTATCACCCCTCTAATATTGGAATTTTGCTGTCCATAACAAGAGAGTTTGAAAGAGGTCAGTTCACCATTTGAGGCCTCTTTGTGGCCAGGTGTGGTGTGGCAACTGTCTCCCTGTTGTGCAGCAGCTGTCTCCTCTTGTGACTTGAGCCTCCAGCCAGGTAAGTTTCAAGTATCTTCTTATCCATGGTAAGAACATAAGAACAGCCATACTGGATCAGACCGATGGTCCATCCAGCCCATTATCCTGTCTTCCCACAGGGGACAATGCTGGGTGCTTCAGAGGGAATGAACAGAACCAGTAATCATCAAGTAATCCATCCCTGGCGTCCATAAACAAAACAAAGGAAATGAACACAAGCAAACTGAGCCGGTATGCAAGAGGGGGAAATGCCTCTCCGTCAGGATCTATCAGACACAAGTCCTCCTTTTCCTCAGGGAGGGACCATCAGGCGGTTACTGATGGGAGAGATCCTTCTTTCCCTCAGCAGCTGCAAGTTAAAGATCCTTTCTTTTCCCAGGTCAGCCCACAAATGAGCTGCTGTGCCCTTTTAACTCCTTCTCTAGCCTGTGCATCTCTTGCAGGTGTGGCAGGGCAGGTCTGGCTGGGCCCAGACCAACTCCCTAATCTCTGGCTGCCCAGTGTGGGGTTTGTATACCCCTTCACAGTTACATGCCACAGTTAGAAGTGCTGCAATTTCATAAATGATTTCTTTCAGAACTCTTGGGAGTAAGCATCTACTTCTGGTGACTTATTAGTGTTTAATTGATCAGTTTGTTCCAAAATGTCCTCTATTGACACCTCAGTCTGGAACAATTCCTTATATATTCCCCTAAAAAGAATGGATAGGGTGAGGTGATCTCTCCTATATCCTCTGCAATGAAGACTAATGCAAAGAATTTTAGGTTCTGTGCAAGGGCCTGTCTTCCTTGAGTGCTTCTTGATCGTCTATTGGCCCCACTGACTGTTTGGCAGGCTTCCTGCTTCAGATATACTTACATAATGTTTTGCTATTAGTTTTTGTGTCCTCTGCTAGTTCCTCCTCACATTCTTTCTTGTCCTGCCTATTTATACTTTTACACTTGACTTATCAGAGTTTATGCTTCTTTCTATTTTCCTCAGCAGGATTTGACTTCCAATTTTTGAAACGTTCCTTTTTTGCCTCTAACCATCTCTTTTACTCTGCTGTTTAGCCGTGGTGACATCTTATGGGTATTTTGTTTTGTTTTGTTTTATTTATTTGGGGCATACATTTAGTTTGAGCCTCTGGTATGGTGATTTTAAACAGTCTCCAGGCAGTTTGCAGGCATTTCACCCTTATGACTGTTCCTTTTAATTGCAATTTAACTAGCTTCTTCATTTTTGTGTAGTTTCCCTTTTTTAAGTTAAATGCTACTGTAGTGGGTTTCTGATATTTTTCTCTATATGAGGATGTTACATTTAATTACATTATGGTCACTATTACTGAGCGGTTACTTTTGACTGTTCCCCACTAGCTCCTGCCTGTACTTTACCAACTTCTTACCTATTCCCTTTACTAGGAGATAGAATTCCTGCTTTAATAAATTCATCCCTTAGGGATGTCTCTGCCCGAACCATGTACTCCTCCACATCTGTTGGCTTTTCCCCAGCTTAGTTTAAAAAATCCTCTAAAATAGTGGTCCCCAAACTGTGGGGTGCGCTCCCCTAACGGTTGGTGGGGGTGTGTGGTGGGGCCTGGGCCAGCCCCCATTGGGGGCAGGGAGGGAGTGCCAACCAGCCCCTCTCTGCACCCAGCTCCAATCCCAGCTGAGCTCCACTCCACTACATCCCCAGCCCAGCTCCAGCCCCAGTCCCATTCCACCCCCTGCTCTGTCCCCAGCCCAGCTCTGGCCCCAGGAAAAAATTGGGCACCACTTCTCTAAAACCTTTTTAATTTTACATGCCAGCAATCTGGTTCCATTTTGGTTGAGGTGGAGCCCATCCTTCCTGTATTGGCTCCTCCTTTCCTAATAAACCTAAAACTCTTCTCCCTACACCATCATCTCAGTCACACATTGAGACCCTGCAGTTCTGCCTGTCTAACTTGTCCTGCACATGGAACTGGAAGCATTTCAGATATTACTGGAAAGACAACAGAGATGGCATTGAACCAATGGTAGCAAATGGCCACCAGATCAGGAATGGACATTAATGACAAAAGGACACTGCAGAAGACACACCAAACAGTTTGGGGGCTGAACTGAAACATTTGTTTGGTTCAGTTCAAATGAAAACTGATTTCCCTCCCCTTTATTCTCACCAAAAATAACAACAACAATCCATTTTGGGTCAAACAGAATGTTTTGGTTGACCAAACTTTTTCTTATTTTTAGTTTGGGGATGTTTGCCTTTTGTTGTTGATGTTGTATTTCACTTGTTTCTTTTAAAAAATGTTAAATTTCTAAACTGAATTGTTAAAAATTAGCTAAATTTCTGTTTCAAAATGAAAAGTTGAAACAAACTGTTTCACAATGGTTGAAATGAACTGCTTTGACTTTTTAAAAAATGTTCCCCATTTTTTTCGGCTGAAACTATTTGCCAAATTGAGCCTAAATTTGCAAATAGTTTCAGTGCCCTGAAAAATACATTCTTCAGCAAATTTACTATTCGCCAGAAATTTTTTTTTGCCCAGCTTTACTGATGTGCATTGTGGGTGCTGCTGAGCAGGTAATACCCTACTTTTCCCATAAGGTGGCAGCAAACCCTTTTTTTCCTGTTGGTCATCACAGGAGGGGACCAGACAAGAAGAGGAAAAGCAGAAGATGATGGTGTTACTGTATGGCCCCCAAAAAAGAGGATCAAAGGGTCTGTATTATTAAAGTGCTGTAAGTGTTTCTTCAAAGCTCACTCATGGTGTGTTCCCCTGAATGGGCGACCTTAATTCTGGCATTTCCTAACTTCTACATGTTTGACTTTACAACCTTAATGTTCTCTTCATGTACCCTAACTATGAGATTTGTCGGCAGTGGTTGAGTATCCCATAGTGGTAAATGAAATCATCAGTAAATGTCCTGTCCCAATGGGGGTCATGTAAAATCTGGAAAGGATTCTCTGGGAACACTCTGGTGTTTGTAGTCCAAAAATCCTTGTGACAAATATAGTCTCTTATCCTACAACTAATTCTACGTGGACAGACTCAAGTGCCAGCATGGGGTCCCATTGATGTCATAGGGATTTCAGAGATCCCAGTGATATTACTATTTTAAGTTCATGACATGTTTTAGATGAATTATCTAGAGTCAATTATGGGAGGGATATGCCTTCTGATGCAGCATCTGGCATGGGCCAATATGGAGAAAGGATACCAGAACAGATGGATTATTAGGACCTAATTCTGAAAGCTCTTACTTATGTGAGTAGTATTTATTCTCTCAGGTAGTCCAACTGACTACTCTCATAAACACTACTCAGGTAAATAATGTTTAACAGGACTGGGCTCCTAGTTTGTTTTAGTATAGCCATTTCTATGCTCCAGTTCTTTTCTCAGTGAGTTTTTTGGTATAGTTTCCTATCCAAAACTTATTAGAGCTGGGACATTTGGAGGGAGAGAGCCTATACCAATACTCAGCTGCATCTGTGAATGGTTCTTACCCCATCCCCCAAGACTGTCAGACCTTTCTGAACTTTTTCTTCTTTTTTTCTTTGCCTTATCCCATCAGTCGGGGTTGACAGCTCTTGTTCTTCATCTCCAAGTATTCTTGTCAAGCGTGTTTGCCAAGCTAACACCAACCTTCATGTCCTCCTTCAGCTTCTTCAACCACATTTTTCTAGGTCTTCCTCATGGTCTTGTCCTGTAACTACTAGCTCTTGTACTCTCTGGCCAACATATCCCACATTTTGTTGTCTCATATGACTCAGCCATTTCAGTCAATACTCCCTCAACTTTTCGATGATGGGGGCTACCTACATCATTTTTGAACATTTTCAAATACTAATTTTCTTTCCCTGATCCTCCCCTTTCAAAACCCAGCCAAACCAGATACAATGGTGACTGTTTGATAGTACCATATTTCAGGTTAGTACAGTAATAAGGCCAGACCCTGAGCCCCTGCTCCATTTCCTTTGTGCCACTCCCACAGTGCAAAGGAGCCAGAAAGCTGCCCTAACAAGGCAGCTAGCGATTCTTCTGGCCAGAGAGAATGTCTGGCTGGCATAGAGCTGGTAAAACCAGCACCCAATGGGAGTTGTTACCAGCCAACATAGGTTAGAGCAGTCCTGAGTCTGCTCTAACTTACCCCAGAGGCCAAAGCAGCCCCAAAACTGCTCCCAAGATTGAGGGAGTGCACGTTGGTCAGACCCATAGATCTGGCATAACAACATTAGTCAGCTAATTTTTGAAATGCACTTTTTGTGACTGATAATAACTGTGTAAGTAATTTTGAAGGTCCAAATGCCAGCATGTTGACCTCAAATTACCATATGAGGTCTACACACCTTTATTTGAACCTGCAATTTATTGTGCATTTACATTTATTTGCAGACCCAAAAGGAGAACCCAACTCGAGGCTTTTAAAAAGGAAAAAATAAAAAATAAATAAGCAGGCCCTATGTATGTGAGTACCAGAAAAATGATGCCAAATAAAACTGCAGCCTATACTCCAGATTTCAAGTTAAACATCTGTTAAGGAAGAAATATCCCAAGGAAAAATACCATACTTCAGCCATCATTTTAACCACAAAGTCTTAGCTCCACCATAATGAGTGTAATTATAACATTGTGAGTACAATGATACAGATAATGGCGAGTCAGTATTTCCACTATAAACCCTAATTTGAGGTTTATAATTTTGTGAAATACAATTATTTCCAGCTGGAATACCCAGCAGACAGATTCCCAGCCCAACAGCAATTTTTTTTGGTTCATTTACAAATTCAAACAAAATTGTTTCTGTTCAAAATGACAGACAATTACTGATTGCTTGCTTAGGCCCTGTCCTCATTGTAATATTTAACTGCACTTTTGTACCATTCAAAAGCATGGTCTCCTGATCTGATTGCAACTAACACAGGTCAGTATATATCCACAGCTGGGAAAATGTAGGCAGCTATCACATAGTGCATTAGCAGAGGATACAGGTCCCAGATGACATGCACACAGAACAGCAGCAGCAATACATGAGACAGTGAATTCTGGAATGTCCTACTGCAGAGCTAGTAGGAAAGAGAATTGGCCAGACCACTTACACAGGTACAATTAAGAGGGCCTGTCCACGCTGCTAAGAAGAGTGTGCTGAACCAGTTACAGGAATCAGAGGGGTAGCCATGTTAGTCTGAATCTGTAAAAAGCAACAGAGGGTCCTGTGGCACGTTTGAGACTAACAGAAGTATGAAGTGAGGTTCTTACCCACGAAAGCTTATGCTCCAATACTTCTGTTAGTCTCAAAGGTGCCACAGGACCCTCTGTTGCTTTTTACAGTTACAGGAAGACAACTAGCCATGAGCCAGTCTGGGTCTCTGGCAAGGACAAAAAGTTGTTAGTTGCCACCATTTTAACCATGTTGTCTATAGACACAAATCTTATAAATAGATGCTAACAAACTTGTTTGAAAGTTGTAATATGGACTGGGCCTTAATAACCTGATTCACAGGAAGAAGGAGTTAAAATCACAGAATAAGTATAATGGACTTCTAAAAAGCAGACTAATAGACTCAGAGAACAGGTAGGTAAGGTCCCCTGGGAGGAAAATCTAAGGGAAAAGAAGAGTTCAGGAGAGCTGGCTGTTTCACAAAGGGACAATATGAAAGGCAAACAGCAAAACTAGCCCAATGAAAATGGAAGATAGGAAAAATAGTAAGAGGCCAATATGGTTCCATCACAAGGTCTTTAATGACCTGAAAATCAAAAAGGAATCCTAGAAAATGTGGAAACATAGATGAATTGCTGAGGAGGAGTGCAAAAGAATAGCACAAGCATGTAAATACAAAATCAGAAAGACTAAGGCACAAAATGAGTTACACCTAGCAAGGGACATAAAATGCAATAAGAACAGGTTCTGTAAATAAACTAGGAGCATGAGAAAGATGAAGGAAAGTGTAGGTCCTGCACTTAGCAGTGAAGGAGAGCAAATAATAGATGACATAAAGAAGGCTGAGGTGTTTAATGCCTATTTTGCTTCAGTCTTCTCTAAATAGGTAAATTATGAGTAGATACTTTACACAATTAATATTAACAATAAGGGGGAAGTGAAAGAACAAGTTAAGAACAATAAGCTGGAGCAGGGAAAGAACAAGTTAAAGAATATGTAGATAAGTTAGATGTAATCAAGTCAGCAGGACCTGATGAAATTTACTGTTGGATACTTAAGGAAGTAACTGAAGCAAACTAAATATGGATCTTCTCTTGCAACCATTGCTTTTTTGAGCAAATTCTTCACTATATGTATTCCACATTCAGCTAATCCATTGGTTTGAGGATATCTGGAACTAGATGTCTCATGATGAAAGTCATACCTTTTAGCAAAGTCCAGTAATTTCCTATTCTTGAACTGTGGTCCATTGTCAGTTATTACTGTTCCTGGAATTCCATGACAGGCAATAGTACCCATGCCTGCTTGGTGTGACACTCTGTCCTCCTCTAGTGGCATCTAGACCAGCTAGAGATTGATGAGTCTGCTACAGCCTTGGATAAGAGATTCATCTTTTAGCTCATGCAGTAGGAGCTTATGCATTAAACTCCAGAGGTCCCAGGTCTGATCCCAGCTGCCAATGGCTGGGCTCTGTTGGCATTACACAACATTTAATGCCACATCTGTGGCATTACACAGATTTAATGTCTGTGACAACTGTCGCTGCAGTAGTATCTTTAAGTCTGACTACTGGGAAATAGTCCATTATAACCAGGCGATTGTGTCTTCGCAAGTAGAACATGTCAGTTCCAACTTTGTCTCATAAACTGAGAGCTGTTCATGCAGTATAATTAGTTCTTTCTGTTGGGAATCTCTGCACTTCTGACATGTTCCACACTTGCTCACCATTTCTCATGGTACTATTCAGCTGTGGCCAAATGAAAATTTCTCTCTCTCTCCTTTTTCATTTGGTCATTCCCAGGTGCCCTCTTTGTATTGGTTCTAATATTTTCCTTCTCATCACTGTGGGAACCACAATCTGTGTTTTCTCCAAGAGCATTCTTGAGCTCACTGAAAGCTCATGTGTATAGTGGGAATATGTAGGTGGGAAGTATTGATTTTTTCCTCCTTTGCTTATTGCTTGTATCACTGCTTGCAGCATTTCATCTTTAGCTGTTTGTCTCCAGTTCATCCCATATGCCTGGAGATACAACACATAACACTTTAATCTTGTTCACATATATGTTTTTGCTTCTTCCAGATCATCAGGCTGTGTATCATCAGGTGAAGCACATGCTTTTGAGAGTGTGTCTGCCATTACTAAAAGGTGTCCAGGTAGGAACTCTAGGGTCACATCATACTTGTGTATTTTCAATAGTAGATGCTGTATCCTTGGAGGTGCTTCTCCAAGTCCCTTTTTGTGTATTGTAATCAGTGGCTTGTGATCCATTTCTGCTTTGAAGCTACAACTATAGATTGTGTATATCTATACACCACTCCTGACACTGTAATAGTACTGGCCCCAGCCCTCCTTCTGAGGCATCCGTGGAGAGTTTGATGACTTTCAAGAGGTTAAAGAATTGCAGCTGTCAGAAGATGCTTTAAAACAGTTAACTATCTATCTGTTATGCTCTTGCATTCATGCTCATTTGGTGACCTTGCGGAGGAGATGTCAGAGGCGAGTTGAGCAAGCTGTATAGTTAGGTATGAATTTGCTGACATGATTCAACATGCCTATCACTCTTTGAATACTTGGCATGTTCAGTATTGCTCGAATCATTGGTTTATCATGCAAGATTCCCTTGGAGGTCAGTCTCTCTCCCAAGGATGTTATTCCTGTTGTTTGAAATTGACATTTGGCCTTATTTAGTTTAAGGTTATTAACTCTCGCAATTTCCAGTATTCTCCTCAGTCGTTCTCGATGTTCAATGGCAGTACTGCTCCAAATTATTACATCATCAATGTACATGTGCATGCCTGATAGGGTGACCAGACAGCAAATGTGAAAAATTGGGACAGGGAGTGGGGGGTAATAGGAGCCTATTCAAGAAAAAGAACCAAAAATCAGGACTGTCCCTATAAAATCAGGACATCTGGTCACCCTACTGATAGTCCCCCTCCTTTTTTCCTCTACAATTACTAAGGAGTTAACCCAATCTTTTGGGTCCACTGTACTCCAAAGCATACCATTTGCTGTCATGTTTTGCAGCTCTTCTTCAGCCTCCTTCTTAAGCCTTGTGGAACTTTTCAGGTAACATGTACAACAGGTTCTGCATCTTCTCTTAACTAAATCTTGTATGTTACTGGGAGGCACCTATTGCCTGTGAATACATCTTCCTACAATGCTATTAATACTCTCATAACTGGTTCTGTGTTGTCTTTCTGTCTCTCCATGGTATGCATCCTCTTAACCAGACCAAGCTCTCACACGCGTATAGGCTCAAGACTGGTGGCTTGCCTCTGTGTACCACCACAAACTCTTGTTTTATCATTTCCCCTTTGTATTAAAGAGTCAGTGTGCACTCTCCCAACACTGGAATTGTTCCTTCATTTAGTCTATTTCACAAACACTTCTAACTTTTCTTCTTTCATATGGTCCTTACATCTATTTCAGTTTCTGTTATTACATTTACTTGTTCCCCGTGTCTATCTTGTCTATCACATAAGTGCCATTTGTGCACATTTTAAGTAGCCAATCTTTTGCATTTTCAGCATCCTCTGCTATTGTGCTTAAAGACAGCTCTTCCTCTTCACTTAAGTAACCCCTTTCTGCACTTAATACATGCTCTTTCCTGTTTCTCTGTACAGTTTAGCATACTGGTTGGTTTTATGACAGTGTCTACGTATTTGCCTGAATGCTGTGCATTTCCTATACTCATGCTGGTTGCCACATCTCTGGCATTGTTTCCTGCTTTCCATGTTTCTATCCTTGGCCAATTTAATTTCTGTGAACTTTTCCCTGGCTGGTTTAGCTATAGTACTCACAGTCATGTGCACTGTACCTGTCTATGCTTTTTATTTCTGTTCCTATGCATTCTGCTGCTTGACATATACATATTGCCCTTTCTAGTGTCAGATCCTTCTCCCTTAGTAACTGTTCATGGAATTTTTATTGTTATACTTCTCTTTTAATTGAGAGAGTCTTTTAATATTCCATATTCACAGGACTGATTTTTTAGTTTTAAGACTGTGACAGAGTTCTCTACTGTTTCTCATTCATTCTGTGTTCTCATCCTGAACATAAGTAACATTTTTTCTAGGGACACCGTGGTCCTCAAATATTTTCATTATTTCCACAAGGCTTTCCTCTGCCCTCATCAACCCCACGCCCCTTCTGTGTGGAATGCATTGTAGACATCTAGGGCTTCTGTGCTTCACACTGTTAAGAGCAGAGCAATCTTTTGCTCATCCTCCAGTTTCATGGCTTTCATATACTGCTAAAACTGCGGTTTGACTGTTTCCAGGCATCTTCAGCATTTCCCCTGATTCTCAGGGGTGAGGGGAAGTAGTGGCAATGCACAGGCTCTGTTAGCAGCCATTGCAATGTTGTCTCTCACTGGATCTCCTAGCACATTGTGCCTTGTAGTATCTTACTGACAAGCAGACTGGCATCAAGAGAAGCACTGTATTCTGAACAGAGCTATGTACAGAAATTAGATTAGACTTTCTACTGCTCTGTGAAGCTGCAACCTGCAACTGTCCTGGGCTTCTTCATTTCTGCACCAGCTGGAAGCGTGTCCCAGGAAACCAAAGACTGTATCTAGAGTGTATGGAGTGTGTGGCATCTCTATGCTTCCTGGAGGACTGATTCGGGATGCATGTCTGTGAGTGTTCTTCATGTCTGTGGAACAAGAGGTTCAGGATTTAGGCCAACAGGTTTTGCTTTTTCAGCAAAAAATAATATATCAATAAGTATTTTGGTGATACATGTCTTCACACAGGGAAATGAATATCTAGAGCTAATGTTAGAGTAATTAGATCTATATAATCTAACCATCAGACTAATCACCATACTATTTCAGTGCCTCCTGGGTAAATTAAATCCTTGTAGAGGGTCCCTTGTGGACTTAATGGAGTCTTCTACTTTTCTTCCCCAGTTGTAGGAGGATCTGCTTGGAATTCTGGTTTTTGAGAGGTGGGCAGGTCTAAGTCATACCCATTATGGTGGAAAAGCTGTAACCACAAAATACACAAAAGTTCTAGCATTTGGTATTGGCAGGCTCCCTCCAAGATTCTGGATCAGAAACACTCTTCTAATACTAGTCCTTGTTTTTTAGCTTCAACTCACCACTGTCTTCTCTGACTCAGTTATGTTGTAAGCACCTAGCCCCATCACAATCTATTAACAACAACACAGGTGAACTGAATTTTCTTTTCATAACCTAACATATAGCAAAATTTGAGCAGCTTCTTGTATTTAAAACAAAATCAACCCTTCTCCTGTGTTTTGAGACTCTATTTAAAGAGAAAATCCAATATATTTTCATTTCAATCTAGCTTAAGTTTCTTCCATATTACTATTTTTAAGGCTTAATGTTCATGTATTATATAAAGGATGGTTGTTCCTTGTACAGAACAGTGTTATCTAGTGTACCATGATCTATTTACTGAGAAAATTTTAATAAATAAACCACAGACTTGATCCCCTGAACCCTTCTAAACCAGCCGATTCCCATGGGGAGTTCAGGAGTTTTTATGGACGGATACTGTGTTCTCATGAGAATTTTATTAGCATTCATAGACTCAGGATTGACTAGAAAGAGAATTTATGAGGCTACATGGGAATTATCACATCTTTCCTTGCAACACCCTAAGACTTTATAAAATGAAGACTTCTTTACACTATGTTATTAAATAGTAAAAGTTTAATAAAATGTCTACTGCTATCAATGATTTCTCAGCAAGTTAGCATAGCCAGTTAGCTTTACCAACTCTTCAGTTTTCACTTTATCCTGGGACAGAGGGAAGAGGAAGGGATATTTGTTATGTGAAAAAAGTTGGTGAAAAACAGACATTACTAAATGCAAAGAACTGTTTTTAAACATGTTAAGTAGTGACTAACAATGAGCCCATCATATATTTTCCTATCCTATATATTGTTTAGTCTCATGAATATTCTCTAATATTCTTCCTTGCTATTATATTTACATTTAGAACAATGATTGCATTTTGAAATACTGTAGATGCTCATTATCCTGCTTGAAATTTAACTTAAAATGCTGCTGTTTAAGATCATGTATTTGAGCTGGAAATGTGCCTAAACCCAGAATTGAGATCAGTGGCAGTGAACTACAGAGGAAGTGGTCTAAGCAAAACTCTCTTCTGGGGATATGCCAACATTTCATTACATTTTGTATACTACAGATTACAGCAATGGACCTAGAGCCCAGAATGGGAGAGTTCTATTCCTATGACTCAAGATATGACCTTCAGCGAGCTACTTGACTTTGTAGTTTAGCCATCTTAGCTGTAAAATTGGGTAAAAATAAGGGTTTCATGTACCATTCAGGAACAAGCTGAATGTGTCTGTTTCAGACACATTTGTATCAGCCAAACTGCATCCAAACATAAATGAGTTAATTGGATTTGAACTTGCCATATGAAGTTTGCATCTTCTATCACTGCTGCACCATCCCCCAATATGTGGATGGGCATCATGACAATTGCATAGCGATATAGATGGTATTTCACCAAACTTTCAGGCAAAACCCTGAAACTGACACCTTTGCATTTGGCTGCTGCTGCTGAAACCATAGTCACACTGATAAACCATATGCCAGCTTTGAGATGAGCTTTTGTGACATTAACTTTCCAAAATACGGGTCCCACTTGAGAGAAGGCTCCTCTGACGTTCCATAGTATCTACTTTTGGCAGTAGGAAGAAGCTGCAGAACATTCATCTAGCAGTGTGCTTGGGTGAAGCTGGGAGATTGGTCAGGATTGGAGAGTTTGTAGGACTGGGCCACAGGAAGTGGTGTTGTTGATTTAGTAAATGACATTCATTCCTCTGAGCTAGTACTACAGCAGTATCCCAGCCTGGTGCTAGGGGTCACTGTGCTGTTAGGAGATGTCTTTCCCAAGATCCTGACCAACTGTAGTCACTTAAGCTCTTTTTGTAAATTGAGTGGTAATCTTTGGGTCTTGGCCAACCTAGTTTAGTTAAGAACATTCTGCCTACTTCAATTCTCCCCGCAGTTTCCATTGTCTATGGTATTCTTTGCTTCCTTTCTTAAATCACTTCTGCACTCTACCTGAGAAGTGGCTACATTTCAGTTGTGGGTGAAAGCAGTCGTGTAGGTTTATTGTGCATGAGATTATTTTGAGTGAAAAGCACTATATATATATATATATATATATATAAAATTTTCATAGTGTGTGCGTGTGTGTGTGTGTGTGTATATATGAAAATTCTATTATATTTCCTTACACTTGTTTCAATCCCAGACCCTCCCCCATAATCTAATCAAAAGCGTGAATGAGCCCTTTAATCTCAATGCTATGTTACAAATCTCTTCCAGAAAAAAAACTGAAAAGAGGCCCGCAGGATTTGACTGACCACTGATATGATCCTCTCTCAAGATCTTAATGCTCCATACATGATAGCTATCCACAAAGGGTCAAAATGATCACTGGTATTACTCACAGACAGGTCCATATTTGAACCAAAAGACGAGTTACCCAAGCATGGGGACAAAATATAAATCATTCCAAAGACCTCTAATCTTTAGAACCTCATAACAGGAAGGAGTGGACAAGACAGGTACCATACCTCTGTCAAGGCAGTTGGTCTCTGTATTTCCAAACATTTAAGCAAAGCAACTCAGACCATATGTGTTTTGCCTAAAAGAAAGTATTCCACAGCTAACATTTAATGTTCCTTCAGTGATTGAAATGGTAGGAAAGAACGTGCAAGCAGAAGCACATATCATGTAAACTATTAAACAAAAATGTGTAGCTTAGGCAGTGTGCTGGCTGCAAACCAAATTGGAAAAGTTTTAAAGATGACCTCACAGCCAAATGTCATCTCTAACCTCATATTTACTTGACTAAATTTCCCTCCCTTTTGTTTGACAAATCATGTTCCAGGATTTTAATTCCCCCACTTATGTTCTGTGGGATCATAACCATTTTGCAGCTGACTCATTCTGAAAACTTTGCTGAATATGTAGGATTTATTTCACATTCCAGTTACACTTGTAGTTATAGTCTATGAATACAGGAAAACTGAAGTAGTTTTCACTAATTGTCATGGACACAGACTTGGCACTTGAATAGGAAACATTGTCCAATATTTGCTTCTCTTTACAAAAATGTGGTGACAAACACCCATGCTAATTTTAATATGATAAAGCACTAAATCATCTAAGTAATGTCCGCTACTTCTGAAAATCATGTGTATCTCTTCTAGATAGAGATTTTCAAAGATCCAAAGTGGAGTTATATGCCCAATAACCATAGACTTTCATGGGGAGTTAGGTACTTCTAAAAGTTGTATGTAATGGGGTGTAGCTATACCTTCTTTGGAAAACCAGTGGGACTTGTGCTCTTAAATCTTTTAGGGACTTCTGAAAACCCTATGTAGTTGTGTATTATGGGAAAGATTTTTAAAGTATCTAACCCCCCTCTGTGCCTTTGAAAATCTCCCCCATAATACACAACTCACATAAAGGTGATTTTCAGATTTACCAGAAAGATTTAGGAGCACAAATCCCACTAGTTTTCCAAAGAAGGTATACCTACACCCCATTACATAGGTACTTCTAAAAGTTGTAACTTCCCTTGAGAGTCTATGGTTATTGGGCATATAATTCCAGTTTGGGTCTTTGAAAATCTCTATCTAGAAGAGATACACATGACTTTCAGAAGTAGCAGACATTACTTAGATGATTTAGTGCTTTATCATATTAAAATTAGCATGGGTGTTTGTCACCAAATTTTTGTAAAGAGAAGCAAATATTGGACAATGTTTCCTATTCAAGTGCCAAGTCTGTGTCCCTGACAATTAGTGAAAACTACTTCCGTTTTCCTGTATTCGTAGACTATAACTTTTCATCAATTTACTTTGTTTGTCTAGTGGGCTGGATGAAGCAAAGACTAACTTATTGTATCTGGACTATATCATCAGGTTTCAACTGGTAAATATTGCAAACAACTGTAATGTCTCCATATGTACATCACCTACATTGGCTGTCACACTATTAAGATAAACAAAGATTGCTAAGAAGTGTTTAAAAATTAAAAGTAGAATTTAAATACAACAAACTACGTTTAATTGCTATGACTATATCAGTGATTCTGATATCTATTCACACTTCAAGGGGAATTCATTGCCTAGAATAATTTTGTTAGCCTTATACCACTTTGGACAAAGAGTGAATCAGTGACACTTTTTCTGTGGGGCACATCCATTCAGCCTTCATAAATCACCATTTCTGTCCAAGTAAGCCAACTTGCTTTCTTTCCACTAACATCCAGAGGAAAGAATCTATCAGTGCTTTACATTAGAAAAGTGCAGGCTAGGGGAGAGGGAGATAAGATTAGTAGGAACACAACCTGCCAGGAAACTAGGTTGGAAGTGTACTAAAGGGTCTCCTCAATAAAACATACTCTACTGATATTGTAATTCACATTGCAATGGCAAGACATTGCAGAGCATGCTACCTGGTATTTAGGATGCACAAACAAACACCTAACTAAAATTATGCTACCAAGACCATTTACAAACAAGAACCCCTGTGCCTTGCTGCGAAAGACCATGTAGCATTGCGAACAGTCTTCTATAATGAAAGTAATAAAGTGAGGAAAACCCTAAATGAATCTTTCTAATCAGGTGCCTTTGAATGGAAGAATCCCTTTTTCATGTACAGACTGATATTACAGAGAGGCCTACAAATGTTTTTTGAAACACGAGACTAGGCAGCTATTTCCCTTCACAGCTTACAGAAGGAAAACAGAAAGGAACTTCGGCCTTCACGATTGTGTAACAGTGCTAGAGCGCAAAACCAAACATGCTTTTTCCGGCTTCACTTTAATTGTTAAACTTATGTTCGTAGGCAGTGAAACAGCAGAGAAATTTGAACTCCAGGTCACAAAAGAGGCACATATGAATAGTTGAAGAATTTATGTTTTTAAAGCTGCTGCATAGGATTATTATTTGTATTTTAAAAATTCCCAGTTTTAAGACAATTATTTTGAGAGAGGAAGAATCAGTATAACTTTTCATTTGACAAAATGTTCATTAAATACATTGGAAACATATAGTGCAACAATCTGTTTCTATTGGCACAGCCATGTTATCTATCTTTTCAGACATATTTTTGTTGGCATTTTCAGTCATATTTGGTTTAATAGTTCATAAAAAAAGTTAATTGCTAAATAGTGGCTTTCTGGGACTCAAGAATCAAAAGTAGTTAAAGCTCCTCAGAGTTAAGAAGAACAGACAGAGTGGAAATGCGGTTCAGCATTTTACACAGTGTACCGTGGAGAAATGAGATGCAATTATCTCCCCCTACACAGAGTAACATAAGAAACATGTCAGTTTAGATTTAAAGTCGGCAGCCATACAAAATACTGACAGACTTTTGAAAATTATGGAAATTCATTATCTTATTTTCCCTGTACATTTTTGTACAGGGGTTTTACATGTGCTCCAAGATTTGCTCATTCCCAGTGTTCCTTTTTCATTTCCATCATTATTAATGGTAGGAGTGTTATGTTAGTGCAAGAGGCCCTAACAAAGTGAGGACCCCCCCCATATTCTAGGCATTGGATGACACATAGTAAAAGGCAATCCCTGCCTCAATGATCTTACAGTCGGTAATAATAGATAAAACAAAAGGTAGCAGAAAGGAAATATTGTTATTCCCATTTTACAGATGGGGAACTAATACACAGAGATATTAAGTGACTTGCCAGAGGTCACAAAGGAAGCTTACAGCAGAGCTAGGATTTTAACCCAAAAGATCCTTCCTGAGGCCCATACCATTACCATAACCACTAGGCTACTCTTTTTCTCAGTTTTCTTCTTTCCATGATAATTCTGTTGGGGAGCTCAGCACGACCTCCTTGCACAGTCAAAGACCATATATGCACATAAGGCTTGACTCAGCCCCTCTGTACTGAGGGTAGTTACCAGAAATAATACAAAGAGATTGGGGCCACATGCGAACCAGTCTCCATCAGTCCTGGAAACACTCTGGTCAATATCTAATTCATAAAACAGATCCTATCCCCGTCCTGTCAACTCAAGCCCTCTAAGTGTTGGTGCATGTTCCTCATTTTTGGGGGGGTGGGAGGGGGGGAAGGGAGGAGGAATTGAAAGTATTCCACCACTTCTTATCACCCCCCCCCCCCAAGCTCTTCAGTAATTGCCTAGCTAGTCCTGGGGTAGTGGCTGCAGCCTGCTCCTACCCACTGGTAGCAGTGTACATGACTTCTGTGGGACGAAGCCTGCTAAGCAGCCAGATAAGGGGGAAGTGTGAAAGTTCTGTGGGAAATACTGTATTGTAGCTTTAAGATGAGCAACTATAAAATGAAGGGGAGGGGGAAATAGTGCACATGGGGGAGTCCTGATTCACCCTTCTGTTACTCCAGTTTTACACTGGTGTAACTCCATTAACCTGGCTAGGTTTCACTAAAGTATTGTGTGCAAATATATTCTTTAAAGATTGTCTGCATGTGGCCACAATAGTTAAATAAGGCAAGTTGTCACCTGTAAGTCAATGGGTGTTTTGCCATTTAATTCAATGGGGTCAGGATTGGTGTAATGCACAAGGGATTAGATGCACAGCTCTAGCTAGTGTTGTTAATGGAAGTTCTGTTCCTGAGCCTCTATACACTGCAAATGTACCCCTCAGTTAGAAAGCTCTGTCCTGTGGAGTGATGCTGCTAAAACCATGTGAAGACCAAGTGTTGAGCGGTGGGGTAATGGCTGTGGCACAGATGTACTGTAGCGAAGTACTAACCTCCACGTGTAAAGTGTTCTCAGGATACTCCTCTAAAGGGTGGGAGAAAGAGAGCCGCTATGGCTCTGTAAAAAACCTGCCCTTATCCAGAGGGTAGCCTTTTAGTCCGTCTGTAAGAAACACCAAAAGGGTATTGTAACCAACTTTCCCCCCTTGCAGATCACCTGAAAGAGGTCATGCAGACTGAAAGCCAGCTTTGATAACACTCAAAAATTGTAATATGTATCTGTATTAAAGGAAACAATGCATCTTAGTGCACAGGGCAATGAATGGGGCATCAGGAGACCATGGTTCAGTTCCTGATGCTGGGTGACCTTGGCTAAATTATTTCTCTCTCCAGGCCTCAGTTTCTCCCTTTGTAAAGTTTTGGAAACCACAGTCTAAAAGGTTTAAGTGCTATTATTATTAAAGTATCCAGCATTCCAATGGACTGTGGGAGGCAGGCTTTAGAGTTGCTGTACCCAAGAAAGCCGGAGTCAGCTCCCTAGTCTATTAGAACAAGCACCCTGTTTTCTGACTTTAAGAAAATCTTAATCCTTCATTTAGAAAGCTTCTCAGCGCCATCACGACTGCTCAGTGTTGTCTGCACCTTTTGCATGAGTGGTATGCATTGTAATTATCTGAGTGCCCGTTGAAGTATGCTTGCGTGAAATAATAACTAACCGGCGGCCCCTGGGACTCTCATAAAAGCAAGATGTGTATCTCAACAAGGCAGGCTCTCTGAGAGCAAACGTTTTAAATAAATAACTGGCCTCTGCATGCTGTTTCATGATAAAAGGGATGTATTGTATTTATACAGCTATATCTTCTCCAGCAGGCTGGTTGGACAGCTGCTCTCACTATCTGCATCTGTATTTGGAACTTTATCTTTATTCAGCTTTGACGCTCACTTATCAGGGACAAGTGTCTTTTCTTTGCACACAAACAAATGTAAGCTAGGCAACATGTGAATTTTACCCTAGGGAGAATGTGACATTCTTGTTTGGTGTATAAACATCAAATTCCCAAACATTTACTGCTGCCTTTCTGGACTTCCAGGCCCACTCCCATCCCTAAGCCTTTGCTGCTGCTGCCCTTGCACATGTCTGAAGTGTACCCCGGCCCTAATCTAGCTAGGTCCGATCAGAACCAGGCCTTCCACCAGCTGCTTTCTATAGCATGATGGCTGCCATTTCACTCACATGATGTAAAAAAGATTATTTCTGCTACTGCACCAGCCCTGTTGGTGGTAGTCTACCAGTGTGGCTGCAACAATGTGCTAACACGGCTTTCTGGGACACACACAGCACTTCCTTTCACTGATGCTCCAGAAGGGATCTGAGTGGCAAAGGGTAGACACTGTGCTGTGCAGCAGCAGGACAGACAAAGGATTCCAAAGAAATGAAAGGCCATACAAGTACCTAGATAGATACATTATCATTTATGATTATAGGCCAAGCCACAAAACAGAAAGTCCCTGAATTTTTTAACAAAAATTCCCATTGTCAGGGTCTCCGGTTCATATGGTTCTAAATGAAAAAAGAGGAAACATCCCTACATCCAGTCTCAGGGTCTGTACCACACATTTTATTGAAGTATCTGCCCCAGAGTCCTTACAAAGAAATATTACTCGATAAAACAAGCAATAAGTTGCTTACCCAATACTTCTTGAAAAGATGCCTCTTCCTCCAGTCAGGCAGGCGCCTTCCAAATTTCTGCCTGGTCTGTGAGAAGGGTGATGTTTATATACACATATTCCTATTTCCCAGCAGGCCTTGCCAACCCCAGGACAACAAATATGGCTGTCATGGATGCCATATCTCAGCCTGTCTGGCTCTCTTGGGTCTCAGCTTAGGGTTACCAGGTGTCAGTTTTTGACTAGTTGAAAAGGGGACCTGACAGTGTCCTGTCAGTACTACTGACCAGACACCAAAAGTTGGTCCTCAATCAGCTTCCATTCCATCGCTAGGAGGGCAGGAAGAGCAGCTGCTGCTGGAGCTGGAGGATCACTCAGGAACTGCCCGGCTCCGGTGGAGAGATCCTGAAGCGTGTGGCGTTTGAGGAGCAGGGTCAGTGGCCGGGTTCACCTTCCAGGCCTCAGTCTCAGCCTCTTTTGTGCCCTGCCCCCCATCCTGCCCCAGTCACCCCTCCATCCCTGGAGCATGTCTCTCCCTCTCTGGTCCTGTTCCAGTCATCCCCCCATCACCAGAGCACAGCTGTCCCTCCCCAATCCTGCCCCCATTGCTCCTCAACCCCTGGAGCATGGCTCTCCCTTCCCCATCCTGTCTCTGTCACCCCTCCACCGCTGGAGCACAGCTCTCCCTCCCCCGTTCCGCTCCTGTCACCCCTCCACCTCAAAGGAGGGCTCCTCCTCCCCCCATTCTGTTCCCCATCATCCCTCCACTCTCGAGCCTGGTTCTCCCACCCCCATCCTGCGCCCGTCACCCCTCCACCCCTGGAGCGTGGCTCTCCCACCCCAGTCCATGATAAATTCCACGATAATGGGAGAGAGGTCAGCTGGAAGATACTAATAACCAGTGTTGTTTTTCCCTACTGAGGGAAGAGAGGAGTTTCAGCCCACCCTCCTCAAGGAACTCTGCCCTTGGGCCCTGAAGCAGGGGTTGGCAGGAAGGGCTTCTTTATAAATTGCAGTCTGCTTTTCCAAGACAATTCCCTTCCCCTTTTTGGAAGTGCTTTCCCTCCCTGTGATACAGCTATTACTACAGCCAGACCTGGAACAAGAGTGTTCCGCTTACAAGCCTCAAAGAGCATATATAACCCAGCACATTCACTATCCATTTAAATATGGCCTTTGCCATTAGTATCTGAGCAATTCACAGTCATTAATTAATTCACCTTCATAATACGCCTGTGAAGTAAGGAAGTATTGCCTCCATTTCACAGATGGGGAACGGAGACACATGGATTAAGTGATTTACCAAGGTCTTAAAGGGAGTCTGCATCTGAGTGATGAATTGAGCCCAGGAATCCTGGGCATCAATCCCGTGCAGTAGACCACCCTCCTTCCAGGGAGCCTGTTACACCCAAAAGCAAGCTAGGCATTGTATAGACATGTAATCAGAGCTTAATTTGTGCCAGGCTTGCTGGTGCTGAGCCTTGGCACCTCTTCTGTCAGTGGTGTTTAGTAATGCATGCAAGCTACACCTCCATGCAAGGCGTGACCTCGCCTCTACAGTGCATGTGAGGTCACACTCTGTGGAGGATGCCATTTTTAGCCCTAGCACCACTTTCTTTACAAAGTAAGAACTACATGTAATGAGAGAGATCCCTGAACCAAGTTGCTTACAATCAATTTAGATAATTTATAGACAAAGAGAGAGTGGGAGAGAGGAGTTAAAGACAAACACCTCATTGGAAGTGATGGGTGAATGCTCCTTTCACTTAAAATAGTTGTGAGACAGTTAAGGGGCCATACCTAAAATAAAGCCTAATAGACCCCACCCAGGAGTTTTGGATTGTGTAGGCGGAGGAGCTTTTTGTCTGAGTATCATGTGACTGCCAAAAGCTGGAAGGGGAAGACAGGGATGGGTCATGCCAGTAGCCCTGTTCTGTGCACTCCCCCTGAAGCGCTGGGACTCTGAATATATGAACCATTGATCTGACGCAGTATGGCAGTGAGTGAGTGAGTGTGTGTGTGTGTGTGTGTGTGTGTAAACACACAGAAACTGAGGACAGACATGAACAGAGAAATAGAAACAGGGAGAGGGGAACAAGAAAGCCAAGAAAGAGGGGAACAAGTGGTGAACACTGTGTGACCCTGGAAAAAGCTAAAGAGTGTGTTTTTAGGTCTGTTGGCTAAAGAGGCTTGGGACTGTAAGCTAAGAAAATGCTCCTTTTGTCCTTGATGCCTCCTGCATTTGGAGAAGCAGGACTTTGTATGTATCTTGTAATTAAACAAAACTGCATCAAAGAAAGTACCAGACTCCATCAATTTCTACTTCCAACTGGAACATCCCCAGGGCCCTGAACTTTGACTCGCTGCTCGGGTTGACAAAGGGAACAATAGTTTATATCATGTGAAACTGAGGGTTTGGAGAGGAAAATAGGATGATTAGGAAATATGAGCCCTATAGGGCTTGCTGCTCCACTGCCTTGAACAACCATTTACAGCTCTGCAAAGTGGGTATAAAATATTCCAGATCAAAATGGCAGCATTTTACACCTTCTTTGAACAAGTATAAATGACAACATGAGGGGGAAGGCAATGGAGACCCAGGCCCCAAATCTTATTAGCTCTAATGCTCCAAGTGAGGAAAGAGAGCCCTTAATAGGCAAACCAGGATCCTGTTACCTTGACGCTCTAGGTAAAGGCAAGATCAAAGGGGTATTTTGAATGCTACACTTTGAGAGAGAAAATTGGGAAACAACATCTCCCCTTTCTAGCTCTGGAGTTAACAGATATAGGGGACAATAGCTATTGTACACATAAGAGATTGTTTGAACTCTGCCTGTTCCCAGCCCCCAGACAGTGCACCTGATCAAACATTACATAGATTGCAATGCTGATGTGATTCTCCACTTTCCTGCCTGATATGAGGATGGATACTGTTGCACCTGCATCATCTAGAGGGACACAGACTATAAAAGATTTGGATCCTGGGGAGCAAAGCGAGATTACAACAAAACATTTTATTCCAAGGGGGAATTCTGACCTGCCAAGGGGTCAGAAGAGCACTGAAGGTTGGGGGAGTGGATTACTTTAGACAAGTAATCCTTTCCATCTCTATGGTAACTACACAGATTGTACAGATTACACCTAGATTGAAGATTACAGGGATTGCACCATTTCTTTTGTTTTAATCTGATTTTTTCTCAGCTATTCATCATAAATCTGGTTTCTTAGTAAAATCCTTTGAGTCTTAGATTGTTTTATTATGAGTAGCTGGGGTGTTGCCGCAGAATCTAGGGGTCTCAGCTGAGATTGGGATTCCAATGGATAGGCACCATAGATACCCACAGCAAGAGACAGATGTTGCTGCATAGAACTTGCAGTGAAGTAGGTCTAGAACTAAGACAGAGATATTAAAGTGACTTGCCTGAGATCACAAAGTTGGGAATTAAACACACATCTCCCAAGTCCCAGTCCAGTGCTTTAACCACCAGAACATCCTTTCCCTCTAGGTAAAACCACTGCATTATATGCTCTGAGTAGAAGCATATGACTGAGTCAGGGAGCCAATGGCACCTATCCTGGACCACGTGGCCAAGGACACCCCCCCCCCCCACAAAGTGCCACTCAGGCACTTTTCAGTGTTCAGTAGGAGCAAGAAGAAAGCAGGCCATGCGTGAGGAGTGACATGAATGGGGGATTAGAGGGCACAGAGTTACATGAAACATTTCAGAGAACTGAATAATAAGCAACCCTCTCCTCCCCCACAGCCCTCCACAAGTTCATCAGAGACCATTCCAGTCCTGGGATTGCAAAGCTTGAACATGAAATTATGGCAATTTGTTCACTGTAAATCAGTGCCCTTAGTCACCGGAGGGCAAGAATAAGATAGTAGAGGAACATGGGAGAGCTACCCTCCTGCTTATATGCTATAGTCATAAAAGTGATATTATTTAACATGTTTATGATGGTAGTACCTAAGTGGGGCCCCCCTGTGCTAGGCACTGTGCAAACAGAGTAGCAGTCAGTCCCCACCCTGAAGAGGTTACAGTCTAACCAGACAAGGCAGACCGGGGGAATGGGTAACATGCAAGCAACATGAACAATGTAATGGCAGCAAGCATCATGTTAGTTTCACAGTGTTTGTGTTTGTTTTGGGGGAGGGTCGTTAGGAGTGTATAGGCTAAATGGAAAGAAAAGGGAAGGGAAGGGTGAATGGGGAGAAGACGGGACAGGTGTGGAGTGACGATGAGGTCAAAAGACTGTGAGGGAAAGGGCACAGAAAGTCCAGTCAAAATTGTAGCAAGTTCTCTGTAGGTATGTCTACACAGCAATGTAAGCCCAGGCTCAGAATCAGGCTTGAGCCCAAACTCCTCTCTGTGTACTCGCAAATCTGTCAGAGTTGGGCTTGAACTTGGGTTCTATGACACTGCAGGGGTGGATGGTCAAGACCAGAATCAGGCCAGGAGTTAGGCTTCAAACCCTCTTGCTTTGCAATGTAAATGCATCTCCCCCACCCACTTGGGTACTGGGTGTCTGCCAAAAGTATCCCACGGGCCAATTTCCTTTGTCGTCTCTATCCCAAGAATCTCCAACCAACTCCAGTGAAAATGAAAGCCCCCGCATCTTTTGGTGTCTGCAGCAGCTTGGGGAGTCAGCGTTTAACCCTTCCATTGTCTTCTGACCACCGAGCTGCAAACACGCCCTCGGAGAGCCTTCTGTGTTTACAAAGGAGACTGAAGAGAAGAAGCCTTTTGCAAAGTGTGCTGCTTCATGGTCATGGGAGCACAGCCAGATTTTGGTAAATCTCTGGTGTGAGGCTTGCAAAACAGTTGCCGTTAGTAAGAATACCAGGAATGACCGTGCATACCAGCAAATAACGAGGAAGCTAGCAGCATTGCAAATTTACCATGCCGGTGAACAGTGCAGAGAGCAGATTAAGTGGCTCAAGACTGAGCACAGGAAACCCATGGACCAGAACCACACGTTGGGCAACTCACCAACATCGTGCCTGTTTTATGAGGTGTGCTGGGCATTGCACCAAGCATGGTGCCAACAGTGGTGCATGTGCATGATGAGCTGACCAGCTAGGATGGTAACCTGCTGGTCCCAGAATCCAACAGGGGGACTGATGGGAGCCAGCAGCAGGCACTGAAAGTCACTCTGTTGCTTAAACTGGACCCAAAGGCAGCTTTAGAGCAGGAGCAGAAGCAGCAGCAGCACCTCCTAAGGCCATATTTGGAGGAGCTGGTTGATGCCCCCTCTAAGGAGCAGCCAGGCCTGCCAACAGCAATTCCAGGGCCAGGGCCGTCCCCAGGGGGGGAATGTAGAATCTCAATCAGCAAAATACCCCGACATCATTAATTTTCCCCGTGCAAGCCACATTGGCATTCATAAATCACCCTCTATGGTCCACGAGGGCCTGTGTAACAACGGAATAGCACCCTTTGCTGTTTATGTACTCCTGTGCACCTTGAGGAGGGCAAACTATGGGTACATGAGTCCCATCAATGGCCCCAACTCAGTTTGGAAATCTAATTGTCTCAAAGTCAGCAATGACCTCAGGAATATCTTTTATGCTATCACCTTGGGGTAAACCACATGCTTGATTGCCTCAGAAGCCTCCTCCACCACCTTACCCAACTTTCCAACATCAAACTGGTTGGCAACAGACCTGTAGCACTGCAGTGTAGCCAGCTTCCAGATAGTTATAGCACTCTGCTTCTGGACCGTGATGGCCACCCACATGCATGATGTTGGAGGGTTGGGGAAAGCTGCTCACCAAGTTCCAGAAATATAGTTTTCTTCATGCGAAACTTCTGGACCCATTGCTGGTCATCCCAGGTCTGCCTGGTGATGTGATTCCACCAGTCTGTGCCTGTGGCCCTGCGCCAGAAGTGCCAGTCTACATAGGGGGCATCAGCAGCTGCACTGAGTGTCATGAATAGCATCAGCCAGTTCGAATCTGCCAGGCCTAGGGTCACTCCTCTGCCACCCCCTCTTCCTCCTGCTCCATCATAAACTATGTCAGGTACATTTGGTGGGTCAGAAAACACCACTGAAATGTCCACCAGCACCTCACAGGTGCTCTGCCCATTTCCTGACACAGGAGTGAAAGCGCAAGCAAGAGAAGTTCTTCAAAAGGTGCCTCCTCCGTGTTGCTGGCTCAGGTAGCTGGGAACTCTCAGACCAAAAGGACTGCTCAGCAGGCTGTGTTGGCAGCTGTTCTAACTTCCAGTAACCTGCAGGGTGAACGGTCAAGTTTTTCCAGAATGCACAACAGTCAAAGAGCTAGAGTAGCCACATTTCAGGAGGGTACTATGGAGTCTGGGGTATGGTTGGTTTGACTCAGGTCTCCATGCTGCAGCACGAACGCCAGAGCCCCAGGTTCCAGCCTGTGTTAGAAAATTCTTACCATAGGGTTAACAATCAGTGTAGATGCTCAAGCTCTGGGCTCTCTAAGTAAGGGTCAGATGACTAAAGTTCCACTCACCAGGGGTTTACATTGCTGTGCAGACACACCCTGAGTGTCCAACGAACCAAAGGTCCCTGCTTTGGCAGCTTCTGCCCCTATCAGCTAGAGTCTCTGGCTGGCTCCTCTCTGCAGTTTTCTCCCAAGCCCACATGGTGGGAGAGGGAAGGAATGTTTTTCCTGGCTTGAAAAATTTACATACTGTAAGTTGAATATAGTATTTATTTCATGCACATCACCAAAATAAATGTTAAGCATTTAAGATTTGTGGTATATTTATATTTCCCTAAAATTACTCTACGTACAAGCCACAAAAATTGCAGGCTATTTTC
Source organism: Trachemys scripta elegans (assembly GCF_013100865.1). NCBI lineage: Eukaryota > Metazoa > Chordata > Testudines > Emydidae > Trachemys > Trachemys scripta. The sequence continues at coordinate 160,076,027 of NC_048300.1, forward strand.
ATCATGGATTTTGTCAAGCCAGACTTCTAGTGCAGATAGCATTGGGATAGAATCATAGAATATCAAGGTTGGAAGGGACCTCAAGAGGTCATCTAGTCCAACCCCCTGCTCAAAGCAGGGCCAATTCCCAACTAAATCACCCCAGCCAGGGCTTTGTCAAGCAGGGCCTTAAAAACCTCCAAGGAAGGAGACTCCACCACCTCCCTAGGTAACGCATTCCAGTGCTTCACTATCCTCCTAGTGAAATAGTGTTTCCTAATATCCAACCTGGACCTCCCCCACTGCAACTTGAGACCATATGGGTGACATATATATCCATGACATTTCTCAAGTCCCTTTCCCTATTTTGCTGGGGTCACAGAGCAGCTCCAATTTTTACAGTAGCTCTTTGTAGCAATTTTAACGTACAATGATCCTCAGCACTTGTGATCATTAGTGTCAATTGCTAATACACACTGCAGCTCAGAAAGCATTCAAAAGTTATTGTGACTCTCAGAAACCCAAACCATAGTTGTTCTGCACTTCAAATGGGTCAACATCCATTGAGCTGATCTTTGTCATTGAGGACTGTACTTGCAAACTAAAGGTGATTCAAAGTGTCAGGTCCAAGAAAATCATTTCTCCAGAGCCCTCGACTGCCAATTTTATAAACCAAAACAAACAAAAAACCCACACACAATGTGGGAAACGAAACTTGAACACACGAATATTGTTCTTAGTCTGGAGTCTGAAAAGTAAGGATGGCCCTGCATAGCAGGAAACAGAGCAGCTGAAGAAACTACAGTACAGTCTTGATTATCCCAGTGTCATGGGGGACTTTGACTGGGTTTGGATAATCAAGTTTTTGGATGACGGAGGGAATTTTTAATATTATTAATAGGCATCAGGAGAGATGACCATGTTTCATATATTAAATAGTTCTGACTAAAGAAGGGTGTACTGTATGTAACTTTTATGATTGCAGACTGATTGACTACTTCTTGGGAGCCTTTCCTCTGATTTCTAATGCAGTGCTAGCAGCATTACCAACCCTAGGAGTTGAAAAATGAGAATGGCTTAAAAATAGGAGTTTGGGGTTTTTTTTTAAATGACATTTTTATTTGGTCTATTTCCTCAATTTTGCTCTTACACATTTTTGCACAAATTAAAAATACTCTTGATGGTTGCCACAATAAAAGGTTGTGATGGGCACAGCCTTAATTAAACAAATACAAGAAGGGGAATGAGCTAGAATATAAGGCACCTTTATAGCAGTATAACTGCCTTCACACCAGGTATTGTACTGGTAAAACTATTTTGGGGGAAAAAAATCACTTCCCTAACCAAAGTAGTTATGCCAGTACAAACAGGGTGACCAGAGAGCAAGTGTGAAAAATCGGGACAGGGGGTGGAGGATAATAGAAGCCTGTATCAGAAAAAGACCCAAAAATCAGGACTGTCCCTATAAAATTGGGACATCTGGTCACTCTAAGTACAAAAACTGTGAGTAGATCCGGCTTTTGTTAAAAAAGACCCATGGGACAAGTGCTCCCTCTGCTTCAGAGCAAAAAGGCAGACAATATGGAAGAAAAAGTAACTAAAATGATTTGCCACCAATGGAATGAGTGGAGAAAAGGGGGCTACATGGCACCTCCTCCTTTCCTAAGATCCTGTGGTTGGAGCTCCAAATACGGGTTTAGAATGTAGGAGGATTATGGGAGGGGAATATTACTTCTAAGCTATAGCTAGGGGAAGCCATGCAAAAGAGCTGTACCACTATGTCCTGGGGTCTGCTGAGTTGGATCCTCATGTTCAAATGAGTTTAAAGGCTTCTCCCCTGTGCTCCAGTGGGTGCATAATATGGCACTAATGCCAACAGGGTCTCTGTGAGAGGGTTCTAGCAGGTTTTACCCTTTTGAAGGATTTTCCCCCTCCCCCCACAAGAGGGGAGCATTTAGTCCAGAGATTTTTGCTGCCTCGCCTTTACTCAAATACTGTGCTGTGCCAGGGGCTGGATTCTCCTCTTCTCACACCAGCGCAGGTGCCTGGGGTGATATTGAATTCAGTGGAGTAAAAGTGATTATGAGTGAGAGGAAGATCAGGTATCCCTGGTTTAAAGAAAATTACAAGACCAGTCAAAGACAGACCAAAAAAACCATCCTGAAAGAGAAGGGGAGAAGTGGGAAGAGGGGGAGAGGAGAGAGAAAGTAACAGAGAAAAGGAGCTGGGAAAGATGGCACACAGGAACAAGAATAGGACACAAAGCAAATGGGAGAAAGAGCGGAGGTTAGGAGAAAGATGATGTGGAAACCAATGGAGGGGAAGGGGACCAAGAAATGGGAAGATAACAGACCTGCAGAAAGTGAAAGAAACCTTTAGAAAAGTTAACCAACAGAGAGACAAAGGTGAGAGATGAGAGCGTGGGATGAGAAATAGCAAGATAAACCCAAAACAAATACAGAAGAAGTTAACACAATTGTGCATTGAATTCGTTCTATTCGTATTAGTTTTTCTAAACAGCGGGGATTATCACAGCAATGAGAGATGGAAGAGACCTATTAGGTCAATTAGTCTGTTCCCCTGCAGTCCAGGGCTCTTCCCAGCACCACTTTCTTCCTTTTCTTTTGCTTTTTCCTCCCACTTTTAAAATAACTATTAAACCAAGCTGTTGACAGTACAAGTTATTGTTTGAATAAGCAATAAGAGTGGGCGTTAGATACACAGATAAGGGGATACAGCACAGTGCAGGCAGTATAGCTTATGGGTTATAGGAAGGATACATACTGTTATAAAAATTACAACAGTTATCTATTCTAGGCAGATCAGTCTACTCGGTCTATCCTTCCACTGTTCAGCTGTTAACTTAATACAGGCCCCAAGTCTCTCCATAAATAAACTATGAACTGTTCCAGCGTCCAATTCTGTAACGTTAGACTAGACAAGTTCCTCCATTTTAGATTCTTCAGTTTTCTTTGACCACCAATAGTTGAAATATGCACAGCTGCATCTCGTATATTGTTGAATACACACCAGGATGCCTTGGACACTCTGGCTCCACTGCAGGTATTTCATTATGTCAGTGTGAGAAACACTATTAAAATGTAACAGAATACAATGCAGCCTTTCATCGTGTATCGCTCTGCATGGAAAGTCAAACAACCGCAATGTTTAAAAGATTATCAACACCAAACAGAAAGTGAGCCTTCCACATAGGACAAATAACTCATATCAACAGCATAACAAGCTTATTATTTACACAAAGTTTCAAACACAAGTAGAAAGGAACAGTAGAGCTGGAACCCGTTGGCAACAGGATGCGATATCAGGCTCTAAGGAATATTTTGCAAAACCTGGGAATCCCAATCCCCCCCACACTATACACAGCTGTTAACATTGTTAATGCCCATCTGATCTTTTTTTTACCATCCTACAAGATTATTGATACAATGCCTTTTATTACCTTAAAGAGAACTTTTAAAGATATCTGTGGTAATATTGTAAATAAAACATAAAAATCATTGTTCCACAAGCTGTAGAGTGTTCCCTGATAGTTATGTAGACCAAACTGCAGATGTCTGAGAGTTTTATTCTTTTTTTGTTTGTTTGTTTGGCAATAGGAACATATTACTTGCCAGCCTGGATCACAGCAGTGGTCCATCTTTCAGTGTATGAAGTACAGTAAGCTCTCCCAGAAGATGAATTGTGCCCTAATATTTCATTTGGGAATGTATCTTAATAGCAAGTGAGTTTGTTGGCAACCCTCTTCTTATGTCTTCCTATCTTCAGATAGGATTCAATTCAGCTAGCACTATGGCACCAACTATTAAGAAGCCAGGAACTAGTGAAAAGTAGAGCATATACAATGGCAGATCTATTCCTAAATCCAAACCAGCATGGAGTGTGGTATGTCTGTGTGCTTCACAGTTATGAGTTTGGATCAACTGTCTGGGTACAATTTGTTGATTGAGCTTCCTTTGGCTCCCGCGCCATAATCTGCACAACTTCTTGGGAGAAGGCTTCTTCTCTGAACTTGTTCCTCTGAGCTCCAAACCATAAAGCACAGGAAGGCAGAGTTGTGCAAGGAGACTCTTCCTTGGAAGAGAAGATTAAGATGAACAGGGCAGGCCCATCACGAAGTCCAAGAGCTAAGAGAACCAGGGTCCCCAGTGCCACCTGAAGGTAATCAGAATAGTTACTGCTCAGATATAGCACAGGACCTATGGATCAGAGATCACAAAATTATAGGCATGTAAGTAGGGAAGGGATCTTAAAAGGTCATCTAGTCCATCCCCTGTGCTGAGGCAAAATTAAGCATACCCAAACCATCCCTGATAGGGGGCTGTCTAACCTGTTAAAAAACTGCCAATGATGGGGATTCCACAATGTCTCTTGGTAACCTGTTCCAGTACTTAACTATCCATATAGTTAAAAAGCTTTTCCTAATAATTAAACTAAATCTTCCTTGCTGCAAACTAAGATGATTACTTTTTGCCCTACTTTCAGTGGAAATGGAGAACAACTGATCACTATTCTCTTTAAAAGAGCCCTTAACATATTTGAAGACTTATGTCCCCTCTCAGTCTTCTCTCCTGTGGATTAAACATGCCCAACTATATTACTATATTAACTTTTCCTTATAGGTTAGGTTTCCCAAATCTCTTATTTTTGTTGATGTTCTCTGGACTCTATCCAATTTGTCCACGTCTTCCTTAAAGTGTGATTCCCAACACTGGACACAATATTCCAGCTGAATCCTCACTGGTGCTGAGTAGAACGGTACAATTAGCATCTGGGTCTTAGATAGGATACTCCTGTTAATACATCCTCCCTGAGGGCACCCCACAATACAGATAAACTGTCAAAGACTTAAGTGCAGAATTTCAGGTGTTTAACATTGGATCTGGAGGCAAACCAGTTCACAAAGGCGGTTGTATCCCTTCCCCGCACACTACTGGGAGGGGAATATCCCTACAGTATTCTGCTATAAGTGATGAAAGTCAGAGTCAGGGAAACTGATTCTTTTCCTCCCTCCTTCTCTCTCTCTCTGGTGTTGCAAAAATAGAGAACATAATAGAAAGTTAAAACAATGAGGAGTCCTTGTGGCACCTTAGAGACTAACAAATTTATCTGGGCATAAGTTTTTGTGGGATATAACCCACAAAACTGTTAGTCCTGAGGAGTAAGGCATGGATTTGCACTCAGTGCTTGTGGGCTTAAGGATATTTTGATTTAGAGCCTTCCAAGGCAAGATTTTATCTTCTAATTCTCCACACAAACACAGATTCCTTTGAGTCATACTTGGTTCTATTCCTTACACTACCACACACTCTCTGTGTGAGCTTGGCTTTCCAATCACCTTCTCCAAATATCAGCCTCCCCATATGCAGAGCAGGAACAACATTACCCCTTACCTCACAGGGCACTGTAAGGCTCAGTCCATCAACGTCTGCAAAATGCTCTCAGCGTTCAGATTGAAGGGACAGTATATGATGACAGGTGGCCTTCCATGGATTTCCACAGAGCTCTGGAAGCCAGGATGCAGCACAGAAGAGCAGCTAGCTGTTTAGGGCTCAGTGGTACAATAGAGAATGTGAGATGAATGCAGGTCCAACTGCCCCACATTGAGAAACTATATATTAAAAGTCCATCCTATGAGCCAGGTGGCTTGTTTAAAAACTTGCTTTCAATTAATGAAATCAGTCAGTAAAAACACATTGTGGCTGCAGCTCCTTAGTGCTCTCTCAGCTCCCACCCACCCAGTTCAGGTTTTAACAAGCAAACACCAAGCAAAACAAACACTAGAGAAATTTTGTGATTTATTAGCAAGCCAAAGTGATTCTCAAACATTAAATCTATCCCTTTGTGCATTATGCAGGCTTCCTAAATAAAATATAGTGCAATAAGATTCATCATTGTACCACTGTTTTCTAAAAGCAACAGCAAAGGAGGTTCCAAATGGTTTAATACAGAGGTTCTCAAACTGTGGTCCGCGGATAGTTCCCTCTAAGGTGTGTGCCTGGGCTGCTGCACATGAGAGAATGAAGGGCCTCCCACCTAATTAGTGGAGCCACGCAGGTGTGGCTCCATTAATTAGGTGCCTGGACCCTGGAGAAGATGCAGATGTAAGATGAGGTGGTGGCCTTGGAGGAATAGGGTGTAGGTGGGAGGGGGCAGTGGGCTGAGAAGAGGGGGTGGGGGGAATTTGGAACGTGCAGGGCTGCAGTGGCCAAAGAAAGAGGCAACTTTCCCCAGCTCCAGGGCTGCGGCTGCCAGGGAGAGTTGGCCCTCCTTCCCAGCCTCAGCTCTGTGGCTGCTGTGGGGGGAAGAGACCCCCCTCTCTCCCAGCACCAGCTCGGGGGGCGGTGAAGGAGAGACTCCCCACTCCTTCCCAGCCCCAGCTCGGGAGCTTCTGCAGCAGGGGAGAAAGGGCACATCCATCACCTTAGAAAGGTAAGACTACTGATATTAAAATATGAGGTGTGTGCTTTTATTTATGGAACAAAAAATGTTAATTATTTATTCAGGGTTTTTTTTAATATAGCGCTTTTATCCAGCCTGAACTGTCAGTCAAGTATGTTTCTTGTGCATTTTCAAGGTCCATTTACAAAATTGGAGCAGTCAATTATTTCAGTGTATCAGCACTTTAAATTTCTGATGTTGGGAGTAAGAGGAATCCTCCTTACCTTTCTATGGAATAGTAATACAAGTTGTTATGGCATTAATAGTAAACCAGCACCAGACATGAGACAGTTTTATTGTTCCACAATGAAAGGGAATCCTATAGAAATCCTGTGCTTCTGTATCAGTTTGGAGAAACAGAATTTCAGAAGCGCTGAGAATAAAGACACAGGAGATTTAGGATAATGGCTTCTTGCTAAAAATATATTAAACTTTCATAGAAAGAAAGATCAGCACCTTTTTTGAAGGCAGTTTGCACCCATGACTTTTATAAGCACAAAATCTGCACGCACAATTTTGCACTGCAGTTGAACTGTGGGCACAAATCCTAATAATTTCATGGCAGGTACAAAACAGGTAGTAGACATGTAAAACTGCTAAGACCCACATTTGTAATTCATATAGAGGCCTTGTTTATGGACACAATTTCCATCTGCAAACAGCAAGTCAGGGCCGTAGCCTAGCTGAGAATTTCCCCACTGTAGCTCCACTCACCGAAAAACAACATCTATATTAACTATAACAACTTAACTTGAAAATGTTTCCCAGCAGCTGCCTGCCTTCTTGTCTGTCAGGAAATTGAAAAGATGGTTCGGGACAGCACGGAGCTGGGTAGCATCTCTAAAGCTTGGAGACTGAGAAAAACTTGTTTCCTTTCCCCGTTATTTATAGGGTTAAATGGAAACTGAGTACAGCTGGTATTTTCCATCTCACCACTAGATGGTAGTAAATACTAGAGCTGAGAGAAATCACCTGGTGAGCAAGGTCTCTCCCTCCCTCAGGACAAGTAATAGACTACAATATCCTGTAATGCCTCAGACTAATATACTTATCCTGTGGACCTGCAGCCTCCCTTGCATATATGTCCTATGTCCTATGCTAAAACAGTTCTCTCTCTTTCTCTCTCCTGTGTAAATAAGATCACCCCCTCTTAAGCCCTCTGCTAGCTCCCACTACAAGTTTTTGAAGAGCCCCATCCACCCCAAGACATCAGGCTTATCCTCCTTGCTCACTTGTGTTTAGCAGTGGTCCTGCTCTTCAGCATGCAGCTGTTCTGGGCTCCCTGACAGGAAGCCCCTTAGCTTCTGCTACAGGCACATGCTTCCTTACATTGCAGCTCCCTAGGCGAGGAGAGGAGGGAGGCAGCTCCCACCAAGAAGAAGTAGCAAGGCAAAGCAGAACTGGCTGTAGGAAGGACTTCTACACAGCTCCTTCCTCTTGTGGCCCCTGACCCTTATTCTCCTCTGACACAGACCTCCTTAGTGGCCTACTTTTAAAGCCTGGAAACTGGCCAAACCCAAGGTTATATCCAGTGGCGAGTTTCCTAGGAGTTAAGGAAGAAAAGTTTGTTAAGTTTAATACCAATGGGTAATTTAGAAACCAGAAAAATTGGTATAGCAAGTGTTCACATCCTAATTCTGGAAACTACTTTGGGAAGAGCTAGATGCCAGAATAATCATCAGTGTCAGAAACAGAGGTATTATAGATAGATCTGGCAGAACTGTTGCCCAACAGTTCCCATTATAAAACCTTGTTTTCCGTTCCCTATCACTTTGCCAAACTTTATTCATGTTGGCTGAAATTTCATATGACGAGTGCCTCAGGCTGAATTTTTTAGAAAATTTCAGCCAAAATGTTGTAGCCATTTCTGAGAACAAAGCTAGGCAAAAATATGTTGTTTTGGCAAAATTCCAGCAACCTTTTGTTTGAAAAGTTTTAGCACTCCCCTGCTTTGTAGCAGGGACTTGAAATTTGACAGAAGGGGTGGGCTATGTGACAGGGATGTGCCTTTTGCTGTCCCCATGAAAACCCAATCAAATTTGGCAAAATTATCAGCCTTTGAAAAATCTCAGTTTGGACATTCTCACTAGAGCCTTATTAGATTTTAGCAGCTAAAATCTCGAAAGATTCATTCACACTGAGCATGATTCAGCCCAGGGCTAAACAGGACTTTCCCTGGAATTGCTGCTCTGGGTTGCTTCAGGCCAGGCCAGGGCTGGGCACCAGAACTGAAAGCAGGGAGACTGCCTCTCCTGTGCTCTCATTGATCCCTCTGCTGGGCTCAGGCAGCATGGAGGTGGAAGCTTCCTGATTTGAATGCATAGCGGCAAGAGATGTACCTGTGAGGATGGTGGGGTAGATTGGGACTAGGGGCCTTGGAGAGGAATGGGAAGACTGTGACTGGCTGGGCAAGGACACTGGAAGCCAGGGAATTTGTAGTTCAGGGAATTTGTGTCCCCATTCTCTGCTAAGGATCCAAAATGAATTGGGATCTCATCTCTCATTGAGTTGTGTGGTGCATCATGGGAGTCCTGTGACTGCAGGTGCACTGTCAGAGTCCAGCCTGAGAGCCATGCCCATAGGGGAGAAAAGGAGCAAGAGGAACCATAACTACAACTCCCAGGAGTTACCATTTGCTCTCAGTGCTACTCAAAGTACAGCCATTTCACTCGGCAGAAACTCTTCAGAGCAGCTGACTTGATCAAGGGGGTTTCACAATGCTCTTTTCAGTCAGGACCAGCCCTCTCTCCTTCAGTTTGTGTCAGGCTGAGCCCAATGTCAGGACCAGCCTGTTTTTGTTGCTACTGATATCCCACTGGGGATGGCACAGCTTTCACTGGGAGTCAGAATGATAAAGAGGAGACTCAGTCAATACCCTGGGTCCACAAGCATCCTCACTTCATAGAGAGAGAGCTTGGAGTCCCTCAGCAAAGTCCAGTTCACGCCAAAAGGACAGTGCACTGAGCTTGTTTTGCTCTCACACAACAGAGATACAATCAGATGGAATTTTTCTGCTTCTGTATCTTCCCTTATTTAGTCTGTGAGCTCCTTAGGTCAGGGACATGTTGGATTTGTCTTGTGTAAAGGCAGAGTGCATTTAAAGCCCTATCCTTAAGAGGTACTCTAATCCCACCCCTGACATGAATTCCATTTTAGCTCCAAGCAAAGACCACAAATCACTCCCCTCCCCACATCCATCTGCCTCCTTCCCCCCTTCTAGGTCATGGAGAGAACAGGAAGTTCAGACTTGCTCTCAGCATACTCATAACCTCTGCATTCAAATAATGTAATCAAATCTCATGCTTTAGGACTTCAGCTGGTCATTTGCAAGGGTCAGGAAGAATCCTTCCCCCTCCTGCCTATGCACAACTGGCCAGATGCATCCTGGGTTGTTTTTTTTTTCATCTTCCTCATCAGCATCAGGGATGAGGAATTTTCCCAATATCAGCTTGGCAAGGACTTGTGGAAGGAAGGTTCAGCTTCCTCCAAAACATAGTCTGCAGAAGAGAAGAGTGAGGGGGGATTTGATAACTGCTTTCAACTACCTGAAAGGGGGTTCCAAAGAGGATGGATCTAGATTGTTCTCAGTGGTACCTGATGACAGAACAAGGAGTAATGGTCTCAAGTTGCAGTTGAGGAGGTTTAGGTTGGATATTAGGAAAAACTTTTTCAATAGGAGGGTGGTGAAGCACTAGAATGGGTTACCTAGGGAGGTGGTGGAATCTCCTTCCTTAGAGGTTTTTAAGGTCAGGCTTGACAAAGCCCTGGCTGGGATGATTTAGTTGGGAATTGGTCCTGTTTTGAGCAGGGGGTTGGACTAGATGACCTTCTGAGGTCCCTTCCAAACCTGATATTCTATGGAGCAGGGATCACCTGTTAGGATCATCTCAGCATAACATCCCACCTAATCAATTCCCTGCCATGCGGTAGAGACCTCCAGTGTTGGCAGCACCTTGATCTCTCTTCTCTGCCTGCCACAGAACAGTTTAGTTTCTATGAGTACTGGAAAGTAGACACGACATTTGGCTCTGATTTGATCAAATAAAACCTCTTTGGAAAGACTCATGAAGTCTGTGACAGAGCTGGGAACAGAACTCAAAAGTCCTGACTGAGAAATACTTGACTGTAGAGCAGCAGCACTGGGGAGATGGCATGTGCCTGCAGCAGAAGACAGGGTTAGATGCTTCCTGCCATGGGGCCCACAGTGGTTGCATGCTCAAGCATTGGCCAGCTGCAGAAAACAGCTGGGCAGGAAGAGTACAGCTGGCTTCCAGCTGGGTAATTGGAACTCTCCTACTAGCATTGTAGCGGACCAGGAGAGGGGGAAAGAGATGTGTGTGTGCGCGCACCCACATCTTTTCACAGAAACTGGTAATGGGGAGCCATGGGGGCACAGGTGCCATGATGATATACGAGAACATTAAAATGGGTAGGTGGAGTATACCTGTCCTCACTACAATTTACTGAGAATAGGTAAATGCTTCCTTAAAGTACAAAGAGTTAACCCTTAAGTCACGAAAATAAATTTCCTTCCACTCCTTCCTTGCTGTGCACCAAAGCCCAGCAATTTCCCCCAGCCAAGAACTGCAACATGAAATCAGGTTTCATAAAATGGCTGAACCCAGATGACTGCACAGGCCCTGGAGAGGGTAACAGGACAGTAAGGAGCATTCAGCTCCAAGTTCCTGGTTCTAATGAAGCCTGGGCAGGTAGAGATTGAAAGTGGTTACTATGGGATGGCTGGCAGATAGACCAGTCAGTCATTTCATACAGGCTAAGTTCATGTCCTAGTGAAAAGATGCACACACATTAATCACACTAACTGGCTTCTTTATTAGTACTAAAAGAGAGGCCAAGAAATGAATGGGCTACGTGTTGGGATTCTCTCAAAGACCTTTTCCACTTGGCTTATTCAAAGCACCTTGTCCAGTTCTGGGAGGATATTTCATCCAGTTTTCTGGGATCCAAAAAACCTCAGTTCAACTCCAACTCGTCACTCAGGTTACTTTTATTAGGCATGTAACAGCCCTAAGCCCATGCTGGCCAGGCCCCGATACAGGTGGCTTAGGTACAAGGTAACACCATAATTCCAAACCATGTCACACACAATGCACATTTTTACTAGCTACTAACATCTATACTTCTTGAATCTAATTGGTTTGGACATCGTATAGATCATGTAAGGACCATGTGCTTTGCAAATCATGTAAGGACCAATCACTTGTGTCCTCACCTTATCTGCATTTGAAGCTTATCAGTTCAGGGAGTTCCCAATTACCTCAACTCACCTGAAAACACCATCTCCTGCACACAGCCTGTCACACCCTGTTTACAGTTTAACCTTGCACTCAAATCAAGCTATATGCAAGCGTAGTCATGCCCAGCCAGATTTATAGCTACTCTATAGAGACTGAACTAATATTTCATCCCTAGAGGCAATCCCTCTCTAAGGTCATGGTTGAAGCACATCAGCAGGGAAGCTTGTACCAGCACATCCCTTGTTCTGCAGGGCTGTCAATCTTGTATTTTACTAGCACAAATTCACACACACAGTATTTTTTTTTAAATAAATGACCTAAACCTCTGAAATCAAGGTTCCAAAGGCTTAAAAAAAGGAAAGTGCTCATAACACCAAGACTTAGTGTGTATAATTACCTGTGCGCCATGTTGAAAATGTGCTGGTAAGATAAAGCAAGGATATCTGCCAAATCTGAGAGCCTTCTGGTGTCAGCTGGATACTCCACTGACTCTCCTCCGTCAGTCTGATATAAAGTCCACTGAATTCAAGAGAATACGAAATCAGAGCAGGCTCCCATCCCCCCATATGACTTCTGGGACATCAACAGGTGGCCAGGATATTCTGCACAGAGCCTCTGCAGTAGCTCTGGCCAATAGAGCTGCACTGTTGGGGACTCCCCTGGTCATGGCTGCCCTAAAACACACACTGATAATACAACCAGGTTTGTAGGTTAGGTTAATTCTGGTCTGATGGAAAATCCTACATCGCATTTGTAGTTCTTACATTGAGAAGCTAACAAAAAGCAGAGTTGTTTCTACTGGAGACTTAATTTTATACAAGATAAAAAAATTAAAGAGCAGCCTAGAAATATTCAGTTTGTACAAGAATAACTAATAAGGATAAGTTTTCACTGTATAAACATGAACCAGATACAAGTGACCATTTAGAAGGGATGGTTCCAATTTCAATATTTACTTATCATTGTGCACATTCAAAATCAATAGTATGTTCCTTTGATATTATTCCCCCCACACCCTCATTTCTAGTGGAATGTATGTTTAATATAGACCTGGTGTAAATATTTAATTTCCACACATAGTAATGGATTGGATTTTGCTGTTCTATGGGTCATGACCCCTTCAGAACAGGGACACAGCTCATAAAATAGAAAGTATAAGAAGCCAAACCATTTCTCAGAAGACAAGGTTACATGAACTACAAAATAGGGAAATCAATTACCATAAGTTACAGTAGATATTTTAAATTAATGAAATGCACTGGTATTTTTCACTGGTTTTCACTCACTCGATTCTCTATATATTTTGTTGCTTGAATTGCATCATGGACCAGACTTGTGCAAACATAACTATAATATTCTTGTTTATTTCATGTTCAGCAAGTTGTTGTAAAACATTCCAAGCTCCTTCTCACTGGAACCACAGGACTCCACATCAGTGAGACAGGCCAGAAGAACAAAAGAAGAAAAAATACTGGCAAGGGTGAGCTCACAAAAACCGCCACCACTTCCACTTAAATTCCTATACTTGGAATAGATCTGTTCACTGCAGCCCAGCCATAGCAGGCAAAGGCTGTGCTGCAGTTCCCAGGCTTATAAGGCTGGGAGGTGATAAGATCTGTAGCCTATTATCTGTTTCTATGGCCTTTGTGGGCATAGTTAATCCTACAGTCCCCAGACTAGGGAATTCCTTCTCTGTGTGAGGGGAAAAAAAAATAAAATTAAATACCTTCCATTATTTATTTCTCACCAAATAAACATGCCCCACAAAACCTCCACTTCTGTTCTTACTGTTGGTACACAGACACCTAAAATATAGGACCATTCACAAAATCTAGCAGTACTGAACATGCCAAACTAAGACACAAGGTGGGTGAGGTAATATCTTTTATTGGACAAACTTCTGTTTGTGAGAGACAAGCTTTCATGGACTAAGACCAAAAGGGACAATCATGATCATCTAGTCGGATCTGCACATTGCAGGACACAGAACTTCACCTCCCACTCCTGTAATAGACCTCTAACCTCTGGCTGAGTTACTGAAGTCTTCAAATCATGATTTAAAGATGTCAAGTTACAGAGAATTCACCATTTACTCTAACTTAAAACTGCAAGTTATCCATGCCCAATGCTGCAGAGGAAGGGGGAAAAAACCCAGGGTCTCTGCCCATCTGACCTGGGAGAAAATTCCTTCCTGATTCCAAATATGGTGGTCAGTTGGACCCTGACAATTTTCACAAGACTCATCAGCCAGACTCCCGGGAAAGAATTCTTCATTGTAACTCAGAGCCCTCCCCATCTAGTGACCTTACCAGCGCATGGGAGATATTTGCTATTAGCAATTGCAGATTGGATACAAGTCATTGTAGGCAGCCTCATCAAACCACCCCCTTCACAAATATATCCAGCTCAGTCTGGAAGCCAATTAGGTTTCCCCCCCCACTGCTCTCCTTAGAAGGCTGTTCCAGAAGTTCACTTCTCTGATGGTTAGAAACATTTGTCTAATTTCAAGCCTAAACTTGTTGATGGGCAGTGTATATCCATTTGTTCCTGTGTCCACATTGGTGCTTAAATAACTCCTCTCCCTCCCTGCTATTTATCCCTCTGATCCATTTATAGAGAGCAGTCATATCTTTTGAGCTACACAAAGCTGAAGAATGTTGCAAGGAAGGCTCCTCCCCAACTCTGGGGGCACAAGGACACAGATGGTGCCTCCCTTCTCCACTCCCCCACCCCCACCGTGGCCTTCGTGAAAAAGAATTCCACAGTGGAGCCAGCCAGAGACTCCTCTGGAGGAGCAGTAACAGAAGCAACTACAGTTTTGACTGGACTTCCTCTGCTCTGTGCTAATTGGCTGTTTGCTCCAAACCTGCATCTCCTCATCTCAGCTTCACTCCACAACTGCCCCCCCTTCTCCTGCCCTGTCGTGCTCACTCATCTTCCTTTCCCTTTAGCTTATCCCCTCCTAAGTCCCCTCCCCTCCCAAAAAAGTCATGGCATTGAAGTGATGGCTTGTGCCATCACACTGCTTTGCATGTTATTCCTCCTCGCCCCCCACTCTCTGTCTGCCTGGCCTATTTAGACTGCAAGGTCTTCGGGGGGCAGGGATTGTCAACTACTCTGTACAGCACTCCACTCTTCATTGGTACTTAGGCACTGCCGTAATAAACATGATTAATAATACTATATACGCAATCTTGCAGGCATTCTCACTTCCGAAGCTACTATCATGGTCTAACCATTTCCTTAGTACTGTACTGAACATGGGCATTTATAAAACATTCCAAGTTTCTGAAACTTTTTAGCAGCACAGAAAAGAAAGACAAGGGCATTTTTATTTGACTTTTCTTCACACAAACCTTTTTACTGAAGAGTGTTAGAATCATGCATGTTGACTGTTTTTGTAAAGAATAATAATTCAGCTGTAAACAGTTACAAATATAAAAGCTTAAAAAATACTTCAAACAAGAATAGGAACAGCAAAAAAGTTGAATGAGCATCTGGCTCTTTTCTTTTTAATAAAGAAATATTTCAAGTTGACATCAGTGCATATTAAGAAATAGCATACACTGCTCTGAACACCCAATACATGATCAAATACATAACAATTTTCAAAAATGTATAAACTAATTGCGAGAAAAAAAATTGTGTAAGAATAGCCAGGAGAATGACATTCAAAATAAACAGGCCAGTTGCTTTGTTTCACTGACTCAATTATATTCTAGATAGTTTAACATGAGAGATCCAAAATTGTAGTCATTAGGACCTCCAAAACAACAGTAATTCTGCTACAAGTGAGTTAAGCAGTTTGCATTTATTTTTGTTGTACAGTTAAGTGTTGTTCTTAACTTTTGGACTGTTACACAAAATCATGACACAGTAAGGATTCATTGTAAATTTACATTTCATACGTCAAAGTCAGATTAACAGGAGAACACTGTGTTCTGATTGTATCCATTGGCCATTCTGTTGAGAAGAGCACAAGCTGTATGATGCACATGGGAAGCACGTTTGCCTGTTACATAAAATGGCTTATTTTTCCATGGTTTCAGAACCTCACAACAATGCTATTCTAAACATTGTTCCCTGTCATTGTTTTAAGATGGTTCATCAACACCTCCTGCATAAATGAATGATATAAATATGTCCAGTGACAAAATCCATTATGGAAGGATACAGAATTGCAAACTGAAAATTGTACTGCATCATTTTTAAGGTGGTCTTGTAAATATTCTTCTATAAATTTTTTAAAAAAATATGTATTAAAAGCAAGCACTTGGTTCAATTATTCTGACTATGATGGAATTTGAGAACAATGATAATTTCAAGATGTATGTTATTATTTTAATGCATAAGGAGTTTATGCAATGTAAATGCCATTAAAGCTAATAAGAGATGCACATTTAAAGCTTGGAGAAGTGAGATAAAAGCGTACTCTAGGTCTTGTGTTTTGATGCTGGGAGTCTGATTTCCTAGTGGAAGAAGATAATACAGGATCCTCTTCTCTAGCTGGACCCTAGTGCAGATAGCCTATTCCCTGGAAAAGAGGAAATGGAATTTCCCCACGTAACACTCAGGCACAATAGCCACGGGAACCACAGGCCTGCTGACAACAGGTTTTTAAAATATATATTTGCAAGCAGGTGACATACTAGTCAGATATGCATTTCTTTAACAATTATTCTACTGTGCAAACCATATGTATCAACACCAAAATCTTCAATTCATCTGACGTGTACATCAACTAGGACGCAGTGAAAGTCTAATGTAATATAACACTAAATGATTTCTTGACAATGAATATCAGGCTAAATCATAGATTAGCAGACAAAGGCACATGCTTTAAGTTTAGTAGGAACATCTGAAAGTTCCTTGTTACCATAATCTACACTTCTGCTGAAGTAATAGTATTACTATGTATTATACAGATTACATCAATTTGCTTCGAGATAATGATGAGGTAACAGGAAACTTCTGAATGTTCATACTGTTTATGGCACATACACTCTACAGTTCTATTAGCTGAGCTGAATCTTCAACAAACTATTGCCGATTTAGACATAAGGTAGGCTACAATCTGGTTAGGCCACAATTAAACTTAACATTTCATTATACTGCACATATTCTCTTCTGCACAAACATAGGGTGCACAAAATAAGCTGGTTCAATAATATTAATTATAATTAAATGTTTTGCATATGTAAAATAATTAAATCAGGTAATAATGCAATGCAATCAAAAGACCATGCACTAGATAAACAAAACTTCTTCCCGATGAACAACTGTTCTTAGGAACTTTTTCTCTGCCTTGCATAACATTTCATGATTTATGAATTTACTTGATCAGCTTCTGAGGAACATATTTAGATAAAACTGAAAAGCAAGATACTGAAGAACATTAGCTTTGCTGTTAGCTGTAATGCAGCTAGGATAGATATAACTGAGTTGCTGCAATGAATTGAAAAGTAACAAAAACTAAACATGAATAATAGTAGTAGAAGAATATATATATCCCCTAAATTAATGTTAGTAAATACATTCACTGGTCCACTTAAGTTATGTATCTATAAAGACATACTTCTACTAATCTTCAGCAGATACAGATGGATGTTCATTCATGGGGAAAGCAATGTGTAATAAAACTCAGTTTATCTGTCATTTTTACAGCAAAATCAGTAGCAAATTTGTAAAACTAAGTATATTTTCCCCAGACCAACCACACAGAGGTGTAAGTCAGAAATTCCAATTTATCCAATGTTCAATCAATAAGGCTTTATTTACATTTCTTTATAAATTCAGGAAAAAGTTTGGTGCAATGTGCAAGACAAGAGAGCACATTTCTCTCATTGGAGACTAGCATCTATTTATGCTTTAACACTAACCCAAAGGTAGCCAATTAAAGTCCCATATATCCATGTTTTTACATAAAGTTTCCTTCCAGATTCTGTCAGAAGCATACTAGCAGTCAGGCCACCTAGAAACAGCAAGGATGGTAAAGTTTTCTTGAGACTTAGTTTGGAATGAACACATTTCCCTGGGAACTTGTTTCTTCTTTTAGAATCCTTTGCATCATAAAACTCTATTAGTAACCTGTGAGAGACAAATTCATGTGTTAGTTCATGTTTAACGCAGTTTTCTTTCATCTAATAATTTTATATCTTATCCTCTATTACCTATCAAATACTTATTTAGCAGTGCGAATAGCAACAGTTTTGTAACAACAGACAACATGCTATAGGTATATTGACAATCAAACAAACTTATGCTCTGTACCTGGGTTCTCAAACTTAATCCCTTAAAACAACACAAATGATTTTTGCAGTCATACAATTCTTTTCAATGTATATTACTGTGCCTACATTTATATTTACTCAGCACCTAGCAAAACAAGTCCCCAATCCTGTAAAATAATATTAAATAAAATAATATTTTATTGTCAATAATTCATAACAAAAGCAACTCTGAACAAAAGGAAAGGTGTCTGCAAGTAACAAAACAGGGAAGATAATGAAGTCTCAGGAGACTCAAAGGATTTTGGAAATAAACACGAACATTTTATTCTTACATGTTGAAGTCAAAATGTCTACAGTGGCTAGGGTTACCATATCTCATAAATAAAAAAAGAGGACCCTCCACAGGCCCTGGCCCCGCCCATTTCCCCACCCCTAGCCCCGCCCCAACTCCGCCCCTTCCCCACCCTAACTCCGCCCCCTCTTCTCTCCCACTCCCAGCCAGGGGGAAAGGGCTGCCCCAGTGCTACCGGCTTCACGGTTTCCCGGGCAGCACCCAGACCCTGCGCCCCCAGCCGGCGCTTCCCCAGCGCAGCTGGAGCCCGGGAGGGGAAGCGCCCAGCCGGGGGCGCAGGGTCTGGAGGCTGCCCAGCAAACCGTGAAGCCGGTAGCGCTTGGGCTTTGGGCAGCCCCTATGCCTCCGGACCCTGCGCCCCCAGCCGGGCACCTCCNATGTGGAAGGCAACTATAGATCTAGGCATATATATATGGCCCTCATCACCATAGTATCTGAGCATCTCACAATGATTAATAAATTTTCTCTTCACCACACTCCTGTGAGGTAGGAAAGGACTGTTATCCCTATTGTGCAGATACAGAACTGAGTCACAGGCAGAAGAAGTGACTTCTGCAGGGTTACACAGGAAGTGTGTGGAGCCAGGAACTGAATGGAGGTCTCTGGCCCAGTTCAGTGCCCTGTTCACTAGATCATCCTTCCTACCTAATGACAGGTTTCAGAGTAGCAGCCATGTTAGTCTGTATCTGCAAAAAGAACAGGAGTACTTGTGGCACCTTAGAGACTAACAAATTTATTAGAGCATAAGCTTTCGTGGGCTACAGCCCACTTCTTCGGATGCATCCGAAGAAGTGGGCTGTAGCCCACGAAAGCTTATGCTCTAATAAATTTGTTAGTCTCTAAGGTGCCACAAGTACTCTTGTTCTTTTTGCAGATACAGACTAACATGGCTGCTACTCTGAAACCTGTCATTAGGTAGGAAGGATGATCTAGTGAACAGGGCACTGAACTGGGCCAGAGACCTCCATTCAGTTCCTGGCTCCACACACTTCCTGTGTAACCCTGCAGAAGTCACTTCTTCTGCCTGTGACTCAGTTCTGTATCTGCACAATAGGGATAACAGTCCTTTCCTACCTCACAGGAGTGTGGTGAAGAGAAAATTTATTAATCATTGTGAGATGCTCAGATACTATGGTGATGAGGGCCATATATATATGCCTAGATCTATAGTTGCCTTCCACATGGGCTCAAAGATCAAATTCATCTTTCATTGACCTCAGTAAAGTTACACCAGGGACAATTATAGCCTTGTGAGTTTGAAATGGTATATATCCCTACAGAACCCATTGAGTCACAAGTGGCAGCCTTTCGCTTATAGGATGTATGCCGGTATACAGAAGGTTAGGAACTCACTAGATGAATTAGTTATCACCTATTTATATCTAAGAGCAGCTGCCAACTGAGGAAACTCTGTCAGGCCAGTTCCTGCTGAACTATGCTGCATGGGAACAAGAGAGAACTGGAGGGGAATCTGAGCTGATGTGGAGGCACAGACCTCTGTAAGTATGCCAGACTCTCATGTGGATCCACTGTGTGTACGCGCCTCCATAGGACATACCAATGTGGGAAACACCATCTACCCCCATCGATGGAACAATTTGGGGGAAACTGGGTCCCCCAGCAGACCCCTACCATTGGGTTCTTAGCAAAGTGGGTGAGCTGGTCCATGGAAATGTTTAGGAGGTCTAAGACTGTTCATTGTGTTAATACTAAAAATAAGTTACTTTGAAGCATATCAAATCTTAAGTCTCAGCTGTGACATGACTATCGCTACTCACTTATCCTTTATTTCAAAGCGTTCATGAAGCCATCTTCTCATATACATCTGTTCTTCTGGAATATCTTTCAGTTCGATCCGATCAAGGTAAATATGAACTTTTGGGCATTCCTTACACAGAAACTCTAACAAACAAAAAAACCACAACCAAGTCTTGTAAGTACTTTTTACATGGTAGAAAAAACATTCTCCAAATAAATACAAAATAATAAAGATAGATATAGAGCAAAATGTTCAAAATGTCTAAGTGACTTTGGAACCTAAGTACCATTTTCAAAAGCACCTAAGTCACTGGGGGAATTTAGGCTTCTAAGTGACCCAGGTGCTTCTGAAAATTTTATCCATTATCTTATCCAGTGTGGAAAACCCTCCAACAATCCATCAACCCAATTGTACAACATGGAGAAAGTTCCTTCCAAATCCGAATAGTAATCAGTTGATGTTCTGTATTGCGTGATTTGATTACCTCTGTTTCAGCATATTTTATTACATGTTATTGGTCATAAAATTATCCAGCCTATGATTTTTAGATTTTGGTTTAAACTGTTTAAGATCTAATACCCATTTCTTGTCCCTTTTAAAATCAAAAGTTAAATAAAAAAAAAAAAAAGCTCCTAGCTTGAAATATTGTATAACAAAATTCAAACTACTATACTGTAACTTCCCTGGACATCTCCAAGAGGATGTGGGTTAGAATCAAAATAACCGATAATTTAAGTGTGTAATAACTAAAAATCAAATGCAGTCCTCAAAACATGCACTTCTTCTGTCTTCTGTTAATTGCCAATAGTCACTGGGTTTGATTGGGATTACATACTTTTACATTGTATAATGCTACTGATTTCAATATCAAGTCATTCCTGATAGAACAGCGTAAAGCGAGTGAAAATTCCAACCTATTCTTAGTTGGAATGGACTGTGTAGGATTGATAGTATCTTTTACTCCCAGATCAGGTATTTCATTTACTTAATGTACACTGAATGAAAATACTTCAATAAGATTCTGGGGCAATAGCCTGAGTGGCTTGTTATGCATCCTAAATCAATAAGTTACACCCTAATGTCAGAACACAGTAATCATAGTTTGTTAAAGGAAAGTGAACTACACAGGACTTGGGTATTTTTTCCCTTTAGTTAATGTGGCTGTCTGAGATATATAAAGGACTCTTTTATACTGGCATCACCCGAGTCAAGTTGTAGGTGATGTTAATTGTAGGCGGTGAATCTTGGCTTCTCTGTGTTCTTGATAGAGAACAGGGTATACTTATGTTTTTGTCTGATAATCAATATCATCTCAATGGCGGTAAACTTGTTTTAAAATATAGTCACCTGGAGTTATTTCACCCCCGCTGCTTAGGAGACAGATCCTCTGACACCTCTTTACTTTTCTGTTTTTATAGAGAGTATTATATTACTTGATTGTTGCTTCTCATCTTTTTTTTTCACCTCATATTTATGCTTAGAGCAGTTCACTACGCAAATACAAAGCCAATTATGAATAGAACTCTAAATTTTCTGAACAGCCTAGTGGAAGCTATTACCTCAACTAAAGTGTTTAAATTGTTAGATACTAACGGCTCTTACATCCTGTATTGGATTTTTTGTTGATATCACTTTGTGTTCATGAATAATGATGAAAATGTAAGTTTAAAAGGTAGTAACCATGGTGTCCCACCAACAGAAACCCTTAACACACCTTTTCATCCCGATACTGCATTTTGGGGAAGGTGGCAGTACCTCAACATTTGGACAATGTTAAACTTGAAAAGGGTACAAAAATGCCTTTATATATTATAGACAGACAACAGATGGAAAACAGATGGCCACGGTGCATATAAGAAGTGGCTGTAATTTTACTTTGTGAACAGTGTAGCCATGCAAGATATGGGGTATGTTGAGGTATAGTTAAAACTTGAGCAAAGAGTCAGAGGCATATGCACCACATCATAGCCTGTCACAGCTGAAACCCATCCTTATTCTTGCACAACCACACCAGTATCTATTATGTGGTACCATGCTGCAAAAACTATACTTGCCAGATCTTAGTATCCCCTGACATTTTTTTTTTAAATGTGAGGATGGGGAGGGTGGACAATGAAACCACACATGCCATCTTGATATGGGAATATGAGATACAGGACAAAATTTTTAGAAGGAGGCACAGACTGTCTCTTTAGAGGAAAACAGTTTCTAAGTATTTCAATTTTCACACATTTAAGATTTTGAAATACTTTAACAAAACAAATGAGAGATCCATATCTTAGATTCTAATCCTGAAACTAATGGAATGGGGATGCCTAAGAGTACACAATTCATATTTTAAAACCAAAGGGGCTTTATCTGTGTCTTAATAAATGCTAATAACTAACTTTCATTAGGGAACAACTCATCCTCTGGGCAAGGGAGAGAAGCCTTAACATGGAACTTTCTAAAATATGCAAAAATGGATTATAGGAAACAAATGGTTGGAATGGTCGTATCAAAACAAATGGTCATATCAAGTCTTTTTTCAACTTGATTTTATGCAGCATTTTACCATATATACCAGAATTTCTCAAACTCAGGTCCCCAGACTCCTAGGGGTCCCCGAGGGTACTCCAGGGGGTCTGCGGTCCCCGCTGATCAACGCCTCCCCATCCCCTGGGGGGCTACTGAAGCCAAACCGGGAGATTTTAGGTACTAAACATCTGGCAGCGCAGCGGGGCCAAGGCAGGCTTCCTACCTGCCCTGGCTCCGTGCTGCTCCCGGAAGCGGCCGGCACGTTCCTATGGCCTCTGGGGATGGGGAGGCACCGGGGGTCTCTGCACGCTGCCTCCTCCCCAAGCACCGACTCCACAGCTCCCATTGGCCAGGAACTGCAGCCAATGGGAGCTGCGGGGGTGGTACCTGTGGGCGGGGGCGTGGCGCAGAGACTCCCTGGTCCCCTCCGCCTGGGAGCCGCTGCCAGAGATATGTGCCGGTCACTTTCCAGAGCTGCCTGAGGTAAGCGCCACCCGGCTGGAGCCCACACCCTGAACCCCCTGCTGTACCCCAACCCCCTGCCCCAGCCCTGAGCCTGCACAGGATCCCATACCCAAACTCCCTCCCAGAGCCCACACCCAAACTCTCTCCCAGAGCCCACACCCAATTCCCTCCCAGAGCTTGCACCCCGCACCTCCTGCTGCACTCCAATCCTCTACCCCATTCTGGTGAAAGTGAGTGAGGGTGGGGGAGAGTGAGTGATGGAGGGAGGAGGGATTCAGTGAGGTGGTGGGAAGAGCTGGGGCGGGGATGTGGCCTGAGCAGGGGGGCTGGTGGGTCCCCGAAAAATTTTACTTCAAAATGGGGGTTCTTGGGTTGCTAACGTTTGAGAACCGCCGCTATATACAAATGTATCCATTTACCTTTAAAATATATTAAAAATATTGTTCTGGAGTATGGTGGAACTTTTACAGTGTACATTTATCATTTCAAGTTTTATTTTATGATTTTATTCTATAAAGGAACAAATAGCTCTTCCCTGACATTTATTTATAAACAATTAAGTAAAAACATAAACAAAACCCCAACCAGTCTAAAAAAGCATTTCAAAACCATTGATAACAGCCATATGGCATTTTTACAACTATTATCAAACTCTGTAGAAGAATATTGATTAGCTCCCAATGTCATTGTAAAATAGCAAAGGACTATATTACCCCATTACTGTACTGATAACAAAAGGGAATAGAACATATGTAGATCAATAGAAGCAAACAGAAAAATATGTTTCAAAGTTTCTGTAGTTTTAGCCATATAGCTAAACAAAGGAGGATTTGATTCCTCATGATTTGCTGCTCAAAAACAATGTGATTTTTTAATCAAACCTAAAAAGAAACTGTTCTTTCCTGGCAAAGAAATTCCATATATCTGAGCACTGATGCTGCCTCTCCCCAGCAAGTGCCAATGCATGTGTCCTAAACCTTCCTACTCATCAAGGTTTCCTCACTATGTGAACCTAATTCCTTCACTCATATCTGCATCAAACTCATCCTTGCAACTGGATGGCCAGATTGGCCTGCATCCAAGGCTGCTGTGCTACTTTCTTATCTGTCGCTACAAGTGTTAAAAGATCCTTTTCCTCCCCACCCTAATCCCCTTGCTCTCAGCCCCAGGACCATTTTTAAACTGCCCTCCAGGACATCTATACAAAATGCTCAAATGCAAACAATCATGCCAGCTACTTGAGCTGTTTTTATTATGCTATTCATTAGGCTTTAATGTGACTAATCCATTTTTTTATTTTTTAGACATTCAATGTCACTGCAACTACTTAAGTACACCAATGGATAAGAACAATTTATTGAGCTGTCGCTTTTGAGAAGAAACAGATGGATTTTATCACTATAACCTCCAGAAATTTGTGGTAGTCCCATGACCCTTAATTTCACATCAGTTTAACTCCCAAAAGGCTTTTGTAATTAAGCTAAGAAACCTTATTGTAGCAATTTATTATGCACAAATTAAATTCAACTTTAGGGCTGTTGGCCCTAAAAACCAACATTTGACAGGCTTTGCAAATCTCGGATAGCACCAGAATTTGTTACAATAAACAGGAGGAACAAACAAGTCTGAACTTTTCTGCAAAAGACACAACATAATTGATAATCATGCACTGTATCAAACTTTTGATTAGGGACACCTTTAGTTATGATCATAAATCAAGAACCAAGTATAATATGTGTTAAATGAACATTAATAATTCACATGGGACCAAAATGTACTGACTCTCATATGGGAGATAACTTGCTAATAAAAGCTTTCAGTCTTACAAAATGATTTAGCAGCAACTTAAGATCTAAAAGTACAAAACTTTTATAATGATACTAATGACCAATCAAAGCAAGAGGAAGGAAAATATGGCAATTTACTATGTTTTAAGGGCAAGAATGTTAAATTCATTAGTACACAGTGAAATTCCAAGCCCAGTATACAAGAAAGAATTCATGGTAACATAGCTCACAGAGTTATAATGTATTATTTGGATTCTTAAAAACGTCACTGATAGTCTCCAAGGGACAATCAGATCCCAAATGTATTTCAGTCTTAAACAAATATCTAGTCAATGGTATTTCACTAGCTAGGCCTCCAGTAAAATTCCACCACTTTTTATATATTAATACCATATTTTCAAAATAGATTAACATTTTCAGTCTTCTGTATCGAGGAAGGCAAAGACGAGTCCATAAAAGATGAACTGCAAAGCAAAAACCAAACACTCCCCGAAACACAAAAACACTGTTTATATAAATATAAAACTTCAACTGAATGATGTATATGAAAAGCCTCAAACTCTTCTCTCCCCAGAAATTAGTTTTTTGTGGACTCATACCGTCACAGATGGATTCCAAATAACTGTGTTTATTGACTATGTACAAATATACACAACCTAACTACCTATGTACACTGCTGCTGTGACTGGGTTCTGGTGGCTTCTGCAATAGAAGACTGGGAGACCTGTAGTGGGTCACCCAAACTATTTAAAGAAATATTACCCAATTTCTATACACTATATAGTCTTTCCCCCTTTGCATGAAAGGACATACAAAATATTATAAATGTATTACTTTATAAAGTACTAATACATAAGCTACAAATTAAGTTTGAGGGGTGGTTAAAGACTTCTTTCTAAATAATGTCTCATAGGCATAGCAACAGTTTCTGAAAGTGCCTGCACTTTCTGGTATAGCTGTATCAACAGCATCTTCCTGCTCTGAAGTGTTAGGGTCGTTTGTAGAAGAAACAGGGACACAAGGCTCACTGGCACTATCACAAGTCACTGTCTATAGCTGTACTGAAGGCTCAGTATTTTCA
Organism: Trachemys scripta elegans; assembly: GCF_013100865.1. Classification (NCBI taxonomy): domain Eukaryota; kingdom Metazoa; phylum Chordata; order Testudines; family Emydidae; genus Trachemys; species Trachemys scripta. The sequence continues at coordinate 160,101,914 of NC_048300.1, forward strand.
ATAGGCATCACAGGTGTAGAATATCCTGTTGAATTTGTGCTCAAAAACTGGTTTATGTGTCTTTTCCATTACATATTTGGTGCTACTTCTACCCAATAAGACAGGGGACTTGTCTGTGATGTAATCACACTAGGCTTCCATGAATTCTTGGAAATTGCTAAGATTTTTTCCTCCTCCATGAAGGTGTGCAGTGGGACTATTTGTGGCCATTGGATCACACTGTTTCTTTCAAATGTCCTTCTGTAGATCAGGTTTTAACAAGTCTAGGTGAGATTTTAAATTATGACCCATAAACATTGTTGGTCCCTGATTTGTAGTAGCATGTACTGAATTCCTATAGGCCAATGGAAAATCTACAAACCTGTTTGCAAGCTACCTTCATCCAGGATTGTAGCATGAATCACTTGCTTGAGTATCTGAATAAATCTTTCGACTGATCCCTTTGTGGCAGGACTGTAAAAATATAATGTGACATATGTGACAGGTTCAGTCACAGAGACCCCCTTGGGACTGTCACCTGATGTGTTGGAATTACCTTTGAGCCCGTTTTCCTTGCCAGCTTAGGACTTCAGAACCTGCCTTGCTGAGACAGACACTCTAGCCTGCTGTAACACAGACCCAGGTCTGGTCCATGCCCCCAAAGCTGAAGACGTTAACCAAAAACTGCTCAGCAGGTCACCTATCTCTAATACCGGACACCCAGTTCCCAATGGGATAAAACCCCATATAAATCCGTTTTACTCTGTATAAAGCTTATACTGGGTTCCAATAAGCTTCTTTCACAGACTAGACTTCTTCTTAATCTGGGCCCAGTCCTTTCCGCCAGTACAGTCCTTGTTAGTTCCAACAGCCTCTGTTTTCCACCTAAGATGTTTTTCTCATGACTGCAGTCCCCTTTGTTCTGTTCCACTCCCTTTTATAGCTTTGGCACAAGGTGGGAATCTTTTGTCTCTCTGGGTCCTCACCCCTCCTTCTAAATGGAAAAGTACCAGATTTAAGATGGATTCCAGTATCATGTGACATGGTCACATGTTCTGAGAGACCTCATTCTTCATTACCCACATTTACAATCAATTGTCCTAGTCAATGGGAGCCATCAAGATTCTAAACCACTATCAATGGCCCACACTTTGCATATTTACAATAGGATCTCAGAGTTATACTTCATTTTTCTAGCTTCAGATACAAGAATGATACATACATACAAATAGGAGGAATATATTCAGTAGGTTATAACCTTTGTTATGATACCTTACAAGAGACCTTTTGCAGAAAGCATATTCCAGTTACATCATATTCACACTCATAAGCATATTTCCATAAAACATATGCAATGCAACGTCAACATGTTTGATACCATTTCTTCAGACAAACAACTGGAACTCTTTGTATGTGAACTGAGTTCCATTGAAACTTACAGTCTGTTCAGGAATTCCTGTCCTTGAAAACAAAAATTTTAACACTTCCACTGAACTAGCTCAATTCATACAGAATACTCCAGGCCATTTAAAATGAGCATCTATTGCAACCAAACACATATGTCCCATAAATGGTTCAAACAATCTGTAAGGACTTGTTGCCACAAGGTTGTTGGACACTCCAAAGGATGCAATGGAGCATGTACTGAGTTTGCTGACAACCCTGACACTGTTTTGCCATTTTCACTATTTGTCTATCAATCCCAGGTTAGCACACAAAACTCCTGGCCAGGACATTCACTTTTGCAATTCTCAAAAGTCCTTTGGGTAATTCTTGTAGTTTGAGAGACTTTGGCTAAATAGGAATAACCACTCTAGTGTCACATAATATGCAATCTTTTCAAGCTAAGAAAACTGGACACAGTTATTTGTGTGCCTGAGTCCATCCACTCACTGTAATGTCATGAACTTTAGCCAGCACTGGATCATTTTGAATTTCACATTGTATCATGGCATTTGTTACTGGCAAGGGCTCAATTTGTGCCATATAGAACATATTTACTCTCTGTGCCTCCACTTCATTATCCTTTCCTGCCACTTCTAATGGCAGGTGTGATAAACAATCTGCATTACCATGTTGGCTGGTACCATTGAACTTAATATTGGAACAGTGAGCACCCAAGAATGTTGCCCATTTCTTGTCACTGTGCTGCAGTGATTGCCTGTACTCCTTTTCTAAAAACTGAAAATAGCAGTTGATGATCTGTAACAAAAAGTATATTGTTTCCTATAGAGATACTAGTGAAACTTTTTAACTCCCTAGACTAAACTCAGCGCTTCTCTATCAATTTGAGCATTGTTACATTTTGCTGAGGTAAGAGATCTAGAAGCAAAGACAATAGGCTTTTTCAGTATGATCTTCCATTACACATGAAATTACTGATCCTATTCCATACAAGGAAGTGTCACAAACTAAATTAATAGAAAATATGCCTTTAAGTGAGTAGGAACCATTTCAAATTATATGAGCTTCTTGGCTTCATCAAAAGCCCTGTTACACTGTAGGGACCAAAGCTATTTCTGTCCGTTGGGTCACAATTCATTCAGGAGGTGTAAGACTGTTGCTGCATGAGGTAGGAACCTATGCTAATAACTGATCATCCTCAGAAAGGAGTGTGATTGACACATATTGCATTACAGGTGTCTTAAGGATAGTTTCAACTTTTTCTTGGAATTTACAGAAACCATCTTTGTCAATGATGTGGCCACTACATGCTACCGAATCTTTGAAAAATTCACATTTTCTCTTAGTTGCTTCAAGACCATACTCAGCCAGCCTTGCAAGTACCTTTGGGAGGTTCTCAAAGTGGTGTACATCACTAGATCCTGTGACCAGTTAATCATCCAAACAACACTGAGTACTCGGAACACCCTAATTCCTGATACGGGTCTTGCTACTAAAAAGTGGGTGCTGACTATTCCAAACACTACCCTGTTATATTGAAATAAGACCTTTTGTGTGTTAATTGTGAGGTACTTCTTCTCACTGTCTTCAATCCCCAATTTTAGATGGGCTCGGGCTAGATTGATCTTGGAGAACAGCATACCACCAGTTATTGAGGCAAACATATTCTCTATTCTAGGTAAAGAATACTGGGTTAATGGTAACCTTGAAATGCTCACAGATAAGGAGAGCCCCATTCTTTTTCAGCATTGGCACAACAAAGGTGTTTCATGTGCTCCAGTTAACCTGTATACCTGGATGAGGATCATCACATCCTCAATGCCAATTGTTGCATCCTTGCTTTCAGTACAACATTAAGAATATGGGAAACCACACTGGCAAAATTGGCATTCCACATAACCGTGTTTATTAACTATGTAAAACCAAAAGACCTAGGTACCTATGTTCACCGCTGCTCTGAGGGTTCTAATGGCTTCTGCAATTGAAGATAGAGGGCTACTAGAGAGCTCCCAAACTATTTAAAACACAATAACCAGTTCCTACCTATATACTACAATATATATCAATATCAGATCCGGATTTCCCCTTTAACCTTGAAGGACCTTGGCAATGTTTGGAACACACTGAACATGACATCACAGGAGGTTGAAATCTGACGAAGCAGATTTTATTAATAGAAATAAAATTCAAAATGTAACCTTTTAGCAATAGAATATTGAAAGTTGTGGTATATAAGCCCTGCCTGTTATGGCGACAACTCATGTTAATAAAGCTCTTGTCCAAACTGCAAGTGTCATCCGTTAGTTATTTTATAATGTTTTTTACTTTGCGGTTCATACAATCATTAGTCTAGACTGAACCTTTAGACTCAAACCATTATTAACGGATTTGATTTGTAGAGTAAGACATATTATCTCACTGCTTTTTACTGTTTTATATCCAAAATTAGCAACCAATAAGTAAATCAAACATCAATTATGAGTGCCAGAGTATCTCTCAGATTGACATCTGTAACCATCTTGAATCCAGTTGACAGAAAACCCTTTCACGGCTGGTTCTAATGAAAAATGGCGACATTCCATTGCAATGTTGGCTGCTGAAAGGCAGCAACCTTGTACAGGGAAATAGCATTGTGGGGAAGGGGACATTCTGTCTGACAATCCAGGGAACAATTACTTGATTAAAGATAAATCCATCATGAAATTGTTAATCTCTTAAGGCCAAAGAAAACAGGTAATTAGAAACTTCTAAATTACAGGATCTCTTCAGGAAATTACATGTAGATCGAGGTTCCCAAGACATGTAGCTCTAGAGATGGAGGCTGTCAAATAATTAGATTTTGCTATTCTAAAAAGGTAAGTGGTACACTATTAGCACAGGAGATCAGACAGTTGAAAGGGCTAATGCAAACTGTTTAGCTGAAACAAGACAATATTTGACAGAGAACAGTAGTATTTACAGGGCCTTGTTCACTGAATAAACCCCTTCCATTCTGTCAGATAGACTGAAAATATACAGTAAATACTCTCCTCTAGTGTAGAGACACATTGTGAGAGATTTGAAGCTGCTCTGTAATAACATATGAATACTGTATGTTGGGCACATTACTGGGATACTTACTGTGTGAATATACTGGGTTAGCTCAATAGAAGGCTGTTTGGAAAAAACAGGCTGGAAGGAAAAGAATAGCTCAAGATTGCCACCTCTTAACAAACATCATTCATGGACAATGCCAGAACTGTTAGCTTGATGTTTCTACCTCTCCTCCAGCAAACCTACAAAACTGATTCTGATCAGCTCTGGAAAAGGCCCAGGAACACAGAACTCTGGCAAGGTTGAAAAGAGACACTCCCTGAAGACAGGGGCAGTTGTTATTCAGGGGAACCAGCCACACACAGGATCCTGTTGGGGTGCCTAAAGAAGTCAGGCCTGCCTAGATTATCATCAGAGGATTATGAGCCTTTGGGTAAAACAGATGCGGTGTAGACTATTGCTTCAAAATCCTTTTGTGTGGCTCCTACTGCAAAACAAAACATATTTCAGAAGGTTGTTTTGTATACCACTGGCCACAGACTACCAAAGGGAAAAACCACAAGTGTCCAAACTCAGTCAGACCTGCAGCATAATAATGGTTGATGCACAGGGTACCTTAGCCCAGGTCCTAATCTAAGAGTGTGATACACCTCTACCCCGATATAACGCTGCCCTCGGGAGCCAAAATATCTTACCGCGTTATAGGTGAATCTGCATTATATCGAACTTGCTTTGATCTGCTGGAGCGCGCAGCCCCGCCCCCGGAGCACTGCTTTACAGCGTTATATCCGAATTCGTGTTATATCGGGTCGCGTTATATCGGGGTAGAGGTGTAATTGCTAAATTCCACCCAAGACAGGTAAAGGTATGAGGCTTCACACCTGGGGGGAGGGAGCGGGGGAGGTGAAGTGTGTGCACTCAGAGACCAGTAAGGAGTCAAAGGTGCAGCAGCTAGCTCCATAAACTGTGACAGACATCAGACATGCCCAGAAAAGCCTGATTTTTTCCATTAATCTGAATGGATTTTCTATAGAAAAGACTACCACAGGGTATATGCACACTCCAGAAACTGATATTATTGGGAAAGTATTTTATTAGATTATTTTCATATGACCAAAGAGAAGCACATTATTCATTGTTAAACTGCTGAAAGACTTAGCATATGAATATTACCACAACACATTACTTTTGTTACGATCCTGACTGGCAAAAACTTAATGCATGTACCTAAATGTATGCATGTTAATAGTTCCATTTACATCAATGACATACATACAAGGATACCACCATTTTCATTAACCATCAGGTTGCTGGAATTAATCTTTAACATATGGTTCTACCATTATGTCTCTATTCCTATATAGAATAAACACAGCATATTACCACTTAAGCTTTAATATTATCTTTTTACCTACCCCAGGTTAAAGCTCTGTTAATTTAAAAAAAATATTCTCCAATACCTCTCTCAGGGTAAAACTGTGGTTTTTGTTTTTTTTAAAAAGTCATGTGATATGGTAAAATATAGCAAAACTGACATTCAAGCTAAAAGTTTCTTAAATGAAAATTCCTCCTGCATCTTTCAAGTGGAAAGTTTACACCAGGAAATATGAGCATTATTTTTATTGTAGCTTGTACATATTCATGGGTTGTTCATGGCATCTAGTTATCTAGTCATATTTAAAAGCCAGCCACATACTCAGGTCAATTACTTTCTGCAGCACTGAATTCCACATGCCGACAATACACAGCATCAAGAATGGTAGTGTCTTCTTTACTTCCCCTGCTCTAAATTCATTGTTCTTTGATTTTTGCTGTGTCCCTTTGCTCTTTTATATTAAGGGACAGGTTGAAGTGATGTGGCTTGATCATTTCTCACTGTGAACATCATCATTCCAATTAGCTATTCAAGCCCCTCTCACTCTTCTCTTTAACAGGTTAATCATCTAGTTTCAGATTCTTACATCGTATCTCTAGCTATCTCGATTACCTTTCTTTGGAGCTTAAGACATAAAAGGTGAAATAAAATTTGGACAGTGCTCCTGATGAGGATTATTTTCTATATCTCTGATTTCTTTTTATTGCCGCTGCACTCCGGCTAACCCACTATTACCTCCTCAATATGACTATTTCCTATCTCTTAGCCATCTCTTAATTCACAAGATATTGACTATTAACCCATAGCAATTCAATCTTCATTAATCATCTTCTGAAGGTTTTAATCTAAATGCTTTTGAAAAATCCTGGAAATTATTCTCACTGGGTTACTTATCTACCATTTTATTAGATTGTACCAAAAATTTAAGGAATAAGAAAGGCATCATTTTCCTTCAAGGATGTCAAACTGGTTTAATCCTTTCAGGTTATATTGATCAAATGCTGCAGTAACTATAAAACAAAACAAAACCTTTCAGACCATGTTGTCTGGAACTGCGATAGGGCTGTCAGTAATTCTCAGGATTTCCTTTGGCTCCTTTAACACAGAGTCTATCTTTATGTCACTTGCTATTTTTATTCAGTGTTTATCATTGTCAGACGCTACTACTTCACACTTTATTTAATCTAGAATCCCCAGATAAATACCATCTGCTTGTGTTAAAAACCCCAGGCAGAGTATATAAAGATGCAAATATGAATTTAGTGTTCACTGAAGTACCAGTGACAACACTGGAGTCTAATAGAGATTATTAAAAATAAACAGGTAACTAGCAGTGCAAGCTTCCCCACACTGGTCCACCAAACTTTCTCATCCCTTACTAGGAGATACCAACTTTAGAGGTGTGGGAGAAGATAGTTTTGTGTAACCACCACTTGTTTGCACTGACGGCTCCAGGCAGTGATGTGATGTCCCCAAGAAACTTGATTGAGACCACTCACTCATGTCACAAGAGGCAATGAATAACCAACAAAATAGAAAGAACTTTCAGTCAGTGATTGGGGTTGGATGTGATGCAGTACGACAGAGGTAAGGAGCCCTGCACCAACTCTGCTATAGTTAAGATTAAAACCAGCTTTCTGTTTAAAGCTCGCCTCTTCTAAGTACTCTAAAATCTGCGTGGTTACTCAGATTGCCTTTAAATTTTGTGTGCCTTGTGGGGGCATGGGGTTTGCTCAGTGATCCAAATTTGGGGCTATTTAAACAAGGAGTTCTCAAGACATAGCCCTGGAATCAAACAGCTTTTCTTAAAACTAACATGTTCTGGCAGCAAATTTTTGTGCAGATAAAGATCAAACCAGGGCTGACATAATCACACGAGGGTCTCAAGTGCTTGTGAGCGACTCCAATAGAGTGCATGCCATCCATTAGCCTTTAAAATATTATTAGCCAAAGAGTTTAGTTATTTAATTAGGCACTTCAACCTTTGCAATGTTTGGCGTTGCACCAAACAGATTACACTGAGCATACACAGACAGAGGAGCCAACGGGATTTAGTGCTGAAAGTTTCACATCAGCTGGATGGCTCAAGATAAGCACTACTCCTGAAACTGGCACATCCAATGAGCGTCAGTTTGAGTACCACCTCAAGCAGAAGGCATACTGCTAAAAATCTGTCTCTGATGGGGTGTATGTGGGTGTAATCAAAGTATTTTAGCAAAAAAAAAAAAATTAGACATGCAAATGCTTGCTGGAAGGGGAGGGGCATTTTATGGATGGGAGAATGGGAGCAACAGGAGTCAGGGGGGTTGTGCCTACCTCAACAGGAGGTGGGTGGAAGAGGTGAGGGACACGGGGAAGGGAGGAGAATAGGGCCAGGGCTGCCTCACACCTACATTCTCGCCTTCTGAGTGTGGGGCAGGATCTGGGTGGGTCTGAGCCCCACTCACTACCTTTGTGTGCGTGCCAGGACCATCTAGGAGGGTCACAGCCCCTCTCCCTGCTGAGATATGAGGACCTTGCCTCTCTGGGGGTGTCTGAACCCCATTCCCTGTGCTCCTGTGTGTGTGCCAGGATCTGGGGGGGTGGGGCCTAACCATTTATGTCCCCCTTCATGTGAGCCAGGTACTGGAGAGGACTTACCTTTCGGGGAGAGGGGGATGGGCTGAGCCGTTCTTCTCATCGTCCTTCCCTCTGAAGTGCTCTTTGATAACTGCCCTTCTGGGGAAGTCTACTCCCATGTGTGTGTACCAAGATCTGGGGACGCCCTGCCTCTCTGGGTGGGGAGTTACGAACAAGCATGCTTGGAGCATGCACCAAAAACACATTGCTGAGACTGGGGTGAGGAATAGAGGACAGGTATTCTTGGCACAATTTTTAAACGAAGGTCTGAGGGAAAGCTGATAGGGGTGGAGGAGCACATGGTTCAGACAGAGACATCTCTTAGGGAAGGATTTATTAAAGGAGATACTCTATATCCTAGTAAACAGAAGAGGACAGTAGTTGATAAACTACAAGTAGGAACTGAAGCAAAATACTCAAATGAAAAAGAGTCCCATTCCATTACATCACACGAAGGCAGATAACTAAATATAGACAAATTTTATAAGTGCTTGTATACAAATGCTAGAAGTCTAAATACTAAGATGGGTGAACTTGAGTGCATGGTATTAAATGAGGATACTGATATAATAGTCATCACAGAAACCTGGCAGAACAATGGGAACACTAATAACAGAGTACAAAATACACAGGAATGACAGAGTAGCTGGGAGTGACACTGTATGTTAAAGAAAGCATAGTCAAATATAGTACAAATCTTAAATGAATCAAAAGTACCATAGAACCCCTATGGATAGAAATTCCATGCCTGAAAAATAAGAATATAGCAGTAAGAATATACTATTGACCACCTGACCAGTATGAGGGCATTGACTGTGAAATGCTCAGGGAGATTAGCGAGGCTACAAAAAAGAAAACCCAGTAATAGGGGCTTTCAACTATCCCCATACTGGGTACCCCTCACCTCAGGACAGGATGCACAGATAACATTTCTAGACACCATCTGACTGCTTCTTGGAGCAGCTAGTCCTGGGACCCTCAAGGGGAGAGGCAATTCTTGATTTAGTCTTAAGTGGTGCACAGGATGGGGTCCAAGAGATGACAATAGTTGAACCACTTGGCAATAGCGACCATAATGTAATTAAATGTAACATCCTTTGGGAGTGGGGAACACCAAAGAAACCTATCACAATAACATTTAATTTCAAAAAGGGAAACTATACAAAATGAGGAAGCTAGTTAAATGGAAATTAAAAGGACCAGTCACAAGAGCAAAATGCCTGTAAGCTGCATAGAAACTATTTAAAAACACTATAATAGAGACTCAAATTAAATGTATTTCCCAAATAAAACAAAAAATAGTAAGAGGACCAAAAAATCCTACCATGGCTAAACAAGAGAGTAAAAGAGGTGATAAGAGGCAAAAAGCCATACTTTAAAAATTGGAAGTCAAATCGTAGTGAGGAAAATAGAAAGGAACAAAATCTGGCAAGTCAAGTGTAAAAGTATAAAACAGGCCAAAAAAGAATTTGAAGGGCTATTAACAAAAGACATAAAAACTAACAGCATTTTTTTTTTTTTTTTTAAGTACATCTGAAGCAGGAAGTCTGTCAAACAATCAGTGGTGCCAGTAAACCAGGGGTTCCCAAACTTGGTTTGCGGCTTGTTCAGGGTAAGCCCCTGGTGGGTCGCAATACGCTTTGTTTACCTGAGCGTCCACAGGTACGGCCGCTCGCAGCTCCCAGTGGCTGTGGTTTGCTATTCCCAGCCAATGGGAGCTGTGGGAAGTGGTGGCCCAGCCCGTGCTGCTTCCTGCAGCTCCCATTGGCTGAGAACGGCGAACTGTGGCCACTGGGAGCTGCGAGTGGCCAGACCTGCGGACACTCAGGTAAACAAAGGATCTTGTGACCCGCCAAGGGCTTACCTTGTACAAGCCGCGAACCAAGTTTGGGAACCCCTACAGTAGACAGTCAAGATGCTCTCAGAGCACTCTAAGAAGAAAAAGCTGCTGCAGATAAGCTAAATGAATGCATCAGTTTTCACTGCAGAAGATGTGAGGGAGATTCCATACCTGAGCCATCTTTTTAGGTAACAAATCGGAGGAAGTGTCCCAGATTGAGATGTCAATAGATAAGTTTTTGGAACAGATTGATAAATTAAACAATAATAAGTCACCAGGACCAGATGGTATTCACCCAAGAATTCTGAAGGAACTCAAAGATGAAATTGCAAAACTACTTATTGTGGTATGTAACCTATCACTTAAGTCAGCCTCTGAAACAGCTGACTGGACAGTAGCTAATACAATTTTGATTTTTAAAAAAAGCTCTAGAGGCAATCCTGGCAATTACAGGCTGGTAAGCCTAAATTCAGTACCAAGCAAATTAGTTGAAAGTAAAGAACAGAATTATTAGACACATAGATGAAAATGATAGGTTGGGGAAGAGTCAACACAGCTTTTGTAAAGGAAAATCATGCCTCACCAATCCATTAGAATTCTCTGAGGGAGTCAAAAAGCATGGGGACAAGGTGATTCAGTGGCTATAGTGTACTTGGATTTCAGAAAACCATCAACAAGGTCCCACATCAACAGTTCTTAAGTAAACTAAGCTGTCATGGGATAAGAGGGAAGGTCCTCTCCTGGATCCGTAACTGGTTAATAGATAGGAAACAAAGGGTAGGAATAAATGGTCAGTTTTCACAGTGAAAAGAGGTAAATCGCAGGGTTCACCAAGGATCTGTACTGGAACCTGTGCTGTTCAACATGTTCACAAATGATTTGGAAAAGTGGGTGAACAGTGAGGTGGAAAAATTTGCAGATGCTACAAAATTATTCAAGATAGTTAAGTCCAAAGCTGACAGTGAAGAATTACAAAGGACTCTTATTTAAACTGGGTGACTGAGTGCAAAAGAGCAAATGAAAGTCTATGTTGAAAAGTGCAAAGAACTGGGGGGGGTCACCTGATGGAATTAATAGGCAGCAAGTTTAATACAAATAAAAAGAAATACAGTAACTCCTCACTTAACGTTGTAGTTGTGTTCCTGAAAAATGCTACTTTAAGCGAAACAATGTTAAGCGAATCCAATTTCCCCATAAGAATTAATGTAAATGGGGGGGGGGGGGGGGTTAGGTTCCAGGGAAATTTTTTTCCGACAGACAAAAGACTATAATATATACACACACACACACACACAAACAGTATAAGTTTGAAACAAACAATTGAATACTGTACACAGCAATGATGATTGTGAAGCTTGGTTGAGGTGGTGAAGTCAGAGGGTGGTATATTTCCCAGGGAATGCCTTACTGCTAAATGATGAACTAGCACTCGGCTGAGCCCTCAAGGGTTAACACATTGTTTTTAATGTAGCCTCACACTCTACAAGGCGGCACAAATGGTGGTAGGGGAGACAGCATGGCAGAGAGAGACAGAGAGACACATTGTGTATGTGAGAGAGTTGCCCCTTTAAGTACCCTGACTGCACTCTAAGTACATTGCCTTTTAAAGTAGATTAGCAAGTTGAGACAGCAGCTGCTGCTAGCAAGCTCCCTCCGTCCTGTGATCCCTGTCATGTCCCCCGCCCCTCCCGTAGAGATAAGGTACAGAGGCAGGGGGGGGGGGCAGGAGTGGGGGAGGGAAACACCCTGCATTAGCACCTCTCTTCCCTGCCCCCTCTGCACAGCAAGCAGGAGACTCCTGGGAGCAGCTCCAAGACAGAGGGCAGGAGCAGCACACAGCAGTGGGGGGAGGGACAGCTGAACTGCCAGCAATTGATAGCCTGCGGCTGCCTCACAGGGAACTTAGGGGAGCAGGGAGCTGATAGGGGGGCTGCCGGCCCTCCCTGGTTCCAAGCCCCCACCAGCTAGCTGCAACGGGCTGCTCTTCCTGCAAGCAGTGAACAAAGCAAGAGGCTGCCAAACAATGTTATAAGGGAGCATTGCGCAACTTTAAACGAGCATGTTCTCTAATTGATCAGCAACGTAACAACGAAACAACGTTAACCAGCACAACTTTAAGTGAGGAGTTACTGTACTTCTCCATAGAATGCATAGTCAACCTGTGGAACTTGTTGCCATGGGATGTTGTGAAGGCCAAAAGTATAACTGGGTTAAAAATACAATTAGATAAGTTAACGGATGATAGGTACATCAACGGCTATTAGGGACGCAAACCCATGCTCCAGGTGTCCCTAAATTTCCAACTGCCGGAAGCGGAGACTGGATGACAGAGGATGACTCAGAATTGATTATAAAAAGTAATTTTCCCTCTGCTGATATTCACACCTTCTTGTCAACTGTTGGAAATGGCCAACATCCACCTTGATTGCATTGGCTCGTTAGCATTACAAAAGTAATTTTACGTCTCTTGATATTCACCCCTTCTTGTCAACTGTTGAGAATAGGCCACTTCCCCCTTAATTGAATTGCCTCATTAGCATTGACCCGCCACTTTGTAAGGCAACTCCCATCTTTTCATGTGCTGTATATATATACTGCTTACTGTATTTTTCGCTCCATGCATCTGATGAAGTGGGTTTTAGCCCACGAAAGCTTATAACCAAATAAATTTGTTACTCTCTAACGTGCCACAAGGACTCCTCGTTTTTTTTTTCAGAATTGACTGTAAATTCTGTCAAATGGTCTGTAATTCCCTCTGAAGCATCTATCACTGGCCATTGTCAGAGACACGATACTGGGCTAGATCAGAGGTGGGCAAACTACAGGCCGGGGGGCCACATCCGGTCTGTGGGACCCTCCTGCCTGGCCCTTGAGCTCCCGGCCGGGGAGGCTAGACCCCGGCCCTTCCCCTGCTGTTCCCCCTCCCCTGCAGCTTCAGCTCACTGCGCCGCTGGTGCAATGCTCTGGGCGGCGGGGCTGTGAGCTCTTGCCGGGCAGTGCAGCTGCAGAGCTGCTGCCTGACCCAGTCTCTGTGTGGCGTGGTGGCATGGCTGGCTCCAGCCGGGTGGCACGGCTGTCTGTCCTGGTGCTCTGGGAGGCACAGCTGTAGTGCTGCCAGCCACCGGTGCTCCAGGCAGCGCAGTAAGGGGACGGGGGGGTTGGATAGAGGGCAAGGGAGTTTGGGGGAGTGGTCAGGGGCGGGGGTGTGGATAGGGGTCGGGGCGGTCAGAGAGTGGGGAATAGGGGGGGTTGAATGGGGGCAAGGGTCCGAGGGGGCAGTCAGGAAAGAGGGGGGGTTGGATGGGACAGCGGGGGACAGTCGGGGCAGAGGTTCCAGGGGCCATCAGAGGACATAAGGGTGGCTGGAGTAGGGGGGGGCCATCAGGGAACGGGGGGTTTGGATGAGGCAGATGTCCTGGGGGGCGGAGGGGGTGTCGGGGGGGGGGGCTGGGCCACATCTGGCTGTTTGGGGAGGCACAGTCTCCCCTAACCGGCCCTCCATACTATTTCGGCCAAAAAGTTTGCCCACCCCTGGGCTAGATGGACCATTGGACTGATCTAGTACAGTTGTTCTTAGGTTCTGTTGCTTTAGTCATTTACACTGCCAACATCTTGCTTGTCTGGAGAGGCACTGTATTTTAACCATAGAGTAAGTAGTGCCCACTTTACTCTCTCTCTTATGACTAAGGCTGCGAATTTGTCACGGAGATCACAGATTCCGTGACTTTCCGGGACCTCCGTGACTTCTGCAGCAGCTGGAGCGGCTGGCCCAGGGGCTCACCTGAGGACCTCGGGCAGCCCCTGGGCCAGCCACACAAGCCACTGCTGGGTCAGTCTCGGGCCATCACGTCCCCTCCCTCCCACCCCCGCAACAGCAGGATTTTGGGTGCGTGTGGGAGGGGGCTCAGGGCTGGGGAGCGGGAGAGGGTGAGGGCTCTGAGTGGCACTTATCGTGAGAGGCTCCCTGGAAGCGGGACATGTCCTTCCCTCTCAGCTCCTAGCGCCACACGCTGCCTCCGCTTGCAGGCACTGCCTCCGCAGCTCCCATTGGCCATGGTTCCTGGCCAATGGGAGCTGTGGAGTCAACGCTTGGGGTGAGGGCAGCGCACAGAGCTAGAAGCCGAGGGAGGGACATGTTGCCGCTTCCAGGGAGCTGCGAGGAGCTGGGTAGGAAACCTGCCAGCCCCGCCAATCAACCCCCCCTCACCAACGGGGTCCCGGGCCACCCCCTGAGCACCCCTGGCGCCCCTGAGCACCCGCAGCACCCCCTGGGCTGCCTCCCTCCCACAAGCACCCACAGCACCCCCAAGCCACACCTCCCCTCAAGATTTAGCCAGGGATATATAGTACAAGTCATGGATAGGTCACAGGCCATGAATTTTTGTTTACTGCCCGTGACCTATCCATGACTTTAACTAAAAATACCCTTGACTAAAATGTAGCCTTACTCATGAGTACCACTGAACACAAATTGTGAGCAAAGAATTAACCAAGTCCCTAGACACAGATGGGATCTGAGACAATGACAGGGGCTCTTGTGAAGAATTTTGTTTTACAGTTATGAAAGCATGTTGGATTTCTTGAGAAATATGTTTTAACTATATGGAAGTCAAATTTTATTCACATGGGAAATAATGCTTCAACATAATAAATCTATTGCCTTCAATTAGAGTTGTGCTTATCAAAAGTTTGTTTTCCATACAATAAATTCCAATCAAAGCTGCTAAATTGAAAAAGAAATGTCAACTTTATCTTCTTTTGAAAGTTAACATGATTGTGCTGCCATTTTGTTTTCGATGTGAATTACATTTTTTTCTTTTTAATTTTGACATGAATATGTACATGTCATATATTGGATGTTCTATAATACTAATTTTAGGAATTTTTTTGTATTGATTCCCAGTGCCCTCAAACCATGTTATATTAATTCTTGAACAAAACAGTTCTTAGGCTATTGCCTGGCAAATGGTAGAATGGTCTTTTCAGAACATATACTTTTCTTCTATTTTGTGGCTTGAGGGTTCAAGAGAATGACAAATATGACCATCTTCATAATTTTTCATATATCCTTACTCGGGCTGTCGATTAATTGCAGTTAACTCACGTGATTAACTAAAAAAATTAATCACGACTGAAAAAATTAATTGCAATTAATCGCAGTTTTAATCGTACAGTTAATAGTTAATACATTTCAATTCGTATTCTATCTTTGGATGTTTTATACATTTTCAAATATATTGATTTCAATTACAACACAGAATAAAATGTACACTGCTTATTTTAAATTATTATTTTGATTACAAATATTTGCACTATAAAAAGATAAACAAAAGAAATAGTATTTTTCAATTCACCTCATACAAGTACTGTAACGCAATCTCTTTATCATGACAGTGCAACTTACAAATGTAGATTTTTTTTGTTACATAACTGCACTCAACAACAAAAGAATGTAAAACTTGAGAGCCTACAAGTCCACTCAGTCCTACTTGTTGTTCAGCCAGTCATTCATACAAACAAGTTTGTTTACATTTGCAGGAGATAATGCTGCCAGCTTCTTATTTACAATGTCACCTGAAAGTGAGAACAGGTGTTCGCATGGCACTTTTGTAGCTGGCATTGAAAGGTATTTACGTGCCAGATTTGCTAAACATTCGTATGCCCCTTTATGCTTAGGCCACCATTCCAGAGGAAATGCTTCCATGCTGATGATGCTCGTTAAAAAAGTAATGTGTTAATTAAATTTTGACTGAACTCCTAGGGGGAGAATAGTATGTCTCCTGTTCTGTTTTACCCGCATTCTGCCACATATTTCATATTATAGCAGCCTCAGATGATGACCCAGCACATGTTGTTCGTTTTAAGAACACTTTCACTGCAGATCTGACAAAATGCAAAGAAAATACCAGTGTGAGATTTCTAAAGATAGCTACAGCACTCGACCAAAGGTTTAAGAATCTGAAGTGCCTTCCAAACTCTGAGAGGGATGAGGTGTGGAGCATGTTTTTAGAAGCCTTAAAAGAGCAACACTCCAATACGGAAACTACGGAACCCAAAACCATCAAAAAAGAAAATCGACCTCTGCTGGTGGCATCTGACTCAGATGATGATGTTCCTGCTAGTGAAGGCAGGGGGCTGGATTCGATGATCTTTCGGGGTTCCTTCAAGTTCTATGAGATAGGCATATCTCCATATACATGAACATGCATCAGTCTGCACTGCTTTGGATCATTATTGATCAGAACCTGTTATCAGCATGGACGCATGTCCTCTTGAATGATGGTTGAAGATGAAAGGACATATGAATCTTTAGCACATCTGGCACGTAAAAATCTTACAACGCCGGCTACAACAATGCTATGCAAATGTCTGTTCTCACTTTCAGGGGACATTGTAAACAAGAAGCGGGCAGCATTATCTCCTGCAAATGTAAACAAACTTGTTCGTATAAATGACTGGCTGAACAAGGAGTAGGACTGAGTGGACTTGTAGGGTTTAAAGTTTTACACTGTTTTGTTTTTGAATGCAGTTATTTTTTGGGTACATAATTCTACATTTGTAAGTTCAACTTTTAAGATAAAGAGATTGCATTACAGTGCTTGTATGAGACGAATTGAAAAATACTATTTCTTTTGTTTTTTACAGCACAAATATTTATAATAAAAATAAATATAACTGTACACTTTGTATTCTGTGTTGTAATTTAAATCAATATTTGAAAATGTAGAAAACATCCAAAAATATTTAAATAAATGGTATTCTATTATTAACAGCACAATTAATCGTGATTATTTTTTTTAATCGCACGATTAATCATGATTTTTTTAATCACTTAACAGCCCTAGTTCTTATATGTTCAATAATAAATTATGTAGATTATGTGACTATTACAAGAATTTGGTATGTTTTGGATAGATGTTTCATATGGCTACTTGGTTATGAATAAAATAATTATTTAGCTGAATGTTCATCACATGTGTTAGTTTTTCTGTTGCTGAAAGTACAGACAAGTGTGAGCCGTAATCATCTCAACCTTCACAATTAGTTGGCTGAAGGATACATCTAAATTTTTTTTATATATTTGTTTATCACCATAAACTTACGCAGCACTTTACAAACAGACAGAATATATTAGTTGATCATAACACTTGAGACAAGATAAAAGTTCAAAAAGATTTAAAAAAAAAAAAAAAGAGAGAGAAAGCTAAATGTTAAGATTGAAGAACTGAATGGAAAATAGTGTTCTCAAAATGTTTACTACAGATGTTCATCAGGCTTGCAGAATTACAAACTGAATCAGGTTTTACAAAAGTGCACCTTGGCAATACTCAGTACTAGGGAGCTGCCATAAAAGTCTGAAGAGAACTTTAAGATGACAAGTAATAATGTACGGAATTCTTTCTTAAAATAACTAGACAAATAATATCAGATATTTAATAAACAAACTTCTATTATAACAGTAATGGGGTAGTCAATTGAACTTTATGAGAACAGAAAGCTATATTAAAAAAAATCTGGAAAAGCTACAGTGCAATAAAATATGTTGATTAAAAATTGACACTGTTTAAAGTTTTATTGGACGTGTTTATATGACTACGTTGGGCCTAGGAGACAAAATGCTTCGAGTTCAGAACATTGAACATTTTTTTAAATGGGGGGGGGGGGGGGAAAGCAAGTCAGCAAAAAGTTTCACATATTCTTGAAAATATTTTATAATTGAACAAAAAATAATTTGGACTTGGGAACAGCTGAACTACATTTCTGTCTACAGCTATGAGTTATTCTTAGATGGAAGAAGAATAAGGAGGTCTCTAAAAAGACAGATTTTTATATACATCATTTTTGCAATGAAGGAATATGTTGAGTAATTATTTTGAAAAAAATGTGTTGGTCACACTTAAGATTTGTACAAGAAACCCACCACTAAACTGTAACAAAACAATGGTCATACTGGTTAGATGAAGATCCAGGCTCCTCCTTCATACTATCACAGAAGAGCAACCCAAAGTTCAACTGCATACTTTATACTGCATACAGTTCTTTCAAATAGCATAGAGCTAGAATGCTCATGCAATCCTTTTTACCCTTGCTCCGACTGAAAAAGACAACTCTGCACCAAAGCAGACTCTGAAGTCAAAAAGGCTTGTTCAGCTAGTATGCAAAGTCAGATTTCTAATGTACTGAAAAGACAAATTACAATTAAAGAACAGGTTTGACAATGAACATTTTGGCCTTCATTACTGACAGATGCAACTTAATGCAACCAGATAGTGATGCCCAGAAGTGATGATAACTCACCAATTGAAGCTGGCGAAAGGAAAACATCTGGCATGTCAATACCGTTGCAAGTAAACTTGAGTTACATGGGCTGTAGCACACGAAAGCTTATGCTCAAATAAATTTGTTAGTCTCTAAGGTGCCACAAGTACTCCTGTTCTTTTTGCGGATACAGACTAACACGGCTGCTGCTCTGAAACTTGAGTTACTTTGTTACAGTAAAAAAAAAATCCTGTCTCCTGTTTTAAGAGAGTTAAAGGAACTACTACTAATTAGTTTAGTTAGAAATCTCCATTAATTCATCCTAATAGAACATGATCATTGAAAGCAATTGAACTTTAGGAGAGCAGACGGTTATATTAAAAAAAAAACTCTGGAAAAGCTACAGTGCAATAAAAGATGTTCATTTAAAATTGACACTGTTTAAAGTTTTCCTGGACATGTGTCCATATGACTAGATTGGGCCTAGGAGACAAAATGCTATATTTTTGATAAGATTTTAGATTACATTAAACTGTAATAATTTTATTTGTAATTTTTCAAATAATGTTATTAAGTGTATACTTTCCCTTGTAAATTTTACCAGCTATATTCTAAGGCGTTCCACAGAAAACCAAAGGCATGACAAAAATAGGGGGGCCAGAGAGGAAGGCTTTAAGCGAGTTTTATAGTCTCCCAAACCTGGAGTCAGCACAAGCTTAAAAGTTAATGTCATCTGGCTGCCAATGGCCACAAGAGTTCATCTTAATCATTTGGTACGACTTGGCCACAGGAATATTCCCTGAATTGAGGGCCAGAAGTGGTGACCTGGTGTAGGAGCCTACAGTTTAGGAACCTCCTACCGAATTGTGTAGGAGTCACTATATATGCTCATCATCCACAGATCCCCAGTGCGAAGTCCTCAGTGGGTTGGATCCACCAAGCTTTACTGCTGCTGCTAACTATCTGAACAGCGCAAACTGAGCTGTGTGATGGATCTGGCCCTGTATTTTTATAAGTGCATGTATGAATTAATAAATAATAATGTCAACTCACCAGTCATGGACGGTGCCACTTTTCTTTGCCCTTTGTGGTCCACAGTACCTTCATATGCTACTGTAACATCATAAACTGCATCTAAGTAATTCTTCATTGAGTCAATGGCAACATGAGTTGCCTTTACACGTGGCGTCAGCACATGTTTTAATACTGCAAGCCCTAGGAAAGAGCACAAACACACATTGGAAGGATACAATTAACTGGACTTAAATACTGAAAATATACAAAGGAAAAGTCATTTTCAAAAGACGATTGGTCAGGGGTTTCCAAACTACGGTCTATGTAGAGCAGTCTGGCTACATATTGCTGGTTTCTCCTACTGATATCCATTTGCTAAACTGCATTAAAAAGACAGAACATATTTAATGTATTTTTACCTAAACAACTGCTGTAGTTGCAATAGAGACATTATGTGATTGTTAATGGAAAGGGAGGCTGGTCCACAAAACAATCTCTGAGGAGTAAATTTCAAAGATATGGTTCACTGTGGAAAGGTTTGGGACCCTCTGTAAGTAGTAACGAACACCATTTAAATTCTGCGAGCGGGGTGTGAAAAATGTCATTCTATAGCTTCTTTCTGACTCACAGCGGTATAAAGTGAGTTGAAATTGTGAAGAAATGTTAGAACATAAAGTTTGTTTCCTGAAATTTTGTATCCTGGAACTAACTCAAAAGGCAAAACATAAACACAGGTAAATTCAAACAAGTTTAATATTTGCCCAACATCTTACTCCCTGTGTGCAACCAATTTTTTCTCCACTACATATTGAGTTCCATTACTCCTCGACACCAGTGACATAGAAATCTATTCAAATTATGTGTGATTAGACAGGATGCTATTCTTGGCTGCACTGTCAAAGTGTAATTGGTGATTTCAATATGCTTACATTGTTTCTCCTCCCTAAATACTAATTCTCCCTCTTTCAAAAGGCATTGTATAACCGCAACCATCCCACTGTTTGAGAAGTCAAAAGTGTGGTTATTCTGATAGCCCATCAACTCCAATTTTTCAGTTTGCCAGAAGAGGCTGATTAAGAGCAATCAAAGGTCTTTCCTCATATGAGGAACCAAATTCTGTTCCTAACTAAAATGATGCTGCTATACTAATGGTGCAGTCCCCCTCTCTGTGTGCACATACATCTTTGCAACTTCTGTTCCTGGCCCTTCCTCATCCCATTTTCTCTACGATTTTGTTTTCACTTTGCACAACATAGCATCACTGCTGCTTATACCATCACTGCCAAGGGAGCACAGTCTGAAATAGCAGCAGCATCACAAATGGGATTCTACTATTAAGGAAGTTTGAAAAAAGCAAGGACGGACAGAAAAAACATGCACGTTCTCCAGCTCCACATCACATTTAACCTGGAGATATTTGATTAATCCTGTTTCCACACTTTTATAAAATCAAGCCAGTAACAGATAAGAGATATCATGTTGAGATAGGCTAGAAGGAAAATGATAATACCGAAGGTGTGAAATGAGTATCAGGAAATATCACT
Source organism: Trachemys scripta elegans (assembly GCF_013100865.1). NCBI lineage: Eukaryota > Metazoa > Chordata > Testudines > Emydidae > Trachemys > Trachemys scripta. Next base: position 160,122,981 of record NC_048300.1, read on the forward strand.
ACCCATTTATTTTACAGAAATAATATTTTCATAATAATGTGAATCATGGAGCGTCACAGAAGCCGGAGACTGAAAAGAGACAAGGATAACTATTCCCTAGAGAATATACTTGAATGCTTTGATCACTCCAGTTTAAAATGGACTCAAGCAGTGGGGCTTTCACAACTTCACTTGAGAGATTACTATACAGTCTAACAGATCTCTCTTACAGTGTATTATCCCTTCGATTCAACCTGAATTGTTCTTTCCTCATTTCTATTCCATTATTGCTAATTATACCATTTGGATCACTAAACAACCCATCCTTAGGACAGTAGTAATGCAGTTGTGTGTTTTGATTGGCTCAGCACAGCCATTTGATGTATAATTTTGATAATGTAACTGACAAGATATTTGTTTAAAAACACTTTGCATTTCAAGCATGAAAAATGAAGTCTTTGCACATCTGACCTGGGAGCTGTTTAGCAACTGGAAACTGAAGTTTTATTCTTGTGAAATTTACTCCTCACCTGTGCTTTAAAAAAAAAAAAAAAATTAAAAACAGAGGGCTTTCAAAAGTTTCCATTAGAAAATATCTCTTCATGCTAACTGAAGAACTCATAAGCCTTGAACACTCTCCCAGTTTATTCTGTATCTTCCTTTGTATACGACTGGGAAAGAATTCTTTGCCCACCAGAGAGGAGGAAAAAGGCTAAAAAAACCTCAAGATACGAGAACTAATGAATGGTATTTGCCAATGACTGCTAAGAGGGCCCATAGCCTTCCATCAATAAACTATAACAATTCCCATTAAAGTCAGTAAAGTATTATGTGGTCTCCAGAAGACTATATCCCCAGGCAAACAAACACCTTGTTATTTGCAAATATGTCTTAAGACTAGTTCAACAATTCATGGGAAAACAGTTTTCAAAGATAACTTACTCTCAACTCCATTAAGGCAGGCAGGCAGGCACATAGTGAGGTGGATAGAACACTCACTCCTCCTGGGGATGCTAGAATACCCGCTGCATTTTTCACACACAGCAAAGATGAGCAGATGAAGGTCTAATTCAAAAGATACTCAAGCATGTGTCTAACTTAAACATATAATCTCACTAACTATTGCTTAATGGGACTATGTCTTGCTTAAAGTCAGACACTGAATTGAGGCCTTAGAAATGGCTTAGATAAAAACTGGAAAAAAAAGCTTACTTCCAGCTAACAGGTGCATAACAGAAGATAGGTTGAGCAGATGTGACTGGGGAAATGTGGAATTAAGAAAACAACTGTGAAGGAATGTCAAGAGATCTACACTCCCTGAACAGCTAAACCTTCAGAGTTTTCCTGAGGAACACCAAGGTGCCCATTGGCTTGCACACTGGTTCAGTCTGAAGATCTACGTGACTGGACACAAAAAAGTACATAGTTTCATAGCACCGTAAAAGTTTTAACCAAAAAGTTTAAAATCCATGATTGCTGTGGCTGACCATACCCATTTCTATGTAAGAAAACATACTTTTGAGCATGCCCAGAATATATGTACTTTTATCTGTGTTTGATAGTGAAACTATGGTCTAGTTCCACAGAGTTTGAACGTGCACTGAACCTCAGAAACAGATGATCTGAAGTCAGTGTTTTGATGTTTTAAAAATACTTCTATAAAATGGACCGCATGTGAAGTGAAAAATTCCAGTCTCTTGCTGTTAACAAAACTTCTTCTCCAAGTAAAATATTAGAACGCTTTGGAGATTACTCACTTTTAGCCTCAACTGTTCCAAGGAGATATTCTATCTTTTGTTGGTTCTGTCTCAAAAATGTTCCCCATGCCGCCTGCTCACTGAACACCAGAATTTCCAAAGCAGAGAGTAAACATATTAAATACTGCAGTACTGCTTAAGGAATTTTTGAATTTACAGAGTTAAAATATTAACAGTTTCTTTTTGCTTAGGACTTGACAAAATCATTGCAACATTAAAAAGGTTTGCCAGTGACTGTCTGTTACCCCACATTCTTTAAATAAATCTTTACAATGCAGAAGGCTACAAGAACTCTAGGACAAAGTTTGAGACACCTTGAAGTATTCTGGGGAGAACTTCTGGGATTTCCTTCACTTCCTGACCTAACATTGTGAAACTGCCTTGTAGTACTGCTGAGTGCTATTAAACAATTCATTTCTAAAGTGCTCTGGGATCCTTAAAGTTGAAAAGATCTGTGTAAGTCATTATCCCTATCTTGCTTCTTTAGGAGTATGCAATGTTGTAGCGATATTGGTGCCAGAATATTAGAGAGCCGATGTGGGTGAGGTAATATCTTTTATTGGACTCACTTCTGTTGTGAGAAAGACAAGCTTTCGAGCTTACACAGAGCTCTTCAGGTCTTGGAAAGGTACTCAAAGAGTATGTCTACACTGCAGTTGGACACCCACGGCTGGCCCAAACCAGCTGACTCAGGCTTGCAAGGCTCAGGGTAAGGGGCAGTTTAACTGTGGTGCAGACGTTTGGGCTTGGGCTGCAGCCCGAGCCCTGGTAGCTTCCCATCTCACAGGGTCGCTGCAGCCCAAGACCGAACATCTACATTGCAATTAAACAGCTGCAAGCCCAAGACCCACGAGCGCAAGTCAGCTGGCATGGGCAGCCATGGGTTTTTAACTGCAGTGTAGACATACCCAGAGTGTCACAGCTAAATACAAGGTGGAACAGATTGTTTACCATAAGTAGTTAACACATTTCAAGAGATCATTCAAGGTGAAGTAGACCATTAACACCTCTCCAGTCACAGGGGGGAAAGGAATAATCATATAAAAAAAAAAAGCTGGAGGGGGGGAAGAGGGTTAAATGGGTTATAGATTGTTGTAATAAGTCATAAATCAAGTGTCTCTATTCAGTCCATGATTTTTAGTATCTAGCAAAGTTATGAATTTAAGCTCCCAGGCTCAACTTTTGAAAGTGAAGTCTGCATCCTTTGAGAATGAGGACTCAGAAGTCAGCTATAGAGCGATCGCTTTGCGAAAAAAGTGTTCACCCACAGGTGATACAGTGTTTTTGACTTTTTTCATTTTTCTGTGTAAGTTCCTTCGAGAGTGTAATGATTCTCTCATTTCACCTACATAGTTGTTATCGGGGCATTTAGTGCACTGAATGAGGTACACCACATATACAACAAGCCCTACTTGCCCCAGTGATATTTGTTTATTCAATATTATATCAATTATGTAAATATTTAGAAGCATAATATGGTTGCCATATTTTTCTATTTTGTGAACTGTCACTTCAAATCATGTCACTATGTTATGCTTCAAAATATTTATTCTGTAAATGTACTGCTGAATATTACAGTATTGTACCTGCAATTATATAGTTATGGGTGTGGACATTCCATTCAACACACCTAATGCTGCTTCAATTTTCCCAAATATATTCCTTGTGGCCTGAAATTTGTCATTCCCCCTACTACCATCACCACGTAGATCTTTCTGGAAACATTTACATCCATTCAGACAAAAAAACACAAGCCCAACTCTCTCTACATTCAAGGAATACTCTATAATTTGCGCATGTTCAATTAACTCTATTCTGACTTGATTTTCAAACTCTGCGTTTACACAGTACTCACTGAGGAGCGTGTGTTTTGTTAGTTTTTTTTTAAAAAAGTATGACCATGAATGGGATTGTTAGTTTCAATAGGGGAGGAGTACTATTGGAAATCAGGCTTAAATGGGAACACAGTTCTTTTCATGACCTGGTCATTCATTTAAGTGTCTATTTGGGAGCTATTGGGTGCTGAAGGGAGATCATCTAGTCTGTGTGTGATCATCTAGTCTGACCTCCTGTATAACATACGTCATAGAACTTCCCCAAATAATTCATAGACTACATCTTTTAGAAAAACATCCAATCTTGATTTAAAAATTGCCAGTGATAGAGAATCCACCATGACCCTTGGAAAATTGTTTCAATGATTAAGTACCCTCGGTGTTAAAAATTTACACCTTATTTCCAGTCTGAATTTGTCTAGCTTCAACTTCCAGCCTTAGACTGTGTTATCCCTTTCTCTGCTAGATAGAAGAGCCCATTATTCCATATTTCTGTAGATACTTACAGAAAAAAACCCAGTTACTAACCTTCCGTAACTATTGTTCTTCAAGATGTGCTGCTCATGTCCATTCCACATTAGGTGTGTGTGCGACTGTTGCCGGACATTCTTCCCTCAGTGGTATCTGTCAGGCCAGTTCTAGTGCCCTCTGGTGCTGCACGCTTATGCACCAGTATAAGAGGTACTGCCAGCCACGCACCCTCTCAAGTTCCTTCTTGCTGGCTAACTCTGACAGAGGGGTATGAGGTTGGGTCACGGAATGGACATGAGCAACACATCTTAAAGAACAGTAATTATGGAAGGTTAGTAACCGTTTTTTTTTCTTCAAGTGTTTGCTCACATCCATTCAGGCGACTCACAAGAAGTACCTCACGAGGTGGGCTTGGAGTTCATGAACATGCTGACTACAACACTGCTCTTCTGAATCTGGCATCGTCTTGAGCCTGTTGGGTGATGGTGTAGTGCTCTGCAAAGGTATGCACCGACAACCAAGTTGCAGTCCTGCAAATGTCTTGGATTGGAACCTGCGTGAGGAATGCTGCTGAAGAGGCCCAAGCTCTCATGGAGTGAATGGTTAAGATGGCTGGAGGTGGGACATTTGCCTGCTCGTAACATGTCCGAATGCAGGAGGTTATCCTGGATGAGATTCTCTGGACTGACACTGGAAGCCCTTTCATCCTTTCTGCTACTGCTACAAAGAATTGTGTGGATTTGCGAAAGGATTTAGTCCTCTTGATATAGAAGGTGAAGACATGCCTAACGTACAACTGCTCTTCTGAGTTCTTATGAGGCTTTGGGAAGAAGACTGGCAGGAAAATGGCCTGGTTGCTACAGAACTGTGAAACCACCTTTGGCAGGAAGGCCAGATGGGAGCGTAGTTGGACCTTGTCCTTGAAGAACACCAGGTATGGTGGTTCTGATGTAAGGGCCTTGATTTCAGAGACCCTTCTGAGTGAGGTGATCGCTACCAAGAAGGTGACCTTCCATGAGAGAAGCAGTAGAGGGCACAACACTAGTGGCTCAAAGTGAAGACTTGAGCCTTGAGAAAACCAGGTTTAAGTCGCATGGGGGAAATCATCTCATGGACCTGAGGATAAAGTCTCTCCAGTCTCTTAAGAAAAAGGGCCATCCGCTTGTGAGAGAACACTGACCTGCCATTCACTGGTGGGTGGAAGGGTAAAATTCCTGCCAAATGCACTTTGATAGATGCGAGGGCCAGACCTTGCTGTTTTAGATGTAGCAAGTAGTTCAAGATAGACTAAAGGGAAAACGGAATTGGAGAGAGGCCTTGTTGGGATGCCCATATTGAGAGATGCTAACATTTGGCCAGGTAGGTAGCCCTAGTGGATGGCCTCCTACTACCTAACAAGACCTGCCAAACTTGTTACGAACAGGTCTGCTCCTCTGGGTTCAGCCATGTAACATCCATGCAGTTAGGTGAAGGGAATCAAGATTTGGGTGGAGTAACCGATCATGGTCTTGAGAGATCAGGCCAGAGCAGAGTGGAAGCAGGGTTGCTCTTGATAGATCTAGTAGCGTGACGAACAAGTGCTGACATGCCCACGCTGATGCTAAAAGACTAACTTTTGCCTTGTCCCATCTGATCTTTAGGAGGACCTTGTGAACCAGAGTGGCTGGGGAAAATGTATAGAACAGGAGCTCTGTCCAGGGAAGCAGGAAGGCATCTGAGAAGGAACCCGGGCTGTGCCTGCATAGCGAGCAGAACTGATGACATTTCCTGTTCTGCTTGGTCGCAAACAGGTCTATCTGGGGAGACCCCCACCTTTGGAAGATGAACCTGGTGACCTCTGGGTGAAGGAACCACTCATGGTGACAGGAAAAGGATCTGCTCAGGTGACCCGCCAGTGCATTCCGAGCTCTCAAAAGATGTGAAACCTCAAGGTGGATAGACTCAATGCTCTGAATGGAGTTGACGGTGCCGCCGTGGGACCTGGGCTGGAGGAGTGGCCTGGCGCGCGTCACACTACTGCCTTTCCCATGTTTGTCCTCCTTCTGCATCGGTGAGCACCCTCTGTCAGTGTGCTGCTTACTGTGCTTCTTCCTCGTCACCAGAGATGGGGAATGGTGCTGGGAAGCATGTGGTGCCAGAGGGGCACTTTGTACTGAGTCTGAAGTGCTTGGTGCAGAATGGGAGCGGCTTGGCTCTGAGGCTGGTCTGAACACGGCTTCCATTAGGATAACATCTAATCTCTGTGTCCCTTTTTGTACAGGGTCAAAAGTCCAGAGAGATCTGGCACCGGTCTCTCATGTGAGTTTCTCCCAAAAACTTCAGACAGCTGGAATGTGGGTCACTCATGGGCATAGGCTTGCCACAGGAGGCACAAGGTTTGAAACCCAAGGACCGGGGCATGCCCCGCCCCAGCCCCTTGCCAATAGGGAGAGGGAAGCCTTGCCAAAGCAGGAGGGGTTGTTACAGCAACTGTCATGGGCGGAAAGAAGGAACTGAGAGAGTGCATGGCCGGCGGCACCCTGTATACCGGCACATAAGTGTGTGACACCAGAGGGTGCTAAAGTCGTCTTGATGGATACCACTGAGGAAAAATCTCTGGCAATGGTGCATGTGGTACGCACAAACCTAACGTGGAATGGACACGAGCAAGCACTCGAAGAATATGAAATTTTGAAAATATGATCCTGTTTTGGAGATTAGGGTGGTCACTGGGAAGCTGTTAACTGTGAAAGTAGAATGAAGTTCCTTCCCATTCCAGGAGTTACTGGTGAGCTCTAAGGCCAAAGCACAAAGTAAGCTCTGATTTTGGGCCTGCCATTTGGGTAATAATGAAGATGGTCCAAGAAATATCTTAAAAAATAAAAACAGTAATGCACTATTTAATATGCCTAGCTCAGAATATTGTAGACAAATGAAAGTACTGGGCATACAACACATCTTTTAAAAGTATCTGTTTTATAAAAATGTTAGATATTCTTGCAATCACTTGACAATCTTCGCTAAAGTCAACATACCATAATTTAAAATCAACTAATTACAATTATTTTGACAGCCTGTCTGCATCCAATTCACAAAACACGCTATGCTTAAACTGTTTTTAATATTGGGCAATACAAAGTTAAGACTCTATGTTAAAGTATTTGAGGTCATGAGATTTTACTTTAAAAGCCAAAGAAAACAAGCTAAATATCTAATGTCAGACTTTACCTTGTAATGCTATTCTCATTGCTAATATATAGAGGAGATGCTAATTTTTGAATTTTATCAAGTTCATAAACTATTATAAAAAATACCAAGTCTTAACAGACAAGCTAGGGAGGCCAATAAATCCGAAAAAGAACTGGCGTCTATTAAAACGGTCAGATAATCTAATGAAAATCAAGAGCACAATGATGCTTCAAGTATCATTCTGGTGAACAGATTCTAGTAAAAATCAAGATTATTTCAACCCAGAAAAGATAACTACTCAGCAGAGATGAATGGGAAGCTTTCCCTCATGAGTACTAAGGCCTAAGCCACCACCATCTTCAGAAATTAACTTTTTAATTAAAAATAGATATATAAATGTCTGACAATTCACTTGTATTCCTCCTCCATACAAGTCGTATCTGAAGGCAATGAACAGAGAAAATGCCAACCAGAGCCTGGAAAGATCAATGGATAGTTATAATGAATCTGGAATGCCTATATCACCAGAGCCCAAACAGACTGAAACCTAGACCTCAGAGTCAGGTTGATCAACTAAAGATCACTGTCTAATATGCCTTTTACCATTCATAATTTGATTGCAGACAAATCACTGGACAAGAAACCTGGCTGAGTGATCATCCAGGTCTAATGTTAGGTCAGCTGATTCCCCTCTTTTTAATCTTACCCCAGAAACTGTATTCACCACAGACCAAAGGGGAGGGGAGGGGGGGGGGAAGGATAGCTCAGTGGTTTGAGCATTGGCCTGCTAAACCCAGGGTTGGATGTTCAGTCCTTGAGGGGGCCACTTAGGGATCTGGGGCAAAATCAATACTTGGTCCTGCTAGTGAAGGCAGGAGGCTGGACTTGATGACCTTTCAAGGTCCCTTCCAGTTCTAGGAGATAGGATCTCTCCATTAATTTAATTTAATTTAATTTAACTTAACATATCTGGAGGAAAGGAGCCATGATATTATTTCCTACCATGTTCAGACACAGGAAAATCTAATTTGAATTGGACTCCCTTGAGTATCTCTACTGAGAGTCCAAAGGGACTAACCTGGACATTGTTCTAATCTAAAAATCAGACACCAAAGGCTTCCCAGAGGAACTGACAGAGACACTGTCTAACATGGTGACAAAATCCATAAGACTTTTAATTTGTAAAACAAACATCTTCACAAACTCTCTGAAGTAGTCCAAAATCTACTTTTCCAAAAATTACACATTAGAGTTCTCACACAGTCTCTGACCCAAAACAAACCCAACTGTGGAGCATACCATGAGGTAAGAACACAGGAAATACAAACACCTTCCTTCCCCTCCAATCTTCCTCCTCCAGAGATAAATGAAAAGTCTTCTCTTTGCAAGGTAAGAAAAAAAATCACTACTGTGATTACCAAAAATTCAGGGACCCTTTGAAATTCCAAAACGTACTTATGGGAAACTCCACCCAACCAACAGACCAACGAGTAAGAAAAATCTATGGACATACTCCTTACATTCTAACAACATTTATGGACACTTTCAAAGTATTCTAAAGTCTCACACCAATCCCCACCCAGATTATCATGGTTCACAGACTGGCTTTGAGCAATTTAGAGGCTTATGGAGAAAAACACAAGATTTGGTAATGTTAATTTTAAAACTCCACAATGGTGTTTTCTGTGGATGAAAAGTTGAGAGAGAATCATTTAGTTTAACCCTTTTCAAATATTTTCTAATGGGTTCAGATAGATCAGTATCCAGTTGTCTGGATTTATATACAGTAAAATCCATATTTTATGAACTAATTGAGAATTGAACAGTCCATAAAATCAAAAAGTTCATAACATTGAACACCTGAAAATTACAGAAGTTACATTGCATAGTATACATAATGAACGGTAACAAATGTATACAATAAAAATGATTTTTCTTTGAGACAACTGAATCCCTTGCTATCAAATCTCTTAGTTTTTAAACCTGTACAATTGCTTGAACTTTGGATGAAGGACTGAAGTCATATTTGGCAGCAGGAACCTGACTTAGACAGCAGAAAAATGATTCATATAACTGATCATTCAAAGATTGATGTTCATAAAATCAGGGTTCTACTGTATGTTTACATCTATTGATAAGGGATAAACTCTGCTGACAAGCTGGATAAGCTAGATGCATTTTATCCACCTAGTAATAACACTTCTTTAATCTTACAATTTCTTCTCTCTACATAGTTAACAGCTTTGTTTTTAAAAGTTAAACAGAGAAAGATAGTTCTAAGTTACGTATGGAAGAAGCAGCTCTTGCTAACCTGGGATGTGTGGGTGGGAGTCTCTTATATTATTAGGGTCACATACTCTCCCTTTACTGGAATAGACTGTAGAGAACTATGTCAATAACTATGCTAGAGAACTGATCAAGAGCGAGGTTACAAAAATATCACAGCTATTTCCACAGTGGGTAAGTTAGCTGCTCTGTGGTAATTTCACATCTCCTGCTTCCAGTATCTTCAGATAAAGACACTGTCTGCTATCCAACCAATAAGATACACTTTACCAGACCCCACACACAGACAGAAAACCATTTGTTAGGCCACAATCTTAAAATGAGTCGAGCATCATAAATTTATAAATCCCCAAGAAAGGAACAAATATGCAACTTCCTGGAGGAGGGACTTTGGAGACAGAGGAAGAAGGTGAAGGGGGAATATCAAGGAAATGTGTGAAAACATGCAGACAAGTAGCAAGTGAAAGTTGTTTTGTTTCGTGAACTCTTAAAATGCAAACCATGATGCAGAACATACCGTATGTCAGATAGGCTATATAACACACCAAACCATCTCACTGCTGTGTTTGAAAGACACTTCTACTTTGGTGACAATGTCATTTGTTCATGACTTTGGGACATCCAATGTAGGGCTGGACTTGCATTACCAGATATCATAGTTCAGGGCAACTAAATCTGTTTTCCCCATCTGCGGTCTACCAATGGCACCCAACTCTAGGCTCCTGGCTCCTCAGCCATCACCTCCTTTGGGTAGAGATCCGCGTCTCTTGCCCTCCTGACTGGGGTTTTTCCAGGCTCCACAGTTCCCTGCCCACACTGTGATTTCCTCAGCAAGCCAGACGGCCAGCATCTGTGCTCTGCTTTCTCTTTTGAGCGCTATGAACAATGTAACTATCAGCAGTTACAAGTTACCATACAGCTCCTTGTAAGCAAGCACATTTATTTGAAAGGTGAAAGCACCGCAGAGGAAAAATATTAATAAAAATAAAAGAACCTATACACACGCTAATAAGCAGAGACGACTTGTACCTGCTGATGGGGGGCCCACAATTTAAAGGTTTGGCTGCCCCCTGAACAGCTTGAGTCCCGCTCTGCCCCTTTCCCCTGGGAGACGTACCTCAATCTCCCCTCCCAGAAAGCAGCAGCTCCTCCCTGCAGCTCCCAGCTGTTGCTCTTGCCTCTTCCCATGGCATGCAGCTTGCTGGTTCTGGCAGCTGCTGACAGGGAGGAGGGGTCTGGCTGCACCATGTGGCTAAGCAGGGCTGGCAAACACTGGCAGAAGTCAGGGAGAGGGCACGGGACCCCACATGCCCCCCCACACACATTGCCTCTGTTAATAAGCTTACTAAAGGTCACACCTGAAGGGCTCTGGAAGGAGTCAGTCCTTCAAACCCCACCAAGAGTATTTTCTGTGGTTACAAGTTCATAACAGTCTGAGCTCATAATTAGCACAACCATGAATAATTCAGTCTTTTCTTTATACAGCTTGGGCCTTTGATCTTCAGGTTCCAAGAACAGGTGATCAGCAGACAAAGCAGAATGTGACGAATTACAAAGGAATCTTACAAAACTGGGTGACTGGGCAACAAAATGGTAGATGAAATTCAATGTTGATAATGAATTGGCCACTGTTGGAAGATTGGACATTGAGCTTTATGGACTATTGGTCTGAGCCAGGACGATCATTCTTATGTTCTTATGACAACGGTCCACACCTCGGGGAGCAGCTGTTTTCTAAATTCTTCATGAGCCTGCCCATCTTCTCTACTATATACCAGTAATTTGATGATGGCAAGCAAAATTAATTGCACATAGTTGAAAGGATATACTCATAATGAAAAAAACTGATATTATGCTAAGGAAAAAAAAGAGCATACTCTGGAATTGGCTGATTATGATAAATCTGAAGTTTTCAAATGTAGGCACCTAAAGCCAGCCATCTAAAAAGTAGTCAGATTTTCAGCAGTGCCAAGAAAACGTAGTTGCCAGTGGTTTTAATGGGAATTACTGTTGCTTAACTCCCTCTGGGGAAAAAAACAACAACTGTTACCTATCTTTTTGTAACTGTAGTTCTTCGAGATGTGTTACTCATGTCCATTCCATTCTGGGTGTGCGCGCGCCCATGTCCGTGGTTCTGGGACAGCAGATCTGTCCCGAGGGGCAGCTACGGCAACATGGTTACCGAAAGGTTCAGCAACGTTCTGAACCAGTGCTGGTGAAGCCACATGGGGGCTATTAGGATAATCTTTGCCCTGTCCTGCTTGATCCTCACAAGAACCATGTGAATCAACGGCAGTGGCGGGAAGGCATACATTAGAGGCCCCAATCACGGGATGAGAAATGCATCTGATACGGAGCCCCTGTCCATCCCCCGGATCAAACAGAATATGTGGTGGCATTTCCTGTTTTGCCTCGATGCGAACAGGTCCACCTGGGGAGTTTCCCACATCTAGAAGATTATGCTGACCGCCTCTGGATGGAGCGACCACTAGTGGCGAGACGAGAAGGTCCTGCTGAGGTGATCAGCTAAGATGTTCTTGCTTCCGGGCAGGTGTGGGACTACCAGATGAATGGCATGCCATAAACAAAAATCCCAAAGGTGGAGAGCTTCTTGACAAAGGGCTGACAACCTGGCTCCACCCTGCCTGTTGATGTAATACATCGTGGCAGCATTGTCCATCAGGATCTGCACCACCTTGTCCTTCAGGTGGAAAAAGAAAGCCTGGCAGGCCAGGCAACCGCTCTGAGCTCCCGGACGTTGATATGGAGGGCCAGATCATCCCTCAACCAGCGGCACTGGGTGCTTAGCTCGCTCAGATGGATGCCCCAACCCAGGTCCAAAGCTTCGGAGACCAGAGTCAGCGACAGGGACGGGGCCATGAAAATTGCAGGGTTTAGTCCCAAGAAACTATGTCTAGTACCCAGTGGTCCGCGATGAAGTTGAACGGTAGGGACGAAGACGATCGAGGAAAGAACAAGGTGGATCTGGGGAGCTGACTAGGGTGTCGCTCTTGAGCGCACCTTCAAAATGAGCGCTACTGGCCCACAGAATGTTTTGGTGATGGTGATGACTAAAGCTCATGTCTCTATCCCTTCTCCTTGCAGACCCCTGACGAGTCTGCCAAGGCCTTGTTGGTGCGGGCGTCTGGAACTGCTTCCTTGCAGACTGTGGCGTATGCATACCCAGTGAACGAAGGGTGGCCCGAGTGTCCTTTAATCCATGCAGCCTCACATACATCTGCTCTGCAAAGAGTCCATTCCCGCTGAATGGGACATCCTGGATCGAGGTCTACATCTCTTGGGACAGGCTGGCAGTCTGAAACCAGGAGCTGAGCCTCATGACCACCGACAAAGCGACCACCCTAGCCTCCGAGTCTGCAGTGTCACATGCCATTTGGAGAGAGCACCTTGCTGCCGCGGAAACCTCCTCCACCAGGGTGCTGAATTCCTGGCCCAAACCTTGAGGGAGGGACTCCTTGAACTTACAGAGAGAGTCCCATAAATTAAAATTGTATCTGCCCAAGAGGGCCTTGTGGTTCGTCAGCCGGAATTGTAGGCTGGCTGCCGAATACATTTTTCTCCTGAAAAGGTCCAGTCTTTTGGCCTTTTTATTTTTGGGAGTTGAACTGGTATGCCCCCGCTTGTCCTTCTCGTTGACTGCAGAGACGACCAGTGAGCCCGGAGGTGGATATAAAGGTAGTCCAACCCTTTGGCCAGGACGGAGTACTTTTTGGCCCTTTTGGAGGTGGGAGGGATGGATGATGAGGTTTTCTTGAGGGCCTTGGCAATTTTCAGGACCCCGTCATACACTGGTAGTGTAACACGGGCAGGGGTAGAAGCTGGGAGCACACTGAACAAGATGTCTGCCTGCTCTGCCATCTCCCCCACCTCTATAATAAATAATAATAATAATATATTGAGATATACCTATCTCACAGAGCTGGTAGGGACCTTGAAAGGTCATCGAGTCCAGCCCCCTGCCTTAACTAGCAGGACCAAGTACTGATTTTTGCCCCAGATCCCTAAGTGACCTCCTCAAGGATTGAACTCAACCCTGGGTTTAGCTGGCCAATGCTCAAGCCACTGAGCTATCCCTCCCCCTCTAGGCCCAAGTTCTTGGCCACCCATCGAAGCAGGGTCTGGTGTTCTTTAAAATCATCCAGCGGGCTGGCCTTCGAGGATCCCATGACTGCCTCATCCGGGGCTGAGGACGATGACTGTACCACCGGGGCAGGCCCCGAGGCATCATCCCCTATGGGGGAAGGGGGTTTTGGGGTGGGTGCTGTGTCCTCTACCCCGACCCACTGAGCCCGGTGCGCCAACTGTTGCTCCAAGGTGGTGGCAGATGAGCAGTGCAAAGGGAGCATCGTCATCACTGGCATACCACACGCACTCCAATAAGGCTGCTGCACTGGCCATTGGCCGTGCTGCCTAGGTGGTGCTGTAGAAGTCAACGCGGCCTCAGGTGCCCAATCATGCTGGTGGAGTCTCAGCGAGGGGTTAAACTGCCTTCTTTGTCAGAGGAACCTCATTCCAGTGACCATGGTGGGGCTGTCACAGCCTGTGTCTGCTTGCTGACCGTCGCCACCGGAGACTGGTGCTTGGAGTGGGAGGATTGGTGCCGGTGTAGGGGGGGCTGGTATCATGACGGGGAGCGCTCCCACGGGCAGGCGATGGATATCTGTGCTGAAAGGACGACCGGCGGGAGGGCTAACTGCCGGTAGTATGGAGACCGGTGCCTCCTCCTAGGCGATCTGCGTTGAGATGGCAGGAATCATGAACACGATGCCGGTGACCAAGGGCGAACCCCAGAGGATCTGAGCTGTTATGATGGAGATCTGTGGTGCGGAGACAGAGAGCGCTGCCTTGGCTCGCGGGATCAGCAGTGCTCCACTGCCGCCTGGGGGGGTCTTAAAGGCTGGCTTGCCCTTTTAGGGAGACTTTGATGCGTCTTGTGGCACGGGTGGAGGCCTCTTCTCTCTCGGCGACAGGGGAGCTTGGGAAGGCATCAATGTTGCCACAAGTGTGGGTCCCCTACTGCTCCTGGGAGTTGGTGGTGGATCCTTTAAGGGGCTAAGGGCCCCGACCGGGAAGGCACATCCACTTGGCTCTGGAGTGACTGGGCAGCCCGAACTGGGTCCTTTGCCCGATGTCCTGTGGCCTTTCTTGCCTGGTGCTGGGGAGCCCTGCTTCTTAGTTTTCTTTCTGGGCACCAGCGATGGGGAGTGGTGCCAGGTGGAACCCGGTGCCCTGGATACACTGCACACCGAGGCCAAGATACTAGGAATTGAGTCTTGGTGGGACGGGTCTGAAGTCGGACAAAGGGCAGCCTCCATGAGGAGAACCCTCAAACAAATATCCCACTCTTTCTCAGTCCTATGTCAAAAGTTTTTACAAATACAACACTTGTCCTTCACATGTGATTCCCCCAAGCACTTGAGGCAGCTGTTGTGGGGGTCACTTACAGGCACAGGCCTGTTACAGTCCACGCAGGGCTTAAACCCCAGAGACTGGGGCATGCCCTGCCTGGGGCAAAGTCCCCACTGGGACTCTAACTTCTAACTACACTTAACAACTACTTAACACTAACTACTATAAACAACTATTTACAAGGCCCTAAGGCTCGAAGTCAGAAGAGACAAAACCGCTAGCCCTTGCTATGCAAGGAAAGATGCGCCGACTAACTACCATGGGCAGTAAGAAGGAATTGAGAGGGTGTAGGACCAGCAGCACCTGATATACTGACACACGAGCATGGCACTCAAGGAGGCGCCACATCTGATGCGACGGATACCGCTAAGGCATAAATCTCCGATGACTGCGCACATGGGCGCATGCACACCTAGAATGGAATCAACATGAGCAAGCACTCGAAGAAGAAAATCAGATTACTTAATGTAGGTGCCCAAGTATGGAACCTTAGGTTAAACATTTTAGCCTCTGATTATGGCTTGGGATAACAATGTCCCTTCCTTATTACTGTCTCTTTTAGAACAAGCTAAAGAGAATGCCCCTATTCTACCCTGTCTGTGACACTGAACAATTCTAAAGGGAAGTGCTGTGTAACAACCTGCCACAGTCAAGAATGCCATTTCTGCATTGCCTTCCCACCAATTTCAAGAGCTGGGACTCAAATGATAATTCAAGACATTAATACGAGTATTACAAACCCTTCTAGGTAAGATAGACTGCTGTTACTACATACTTAACTACAAGGAAAGAAACTAACACCCAAAGCAGCAGGGCTTTCCCATAACAAACCAACCCCAGACAAAATTGCTTAACGTACCGTTGCCAGTATTAGACACCCCCATGGAAAGAAACAAAGGACACTAGGGAGCTCTTATGTTCTTTTTCCTAAGCATGACTCTCCAATGTTTCCAATGCAACACAGGAGTCACACTGTCAATTTATTCTACATCTTCCTCTCCACGTTTTGTGCTGCATTTTTTATTTAATTTGCTTATATAAGAGTTGAAAGTATGCAAAAGCAAGATATCACCAAAGCTGCTATTTTTGTAAGATGGGGTTCCAAATAATCATTTCTAGATATAAAAATACCACAAATTATTTTAAATGCAAACCAAAACAAGTGTCAGGACCTAATTAAGTCAATTGAAATATCACTTTCACATACTACTTTTACAGATAATTTAAGATAAATGTTTGTACATGCAGAATAAGATTAAATTGAAAGAGCGATCTCAATCAAGATAATATTTACCTTTAAATAACATTTTAAAATAAATATTTTCAACTCTCTTCATTTAATAAATTAATTTTTAAATGGTGTGGGTATGAACATGCGTGCAAAAATGTGTCTAGTTTCTGGCATAGACATTTCTAGAAAATTCCGGAACGTATTTTGCCAGGGGAGATTGTTTTGTCTTGGTTTGGTAACGGCAAGCCAAGTTTAATTTTTGATCATTTTAGAATATTTGCTCATCATTTCAAAAGTTACTAAAGAAATTTTAAGAATGGCAAGGCTCAAGTTCATTGCCATTTGTTTTCAAAACTTCTGAGTGCCCTTTATGAAATCTAGTGAATTTCATGTTTTACTAAACCTAATGGAATGTTGAAAATGAGGTCCTGCTTTCCTGTTTGTGATGGTAGAGGCCTAACTGCTAGAGAAAGATCACAATTAAACATGGTATCCACAGTGAAGTGTAGAGCAGCTACTAGCTTAGATGTAAAAGTGTAAAGAAAAATATATGTATATTTTGTGCCTTTTACAGAAATATTTGTCTCCAGCGGAGGGCCAGTAATATGCTATAAAGGGTTTGTAGATTTTTACCAAAGAAGGCAGTAAACGCTACTTCCACTACAAAGGACTAAATGATCAAATACTAAATCCAAATGAAAATACAATCCTCACCTATATGTTATTGCTCCTCAGGCTCAACAACTCAAAACCTGCGACCAGTGCAGTCAACAATAAAAACTGAAAGCTGCTTACGATGCTAGATCATTACCTAAAATACCAGTATACACATCATTGGGAAGAACAAATCAAAGACACCAACAAGCTAGACTACTACAGATCATACACAGATCTATTACAACTAAGTAGCTGACTACCTCACCACAACGTGCAAAAGTAAGATAGACTTTCCCCACCTGCAGAATCAGTGACCATAAACTGAAATATGGAATTTGTGGAAAGTGGGAGGCAAAAACCATAGTCTAAACCTGGAAAGGAGTGACTATGCACACGACGTGACAAAGGGGGAACTGAAATGGACTTTCTACTCCAATACCCCAAATACAAAGAAGTGTGAGAAAGAAATTTCCTCAAATTATCAGGAATCATAAAAAGACATATCATCAGAAAGTGATGAGGAAAACAATTGTGCCTGACTCTAGGAGAAAGGAGATATGGCACTGTATTACACACAGTCACCCACACCATGTCAGGAATAGACAATAAATGGATACAGGGGATCAAATCCAGACATAGTGTCAGGTTTCAGAGTAACAGCCGTGTTAGTCTGTATCTGCAAAAAGAAGAACAGGAGTACTTGTGGCACCTTAGAGACTAACAAATTTATTAGAGCATAAGCTTTTGTGGACTAGAGCCCACTTCTTCGGATGCATATAGAATGGAACATATATTGAGGAGATATATATACACACATACAGAGAGCATAAACAGGTGGGAGTTGTCTTACCAACTCTGAGAGGCCAATTAATTAAGAGAAAAAAAACTTCTGAAGTGATAATCAAGCTAGCCCAGTACGGACAGTTTGATAATAAGTGTGAGAATACTTACAAGGGGAGATAGAGTCAATGTTTGTAATGGCTCAGCCATTCCCAGTCCTTATTCAAACCGGAGTTGATTGTGTCTAGTTTGCATATCAATTCTAGCTCACCAATGTGATATATGCCATCATGTGGCAGCAATGCCCCTCTGCCATGTACATTGGCCAAACCGGACAGTCTCTACGCAAAAGAATTAATGGACACAAATCTGACATCAGGAATCAAAATACTCAAAAACCAGTGGGAGAACACTTTAACCTGTCTGGTCATTCAGTGACAGACCTGCGGGTGGCTATATTACAACAGAAAAACTTCAAAACCAGACTCCAACGAGAGACTGCTGAGCTAGAATTGATATGCAAACTAGACACAATCAACTCCGGTTTGAATAAGGACTGGGAATGGCTGAGCCATTACAAACATTGACTCTATCTCCCCTTGTAAGTATTCTCACACTTATTATCAAACTGTCCGTACTGGGCTAGCTTGATTATCACTTCAGAAGTTTTTTTTCTCTTAATTAATTGGCCTCTCAGAGTTGGTAAGACAACTCCCACCTGTTTATGCTCTCTGTATGTGTGTATATATATATCTCCTCAATATATGTTCCATTCTATATGCATCCGAAGAAGTGGGCTGTAGTCCACGAAAGCTTATGCTCTAATAAATTTGTTAGACATAGTGTGTAACCCTATCATGGGTGGGTTGTGTCTGCCTCTGACAGATACCTCAGGGCCTTTTTCTTGCACTCTGGCAAAACTTGCATAGATTGTCATGCCTATAAGGTCTCTTGAATGGAACTGTTGTATTTATGGCACCAAGCTGAATGAAAGGTTCAAATGATTTCCCTCTCTCTACAGAACTTCCTCATTTCTCTTGAGTATTGCTGTATCATGCCTCCCAGAAATCACTTTTATATCTGGGGCTCATTAAATACTTCTTTCTGGAGAGCACATTTTTCACTTCTGAAATGCACTGAATTCCATCAAATATCTGATTTTGTTTTTAAAATGTTGACTATTCTTATTCCAACTAAAATGTAAAAGGTTGTCTAGAACTTTCTGGCACCCACTGAATGTGAATAGTAAATATTTTTAGTTCCTTAGAGTTGATGTCACCTCAGTATTTGATTATACAAGTATCTCACCATATCACAACATAATCAACATCTCAATAAAGTAATGCCTATATTTAGTATTTTAGAATACACTCATGCCTGGGATTTTCAATGGACACAAAAGGAATTACAATGGTATTTGGGTGCTTAACTTCTTTAGGCTCCTTTTAAAATCTCAGCCTATAATTTAAAAAGTGAAAAAATAATACAACACTTATCTCAGATCTTGATGAGTAAAAGATTTTTAAAATCCAAAAAACTAATGTTTATAAACAACAGTGCTTCTATAGTCCTTTACATATTCAAAAGTACCTTACAAGCACTGGGTGAAATCCTGTCCCAAATGAATTCTGTCATAAAACTCTCATTGACTATTTCACCAATTGTCAATAACAATGCTTCCTTGCTCAAATATAAACAACAACAAAATGAACACATGGGAAAAATGTATATAGGTCTTTTGCAGTTTTTCTGAAAGCCTCTCTAATGACAAAATGCTAGTAGGCAATGTCATGGAGGTTGCTTCCCCTGGCTCAAAAAAGTTAACTTCACAGCAGCCCATTAGGGTTCAGCCCCCCCACTCATTGGGGCATAACTTGAGTCTGAGGCATAGCCTTCATCCGAAATACTTTACAGCATCCAGCATGATGTACTGCAGGAATGCTATGGAGATAAGTTATTTCTGAAGCAAGTCCGCTATAAAAAAGTTTGCTGTAACTACTATATGAATATACAAAACTTTTGAAGATCACAAAGCTGTCCCAGATCACAGAAAAAAGCTGTTCTTTCATACTTTTCATACTTTAAAATCAACAAATCCTCATCCTTCCCCTTTCATATCTACAGATACTGCCTATGGGATAGATTGTAGGTTATAAATTAACTCCTATTTGTACACACAGGTTTAAGGATGTGGAACAATTTATATTATTTTTCATCAGATATACAGGAATATTTGATTGTACTGTCTAATCAGTGTGTGTCCATCTCAGTTTCTCCCCCCAAACAGGAATATTAATGCCTCCAGAAGTTTCTGGCATCCTCTGGATTTTTGTAAACAAAAAACCTGGCAGTATACTCAATCGAGAACTTGGCAGAGTGCATTATGGCAATTTTCAAATCCAGTTCACTAAGCTCATTTTTCATGTTAAAGAACCCCATTCTTTTTTCTGAGAGCACTGGGGTAAGGAGGAGGCCCATTTTCCTCCCAGGGAAGTTTGGAATACAATCTTTAGTATCATCTTCTTCATACCCAGACTGCCACAAGGCAGAAACAATTCTATGCATCTCATTTGCTTCTGTTTTAGAAACAGGAGGCTTCCTAACCAAATCAGGCAGACAAGATCCCAAATTTCATGGTTCAGCAAACCATCACATGGAAGTCTATTTAATAAAACTAAAATAAAAAAAAAATCACCTCTTTGTTTCCCCAGAGATCTCAACTGGCTTAAATTCTTTGTGTTTGATATTCTTCCATCTTATCCATGCACAGTTAAGCTTATTTACATTTTCATATTGCATTATGCCATGGGCATGTATTTGAGGTTAGTAACCTGCAAATCAAGACCTTGGATGTTCACCAAAGTGTCTGATTTTTTTCCTCTCCAGTCCCAAAACTATCTTGCAATCCAGTCAATTTGAATGTGTAGTTACTGCAGCCTTTTTATAACTGATGTTTAACTAATATCAATAATCAGACAAAGATACATATCAATCTTATACACCAAAGATTGGGGCGGGGAGGGGAGGGGGAATAAATTCATCCTGTTTTCAGAAACCTTCTCCAGGGAATCAATCAATTTGGCCTACAGAAGATAAAAATAGAGAAAGTTTTTCATACTTCTCACTTTGTAAAAGCAAAATAAACTTCTCAGGTATACTCAGAATCATGTTCAAAACAGTCAATGTTTCCAGAGCTCAGACACCAGTACAAAGTACGAAAGAACAGCTTTTTTCTGTGATCTGGGACAGCTTTGTGATCTTCAACAATTTTGTATATTCATATAGTAGTTACAGCAAACTTTTTTATGCTTTAGGTCTCATCACTTCAACTGATTCTGAACAAATATTTTAAGAGAATTATATTCAATAAATTTGGTATCAAAATTTAAGTTTAACAAAAATAAATTTAAAAAACTATCATGAGAAATGTCTCCTTGTCTTTTTATTCAAGTTTCAATTTAAAAAAAAAACAAAACAAAAACAAACAAACCTCCTACAGTGTTTGCAACCCAAACATCGGTGCATTGTGCTAGTGCATAAGAATCAAAGTGAAACTGACTGTAACAAAAGATAAAACTGACCAGACGATTTTTATTGTCCAAGTCAAGCAAAGTTTAAACAGTAGGTAATGAATTCTGAATTACTAAATTTTGTGAAATTATAAGTGAACAAAAAAGGATACTGCAAACAAAATGCACTAAGTTCACAACTGTAGTTCATTTTTATGATATTTCATAACATATTAGTAAACTTTATTTTAAGACTCTTTCCATTGTAATGAATGGAAGCAGGAACAAATCTACACTGAGCTATTATATCTTGGCTGAGGGGTTGAGGAAAGACCATTTTTTTCCCCAACAAAATGTGAGAATTAGAAAAATGCAGATGAGGAAGATTCTACTTTAAAACTGAAAGCATTTTATAGCTGTCAGGGTTCCTTCCCCACTCTGAACTCTAGGGTACAGATGTGGGCACCCGCATGAAAGAATCCCTAAGCTTATTTTTACCAGCTTAGGTTAAAAACTTTCTCAAGGCACAAACTCCACCTTGAACAGTATGCTGCCACCACCAAGTGAATTAAACATTCAGGTAGGGCCACTTGGAGCCCTACCTTCCTCAAATATCTTCCCCCCCCCCCCCCAAGTCCCTACACCCCCTTTCCTGGGAAGGCTTGGGAATAATATCCTCACCAATTGGTACAGTACACAGACCCAAACCCTTTGATTTTTCATTGTTTTAAGATCCATCAGGTTCTTAAAAGAAGAATTTTAATTAAAGAAAAAGTAAAAGAATCACCTGTGTAAAATTGGGATGGTAAGTACTTTACAGAATAACAAAAAACTCAAGAACACAGAGGATCTCTCCTCTGGGCAAAACCTTAAAGTTACAAAACCAGGGCTAAACCTCCCACTTAGACAGGGGAATTCACAAGCTAAAACAAAAGGTAATTTAACGCATTTATTTTCTGCTATTACTTACTATTTCTGCAAGACTAGATGCTTAGTTCAGATATACTTAAGAAGATTTAAATTCCCTGCCTGGTTTCTTGGCTGGCTCCGAGAAGACACAGACCCAAAACCTTCCCCCACAGATTTGAAAGTATCTTTTCCCCTTATTGGTCCTTTTGGTCAGGTGTCACCCAGGTTATCTGAGCTTCTTAATCCTTTACAGGTAAAAGAGGAATTAACCCTTTACAGGGTAAAGAGGGATTTTATGCTACCCTTAGCTTTATGTTTATGACAATAGCCTAGAAATATTTATATTAAAAGGATAAATTTTTAGTATTTTTAAACAAGAGTTTCTCTTAAGATTTAGAACAACTACTGAACATATCACTCAGAAGGTGCTGGAATAAGTAAACAGATGCTATGAAACATCAAGGACCATGAAAAAAAAACCATCATAAAGTGACAAAATAGCGACAAAATAGCAGAGATATAATTAAGACCAGGAAAAAAATATCACTAACACCCATCACTCATTTTCAACAGGAAACTGAAGAGATGTATACACTATGACTTAAACATTCACACAACACACACACAAATTCCATTCTTCCTGAGAAGCAGAAAAAAAAAATTATATCCCTTTGGGCTAAAATTAACCAAAGTTCAATAGCCTGACAATATAAGCATGCCGATTCACATACGTCTGAATTCAATTCAGTGTCACAAAAATGACTTTCTGAGAACCATTGTTGTATTTTTTATTTCACTTCTGATCAACAGGAAAAAAAAATATGAAAAAAGACAAACAAAACCCAGGAAATGCATTTTCCCAACAGCTATACTTAAAAGTGTAAACATTTTGAGATGTTGACTCCTGCCTTCAACTGGCTCATGATGCCAGCTTCCATTGCCTACTTATTAAATTTTCAAACAAGCACCTTCATGCTTTTTCCCTTCCTTTCCCTGCCCACATGGGAGGAGCGCCCCATAAACTTCTGCCAAACTAACTCATTATCCTCCTTCAAACTCTCATCTGTCATAATGCCTACAAAAACCTCAACAGTTAGACCACTGGTGCACTGAGACCACAGCCTATTATGCTGACCGATACTGTCTCACTGTTCCTTTATACTCCACCATCTGTACTCTCGTCTTGTACGTCGATTGTAAACTCTTTGAGACAAGAACTATCCTTTGTTTGTTTATACAGTGCCTAGCACAATGGGGTCCTGATCCATGACGAGGGCTCTTAGGAACGAATGTTAGGAACAAACTTTTCCCTTGGGCGAGTCATTCTGTATGATAGGTTTATTACACACGTAGTACTGGTTACCATCAGAGGCAGGATGCTGAACTTGATGGACCCGTAGTCTGATCCATGTTCCTAAAAGCTCTTCTAAATCTAAAGTAATTCCCCTGAAGTATAGCTATTATAGACAAAAATCAAACAGACAACCTTGTTTGTGAAAATGGACACAGGCTTGTACAAACATACATACATTAAAACTTCAAAAAGTAAACTACTTCTTTATTAAAAAACATCAGTAAATCAATAATGATAAGATAAAAATGGTAGCTGATTTTGTTGTTCTTCGTTCGTATGGCTTGGATAGGTAGCAACAACTACAAATTTATGAGGAAGTATAATCATTGCTATGTTCACTTGGAAGTCGGTAAAACGACATCCAGTGGCCAATTGACGACATTGGTATGTTGGTGGATTTGTACAAAACACAGGGCACAAAAAAAACCAGCACTTTACAGAAGCACCACATGGAGGTTGTCATTTTGTTAAGAATGATTTATGGAGTGGACAAACTTAATTCCTAATTCAAATCAGAAGACATTTGTAGTAATCTTTTATATGTTACAAAATACACAAAAAGTCTCCCTTGTCTCTATCTCACTCATACACACACCAACAGTTATAACATGTGATGTTATAACAGAATAATGTTCTCTCCCTCTTCATTCACCAAAGTTCTTTGAAGTTTTGCTTACCTTCTTTATCAGCAAATAACTGACTATCTGCAATGACTTTTGGCATCTCTGGATTGTAACGAGTTCCCTCTGGAAAAATCACAAGATACATCTGTGGGATTAAAAAAAATATATATGCACATATTTCTAAAATCAGACATAGCATATAATTTCTAAAAACATTAATACAATTTTGGGCTTACACATGAGATTAACATCACATTCCAGATACAGCTGCAAGTATTGGAAGAAAATCAACACTCATTACAAAGCTATAGGAGGCTTACTTTAACTATGTCACATACATTGCTGGTTCATTTGCAATGCTACAGTTTAGGGTTTAAAACTATTTTCAGTCATTAACCCAATTTTCAGGGTTTTATATGTCTGCAGTAAAAAGCCCATTAGGTGATTTAACAAATTTTAAGAGGAAAGATAAAAAAGCCACATACCAAAGGGCAGATTAGGAAATCAATTGAGGAAATAAACAGCAGGAGCAGCTGAGCTAAGAACAAAATTCTTGTTCTCATAATAATCTTTAGTAGTATTCAACTTGAAATACAACGGGAGAATGAACTCTAAATATAAAGTGTTTACTCTTTTCCATTGATATATCACAGGCGATCTAAACTGGATTTTCTGCTTTACCACTGATGTTATTTTTAACTTAAAGTTTAACATAATGAAGAAAGTTATCTCAGACCCCATAATCACCAGAAGGTCTATTAGTTGACCAATATAAATTCCACAATGTTAAATGACAATGCTGCATACCTTTGATTGGATTTTCATTAAAATCATACATAATATGCATTGGAAATGCCATGCTATAGCAAAGGTTAACTAGCATGAAATTAAACAGGCTTTTCTTTTACTCAGTGTAAAATCATGTCAGCCAGTTGTGGTTAACCCAAATAGCTGATTTCTCTGGTGTCATAGCAGAGGTGGGTCTTTTGGAAAAAGATTTGAAGGAAGAAAAAAAGGTAGTGGCTTTACAGATAGTCAAAGGAAGGTGTTCCACACATAAGAGCAGTGGAGAAGAAGTTACGGAGAGGTTGGAGTCAGAAGCTGACACCTGAGAAGACAAGACCGGCATCTGTGGAATGAAGTCTTTGGAGGGAAAAGGGATGGGATAAGAGACAGGAATGGACCATTATCGAAGGTCAAAGTTATGAAGAGCCCTAAATGGTAGGAAAAGAAGCTTAAGATTTATGCAGTGGAACTTAGAGAGCAAGTGGAGGTGATATGGTCAAGGCAACATGCAAAAATCTTAGTAGCTACATTTTAAACTAACTGGAGGGAGCAACTTGGGTGGTTTGCAAAAGTGTAGAGAAAGAGGCAACATCTTGATTGTCATGAGAAAGATTTGATTAAGAAAGCTTCAGCTGCATGGACAGAGTTAAAAATAGGATGGAATTTAATTGCAGACAAAAAAGTGACAGGACTTGGATACAGCCTGGATGTGTAGAGGAAAAGAGGAGGAGGAGTCAAAGATGACACCAGTCCAGAGTGACAGGGAGTAGAGTGGTCATAGTCATAGCATCATAGGACTCGAAGGACCCTCAGTAAGTCATCTAGTCCAGTCCACTGCACTGAGGCAGGACTAAGTATTAGGCCATCCCTGAGAGGTGTTTATCTAACCTGTTCTTAAAAACCTCCAAATCTCAGGTATTCACAACCTCCCTGGGTAATTTGTTCCAGTGCTTAACTACCCTTACAGTTAGGACGTTTTTTCCTAATGTAACCTAAATCTCCCTTACTGCAATTAAAGCCCCCTACACTTCTTGTCCTGTCCTCAATGGATAAGGACTACAATTTATCACCCCTCCTTTTTATAACAACCTTTTACATACATTAAGATTATGTCCCCCTCAGTCTTTTTTCCTCCAGACTAACCACACACAATGTTTTCAATCTTTCACGAGAACACAAGAACGGCCATACTGGGTCAGACCAAATGTCCATCTAGCCCAGTATCCTGCCTTCCAACAATGGCCAATGCCAGGTGCTCCAGAGGGTATGAACAGAACAGGTAATCATCAAGTGATCCATCCCCAGCTCTGACAAACAGAGGCTAGTGGCACCATCCCTGCCCATCCTGGCTAATAGCCATTGATGGACCTATCATCCATGAACTTATCTTGTTCTTTTTTGAACCCTGTTACAGTCTTGGCCTTCACATCCTCTGACAAGGAGTTCCACAGGTTGACTGTGCGTTGTGTGAAAAAATACTTCCTTTCGCTTATTTTAAACCTGCTGTCTATTAATTTCATTTGGGGACCCCTAGTTCTTGTGTTATGAGAAGGAGTAAATAATACTTCCTTATTTACTTTCCCCACACAAGTCATGATTTTATAGACCCCTATCATATCCCCCCTTAGTCGTCTCTTTTCCAAGCTGAAAAGTCCCAGTCTCATTAATCTCTCCTCATATGGCAGCTGTTCCATACCCCTAATAATTTTTATTGCCTTCTTCTGAACTTTTTCCAATTTCAATATATCTTTTTTGAGATGGGGCGACCACTTCTGCATGCAGTATTCAAGATGTGGGCGTACCATGGATTTATATAGTGGCAATATGATATTTTCTGTCTTGTTATCTATCCCTTTCTTAATGCTTCCCAACATTCTCTTCACTTTTTTGACTGCTGCTGCACTTTGAGTAGATATTTTCAGAGTACTATCCACAATGACTCCAAGATCTCTTTCTTGAGTGGTAATAGCTAATTTAGACCCCATCATTTTATATGTATTGTTGGGATTATATTTCCCAATGTGCATTACTTTGCATTTATCAACATTGAATTTCATCTGCCATTTTGTTGCCCAGTCACCCAGTTTTGAGAGATCCTTTTGTAGCTCTTCGCAGTCTGCCTAGGACTTAACTATCTTGACTAATTTTGCATCGTCAGGAAATTCTGCACTTCACTGTTTACCCTTTTCCAGGTCATTTATGAATATATTAAATAGGACTGGGCCCATTATAGACCACTGGGGGACACCACTATTTACCTCTCTCCATTCTGAAAACTGACCATTTAATTTCTACCCTTTGTTTCCTATCTTTTAACCAGTTACCAATCCATGAGAGGACCTTCCCTCTTATCCCATGACATCTTACATTGCTTAAGAGCCTTTGGTGAGGGACCTTGTCAGGCACTTTCGGAAAATCTAAGTATACCATATCCATTGGATCCCACTTGTTCACATACTTGTTGACCCCCTCAAAGAATTCTAGTAGAGTGTGAGGCATAATTTCCCTTTACAAAAACCACGCTAACTCTTCCCCAACAAATTATGTTCATCTATGTGTCTGACAATTTTGATCTTTACTATAGTTTCAACCAGTTTGCCCAGTACCGAAGTCAGGCTTACCGGCCAGTAATTGCCGGGATCACCTCTGGAGCCCTTTTAAAAAATTGGCGTCACATTAGCTATCCTCCAGTCATTTGGTACAGAAGCTGATTTAAATTATAGGTCACAGACTACAGTTAGTAGTTCTTCAATTTCACATTTTAGTTCCTTCAGAACTCTTGGGTGACTTCCTGAGTCCAAGGATTGGGTTTTTTTTTTTTTTGCATTTGGGTGATGGCAGTGTTTACCAAGCCAAGGTCAAAGAAAAGCTGTAACCTTGGGAGTTTAATACAAGCTGGGAGTGGCAAGTATTAATTTTTAAAATCCTTGCGGGCCCCTATCTTCTGCACTCAAAGTGCCAGAGTGGAGATTCAGCCTTGACATGGTGGCAGCACGGTGGGATAGTTTTGAACCAGAAGCACAGATCTCAGGATTTTAAAAGGACACATTTTTCCTTTTGGCTGCTTGAAAGCCAGGGATTTTTCCCCCCCCTCTTTCTTTTCTTTTCTTTGCTGCCTGAGGGGAAACAGGCCCACAAAGGGATCGGCCTGCAAAGCCAGGGAGTCAAACAAGCCATTTATTTTCTTTTCTTTTCTATCTTCATGGCAATGAAATAGTTAGGCTAGGGTTGGACCGCCCTGTGCATGAGGTTGAGGTCAGGCACCAAAACCTTAGAAAAACTAGTCTTCCCAAAGTGGCACGCCACAGAGAAGACCGACCCAGATCAAGTCCAGACATCCAGCTCCCTGACGGAAATGAAGGGAGGGGATGGGGGACTGGGAACTTCCCAGGAGGGAAGGGTCAGCCCTCTCTTGACCCAAGATCTAGGTGCCAAGCCGGAGGGATGCTCTTAATCCAGAACGAGTTCTGACTGCAGAAGACAGGGATATTTCTTCCTACAAATGATGCACTTGGAAGCGGAGGAGAGGAACCAGGCGAAGCGCTTGGAGGCAGAAATGCAGGCAAAGCGCTTGGAGGCGGAGCTAGAGCTGAAGTGCTTAGACTTGGAAAGGGCTAAGCTGGGTCCACCAGGTAACCCTAACAGTCCTTTACCGCTCCCCATTCCAAGAAATTCCCCACATACAAGGTAGGCGATGATACAGAGGCCTTCTTAGAAAATTTCGAAAGGTCCTGCCTTGGATAGAACACCCCTATAGACCAGTAAATGGTGGAGTTGAGGCTGCAAATCAGTGGACCCTTAGCAGAGGTGGCAGCTGAAATGCCTAAAGAACACATGAATGAGTACGAACTTTTTAAACAAAAGGCCAGAATTAGAATGGGGTTAATAGCCGAGCATGTCTGTCAGCGGTTCAGAGCCCTAAGGTGGAAACCAGATGTGGCATTTTCCCGACACGTCTGCCACACTGTAAAAAATTGGGATGCCTGGATATGAGGAGCAAGTGTTAAATCTCTGGAAGATCTGTCTCTCCTAGTGCAGCAGTTCTTAGAGGGTGTTCCTGAGGCAATAGAAAGGTACATCGTAGATGAAAAGCCCAAAACTGTAATTGAGGCAGGGGAGATTGGAACCAAATGGGTGGAGGGGCGGAGAAGAAAAAAGCTAGTAGCAGTTGGTGTGGATACCAGAAGGGACAACCCGAGACGATACCCCACCATCTGAGTCAGCCCAAAGCCCCCCCTTGCAAGGAGGAGCCAGGGAGACTCCAGATGCCCTGTTGTCCTACCACCCCACACTCCAACCACCCACCTCGCCCCACCCCTCTCAGCTGGGAGATGCTTTAAATATAATGAGCAGGGGCACGTGAAGGTCAACTATCCCAAGAGCACCAGTCGACTACAACTCATCACCCCGGAGTCCTACCAAGAACCTTAGGGCCCGGATGTCTTGCAAATACCCCCAGAGCGAAGGGAAACTGAGTGTGGGTGGGAGGAAGATTACTGCGTGGATAGACACTGGAGCACAGGTGTCAGCTATCCACCAATCCCTGGCTAACAAAAAGGGTAGGGATGGTAACCCCCAGCCAGGCTAAACAGGTCTCCACACCTAACTCCATTCCTGAGCCTCCTACAGGAACCCAGCCAGAGGTGGTGGAACGAGACTCCAGACCAGCATCTATGGCAGGAGTTGTAAATCCAGTTCCTGGAACCCAGCCAGAACCAGCCCAAGGATTGGAACTGGCGGAGCAGTCAGCACCAAAGCCCATGCTTGCAATCCCACCAGAGTCAGGGGAGCCACCACCAAAGGGCGCCACAGAGTCTGCACCTGCAGCAGCAGCTAGACGGGCGCAAGAGGCTCAACTGGAGCCTGAAATACCACCTAGTGCATCAGCGGAGAGCAGTTAACAGTCAACCGAAACAACCCCATCACCTGCATCGCTCCCAGTGGGACCAGGCCCAAGTCCACAACCCAGCGTCTCCAGCATCAAGGGAACAGTTCCAGGCAGAGCAGGAAGGAGACACAAGGGAGCTTGGATTGTGGCATGGAGCGACCCACCGCCTCTCAGCTCTTCTAATAGGTCCAGGTATGTTATAGAAGTAGGACTCTTATACAAAAAGACTCTTTGTGGTGGGCACAAGAAGGACTGGCATCCTCAGAGACAGTTGGTAGTTCCAACTAAGTATAGGGAAAAGCTCTTGAGCTTAGCCCACAATCACCCTAGTGGCCATAGAATCATAGAATATCGGGGTTGGAAGGTACCTCAGGAGCTCATCTAGTCCAACCCCCTGCTCAAAGAAGGACCAATTCCCAACTAAATCATCCCAGCCAGGGCTTTGTCAAGCCTGACCTTAAAAACCTCTAAGGAAGGAGATTCCACCACCTCCCTAGGTTGCCCATTCCAGTGCTTCACCACCCTCCTAGTGAAAACGTTTTTCCTAATATCCAACCTAAACCTCCCCCACTCCTTGTTCTGTCATCTGCTACCACTGAGAACAGTCTAGATCCATCCTCTTTGGAACCCCACTTCAGGTAGTTGAAAGCAGCTATCAACCCCCCCCCTCATTCTTCTCTTCTGGAGACTAAACAATCCCAGTTCCCTCAGCCTCTCCTCATAAGTCATGTGCTCCAGACCCCTAATCATTTTTGTTGCCCTCCGCTGGACTCTTTCCAATTTTTCCACATCCTTCTTGTCATGTGGGGCCCAAAACTGGACACAGTACTCTAGATGAGGTCTCACCAGTGTCGAATAGAGGGGAATGATCACATCCCTCGATCTGCTGGCAATGCCCCTACTTATACAGCCCAAAATGCCGTTAGCCTTGTCAACAAGGGTACACTGTTGACTCATATCCAGCTTCTCGTCCACTGTAACCCTTAGGTCCTTCCATTCGGTCCCTAGTCTGTAACAGTGAATGGGATTCTTCCGTCCTAAGTGCAGGACTCTGCACTTGTCCTTGTTGAACCTCATCAGATTTCTTTTGGCCCAATCCTCTAATTTGTCTAGGTCCCTCTGTATCCTATCCCTACCCTCCAGCGTATCTACCACTCCGCCCAGTTTAGTGTCATCTGCAAACTTGCTGAGAGTGCAGTCCACGCCATCCTCCAGATCATTAATGACGATATTGAACAAAACCGGCCCCAGGACTGACCCTTGGGGCACTCCACTTGAAACTGGCTGCCAACTAGACATGGAGCCATTGATCACTACCTGTTGAGCCCAACAATCTAGCCAGCTTTCTATCCACCTTATAGTCCATTCATCCAGCCCATACTTCTTTAACTTGCTGGCAAGAATAGTGTGGGAGACCGTATCAAAAACTTTGCTAAAATCAAGGAATAACATGTCCACTGCTTTCCCCTCATCCACAGACCCAGTTATCTCCTCATAGAAGCCAATTAGGTGAGTCAGGCATGACTTGCCCTTGGTGAATCCATGCTGACTGTTCCTGATCACTTTCTTCTCCTCTAAGTGCTTCAGAATTGATTCCTTGAGGACATGCTCCATGATTTTTCCAAGGACTGAGGTGAGGCTGACTGGCCTGTAGTTTCCCAGATCCTCCTTCTTCCCTTTTTTAACGATGGGCACTACATTAGCCTTTTTCCAGTCATCCGGGACCTCTCCCGATCGCCATGAGTTTTCAAAGATAAATGGCCAATGGCTCTCTAATCACATCCGCAAAATCCTTTAGCACCCTCGGATGCAGCGCATCTGGCCCCATGGACTTGTGCTCATCCAGTTTTTCTAAATAGTTCCGAACCACTTCTTTCTCCACAGATGGCTGGTCATCTCCTCCCCATACTGTGCTGCCCAGTGCAGCAGTCTGGGAGCTGACCTTGTTCGTGAAGACAGAGGCACAAAAAGCAATGAGTACATTAGCTTTTTCCACATCCTCTGTTACTAGGTTGCCTCCCTCATTCAGTAAGGGGCCCACACTTTCCTTGACTTTCTTCTTGTTGCTAACATACCTGAAGAAACCCTTCTTGTTACTCTTAACATCTCTTGCTAGCTGCAACTCCAAGTGTGATTTGGCTTTCCTGATTTCACTCCTGCATGTCTGAGCAATATTTTTATATTCCTCCCTGGTCATTTGTCCAATCTTCCACTTCTTGTAAGCTGCGTTTAAGATCAGCAAGGATTTCACTGTTAAGCCAAGCTGGTCACCGGCCATATTTGCTATTCTTTCTACACATCGGGATGGTTTGTTCCTGCAACCTCAATAAGGATTCTTTAAAATACAGCCAGCTCTCCTGGACTCCTTTCCCCCTCATGTTATTCTCCCAGGGGATCCTGTCCATCTGTTCCCTGAGGGAGTCAAAGTCTACTTTTCTGAAGTCCAGGATCCGTATTCTGCTGCTCTCCTTTCTTCCTTGTGTCAGGATCCTGAACTCGACCATCTCATGGTCACTGCCTCCCAGGTTCCCATCCACTTTTGCTTCCCCTACTAATTCTTCCTGGTTTGTGAGCAGCAGGTCTAGAAGAGCTCTGCCCCTAGTTGGTTCCTCCAGCACTTGCACCAGGAAATTGTCCTCTACACTTTCCAAAAACTTCCTGGATTGTCTGTGCACCGCTGTATTGCTCTCCCAGCAGATATCAGGGTGATTAAAGTCTCCCATGAGAACCAGGGCCTGCAATCTAGTAACTTCTGCTAGTTTCCAGAAGAAGGCCTCGTCCACCTCATCTCCCTGGTCTGGTGGTCTATACCAGACTCCCACCACGACATCACCCTTGTTGCTCAGACTTCTCAACTTAATCCAGAGACTCTCAGGTTTTTCTGCAGTTTCATACCGGAGCTCTGAGCAGTCATACTCCTCTCTTACATACAATGCAACTCCCCCACCTTTTCTGCCCTGCCTGTCCTTCCTGAACAGTTTATAACCATCCATGATAGTACTCCAGTCATGTGAGTTATCCCATCAAGTCTCTGTTATTCCAATCACATCATAGTTCCTTGACTGTGCCAGGACTTCCAGTTCTCCCTGCTTGTTTCCCAGGCTTATTCCATTAGTGTATAGGCACTTAAGATAACTCGGTGATCGTCCCGCTTTCTCAGTCTGAGACAGGAGTCCTCCCCTCTTACACTCTCCTGCTCGCGCTTCCTCACGGTATCCCATTTCCCCACTTACCTCAGGGCTTTGGTCTCCTTCCCCCGGTGAACCTAGTTTAAAGCCCTCCTCGGCTGGGGTGAACAGGACCAAGGACCGTTTGGGGAAGTCATTCCACTGGGAGGGAATGGGCAAGGATGTTTCTACCTATGTCCGGTCTTGTGAGGTGTGCCAGATGGTGGGAAAGCCCCAAGACCAGGTCAAGGCCCCTCTCCAGCCACTTCCCATCATTGAGGTTCCATTTCAGTGTGTAGCTGTGGATATTCTGGGTCCTTTCCCTAAGAAGTCACCCAGAGGACAGCTATACATACTGACCTTCATGGATTTTGCCACCCGATGGCCAGAAGCAGTAGCTCTAAGTAGCACCAGGGCTAAAAGCGTGAGCCAGGCATTGGCAGATATTTTTGCCAGGTTAGGTTGGCCCTCCAACATCCTTATGAATTCAGGAACTAACATCCTGGCAGGGACCATGAAACGTCTTTGGGAAGCTCATGGGGTGAACCACTTGGTTGCCACCCCTTACCATCATCAAATGACTGGCCTACTGGAGAAATTTAATGGGACTTTGGGGGCCATGATATATAAATTCGTGAATGAACACTCCAATGATTGGGACCTAGTGTTACAGCAGTTGCTCTTTGCCTACCGGGCTGTACCACATCCCAGTTTGAGATTTTCACCATTTGAACTTCTTTATTGCTGCGAAGTTAATGGGCCATTACAGTTGGTGAAGCAGCAATGGGAGGGGATTACATCTTCTCCAGAAACTAACATTTTGGACTTTGTAACTAACCTGCAAAACACCCTCAAAGACTCTCTAGCCCTTGCTCGAGAAAACCTACAGCATGCTCAACAAGAGCAAAAGGCCTGGTATGATAAACATGCCAGAGAGCGTTCCTTCAGAGTAGGTGACCAAGTCATGGTCCTGAAAGCGCTCCAGGCCAATAAGATGGAAGTGTCGTGGGAGGGACCATTTATGGTCCGAGAGCACCTGAGAGACCCTACCCTAAAACCTAAAGTATACCATGTTAATTAAAGCCCTTTTATTCCTGAGAAATCAAGGTTCTCCAGTTTACAGGCCAGGAGAGAGACAACGCTGAGCGGCCTGAAGGAGTCTACTATGAAGGAAAAAGCAACGATGGCATAGAAGAGGCATTTCCATCACCCTTGGGTGTAAGCAGCGACAGCAAATCCAGGAGCTGTGCACCAGCTTCACGCCAATGTTTTCAGCCTCCCTTGGACGGTGAGAATGGGAGTACCACTCTTTGACACAAGTGATGCTCGCCCAATTATTGCCCAAACCTACCGGATGGCTCCTCAAGCCAAAACCGCAATAGAAAGGGAAATCAATTACATGTTACAGATGGGTGTAATCTGCCCCTCTGAGAGTGCACGGGGCTCTCCAGTGGTTCTGGTTCCCAAACCAGATGGGGAAATCCGCTTTTGTGCGGACTACTGTAAGCTAAATGCTGAAACTCGCCCAGAAAACTATCCAATGTCATGCACAGATGAGCTATTGGAGAAACTGGAATGTGTCCAGTTCATCTCCACCTTAGACTTAACTAAGGGATACTGGCACGTGCTGCTAGATGACCCAGCCAAGAAAAGGTCAGCCTTCATCACCCATGTATGGATTTATGAATTTAATGTGTTCTCTTCGGACTGTGAAATGCACCCGCCACCTTCCAGAGAGTGGTAGATAACTTTCTGGCTGGATTTGCGGAATTTGCAGTCGCCTATCTCGACGATGTGGCTATATTCTCTGATTCATGGGCAGAACAGCTAGAACACCTCCAAGCTGTCTTCCAGGGCATAAGGGAAGCAGGATTTAGATTTTGGATTTGTTCTTCTTGATGGTTAGCGAGAGAGAATACAGGCTACCTTTTCAGGAAACAAGTTAAGATTCACAGCTTGCAGTTAGCACCAGCGCCCGTGGTCAACTTTATTTATAAATTAGCATATTGAGTAGATCAGTAACTGCTGAAGAATACTGAATACTAAAGTAATTTTTTCAGTCACTTTTCTGACTGCAACAATACTAATGCACAAGTTGTAGTAATATTAAAAAAATAGTAATAATACCCTTATTTCATGGTGATTATAAAACTGCCCTACAAATTCTTGTGAAAACAGTTATTGCCCTTATGATGCAAGTGCAAAATCTTACAATTATATAAGAAATAGCTCATAGTGAAGTAGCACAATTTAATAGTTTTGTGGTTGGGTTTTCCATTATTTCCCTTTTGCACAGGTACTTAAATGCTTTGCCTATTAAAAATAAAAAGATATGATGCTGGCACAACTGACTATCCATTTCAATGTGGGTTTAGCAAGCAAAAGTGAAATTTCCTAAAAGAACACGGCAATTTAGTAGTTGACAATTTCCAAATTCTAGCAAGAAGTTTTAGTTTACTATACTGTGAGAATTTCTAACACCTCTAAAAATCAAATTCCAGCTCTTGAAAGAAAGCTCTTCTGGTACACACTATTTGGAAAGACTGAAACCACTCTGAG
Organism: Trachemys scripta elegans; assembly: GCF_013100865.1. Lineage (NCBI taxonomy): Eukaryota > Metazoa > Chordata > Testudines > Emydidae > Trachemys > Trachemys scripta. Next base: position 160,158,370 of record NC_048300.1, read on the forward strand.
CAGCAGAGACAAAAATGGGCAGTTTATCTTTGCAGCAGTTTAACACAGGAGGCAGTGAGGAGGTAAATTTTTTTTCCATTTTACTCAAGTGTTATTTTTTAAAAAAATAAAAAATGAAGGGGACCACATGACATGAGTAAAAATATATATATGTAACCAAAAGCTGCACTAAACTAAGAGCTGGTCTGCCTTAACTCCATTCCTGTTTTCCTTGAACTCTCAAGTTTCTTTGTTAATGGAAGCAGGCATTACTCCAGAAAGCCTAAACATTAATCATTTTGATTCTTTTGTTAAAGCTGTAGGTGAAAATGATAAATAATAAAGTGATCCCAAGTACAGATTCCCCCATCTCTCTCAATCTGCAAACAACCCTTTCCCTGACAGTTAAAGAAATGAATAAGATAAGATTTTGTAGAAACACTAAATAAAAGGGTTTGTTTTATTTTTTGCATGTTGTCACACTGCTTTTCTGCCCTGACTGCAGCATTGGGTAAACAAATTATTATTCTGGAAGGTCTGCCATTATTTGTCATGTCAAGGTATATAGCAATATCTATGCTTGCGCTAAATTCATTGGCACATAAGCTCTGTCTGACTAAAAGGTATTCCATTAAAAACAAAATTTGATGTCTTGTGGACATGTCATGTTAGATTTCAGAACTACCAAGTACCTTCATGAATAGTTAATGTTCATGTTAAGTGTATAAAGCTATCACTTTCTTATTTCAATATATTAATTGTAGATTGAAGTGTATTTACAACATCTTATTTAAACTATTCTCAGAGTAGATAATGGAAACTTAAGTCTCCTTTGAAATAATGACTCAGTAGCACTGCTTCTTTTATCTTAACAGATATGAGCATTTGGTTTAGTAAGTATAACCTTGACAGTTCTATTTCAGTCTGGTAAACTTACATTCTCTTCTTTGGTTGGAAAGAAGTTTATAAAACAGTACACCCATTTCTATGTTGGCTACGCTGATCAGTTCACACCTAACACCATCGCTGAAATGCTGGAACAGTCCCAATTTCACTTGAAAACCATTTTCAAAAGTTCACTAAGAACAGTTGCATGGGTAAGTGCTACTTAGTGTTAGAAAACTTTGCAGAACAATGCCCTCCATCAACATTTTGAGATTGGGTCGGGGAGCATCTCAGTCTCAGACTTTAAGGCCAGAGGGGACCATCACGATCATCTAGTCTGACCTCCGGCACATTGCAGGCCACGGTACCTCACCTACTCACTCCTGAAACCCATAACCTCTGGCTGAGCTACTGAAGTCCTCAAATCTTGATGTAAAGACTTCAAGTTATACAGAATCCACCATTTACTCTAATTCAAACCAGCAAGTGACCCGTGTCCCATGTAGCAGAAGGCGGCAAAAAAAATTCCAGGTCTCTTTTTGTTTGGCTTATGAAGCCAAATTTCTTAAGTTTCCTCTCATAAGCCAGGTTCTCCATTCCTCTGATTATCCTAGTAGCATCTGTTCCAGTCGGAACTCAACTTTCTTAAACATGGGAGACCAGAATTGCACACAGTATTCCAGATGAGGTCTCACGAGTGCCTTGTACAATGGTAACAACGCTTCCCTTTCTCTACTGGAAATACATGCACCCTAGGTTTGCATTAGCCTTTATCATGGCTGGAGTAATTGGGGAAGGGCGGATTGTCTGTGGGGTGTGACAGTTCACTAAGGTTTACAAATGGATCCTGAGCCCAAAAAAAGGTTGAGAACTCCTGCTTTATATCAATAAAAAGATCCCAGAAGTGAATAGAGAGTCAGCGAATCAACTGGAGCACCAAAGCAAAGCTTCCTATGACTATCACCAACCAATCAATAAATAAGCAGTTGAATAACGTACCAGCTATAACTTTTGAGTGAACTTCAAGAGTCATGCCATGTAGAGAACTTTACAGTAATTCAGCCTGTATTTAGTGTGTGTTTTTTGACTCTTTGATTTTCCTGAACCTGTTTTCATAGCTTTAGAATACTTCAAATGAGACAGGCCATTCATACTAAAAGTTTAAGACATGCTGCCATGACATCCATCAAGGTATTCAGTAATTATTTATATTTTATATTCACCTAAACAGATTAGGCGGTGTTGATTAACACATTTGCCACTGTGCTCACCGCTAAATGTACAATATGTTAAGCCATTTCAGAAATGCTAGTAATCTCTGATGGATTACTAAAGAGGATTCTGAAGCATAATTTTGTTTAAATGATATGGCAGTGTCACTCAAGCTCCACCCAACTCCAAGGATTAAGTGAATTTGGGGGAGATGGTTGGGAGATGTCCAGGTAATCTCCACGCCAGAATTTAACATTGAGAAGGAAGAAAACAAAGTAAGAAAGGATACAGCCTTGGGTATGAGAATGGACGTAAGGAGGAAGAGTAGTGTAGATACCAATCTAACAGGTGATACTGGCGGTAGAATGTCTGTGCCTAATCGGGTAAAGAATATCAGTGAAGCCAAACAGCAAAAATTAAGATGTTTGTACACTAACGCGAGGAGCCTAGGTAACAAAATGGAGGAACTAGAGCTACTGGTGCAGGAAGTGAAACCAGATATTATAGGGATAACAGAAACATGGTGGAATAGTAGTCATGACTGGAGTACAGGTATTGAAGGCTATGTGCTGTTTAGGAAAGACAGAAATAAAGGCAAAGGTGGTGGAGTAGCATTGTATATCAATGGTGAGGTAGACTGTAAAGAAATAAGAAGTGATGGAATGGATAAGACAGAGTCTGTTTGGGCAAAAATCACATTGGGAAAGAAAGCTACTAGAGCCTCCCCTGAGATGGTGCTTGGGATGTGCTACAGACCGCCGGAATCCGATTTGAATATGGATAGAGACCTCTTTAATCTTTTTAATGAAGTAAACACTAATGGGAATTGTGTGATCATGGGAGACTTTAACTTCCCAGATATAGACTGGAGGACAAGTGCTAGTAATAATAATAGGGCTCAGATTTTCCTGGATGCGATAGCTGATGGATTCCTTCACCAAGTAGTTGAAGAACCAACAAGAGGGGATGCCATTTTAGATTTGGTTTTGGTGAGTAGTGAGGACCTCATAGAAGAAATGGTTGTAGGGGTCAACCTTGGTTCAAGTGATCATGAGCTAATTCAGTTCAAACTAGATGGAAGGATAAACAAAAATAGATCTAGGACTAGGGTTTTTGATTTTAAAAGGGCTAACTTTAAAGAGGTAAGGAAATTAGTTAGGGCAGTGGATTGGACTGAAGAACTTGTGGATCTAAAGGCAGAGGAGGCCTGGAATTACTTCAAGTCAAAGTTGCAGAAACTATCAGAAGCCTGCATCCCAAGAAAGGGGAAGAAATTCATAGGCAGGAGTTGTAGACCAAGCTGGATGAGCTAGCAGCTCAGAGAAGTGATTAAGAAAAAGCAGAAAGCCTACAAGGAGTGGAAGAAGGGAGGGATTAGCAAGGAAAGCTACCTTATTGAGATCAGAACATGTAGAGATAAAATTAGAAAGGCCAAAAGCCATGTAGAGTTGGACCTTGCAAAGGGAATTAAAACCAATAGTAAAAGGTTCTATAGCCATATAAATAAAGAAGAAAAAAAGAAAGAAGAAGTGGGACCGCTAAACACTGAGGATGGACTGGAGGTTAAGGATAATCTAGGCATGGCCCAATATCTAAACAAATACTATGCCTCAGTCTTTAATGAGGCTAATGAGGAGCTTACGGATAATGGTAGGAAGACAAATGGGAATGAGGATATGGAGGTAGATATTACCATATCCGAGGTAGAAGCCAAACTCGAACAGCTTAATGGGACTAAATTGGGGGGCCCAGATAATCTTCATCCAAGAATATTAAAGGAACTGGCACATGAAATTTCAAGCCCATTAGCAAGAATTTTTAATGAATCAGTAAACTCAGGGGTTGTACCATACAACTGGAGAATTGCTAACACAGTTCCTATTTTTAAGAAAGGAAAAAAAAAAAGTGATCCGAGTAACTGTAGGCCTGTTAGTTTGTCATCTGTAGTATGCAAGGTCTTGGAAAAATTTTTGAAGGCGAAAGTAGTTAAAGACATTGAGATCAATGGTAATTGGGACAAAATACAACATGGTTTTACAAAAGGTAGATCGTGTCAAACCAACCTGATCTCCTTCTTTGAGACGGTAACAGATTTTTTAGACAAAGGAAACGCAGTGGATCTAATTTACCTCGATTTCAGTAAGGCATTTGATACAGTTCCACATGGGGAATTATTAGCTAAATTGGAAAAGATGGGGATCAATATGAAAATTGAAAGGTGGATAAGGAACTGGTTAAAGGGGAGACTACCACAGGTCATACTGAAAAGTGAACTGTCAGGCTGGAAGGAGGTTACTAGTGGAGTTCCTCAGGGATCGGATTTGGGACCAATCTTATTTAATCTTTTTATTACTGACCTTGGCACAAAAAGTAGGAATGTGCTAATAAAGTTTGCGGATGACACAAAGCTCGGAGGTATTGCTAATACATAGAAGGACCAGGATATAATACAGGACGATCTGGATGACCTTGTAAACTGGAGTAATAGTAATAGGATGAAATTTAATAGTGAAAAGTGCAAGGTCGTGCATTTAGGGATTAATAACAAGAATTTTGGTTATAAATTGGGGACACATCAGTTGGAAGTAACAGAGGAGGAGAAGAACCTTGGAGTATTGGTTGATCACAGGATGACTATGAGCCACCAATGTGATACGGCCGTTAAAAAAGCTAATGCAGTCTTGGGATGCATCAGGCGAGGTATTTCCAGTAAAGATAAGGAGGTGTTAGTACCGTTATACAAGGCACTAGTGAGATCTCATCTGGAATACTGTGTGCAGTTCTGGTCTCCCATGTTTAAGAAGGATGAATTCAGACTGGAACAGAGAAGGGCTACTAGGATGATCCGAGGAATGGAAAACCTGTCTTATGAAAGGAGACTCAAAGAGCTTGGCTTGTTTAGCGTAACCAAAAGAAGACTGAGGGGAGATATGATTGCTCTTTATAAATATATCAGAGGGATAAATATCAGGGAGGGAAAGGAATTATTTAAGCTTAGTACCAATGTGGACACAAGAACAAATGGATATAAACTGGACATTAGGAAGTTTAGACTCGAAATTAGACAAAGGTTTCTAACCATTAGAGGAGTGAATTTCTGGAACAGCGGAGTGGGGGCAAAAGACATATCTGGCTTCAAGAATAAGCTTGATAAGTTTATGGAGGGGATGGTACGATGGGATAGCCTAATTTTGGCAATTAAGTGATCTTTGATTATTAGCAGGTAAATATGCCCAATGGTCTCTGATGGGATGTTAGATGGGGTGGGATCTGAGTTACTCCAGAGAATTCTTTCCTGGGTGCTGGCTGGTGAGTCTTGCCCACATGCTCAGGGTTTAACTGATCGCTATATTTGGGGTCAGGAAGGAATTTTCCTCCAGGGCAGATTGGCAGAGGCCCTGGAGGTTTTTCGCCTTTCTCTGCAGTGTGGGGCACGGGTCACTTGCTGGAGGATTCTCTGCACCTTGAGGTCTTTAAACCATGATTTGAGGACTTCAATAACTCAGCATAGGTTAGGGGTTTGTTACAGGAGTGGGTGGGTGAGATTCTGTGGCCTGCGTTGTGCAGGAGGTCAGATGATCATAATGGTCCCTTCTGACCTTAAAGTCTATGAATTTATGTCCTAGACTTTAGTGACTCAAATTTAAATACTGGAAGCACCCAAAATCCTGATACAATCTCATATCTCAAAACAGGGAAAGGGAAGATTTTTCCAACTATTTATTTTTCATGGTTACTTCAAGCTGGGTCTTCAAATTATGTTGAGACATTTTTGTGCGTGATAAAGGCAGAGAAAGATTCTTTCTGCAGATTTATAACAATTAATATACTATTTACAGAGAGAATAAAATGGTTCTAATTTGTGATGAGAGGACAAAGTATTGGATGCAAGCATTTTCTTCTGTAGGTTATTTTGCACCTTAGGTATCTGCCATTTGCTAGTACGAGTTAAGTGCAGTGTATATGTTCACTTTGCTATTATTTCATGGCACGTTGAGCTTGAACGAAAATGGAAGGATTCCTATCCAGATTGACAGGAAGCACACATATTTAATGTATTCATGTGGTGAAATTTCAAACATAAATGCAACAGCATAAATCTGACTTCACTGTAATATTAATACTTATAGTGGTTAGATATATTACATAAATATTTGAATGTAAGCTTGCTTTGTGCAAAAACTGATCACTTTCATTAGCAGAAATATTTTTAAGCAGCCCAGCCAACAATTTTCAGAGTATTTATTGTTAATTTATAACATGAAATTGCAATTAGGTATAACTTAATTCAAAGTAAATTTTACCCATATAACATAGGGCAGAATTTGGCCCTTTTAAAAAACAAAATATACGCACAAAACATAGATACGATAATATATAGTTACTAAAATTGAACTAAGCCAGCATTACAGAAGTGTCATGAAAATTTAACAACCAAGTCACATGTACTCATTTGCCTTCCACCATGCCCTAATAATAACTATATCACTTACCTATCCACAAAAAAAAAGTTCTCACACAGGGCAAATAGAGTTTAGCATTGCAAAACTCAATGACATTTCACACACTAGCCCAGGGGTTGGTAACCTTCAGCACGCGGCCCACCAGGGTAATCCACTGGCGGGCCGCGAGACATTTTGTTTAAGTTGACCATCCGCAGGCACGGCCCTCCGCAGCTCCCAGTGGCTGCGGTTCGCTGTTCCCAGCCAATGGGAGCTGTGGGGGACCATGACTGCGGATGCTCAATGTGAATAAAATGTCTCACGGCCTGTCAGCGGATTACCCTGATGGGCCGCGTGCCGAAGGTTGCTGACCGTTGCACTAGCCAAAGACCTACAGAAAAACTCTGTTAAATATTTGGTTGTCATAACTTAAATCCACTTCTTACTTTTATAAATCTAAACAGACAAGTTTGTTCTTTTCATCCTAACAAAACATGTCCATACTAAGCCCTGATTGAGGACAGAATGTGCTTAAGTGCTGTCCTGAATACGAATGCCTTCTGGAATTAGGGCCTTAAGTAAGCACATCAGAGCTTTGACTGAAAACATACTATCAAGTATAAACCTCTTTTGATTGACTATTCATAAAGGCCACTTTAATATTTGAAGAAAATCATACCAAACTGAATCCTTGAACACTGAAGAGTATTAAGACCAAATAATCTTTACCATGGTTTCAGCTTTAAAACACGTCCCATCATTAAAACTCATCACTAAAAGTGTTTCTATGAAATACACACACAAAGGTAGGCCTGGAAGGGACCTCCAGAGGATATCTAGTCCAGCCCCTCATACCGATCATCCCTTACGGGTGTTGGTCTAACCTGTTCTTAAAACCTACAAAGACAGGGATTCTACAATCTCCTTTGGAAGCCCATTTTAGTAGTTAACTATCCTTATAGTTAGAAAGATTTTCCTAACATCTAACCTAAATCTCCCTTGTTGCAGATTAAGCTGATTATTTCTTGTCCTGCCTTCAGTGGACATGGAGAACAGTTTGATCACCATTCTTTTTCAAAATGCATCACTTTCTTGACCCATACTCAAAGTATCAGAGGGGTAGCTGTGTTAGTCTGGATCTGTAAAAAGCAACAGAGGGTCCTGTGGCACCTTTAAGACTAACAGATGTATTGGAGCATAAGCTTTCGTGGGTGAATGCCCACTTCGTCGGATGCCCACTTGCATCCAACGAAGTGGGCATTCACCACTTTGGGTGGGGTGCCACAGGAATCTCTGTTGCTTTTTACAGATCCAGACTAACACGGCTACCCCTCTGATACCTGACACCATGCAAGGCACTGCATTTAGCAGTATGGAATGGAAATCATACTCAAAGTGTGATCCACCATAATCTGCAGATTCTTTTCAGCCATTTATTCCCCATTTTGTAGTTGTGCGTTTGATTTTTCCTTCCTAAGTATAGTATTTTACATTTCCTCCATAGCACTTACAACCCCACCAAGTTTGGATTTATTCGCACATTTTATGTGCGCATTCTCCACTCCATTATCCAAGTCATTAATTAAAATATTGAATGGTACTGGACACAGGACAGACTTATTTCTTTAGTTGGCTTATGAGAATGTCATGTGGGACTCTGTCAAAAGCCTTATTAAAACCAAGATATACCATGTCTACTGCTTCTCCTCTATCCAGTAGGCCAGTGACCCTGTCAAGAAAGGAAATTAGATTGGTTTGGCATGATCTGTTCTTGACAAATCCATGTTGGCTATTACTTATAACCCTATTATCCTTCAGATGCTTACAAACTGATTGTTTACTGATTTGTTCCAGTATCCTTCCAGGAACCGAAGTTAGGCGAACTGGTTTATAATTCCCTGGGTCCTCTTGTTCCCCTCTTTAAAGATGGGCCATATGTTTGTTCTTTTCCAATCCTACCCATCCTTCATGAGTTCTCGAAGATAATAGCTAGTAATTCTGAGATTGCTTCAGCTAGTTCCTTAAGTACCCAAAGGGGAATTCCATCAACTTGTATACGTTTGGAAGTATGCCTACACTACAGAGAATATACCGGCACAGCCACATAGCTGTAGTTATGGCAGCAAAACTCTGTTAGAGTAGATGCAGCCTACATCAATGGTAGGGGTCTTTGCCATCAGTGTTCAAACATCATCTTCCTAAATGATGGCAGCTATGTTGACAGAAGCATTATTCCGTTGTCATAACTGTGTCTATCTTGGGGGTTTGGCTGGCATAGCTACCTCAGTCAGGGGTGTAGATTTTCACATTCCTGACTGGATGCAGCTATGTTGACCTAACTTTTAAGTGTAGACCAGGCTTAACTTATCTAAATATTAAGGTTAATTGTGTTAAGTATCTGGACACAATTAACTATTTTAGTGAAGACTGAAGTAAAATAAGCATTAAACACTTCATACTTCTTGATGTCATCCATCATTAGCTCTCCTTCCCCGCTAAGTAGAGGACCTACACTTTCCTTTGTCTTTCTCTTGCTCCTACAGTACTCATAGAACTTCTTCTTAATGCCTTTCTATGTTCCTTGGTAGGTGTAACCCATTTTGTGCCTTAGCCTTTCTGATTTTGTCCCTACATGCTGTGCTATTCTTTTATTCTCATCCATAGCAATTTGTCCATGTTTCTACTTTTTGTAGGATTCCTTTTTCATATAATTTAAAGCATAGCTGATCAACTGAGATATCTCAAGTATTACCAAGTGGGTTATAATGCAACAAGCCAATAAGGGGGAAAACACAAGATATTAATGTACAGTAACTAATACAAATGAAAGCATAGTGATTCCAACCACTGAACCACGGACCATAGAGGGAGTCATGAGAAAAGTCACTTGGCAGTAACAGTTGTTCTTCAAATAGAAAATTATCAAGAGATTTTCCCTGTAGCAGACAAAGTTATTCAGTTTTAAAATGTCATTTACATTAAAAATGATTAATCATCCTGATAGCTGATTAATTAACATTTTGTAAGAATGTTTCTTGACTTTCAAAAGATCAAACTAATTTGATATACAGTTAAAAAAATCAGTCTGACAGGCATTACTACAGTAAGCAAGATGATATTTTAAAATATAGGGAACAGTGAAATTGGCTGTTTCTGGAAAGAAACTCAGCTGCTGTAATGGTAGCTCTAAGAATAGTCTGTGAAAATACATAAAGAAAACATGCATATGGTTGCTTGTCTTGTAATTTACAGATACTAGTTATTTCTAATCCCTCTGTTGCAGTCATTACAGTTACAAATATTGATTATTTAAAAATAATAATAATAAAATAAAGAGAAAAAAGTGTAATCTTACTGGAGTCTCAGCTTTCACCTGGGCCCACAGCTTGTTTCTCATTTCTTTTTCATTAAATCTGGCACTTCGTTTTACATAGATTCCTCCATGCTAGGACATAAAAATTTAAAATGAAAAGTATTTAGTATTTATCAGATACTACATTTGATGAAAAAACAAATGTTTGAATTTGGATAAAAACAATTTTAGATATTATGGTGACAGGTCATTAGAAGCATCTATTGAGATAAAATTAGCAGCCTGCATAGTAGAGAACATTCTCTCTCAGGATGAAAGACACACCATTTTATATTTGCATAAGCAATACATACTCTTTAACAAAGTTACATATAAGGAGAAGTGCTATACATATAGATCACAATGTCCACACAGATAATTAGAAAACACCTGACCTGTCTTGTTTAACAATGTTACTGATTCAGAAGACAACACTGGAACTGACACGAGGGTCTATTCCTACAAATACACACACAGAAGTAACTTTATTAATGCAAGTAGTACCACTGAGATTAATAGGATTCCTCACATGAGTAAAGTTATTCATCTGCATAAGTATTTGCAGATCAGAATTTTCAAATCTGGGCGTCATGCTGTAAATAGCAACAGAAAACAAATACTGAAGACATGTAATAGGTATCATATTGTAGATACATGTATGTATGTATGTATGTATGTGCGTATGTAGTAACAAGCAGCACTGATCATATCACACTATTATATAGTTTCACAAATAAAAGAAAGTCTGGTAATTGCAAAGAGAAAGTTAGATACTGATGATACTCAGATAAATTAAAATAACTACTTGTTTTAGAAGGCAAAAGATTCTTCACAACAATAGCATTTTCACTGGGAAATCTTATGAAAAACTAAACCATTTCCTGGAAAAGATTAGTTTTATAGCTTGTTCCAGACATATTACTATTAACATTTTAAAACTGAGAGACTGATCGCACTATTAAGATTGAAAAGAAAGAGAGAAACACAACTAAAGCAAAAAAGATAAAAAAGAGGATATAAATAAAATTTGCCTCTTAAAAATAAATTCCTCATTGTTATAAATAGCAATCTTTTTGCATGTTCAAAATTAAAATCTGTTATCTTACCAAATCATCTTTTCATCATTGCTGCACATTTACTGCTTTTTCTAAGTACTATACTAGATTACTTGCATTGATTTTTTTCAATAAAAATCTTTGAGAGATTTAAACACATAAGTAAAGAACATTCTTTTATAGTCTCAAATAGATGTTTCATTAAATATATGAAAACTAAATTAAGATCCCAAGAGGATGCTGGATTTTCAATAGGATAGTAAATGTTGTCTCATAGCAAACACCAATTTATTATCATTGAGAGAATGGAAGGCAGATAAGGCTAATAAATGAACCTTAAATTGAAGAGAGTGATAAGTCTGCTATTTTGAGCTGGAGGAAGTACTCAGGTATACATTAGGTTGAGGCCGTGAGATGGGATCATTATCGTCATCCTCTGCCCACATTGTGAACCTTTTCCATTTTAAAATGTAATGTTTTCCAGAGCTCACTAATATATCCTGAACAGAAGTGGAACAAGATAGGCAATACATTCAGTTCCGTTAGAAACCTAAATAAGGTGAACAGAGTTTGTGTTTAGATGGCAGACTCAACCATCCTGTTGAGTACGCAAATCTGGAATGACAGGCAGAGTTTTGTACATCCCTTCTGAGATGTGTAGTAAATCTGTGAACAATTGCTGCTTGGGCCAAATAGGCACTATTAAAATTATCTTCTTCATGTCCCCCCTAGCACTCTGTTATTAGACATAATAGGAGGAAAAGCATATAGGAGACTTTGGCTCTATTATCTGAGGAACATATCTGAAATTGAATGTGTCTGTCTGTCTTTGCTCTCGATCAAAACTTCTGACATTTTGCATTTTCTTTCATTGTGAAGAAGTCTGTCTATGGATGTCCCTAGCATGTGAAGATTTCCTGTATCACTGAAGTTTTCAGTGACCGCTCACCAGTGGCTATCACGATTCTGCTTAGCTGGTCTTCCAGATTGCTGTTTTTCCCTGTTAGATGCATAGCCACATGTTGTGGAGAGGGCACCCTTCCCATTGCCTCACTGCAAAATTAAGAATGGACACCTTCCTGCTTGTTTATATAAATTAGAGATATTGTCCATAAGCACCTGAACAACTTTATGCTGGACATGAGGTTAGAATGTTTTTAAATGCCCAACAAATTGCTCTGAGCTCTATAAGGTTTTAATGTAATTTAATGTAGTGTTGTCTTTGGGGGGATCCCAATGTTCCTGGACTGTGAACCTGCAGCAGTGAGCATACCATTCTATGTTGGATTATTCAGTATCTGTTATGGATGGAAGAGGACTGAATGGTACCTCTTTGAGGACATCATAAGGTTGACCATGCTAATCTAGAGATATTAGCACTTTCTTTGGAATGGAAAGCTGTTGATTCATCTGTCTGTACTTTGTCTGTAGTTGGCTGACAGCCAATGCTGTAAAGTTCTTATTTTGAGACATGCGTATATTGTTGAAGTTAAGAGTCCCATCAACTTGAGATAGAACATTACCCTTTGAGAGTGCCAAGTTTCAACTGCTGATTTTACATTCAGGAACCTCTCTTGAGGAAGAAGCACTCTGCTTATCTCAGAGTCTAACAGAGATAAGATTTCATAACTGATTTATTAGAGTGACTTCTTAGAGTTTATCATGAAACCATACTTCTGAAGAGAGTACATGTGCAGAGGAGAGCATTACAAAGATGTTCCTTTAATGACACTTTTATTAGTCAATCCTCCAAATAAGGGTACACGAGAATTCCCTTTCTTCTTAGGTGAGCTGCCACTGCTGATAGATATTTTGAGAATACTATGGGGGCAGCATAAAGTCCAAATGGAAGGATCCTGTACTGGAAGTAGTCCTCTCCCACTATGAAACTAAGGTATTTGCAATAAGAACAAGAGGAAATATGTAAATGCCTGTCCTTTAATCACGAGCTGCAAGCCAATCTTTCAAAGGGAGGATATGATAAAGGCTAGGGTAGAATACAAAAACAAGACGTCTTGATGAAAGTATTGAGCTTCTTGAGGTTTAATTTAAGGCAAAGGCTTCCACCTTTTTGTGTGTGTCACAGGGAGAGATTGTGCGAGACCAAAGTGCCATGAATACCCAAGACTTCTGCAATAGCAAGGACTTGATTAAGTGAGATGCCCAGATGATCCCAGCATATGAACCATGCCCACTGCTTCAAAGGGGGGGGGGGGGGAACCACCAAAACCCCAGTAAGTTGCTTCCCAACCCGAAATCTGGCAACCTGTTATAACCCTGAGCATGTGAGCAAGACACACCAGTCCAACATATAGAAAAAGGATTCTCTGTACCACCTCAGAGCACTAGTCCAAACCATCTGTTATCCTGTCTCCTGCTCTGGCCAGTCTCTGCTTCAGAGGAAGGCTAAATAAATAAACTTACACTACACCTAGCCAATTGTGTACTGCAGAAAAAATTCCTTCCTGACCCCTCTAGGCAACCAGTGGAAGTCCTGGAGCATGAGGGCCATCTACTTCATAGCAGGATCGTGATACTGATGCGACTCATGTTTTCAAAGCATTTTGTGGCCCTCAAGTGAATGGTATTATGTCAGTGTAAAGCACTATTATTTTATTCAGTTTTACTGTTATATAAGAGTGCAGGTTTATTTTAAATTAGATTATAAATTTTTTTTAGAAGTACCATCTCAAGGATTGAGTGATGCAGGTTCTGTTAGGTGCAGTACATATTACCTCCTCCTTATTCCTAGAGCTAGAATCTCCGATCTCAGCAGGTTCTTGTGATTGGAAGGATGGATTTTTTTTTTTTTAATTGTATTGAATATCTTCTGCGGACAATCTCTAAAATCCACTTGTCCATAGGTAAGGCTAAGATTTTGTCATGGATATTTTTAGTAAAAGTCACGGGCAGGTCATGGGCAATAAAGAAAAATTCACGGAAGCCTGTGACCTGTCCGTGACTTTTACTAAAAATATCCATGACAAAATGGGGAGCTCAGCTGCGGGGCCCCCACACTGACTGCTGAGGCTGGGCAGCTGCAGGAGCCTGCTCCCAGCTCTGGTTGAATTTATGGCGTGGTCCCACCACCGCCCGCAGGGGCCAGGAGGTCCTGCCTCCCGTGGCAGCTGGAAGCTGCAGGGGTCCCCCCGCCAACTGTGGCGGCAAGGGACCCTGCAGCTCCTGGCTGCCCTGGCTGAATTCACAGAGGTTGCTGGAGTCATGGATTCTGTGAATTCTGCGAGCTCCATGAACAAATCGTAGCCTTATCCATGGTTATAAAAGTCCAAGTGGGAAAAAATGATATAGCCAGTCTCCAAATGGAGCAGAGTGAACCTGAATTAAGACTGGATCAGAGCTCTCGGGCCTTAGGTCACAAAGTTGACATACTGCCCAATAACACAGCTACTCAAGATGCCTGATTGCCTCTTGATCTCAGTTTGAAGCTCTTTCTCTTTGGTTGAGAAAACTGCCAAGGAGGCTATTGCTGGTGATATTACTGTCTCCTTTGAGTAAAGTGAGAAGACAATCAAGGGTAATGTTGTCTTTGGTATTTAAAACCTAGTACTTGTGGCCTTTTCCTGTGCTGTTGATAGATGCTCAAGTAACTGGCAGTGTATCTATTTTCCATCTTTTACAGAAACTCATCAGTGGTGGTACCCAATGGGCCTCCTTCTTTAAAAGGAAGATCCTCCACTTTAGCTCTCAGGAGGCAGTCCCAAAGATTTAAGCCAAGCATACCTTCTGATAGAAATTGTAGTAGCTACAGCTCTAGCTGCTGCATCTGAAGTCGATAGATGCTATCAAGGCATGTCATGCTACTTGGAGACCTTCTGTTATGACAGCATGTGCAAGTTTCCTCTGTTCATTCAGGCGCAAGTCAATAAACACTGACATTTTCTTCCAAAGATGGTATTGTTAGCGCACTGTGATTTGGTAATTCATGGAATTTAACTTAATGTGAAAGATGAGAAGACTTTTTTTCCCAATAAATTCATTTTCTTTCTATTTTTATCTGAGTAAATAGAGTGTACTAATCCACCCTTAGGTCTCTGAACAGCAGCTTCTACTACCGAAGAGTCTGAAAAATCCTTTTGGGGTAAATATTTATATAATTTGTCCATCTTTTTAGACACTGGCTAACCTGAGGATGAACTTGCCCAAATGAACTTTGTGGGTTGCAAAAGCCCACCTAGTATTAACAGTGATATTCTGTTTGAAGAGTGAGAGCCACAGTTAGCATATTGCTCTCCAAAAAATAGCATCAAAATGGAGCATAAATTCAATGGTGCATTAACTCCTCATTACTTGTTTTGTCCAACTCAGAAGGGAATCACAAAACTACCACAGGCTAATAGCCAGTTGAGGCATGGCTACTTACCCAGACAAGCAGTGATGGCTAGTAGGGGACTGGAAGGAAGCACAGAAAAAAAAGCATATATAATATTTTTTGCTTAATTTTTCCCCAAATTCTCTGCTGACCTTTTATCCAGCATGGCTGCATTTTAGTGGAGAAGGACTGGGCAGAAACTGTTGTGCAGATGCACACAAAAATACTAAGGCCAGTTTTAGATACACAGCTATTATATTTTTAGCTAACAGAACAATCCTGTGCCATAGCAGATGAATGTAAGCAGCTTCTTTGTTTGTTACCATTAGAAATACATATTAAAAAAAAAAAAAAAAGGAATTTGTTAGCTATGCAATCATCTATAGATCCAGTTCCCTAATTTATATTGAATTTCTACGTATCTGCTTTTGAATAATATCAAAATATATGTGTAGGCTCAAAACAGATTTCTGGAAGTCCATAAGCACACTGTCTATATTTTCAATTTTTTCCCTCTGTACTTTAAAACATGTTTCTAGGTCAACAATAAACTATGTTTACAACTATGTTTCCTTAGCGCCTGAATTCTGCACAACTAGGTAGCCAAAATGTGTGTATATTCCAAACAGGATGTTTACCTGAGATAGGGAATATAAATTCCGTGAGTATTCCGTAAGTACATATCACTGGAAAGTTTTAGTGGAGTGTGAGTGACATCACTGACAGAGCATCAACAGGAAGAGGAGGAAGTGTTTTGTGTGATAAAGACAATAAAAATACCTATTAGCTTGCACTACAGTCCTGGTGTATCCCTTTTCAGTAATTTAAATACATTTTCTTAAATACACACAATACTAGTGTCTGTAAACTGTCTTCCATTTGTGTCCCTGGATTAGTAATATATCCATCTCTGTTTAATGTCTTTAATAGTGTGAAAAGTGTTGTGGGGCACACAAAACTACACAGGTTTAAGTTAATAACTACGTTCTGTATAAAAGTGTAGCCTACATTCACACAAATTTCCAGAGGAACAGTCTATTAACAATCAGTATAGTAGTCAGGAAGTTGAACACAGAATATTCCAGAGAGCCACTGCAAGATTTTGGAAAATTACAAAAATTACTTTGGACACCAAGTGATAGTGGATGCAATAGAGAACCTAAATTGTTAGCATTATAATAAAGGCAGAATTAGACCACCAGAGACATAGTGACTAGATGCAAAGGCAACAGTAGTGCTCTTTCCATGGATCATATTCTCTTCTTGCACTCTGCTAATGCATGGCAGAGGAGAAATAAAAGATCATCAGAAACTGTCACTTTGGTGTGAGGGTTCAAGTGGATAGGGGAGAGAACAGAGAAGGATGGGTCATTGTTTCCATAGCACATTCTCCCCTGTTCTCAGGACCCAATAGAAGCCCCTTCCCTGGAGCACCATAGGGTTTGGGCTCTGTGTATATTGAGTTGAGTGGAGTAAGGAAGCAGATACCTTCTGTGGCATGCTCTCCTCCATATCCACAGGGTGTTTGAGAACTGATGCTTGCTCCACGCAGCACTGAATTTGAGTAAACCATCTCTACAACTACTCCTCCAAAGCTGTGGAGATGCCAGCCAGTGGCAGTAGTTACAGTTCAACCTCAGTTATGACCAGAGTTATGAAATGATCAGTGAACCACACACCTCATTTGGAACTGTAAGTACAGAGTCAGGCAGCAGCAGAGACCAAAAAAAAAAAAAAAAAAAAAAAAGGAGCAAATACAGTGCAGTACTGTGTTAAACATAAACCACTAAAAAAATAAAGGGAAAGTTTAAAAAAAAGAATTGACATGGTAAGGAAACTGTTTCTGTGCTTGTTTCATTTAAATTAAGATGGTTAAAAGCAGCATTTTTTTTCTTCGTAGTAAAGTTTCAATGCTATATTGAGTCAATGTTCAGTTGTAAACTTGAAAGAACAACCATGTTTTGTTCAGAGTTGTGCACATTTCAGAGTTACAAACAATCCTCCGTTCCCAAGGCGTTTGTAACTCTGAGGTTCTACTGTACTAAAGGAGCCATGCTGTCATGCGGGAGAGGTTGGCCTAGACAATTGTGGAGAAGCCATAGTCCGTTATTGGTGTAATGACAACTGTGCAGATCTCATGACACCTGCATGTTAAGGCAACCCTGACCATTCTGTAGTGGCAATAGAATGAAGGCAAACTTCAACCTCCCTTGATAAAATGATTGAGAACATTCTTCCAGTTCTCCTCTCTTACTGGTTTTACATCAGTATTACTTCACTGTCTTCAATGAAATTACCCCCAATTTACAGAAGGATTAAAGGAGAATCTGGGTCTTACACATTGACAAGCACACGTATGTAAATATCTGAAAGGGAGAACAAGCATAAAGGACCCCAAATTAGACACCACCTCTAAATTTTGCCCCATGATTTTAACTCTGATATTACTCTAAAACACAGTATTTTGTTAATTAGAAAGATTAGTTAAGAAATATTAGTTAAAAAAGCTGAGTCAATCCTCTGATAAACAGCTGTCTTTTACATCAATATTAGAAAAATGTTCAAATGTACACCCCTCTGAATGAGACCAATCAATTTTCTTGTTAAAATAAAGGCACACCAAGAACATTTTGACTCGTTGCTATTCCTTTTGAACAAGTAGTACTAGAAATACACAGTAAAGAAGATAATAACATTTTACACTACATGTGCAAACAAGGAAAAACAAACAAATGGGAGTTACCTGAGAAAAATACCACCCATACAAGGGAAGCCATTTTAACCCATCTTTCAAAACGTATCGGACATGCCCAAGAGCATTCTGTCTGATTGCCAACATGTCTGCAACAATCCAGTCAACTGCAAAGACAAAAACCCAGAACTCTTTAGTCAAACTGGGCCTCAAATATCCCTGAGGAAACAAAAAACGTTTTGTACACAGGATAGAACTAAAGTGCTGCTGAAACAGTAATTATGCTTCTGATGTTCATAACAGAAATCACATGAGAGGAAAAAAGCATGTAGTAAACACTCAAGATGACTGATATTTTTCAATGACAATACTAAGAAATCTTCCCAGAATCATGTTTATTTGTTACTTCCTTGTCAACTTTTCCTGACACGTTAATTACTCCTGTTCATTCATAACTTTAAATATTCCATTCCAAGAGGTGGCTGTTGGGTTTTTTTTTTAGTTTCATAGAATCACAGAAATGTAGGACTGGAAAGAACCTTGACAGATCATCTAGTCCACTCCCATGCACTGAGGCAGGACTAAGTATTGTCTAGACAGGGACAGGCAAACTTTTTTGGTGTGAGGGCTGCATCAAGTTTCCAAAATTGTATGGAGGGCCAGTTAGTGGAGGCTGTACCTCCCCAAACAGTCAAGCATGGCCCAGCCCCGCCCCCCATCTGACCCCTGCTGCTTCTCGCCCCCGATGGACCCCCGGGGACTCCTGCCCCTGACAGCCCCTGGAACCCCGCCCCTGACTACCCCCCGCCACCCCATCCAACCCCTCCTCTCATTCCTGACTGCCCTCTCTGGGACCGCTGACCCGTCCAACCACCCCTTCTCCCTGTTCCCTGACCGCCCCCAGAACCCCTGCACCTGACTGCCCCCCGCCACCCTATCCAACCTCCCCTCTCCTTCCTGACTGCCCCACGGGGACCTCTGCCCCATCCAACCACCCCTTCTCCCTGTCCCGACTGTCCCCAGAACCCCTGCCCCTGACTGCCCCCTGCCGCCCAATCCAACCCCCCCTCTCCTTCATGACTGCCCCCTGGGAACCCTGGCCCCATTCAACCACCCTGTTCCCTGCCCTCTGACTGCCCACCACCCCTATCCACACCCCCACCCCTAACTCCCCTGTTCTCTATCCAACCCCCCCGCTCCCTGCCCCCTTACCGCGCTGCCTGGAGCACTGGCTGGCGGCCAGCCATGCCACCGTGTAGGTCAGCCCCGGCTCTGCCGCTGCACTGCCACAGGAGCTCGCAGCCCCGCTTCCCAGAGCATTGCGCCGGCAGCAGAGCGAGCTCAGAGCGGGAGGAGAGGGAACAGCAGGGGAAGGACCGGGCGCTAGCCTCCCGGGCAGGAGCTCAGGGGCCAGATAGGAGGGGCCCGCAGGCCGTAGTTTGCCCACCTCTGGTCTAGACTGTCTCTGACAGATGTCTGTCTAACCTGTTCTTAAAAATCTCCAATGACAAAGATTCCACAACCCCCCTAAGTAATTTTTTGCTAATATCTAACCTAAATCTCCCTTGCTGTAATTTAAGCCAATTACTTTTTGTCCTATCCTCAGTGGATAAGGAGAGCAATTTATCACCCTCCTCTTTATAACTTTTTATGTACTTGAAGATTGTTATCATGTCCCCCTCCCCACGTCAGTCTTTTTTTCTCCAGATTAAACTCAATTTTTTTCAATCTTTCCTCATAGATTATGTTTTCTAGACCTTCAATCTTTTTTGTTCCTCTTCTCTGGACTTTCTCCAATTTGTCTGTATCTTTCCTGAAGGTGGTGTCTACAACTGGACACAGTACTCCAGTTGAGGCCTTATTAGAGCTTAGCAGAGTGAAATAATTACTTCTCGTGTCCTGCTTTCATTGTTTCTGCTAATACATTCCAGAATGATGTCCCCTCATCTGGGATGTATTTTAAAGCCCCACCTCCCCTTTTTTTACAATTTTTTTATTACAGTGGTGACTCCTATTTAATCTTTGATCCACTATAACACCCAGATTCTTTTCTGCAGTATTCCTTCCCAGGCAGTTATTTCCCATGCACGGACAGCACTTCACTACATCTTTAACAAGAAAAAAAACAATTTAGTTCCAGATCCAAAAACTTGGTGACACTTGAAATTCTATCATCAATTACCTGCAAAGATTAAAGGGCTGATCTTGCACAAGCATAACTTTATGCACGCAAGTAGCCACATTGACTTAAATACATGTGTATTCTATAAAGCTTGAGTTCACGTGGATTCCCAAAACTGTGTAGAAGTAATAGTGGGAGGTATCTGGTCTTTATGAAGATAACTGTAGTGGACGTTTCAGAAAGTGGTCACTGAAAGAGGGGCATTCCCTATGGGGCAGAGTTAAGGTTGAGATACATTATCTGTGGTATTCAGTGGTTGTGCTACTGGTGAGGTATATCTTTCGGGGTGGAGGAACAGATGGTATGTACTGTTACTTAACTTTTTGTTTCTTTGTTGTTGAAGATTTGCATTAGGCATGTTACTTGCAATAACCTTAAATGACACACATTTTGTGTATATGCACATGTGCATACACAAACATCATCTTTCTGAAAAACCTGGCATCAGAATCCATTTCCATATTACATGTCCCACAATATGGAAAGCAGACATTTGATGACAATCTTATTTTAATATGTTAAACATTATAGTCAATAGATTTTAAAAGAGTCTTGCCTGTTTTCCAGTTTCATTGATCAACTGAAAGTCCAATTTGTGGCATTTAGGCGTGTGACTCTGCAATTTGCTAGTGCAAAGAGCCATCAGGTGCACTCAATTTATCAGGAAATTTTGTTTTAAGTTAGTAGTTTTCTCTACCGTGTATGAAAAATATACTTTCCTCTCCTCCAAGCCGGGAAGGTCCCCTACTTCGTATGTCCCTACTCAAACTTGAGAGATTCCCTCACTTCCTTGCCATTTAATTTTTTCTTCTTCATGACCCCCTACCTCTGAGGACACCATGGATTTCTCCTTCGGAGTCCTTCAATGCTGCTCTTTAGACCAGCTGTAAAGACTAATGATGATAAGCACAAAACACTTATCTAAAGCAAGAACAGACTTTGTCAAATCAATCAAAAGAAATACAGTGGCATCACTCCAGTAGAGGACCCTTAGCTCTGGGACTTGCTGCTCTCACTAGGTTGGCAAAGATATATTCTATTGATCTTCAGGGCACATTGCAAGACTGTTTTCTCCTGGGCTTTTGCCTAATGGGGATGCTATATAATTTAAATGATGGGTGAGACTCATCCAGACTTGACAATGATCAACAAGTTAGGTATAGAAACATGACTGTTGATTATTGCCCAGACACTATGCTGTGGACAGTTTCATAAATACATTTCTTTTCATTCAATTTAGAATAAATAAAAAGCTCTCATACACAAGGTCTGAGCAGCCAGCCAATCCTTTAAAGTCACAAAAACAAAATGCAATACTATCAGTTCACCCCTGTACCAAGCAGCACCACATAAATAAAATACTAACAACTCCACATATCAGCTTACTGTACACCTAAATCCTCTGAGGAAAGTTAAAACAAATGGGCCATAAAGCACATAAGTTTGTAGGTACCAATTCTTAGTTTTCAGTGGGATTTCTCACTCTGACAACCTTTGTTTGATGAGGTGCACAGACCCAATTAAATGTTTAGCAGAGAGGTAACTGAACCTTGATCTTGAGTTACAGGTGGTATCTGTCTTCCCTGTAGAGAAATCCAGACATAAGGAAACTTGGATGAGCACAGCTGAACCAAGTTACCTTATAATGCATAGTAGATTGGACTAAAAGGCTTACTCCTCTAAGGTGCTGAGTGCCTTCACTGAAGTCAATGGAAATTAAGGTACTCAGGGCCTGATACTGAAAGGTGCTTGAGAGAGGAAATAATTCCAGGAGTTTTTCCTTGCTGAATTTAACTGCCTCCTCATCTTCTCCATTTAGGGTTGCATCTTGGATTTTAGAGTTTAAATGTTATGACTTAGATTTTGTGGTAATTCAGATAGGGCTGAACCTTGCAAGGTGCCAAGTGCCTCTCATTAGCTGCACTCAGTGCTAAGTAGGATCATATGCAAAGACACTTTGCAGGTTCAGGTCCAGAAACACCAAAAGAAATTTAAAGCACAGGTTCTGATGTAGAGATTATATTTGTCTGGACTCATATTCGCTAATAATATGAGTTAATCTGTGACACCCTCCTCTTAAGAAATTAATTTAAGAAATAAGTGGCTATAATACTCATTTTCAAGGTCAGTTTATAACTTTCTGTTAAAAAAAATCTCCTACTTTGTTGCTAAGGTTGTTCTTAAAAAATACAGATTACATAAACACTACAGAGATTTAGCTAAAACATAGTTACTAGCTATATTTAATATCACTGTCTATACTTAAGATTATACTGGCAAAATCTGAAATATTTCTCTTTAAATAGCATGCCCAACAGCTTTTCTACCTTTCAGTTAAAAAAAAAAAAAAGTGCAAACAAATGAAATACAAACCTGTACACTGATGATTTGATAAATATACTACATTTTCTTTATTTTTTGGCAAATCTCCATAGATTATAATCTAAAAAAGAAATAAAACATTACTTCATTATTTACATTCATTACTTCAATTAATAAAGAAACTTAATGAACAATAAGCAATAGAACTTCTTAGCCAGTTACCACCATTAATTAAAATAACCTCTAATGAGATCTTATCAGGAACCATCATGTGTACCATCTATTTCCAAACAGTGAGTAATGTCTATATGCTGCTCCTGAAGTACGAAAGACATTTCCTTAATTGAGTCTCAATCCTGAAATGGGATCCAGTCAGGCAGATCCTTATGCCCATGCGATTCATAAATTCATAGCATTTCAGGCAAAAAAGGACCATTAGATCACCTACTCTGACCTCCTGGATTACACAATTTCACCCAACTACCCCTACACTGAGCCCAATAACCTGTGCTTGACTAATGCATATCATCCAGAAAAGCATCCAGTCTTGACTTGAAAACATCAAGAGATGGAGAATCCACCATTTCCCTTGGTAGTGTGTCACAATGTTAAAAATTTGTTCTTAACTTCCAATTTGAATTTGTCTGGTTTCAGCTTCCAGCCACTGGTTCTTGTTATGCCTTTTTCTGCTAGACTAAAGGGTATGTTAGTACCTGGTATTTTCTCCCTGTGAAGGCATTTATGCAATCAAATCACCTCTTGATCTTTTTGATAAGCTAAACAGATTTAGATCTTTAAGCTCTTGCTGCAAGGCATTTTCTCCAGCCCTCAAATCACTTTTGTGGTTCTTTTCTGCATCATCTCTAATTTTTCAATATTCTTTTTAAAATGTGGACACAAGAACTGGGCCCAATCACATTTAGCCCTTTCTCCCATAACATTACACGGGGAGCTCATGTTGATTTGTTTGTCCACTGGGACCCGCAGACCTTTTTCAGACCCACTGCTATCCAAGATACAATCCTTCAATCTGTAGGCATGGGCTACTTTCCATATTCCTAGATGTATAACTTTGCATTTGGCTGTATTAAGACATTTTGTTTGAATAGGCCCAGTTTACCAAGTGATCCAGATTGCTCTGTATAAATGCCCTGTCATCATTATGGTACCACTCCACCAATCTTTGCATCATCTGCTATCAACTCTGATATTATGCTTCCAGATCATTGATGAAAATGTTGAATAGCATCAGGCCTGGGACTAATCGCTATGGAACCCCACTAAATGATGATTCCCTAGTGACTGCTTTTTGAGATCTGTCCATTAGCTAGATTTTAATCCATTTAATGATCTTGTACAGTGCTAATTTTTTAATCAGAACATTGTGTGACACTAAATGAAATGGCTAACAAAAGTCTATTACATTTAAGCAGTTCCCTTTATCAACCAATCTCAGTAATCTCAGCAAAGAATAAAATAAGGTTTGACAAGACCTATTTTCCATAAATCCATGTCAACTGACATTAATTATATTCCTATTCTCCAATTCTCTATCAATTGAATTGAATTTAAGGCAGGCTCCTGTGTCAAATTTTCCATTATTTTGCCTCAGAATAATGTCAGGCTAACTACTAGCATACATTTATCTGGGTCAACCCGCTTGCCCTTCTTGTACACTGGCACAACATTTCCACTCTTCCACTCTCTGGTATTTTCCTGGTACCCCAAGATTTGTTAAAAATTAACATCAATGGTCCAGAGACCTCATCCAGCTCTTTTAGGACTCTTAACTGCAAGTTATGTGGGCCTGTTGATTTAAAAATGTTTATTCCTAGTAGATGTTGTCTAACAGCCACCTTAATTACTAATTGACTGGAAAGTACTTAATGCTCATATGAGATGAGTACATCATCTCACTTTTTTCCAAATACAGAACAGAAATATTTATTGAACATTTCTACCTTTTCTGCATCATTACTAACAATTTTACCATCTCCGTCTAGTGATGGAACTCTTCCATTGCTAGGATCTCTTTTGTTCTTAAACTTTATAAACACACACACACACACACACCCCTTCTTATTATTGTTATCCCTGCCAGTCATGGATTTTTCCCTGTTATCTTTAGCTTTCCTTATACATTTTCGGCACTTCAGGACTTCTGCTTTATACTGATTGTTACATCTTTCCCCTTTTTTCCCATTTCTTATATATTGGTTTTTGATAACTAATCGCTGCCTTTGCTTTAGCACTGACCCAGGATGGGCTTTTAGCCAAAGATGTCCTCTTTATTAATTGTGGCATTGTGCTTTTTGGCCATTTGATAAACTTCTAAAAGAAGCTGCCAATTTTGATTCATGTTTTTTTGTCTAAATTTTTTCTCCCAAACAATTGTATTGATAATTTTCCTCAGTTTGGGGAAAATAGCCCTTTTGAAACACTAAATATATATTACTGGTTGGGATTGTCCTCTGCCCATACTAAATGTAATCAGGTCATGAGCAACCACCAACTTCCACAATAAAACTGTCTCAAAACATTTTTCTGTGGATTAGTTTTAGTTCTTGGCTCTTATGAACAGATGTCTCTGTTCAGGCCCAGGGAACTTTGCCACATTTATTTTCACCTTTCCTATTCATAGTCTCTGTAACCATTTTTTTTTTAAACTACATTACATTCTTGTTCAGTTCCTCTACTACTAAAGACAGATAGAGAAAACACTGGACTACTGCTTTAATGTATTTATTCTCTCTCTCTCTCTCACACACACATACACACACACGATTACAACGACTGCAGAGAATTACATCAGTATATGGCAAAGAGACATTCACGTCAAATTCAGGCCGATATAAATGGGTGTAACTCCCACTGAGTTAAAATTAGTCCAAGAGTCAGTACTCCAATTTAAAACTGTCTTTGTAATTTGAATTCCAGTCCACACGGAAAATATCCAGAATGACAGCTCTCCAAAACCTTCATGGAATGTGTCTGAGCATTTTCTTATGTAAGGATTTCATAGATTGAGAGGCCATAAAAGATCACTGTGATCATCTGGTCTGATCTCCTGCATAACCACAGGCGATAAGACTTCCCTGAATTAAGGTTTTATCTAGAGAACATCTTTTAGAATAATATCCAATCTTGATTTTAAAAGTTGATGGAAAATGCGCCACAAATCTCGGTAACCTGTTCCAATGGTTAATTACCTTAACTGATAAAGATCTGCACCTAATTTCTAGTCCGAATGTGTCTAGCATCAACTTCCAGCCATTGGATCCCATTATACCTTTGTCTGCTACACAGAAAAGTCCATTATGAAATTTTTGTTCCCCATGAATTGTGATCAAGTCACCACTTAACCTTCTCTTGTTAAATTAAACAGTCTATCACTATATGGCATGTTTTTCAATTCTTTAATCATTCTTGCGGCTCTTTGAACCTTTTCCAATTTATCAACATTATTTTTGAACTGTAGACACCAGAACTAGACAGTATTCCAGCAGCAGTCACAGCAGTGTAAATACAAAGAGGGAATAATCTCCACACTCTTATTTGCTATTCTCCTGTTTAACCATCCCAGGATCACATTAGCCCCTTTGGCCACTGCATTACACTGAAAATTTTAAATTTAATTTTAAATTTTAATGCCAACTGTAGATATTACACATTGTTCAGGAACAAAACAACAGTTTAGGGGCCTGATCCTACAACTCATTTACAGGAATTCCACTGAAATCATAAATCATCTAGTTTGTGAAACTAAACTTTGTCTTTTTAGTGCGGGAGTATAAAGTAGTAAAATCTTATTCCATTGGCAATTTAGCGATAGAAAGGCAAGGGAAGTATCATTTGATTTGTAAAAATCCACAGAATCATAATTTCAATGGTGTCACCCTCTGCAGAGTGCTTGAGGGACTTGCTGTCCCTCTGTCTCCCAGCTCAAGATCCTCTGGTTAGTGGAAATTTTAATAATACAATTTAATTGGAAATGGATCAAGTTGGGTATTACTCAAAAGTCCTTTCTCCCATGAATGCAATGGTACCAAATGCGACAAGCCTAGAATAATTATGTAGCTATATATTTGAGAAGATGTTTTCTTTTTTAAATCAACTTTTTAAAACTATATTTTAACACAGGGATGGTTTACTTACATAAAATAGATATTGATCTTTGGTAATTCTAGGGAAATTAGCCTTGACATGTAGGACTGAAAACATTTATTCAAATCAAAGTCATCATCGTCATCTTAGTTTAGGGAACCACTGTGACTAGACATGTCACACGGATCGTCATCCACAGTGCATATCAGTGATTGTCTCAGCTATTACAAGTATTTTCAGAGCAAGAAAAGTCTTCGGAAGCTAATCAAATGCTTTCCAGAAAAAGGTAATTTGGTCTTTCCAGCCAACCTTCCAGTTGTGTCATATCCTGAAAGGGTGTGGATACCTGGCAGTGTGGTGGCTTAAATGGTCCAAGTGATAGGAACACATCGCTGAGAGATATCCAGCAATTCTGTTCCATAACATTAGGTACAAAAACAGAATCTTGCAAAAATCTTTGGTCGCATTTCATAGAGAGCATTAGAATACCTGTGTCTTGTGCAAAAATCCAGAATTAAGTAGCACCTCTCTCTGTGGCATTGATGGCATGCAAGATAATTTTAGTGTCAGCCTACTCTTGGGACCTACAAAGAAACTCCACGCAACAGTGTGAGGCAGCAACTTTGTTACGCCATGCAGTGACAAAATTCTTTGCATGCTGGAACGTTTTTCCTGCAATGTATGTGGTTAACTCCTCATTCCTGTGAGTATGAGACAGTAGCTTCTTCATTATGACATTGGAGATGTTTGTGGAGTCAATGATTTTGTACTGGACAGGTGCAATACTATGGAGTCTTTTCTTTCTGGTAATATTTTTAATCTATTCTCCTGCATACATGTCAAACACAACGTGGACTTTGTCATAAGTCCAGTATTTTCTCTGTAGCCTCATAATGAAGAATTCAGCAATCTCAGAAGATTAACTTTTTCTGGATGGTCAAAAGCTTGTACCTCAGCCATACCATCTACGATTACTATGCTGAGACACCTCTGTTGGCATAAGATCCTAGCTACACTGTCAGGCTTAGGAAGACCGTAGAATTATAGAAGAATCATAGAAGATTAGGGCTGGAAGAGACCTCAGCAGAGCAGACAGGGGGCTGCAGACAGGGGAGTTTGAGAGGGAAAGCAAGAGATCCCACTGCCGAACAGGCTACCAGGTGAGAGTACTAGCTGTTGGTGCGAGTGAGTTTGCTTGACTGTTTGAATTTTAATTGTGATTCTGATTTCAGGTGACTTCAGTTTCAGTTACAGCTGCTGTGGCAGTTGGGACTGAGTGCCTGACCTTGTTCCCTTGATTGCCTTTGATTGGCCTTCCCCAGTGTGACTCACGAGGGGGTGGGACTGATCTAGGCAAGTAGGCTTTAAAAGCCAGAGGCAGAATGACCAGGGGGCTGCAGACAGGGAAGTTTGAGAGGGAGTTTGACAGAGGGAGGCTTACGATGTTTAGGAAGACCCGCAACACCTGTACCAGCACTGCTTCTGTCTCCTCCACCTGCGCCTGTAGCCAGACAGAGCACCTGAGCATGGATGCTTCTACCCAAATCCTGGTGTGGTTTTGCAGGGACTGTAACTTGCAATTTCCACTTACTGATATCCAGGCTGGGGGGGAGGGGGGACATCCAATGTGAAAGGTGCCTGCTGGTGGAATCTCTCAGGCAGCAGGTGGGAGAGCTACAGGAGGAGGTGGCTAGGTTGAGGAGCATCCGAATCCACTAGCAATTCCTGGACAGTGTCCATGTGGAGACAGCTGAGGTAGCTGTCCCAGCACACAGGACTGCTGACACACCACTGGTGGAGGAGGTGATGGCTCAGGGTGGACACTGGCAGCTGGTTACTTCTGGCAGCAGGCAGTGCTCCACCCCTGCTCCGAACCCTCCCGCCATGGTAATACATAACCGTTATGCTCTTCTTGATACATGGGAGAAGGAATCACTCCCTACAGTAAAGGAGGAGAAGCCTTGTACCTCTAAGGTTGGGAGGTCTGCTGCCACCACTGCTAATAGGAAACATAGGGTAGTGGTGGTTGGAGACTCTCTGTTGAGGGGGACGGAGGCACCCATCTGTCGCCCTGACATTTCATCTCTGGAGGTAGGCTGCCTGCCGGGGGCCTGTATCCGAAATGTTACAGAGGCATTGTCGAGGATTATCCAGCCCTCTGACTACTACCCCATGCTACTCATCCATGTGAGCACAAATGATACTGCGAGATGTGACAGTGAGCAGATCAAGACTGACTACAGGGCTCTGGGAGTACGGGTGAAGGAGTTTGGAGCGCAGGTGGTATTCCCCTTCAATTCTTCCTGTCAAAGATAGGGGCCCGGGCAGAGACAGATGCATCATGGAGGTGAATGCCTGGCTCCGAAGATGGTGTTGCCAGGAGGGCTTTGGCTTCCTCGACCACGGGATGCTATTTGAGGAAGGACTGCTAGGCAGAGATGGCGTTCACCTTTCGAGGAGGGGAAAGACCCTATTTGGACACAAACTGGCTAACCTAGTGAGGAAGGCTTTAAACTAGGTTCGACGGGGACAGGTGAGCAAAGCTCACAGGTAAGTGGGGAACATGGAGACCTGGGAGATGGGTCGGAAACAAGAGGGAGTGTGGGCTATAATGGCAGAGAGAAAGGAGGGTCAGGGTAAAAATGGGAGGCAAGATCAAACTAGTATCTTAGATGCCTATATACAAATATGAGAAGTATGGGTAAAAAGCAGGAAGAACGGGAAGTGCTAATAAATAAATACAACTATGACATTGTTGGCATCACTGAAACTTGGTGGGATAATACACATGATTGGAATGTTGGTGTGGATGGGTACAGCTTGCTCAGGAAGGCTAGACAGGGGGAAAAGGGAGGAGGTCTTGCCTTATATATTAAAAATGTACATACTTGGACTGCGGTGGAGATGAACATAGGAGACGGAAGTGTGAAGAGTCTCTGGGTTAGGCTAAAAGGGGTAAAAAACAAGGGTGATGTCTTGCTAGGAGTCTACTACAGGCCACCTAACCAGGTGGATGAGGCTTTTTTTAAACAACTAACAAAATCATCCAAAGACCAAGATTTGGTGGTGATAGGGGACTTCAACTATCCAGATATATGTTGGGAAAATAACACAACAGGGCACAGACTATCCAATAAATTCTTGGACTGCATTGCAGACAACTTTTTATTTTGGAAGGTTGAAAAAGCTACTGGGGGGAAGCTGTTCTAGATTTGATTTTAACAAATAGGGAGGAACTCATTGAGAATTTGAAAGTAGAAGGCAGCTTGGGTGAAAGTGATCATGAAATCAGAGAGTTTGCAATTCTAAGGAAGGGTAGAAAGGGAGTACAGCAAAATAGAGACAATGGATTTCAGGAAGGTGGATTTTGGTAAGCTCAGAGAGCTGATAGGTAAGGTCCCATGGGAATCAAGACTGAGGGGAAAAACAACTGAGGAGAGTTGGCAGTTTTTTCAAAGGGACACTATTAAGGGCCCAAAAGCAAGCTATTCTGCTGGAGAGGAAAGAGAGGAAATGTGGCAAAAGACCACCTTGGCTTAATCATGAGATCTTGCATGATCTACAAAATAAAAAGGAGTCATATAAAAAATGGAAACTAGGATAGACTATGAAGGATGAATACAGGCAAACAACACAGGAATGCAGGGGCAAGATTAGAAAGGCAAAGGCACAAAATGAGCTCAAACTGGCTACACTAGTTTCCTAAAGGGAAACAAGAAGACTTTTTATCAATACATTAGAAGCAAGAGGAAGACCAAGGACAGGGTAGGCCCACTGTTCAGTGAGGAGGGAGAAACAGTAACAGGAAACTTGGAAATGGCAGAGATGCTTAATGACTTCTTTGTTTTGGTCTTCACCGAGAAGTCTGAAGGAATGCCTAACATAGTGAATGCTAATGGGAAGGGGAAAAAGAACAGGAGTATTTGTGGCACCTTAGAGACTAACAAATTTATTAGAGCATAAGCTTTCGTGGGCTACAGCCCACTTCTTCGGATGCATAGAATGGGAAGGGGATAAATATCTTCTTTATTTTAGAAGATAAAATAAAAAAAGAACAAGTTAAAAATCACTTAGAAAAGTTAGATGCCTGCAAGTCACCAGGGCCTGATGAAATGCATCCTAGAATACTCAAGGAGCTAACAGAGGAGGTATCTGAGCTTCTAGCTATTATCTTTGGAAAATCATGGGAGACGAGAGAGATTCCAGAAGACTGGAAAAGGGCAAATATAGTGCCCATCTATAAAAAGGGAAATAAAAACAACCCAGGAAACTACAGACCAGTTAGTTTAACTTTTGTGCCAGGGAAGATAATGGAGCAAGTAATTAAGGAAATCATCTGCAAACACTTGGAAGGTGGTAAGGTGATAGGGAATAGCCAGCATGGATTTGTAAAGAACAAATCGTGTCAAACCAATCTGATAGCTTTCTTTGATAGGATAACGAGTCTTGTGGATAAGGGAGAAGTGGTGGATGTGGTATACCAAGACTATAGTAAGGCATTTGATACAGTCTCGCATGATATTCTTATTGATAAACTAGGCAAATACAATTTAGATGGGGTTACTATAAGGTGGGTGCATAACTGGCTGGTTAACCATACTGAGAGAGTAGTTATTAATGGTTCCCAATCCTGCTGGAAAGGTATAACAAGTGGGGTTCCGCAGGGGTCTGTTTTGGGACCATCTCTGTTCAATATCTTCATCAACAACTTAGATATTGGCATAGAAAGTACGCTTATTAAGTTTGCAGATGATATCAAACTGGGAGGGATTGCAACTGCTTTGGAGGATAAGGTCATAATTCAAAATGATCTGGACAAATTGGAGAAATGGTCTGAGGTAAACAGGATGAAGTTTAACAAAGACAAATGCAAAGTGCTCCACTTAGGAAGGAACAATCAGTTTCACACATACAGAATGGGAAGAGACTGTCTAGGAAGGAGTACAGCAGAAAGGGATCTAGGGGTTATAGTGGACCAAAAGCTAAATATGAGTCACCTGGAATGTACCTAACTTCTGCACAATGATCAAGTGAAGTCAAGGTTACTGAATGTTGAAAGCTCTATTATAGTCAATTCAACTGCTGATTCATTGAAAACTGGACTTCTTGTCTTCAGAATTTTTGGACCTTGGCAGGAAAGTAAGCAAGCCATGAAGACAGGAAGCCCCTTCATGGAATGGTCTTTGCTGATCCAGACAGGACTTGAGACTGGGACAGGTACCCCTTAATACGTTCCTCTTAGCAGACCATAACAGTAGCATGAAGGTATGTTTGCTACCTTATGCATCTTCAAGGAAATCTAAGTTATTAGCAGCACAAAATATAAACCCACTCATGACGAGTTCTGGGGGAACACACATTCCTCCATTCACTTGCAAATGAGGTTCTTCACCGAATGCAACTGCAGTCTCCAGGTGAACTACTTTGCTATAGTCAATGGAGGAGCCAATCCTGTGCATAAGCTGCACAAGAAATTTGCTATGGGTTTTGGAATGAATTGTTAAGCCAACAACCACCTGTAGCGGTGGATTACGCAGAAGCCATACAGTTGTTGTGTATGTGTTGGAAATCTATCTTTTGCTCAAACTCCTGTATATGAAGCTTTGCAATAAAATGGCATCCTTGTGCTCCATTTGCTTACTGTCATACCTGATGGTGATGAAGTCACTGCGACCAGCGATGCAAAACTTCAACTAGTGCAGGTCATGCAATATTATATCTTCAGTTTGCCATCAGTTATGAATCTCTGAAACTCCCATATACTATAAGACAAAATACTTTTTCTTATAAATGTATGTGGTTAACTCCTCATTCCTGTGAGTATGAGACAGTAGCTTCTTCATTGTGACATTGTGCAAACAGTCTTCATATTACTGTTGACATCAGTACTTTCTTTTGCTTTTGATAGGATCACCTATTTTGCAGTTTTTAAAGATATGCACTGTGATTCATTCTGCAGATAGGATTGCTAAAAACTACATCCATATCCCACAGTTCATCTTCAATAAGTGCTTTAAGAGCCTCTCTGCTGAGCATTTTTTCCTCTTCAATCCCATACAAAACACATATTTCTCTGTTCTTAACCTCTGTATTGGCCATCACCACCACTTTCCCATCCATTAGAGCCTCTGTGAGGCAATTTATGAACTCCAGCTGAGTTGCACCATTTACAGTAAAAAAAATCAGTACTTAATTTCTGTTGCTTTTTCCTTTGGGTGCAACACATTACATTTATACTTGGCGTAGCACATGATGTGATATGCAATATATGCATGGATGTCTCTTGAGTTAATGCACCTGCGTACTTTCCATGCAACGTTCTTGCTAAGAGTGACTGCTTCACACAGTTTCTCACCTGTCTCATATTGAAACTATACTTAATGGATGCCATTGGGTTTCCAGCTTACTGCAGAAGAAGCAGGCATTCTTCTCTAAACCCATGTCATGGGACCTACTAGAAGGTGAGTCTCATGCACAGCTGGCATTTGTCCTGGCATTTTCAACTTTTTCCTGATGGATTTCCACTCCAACCTTGCCAAATTCAGTTTATGGGTGCACTTCTTACAGAATGTACAGAATGTAAGAAGCCACTGAGTGTTGTGTTTAAGCAAGTCCTCCCCAGAAACAATCTCCAAAGATTCAGCTATTAGTCAGTACTGTTCATCTCCCTGTTGACTAATTCAGCTATTAGTCAGTACTGTTCATCTCCCTAAAAATCATGAAGACCAAAGTAAAAAACAGGGATTTTGTAATAAATTACTTTGGGATTGTAATGAATTATATTATGTTATATAAATAAGCGCATACTGTTTACAGAGGGATTCCAGTAATTTCTGGTTGGCTGCTGACGTTTTAACTGGTGCCTCATTACAACTTTTTTGGCATAATAAATCTGATAATACCACTGAGCCACTTTTTTTTTGGCCCATGAGGGCAAATCAATTTGAAACACTCCTTCCATTTATAGTAATCTGTTCAGCATTCAAAAAAATTAATGTGGTGTCATCTTCTAAGCAGTAGGTGATAAAGAACAGTCAGTCGAGGGCCAAAATCTAACTTTGTGAGGGCTGAATGTTTGATATGCCAGTGTCAGAGCATCATTTAAAAAAAGATGGTTTTAAAAAATTTTCTTGAACATGTATTTACATAATTGTTTAGGTTTGCCATGTTTGGTACCATTGTATTCATGGGAGAAAGGGTTTTTAATAATACCCACTGCGACTGATGACACTGTATTATCAAAATTTCTACCAACACCTAAGTTCCCTCTAAGCTGCATGGACACCCAGCAGTCTATTAAGTGCCATGCACTTCAGGTGCCCCTACCCCCACTGCCCTTGCCCTCTGCCTTGGAGCCCCTGGCTAGCTGCTCCCGGCAGTGTTCTGCCTGCTGTGCTGAGTTGGGGGGGTAGGGAAGGGTACTGATGTCAGGGAGTCCTCCTCCCCCCGACCCTGTACCCCATCTCCACAGAGCAGGAGGGATGACATGACAGGGCTCAGGAGTGGGACGGAGCTTGCTGGCAGCTGCTGATGTGTCTGAACAAGTAGGCTTCAGAGTGGTGAGTGCCGATCTACTTAAAGGGGCAACACATGCCTGCCTGCCTGCCTGTGTCTCTCTCTCTCTCTCTCTCTCTCTCACACACACACACACACACACACACACACACTGTGTGTCTGTCTTTCACACTCACCTCCCAACACATACTTGTATTATTATCGTTGTTACTTCTTGATACTTCATGCAATACACATATTCTCTGTAATAATATTCTTTCAAAGTGTGTTATTTTAGTGTTTTGACTGGTCTATGCATTTCATAGTTTTTATTTCTCTCTTACGCTTAAATTTAATTCTGTGAGTAGTGAGTTCTAAAATGCCTAATCTGTCCTGGCTGGAATAATTATCCCCATGGTAACTTTTTAAAAATATATATTATATGTAGGTTTTTTGTTTCTACTGGTGGCACACATCCGCACATTACCTCGAAATGGTGCACATAACAAAATTCATTCAATACATAGATGGAAAAAATTAGAAAGAACATTGACCAAGACCTGGGGCTCGGACCCAGGGGGAAAGGAAGGGCAACAAGTCTCCACTGGCCATGCTGCAGAGGGTGACATCATTGAAATTATGATTCTGTAGATTTTTCTGAATCAAATGACACCCTTCCTGGCAAAGATAACGCTTCAGATGAGGAGGGAAAACCCAATCTAAATCCATCCCTAAGAAACAAACACTTATGCAGAAGGTCACTGAACAGTACCAGCTAGTTCACAACATTTAAGTCTTGCAAGAAGAATAAGAACAACAACAAAAACTGTTTATTACCACTAAGCTTGTACAACAAAAGAGGGATAAACCTACAGAAAAATCCAGTGGGAAACAAATATTTTAAAAAACAAAGTTTTAGTGCCTCCCTTTCTCCCTCCAAACCCTACATCATTTTTGAGATACACGATTGACTTTTGACTAACTAATTAGAAAAATGAATTTAAAAAACAAACAGTACTGTATTCCAAGATAGCATCCTATACTATAGCCAGGATTATCCGCCACATCCAAGAAGAAATCTGCATTATTTATTTCTTCAGAGTCAGATCTTTCCCTATAATTTATTTTTAATAATCCCAGTTTGGTAAAGCACCTTTATGTTGCTTTTTCTAAATAGATTTTTTTCAAAGTGAGTACTCCATGTCCGTAACAGTTTTTCCATGTACATGACCAAAGAAAAATTGATTTATTCAAGACACATGTTAAACACAAAATACAGCTATATCCAATAAAAGAGATACATTGTTTAGCTATATAAATAATCAATATTCTCCTGTTTTGAACTGAAGAGAATATTTCCAGCCTTTTTTACTTCTTATTTTATAAATGAGAAAGAGAGGATCCAAATACTGTCAAGTCTTGAGGGACAGGATGGCTCAGGTTAACAGGATGTAAAGACTTTCACTTCTAGGTCACCGATTTCAATTTGGCCCATTTCAGTGATGAGCAAAAGGTTGTTACCATCTGACAGCTGTTTGGTGGCCTTAGTGAACTGAATTTAGACACTCATCCGCTAGGAACTGCACTGAAACTACATAATCTAAGTCCTCGTTAGCCTTGTTGGCAAGAAGAACCTGATGGAAATTACAGGGCCACCCTCTCACTCTAAAAGGTCTGAGTTGAGGGGCACAGTCGAGAAGCTTGCACTGTTGTCACTCATGTCATACTACTCCTTTGGATGGGTAACTTTTGTTTTCAGTGCTGTGTACACCTCTACCCCGATATAATGTGGTCTTCAGGAGCCGAAAAATCTCACCGTGTTATAGGTGAGACCGTGTTATATCGGGGTAGGGAGAGGAACCGCTCCCCGCCCTAGCTCACCTCTACTCTGCCTCCCCCTCCTTCCTGAGCGCGCTGCCGCTCCGCTTCTCCCTCCCTTCCAGGCTTGCCGAGCCAATTAGCTGTTTGGCCCAGCAAGCCTGGAAAGGGTGGCGGGGAGAAGTGGAGCGGCGGTGGTGTGCTCAGGGGAGGAGGCAGAGATGAGCTGGAGCGGGGAGCGGTTCCTCTGCGCCCCCCTCCTTACTTGCTGCAGTCCTCCCCGGGCCCCCCCCAGCTCACCTCCATTCTGCCTCCTCCCATGAGCGCGCTGCAGCTCCGCTTCTCCCCCCTCCCTCCCAGGCTTGCCGCGCCAAACAGCTGATTGGCGCGGCAAGCCTGGGAGGGAGGAGAAATGGAGCTGAGTGGAGTGCTTGTGGGAGGAGGAGGAGGCGGCGGCGGAGCGGAGGTGAGCTGGGGAGGGGTGTGGTTCCTCTGCACCCCCCCTTACTTGCTGCAGCCCCCGTGCCCCAGCTCTCCTCCGCTCCACCTCCGCCTCCTCCCACAAGCGCGCCGCAGCTCCACTTCTCCTCCCTCCCAGGCTTGCCGCGCCGAACAGCTGATTGGTGCAGCAAGCCTGGGAGGAAGGAGAAGCGGAGCTGCGGCGCGCTCGTGGGAGGAGGCGGAGCGGAGGTGAGCTGGGGTGTGGGGCCCTGGGGAGGGCCGCAACAAGTAACGGGCGGGCACAGAGAAACGCTTGTGGTAACACCAATTTGGATATAACAAGGTAAAGCAGCCCCATCCCCCGGAGCGCTGCTTTACCGCGTTATCTCCGAATTCGTGTTATATCAGACTGCATTATATTGGGGTAGAGGTATACCTAGAATCTTCATGGTCACTAAACATAG
Organism: Trachemys scripta elegans; assembly: GCF_013100865.1. Classification (NCBI taxonomy): domain Eukaryota; kingdom Metazoa; phylum Chordata; order Testudines; family Emydidae; genus Trachemys; species Trachemys scripta. Next base: position 160,195,142 of record NC_048300.1, read on the forward strand.
GACTAGTGGAGACTTCAAGGACTCTATTGAACAGAAATATTACACTCTTTCCTTAGCAAGTTCAGCTGAAGAGTCTCACAAAGACCTTAAAAGATGGCTCTAGAAAGTACATTATAAAAATCTTTCTTCAAATCAGTCTAATATGATCCACAGCAGATAGCAAAAAAATGTAATTTCTGACCCTTCGACACTGTGGATTAGCTATGACATATAACTGGTACACAGATAGAGGCAGGTGTTCCTGACTGGGGGTCTTGAAAACACTGACTAGACCTAATGCTCAGAGATGGATTTTGAAAAATCTACTTGCCCATGATGAGCGTGGGAAGCTTTCCTCAGCAAGTGCCTTCAACTTCTAGGCAATCTAGGCCTTCCTATGAACAAGAAAGCCTAACATTTATGGTTGCAAAGTGAGATAGATGAGAGTCAACAATGTAGTGCTGTACTCTGAAGTCTGCAGACAGACAGCTCCAGCCTCCTTCCTGCTGCTTATAATTTTGCCAAGCTGCAGCAAAGTGAACTGATTAGTCTTGTCAATCCCAACAGCTTGAGGTGGGGAGAGGAGGCATGGGCTGTTCGGAGTAATACTGGAGAATACCTCCCACCCTCACTCTAGCCTTTCATATCAAACTTTGGCTAGTAAGTTTAGTCCTCTAACTACCAGGTAAAAGTGTTTAAGCCTTACGGATGCATTAGTGGGAGAGACCAATGGCATAAGTAAGAAGAGTATGTTCTTGTGAATGAGAGAGATTGACGCAAGTGGAGAAGGAGGGGGGGAAAACATTGAAGACAACATAGGAAGAGAAAAATAGCATAGTGAAGCCAGGAAAGGAAAATAAGTTAAAAGGAAGAGCAATGTAGTGAGCTAAGGTTTTTAACCAGAAAGATGATTGACAATATAGAAAGTACAGTAGACAACTGTTTTAGGCTTTAAATTGCAACTATATGACTGCTGGAGCACAGCAAGACACAAGAAGTAATTCTTTTGCTCTACTCCGCGCTGATTAGGCCTCAGCTGGAGTATTGTGTCCAGTTCTGGGCACCACATTTCAGGAAAGATGTGGACAAATTGGAGAAAGTCCAGAGAAGAGCGACAAAAATTATAAAAGATCTATAAAACATGACCTATGAGGGAAGATTGAAAAAAATTGCGTTTGTTCAGTCTGGAGAAGAGAAGACTGAGAGGGGACATGATAAGAGTTTTCAAGTACATAAAAGGTTGTTACATGCAGGAGGGAGAAAAATTGTTGTTCTTAACCTCTGAGCATAGGACAAGAAACAATGGGCTTAAATTGCAGCAATGGAGGTTTAGATTGGACTTTAGGAAAAACTTCCTAACTGTCAGGGTGGTTAAGCACTGGAATAAATTGCCTAGGGAGATGTAGAATCTCCATCTTTGGAGATTTTGAAGAGCAGGTTAGACAAAATACCTGTCAGGAATGGTCTACATAATACTTAGTCCTGCCATGAGTGCAGAGGACTGGACTAGATGACCTCTTAAGGTCCCTTCCAGTCCTACGAATCTATTTCTCACCATGACTTTTATGCAAGTGTCTCAGTTAGTCAGTTTTGGTTATTTCAAAGACCTGCTTGTAGTCTATGCAATATGGTATTGCGGCCTACAGTCTAGCTCATCCATTTTTAAAACACCAGTTTGGTCATAGTCAAACCACCAGTTCATTCAGGTCACAGATGCAGGTTGCTAACTGATTAATGAGGGGGAAAGACAGTAACAGAAAATGTGGAAACAGTGGAAGTGCTAAATGCGTATTTTGTTTCCGTTTTCACTAAAAAGGTTAGTAGCGATCAAACATCTAACACGGTGAACACCTGTGAAAATGAGGTAGGATCTGAGGCTAAAATAGGGTACAGAACAAGTTAAAAATTACTTAGACAACTTAGATGCCTTCAAGTCACCAGGGCCTGATGAAATATATCCTAGAATACTCAAGGAGCTGGCTGAGGAGATATCTGAGCGATCAGCGATTATGTTTGAAAACTCATGGATGGGAGAGATTCCAGAAGACTGGAAAAGGGAAAATATAGTGCCAATCTATAAAGACAGCCCAGAGAACTACAGACCAGTTATCTTAACTTCCGAACCTGGAAAGATAATGGAGCAAATAACCAACCAATCAATTTGGAAATACCTAAAAGATAATAAGGTGATAAGTAACAGTCAGCGTGGATTTGTCAAGAAAGAATCATGTCAAACCAATTTAATACCTTTCTTTGACAAGGTAATAAACCTTGTGGTTAGAGGGGAAGTGGTAGATGTGGTATATCTTGACTTTAGTAAGGCCTTTGATACTGTCTTGCATGACCTCCTCAAACAAACTAGCAAAATACAGCTTAGATGGATCTACTATAAGGTGGGTGCATAACTGGTTGGAAAACCATTCCCAGAGAGTAGTCATCAGTGGTTCACAGTCAAGCTGGAATGGCATAGCAAGTGGGGTCCTGCAGGGATGAGTCCTGGGTCTGGTTCTGTTCAATATCTTCATCAATGACTTAGATAATGGCATAGAGCAGTGGTCGCCAAACTTTTTATGCACATGATCACTTTTTGAACGTAAGATCAACTCAGGATCTACCCTGCCCCTTCCCCGAGGCCTGGCCCAGCTCACTCCATTCCTCCCTCCCTCCATCGCTTGGTCTCCCCCACCTTCACTCACTTTCACTGGGTTAGGGTGCGGGAGGGGGCACAGGCTCTGGCCTGGGGCTGAAGGGTTTTGAATGTGGGAGGGGGCTCAGGGCTCAGCCTGGGGCAGAGGGTTGGGGTGCAGAAGTGAGGGGTGCAAGCTCTGGGAGGGAGTTTGGGTGCAGGGGTCATATGGTCACACTGCACCTAATCTCATAGAATCCACTTGACATTTCATGAATTTTACTTTTTATTAGTGTCTTTTGTGGTGCAGGAGGGGATTCTGACCCTGGGCAGACGGTTGGGGTGCGGGGTGCAGGCTCTGGCCAGGAGCTGCTTACCACAGGTGGCCTCAGCCGGCGATGGAGCTGGGCTCAGACAGCCTACCTGCTGCCTGCCAGGGCCCCACACCGCTCCCAGAAGCAGCTGGCTGCTGGCATGTCTATCTGGCCCCAGGGGGAGGTATAGCTCAGTGGTTTGAACTCTGGCCTACTAAATCCAGGGTTGTGAGTTCAATCCTTGAGGGGGCCACCTAGGGATCTGGGGCAAAATCAGTACTTGGTCCTGCTAGTGAAGGCAGGGGGCTGGACTCGATGACCTTTCAGGGTCCCTTCCAGTTCTATGAGATAGGTATATCTCCATATATTATAAACTGGCCAATGGGAGCTACAGGGATAGTGCAGGGGTGGGGGCATGGAGACCTGCTGCCCCTCCCTCCCTCTCCCCTACCCCCCCGGGCCGCAGAGATGTGCCAGCAGCCAGTTGCTTTCAGGAGCAGCTTGGGGCCTCGGCAGGCAGGCAGCCTACCTGAGCCCAGCCTCGCAACCGGACTTTTCGCGGCCCGGAGATTGCCATCGACTGGCAGAGGCTCCAGGATCGACCAGTCGATCGCGATCGACGGGTTGGTGACCACTGGCATAGAGAGTATACTCATAAAATTTGTGGACAATACCCACGCTGGGAAGGGTTGCAAGTGCTTTGGAGGATAGGATTAAAATTCAAAATCATCTGGACAAACTGGAGAAATGGTCTGAAATAAACAGGATGAAATTCAATAAGAACAAATGTGAAGTACTCCACTTAAGAAGGAACAATCAGTTGCACATACACAAAATGGGAAATGACTGCCTAGGAAGGAATACTGGAGAAAGGGATCTGGGGAATATAGTGGATCACAAGCTAAATACTAGTCAACAATATAACACTGTTGCAAAAAAAGTGAATATCATTCTGGAATGTATCAGCAGGCATGTTGTAAGCAAGACACATGAAGTAATTCTTCCACTCTATTCCACACTAATAAGGCCTCAATTGGAGTATTGTGTTCAGTTCTTGGCACCACATTTCAGGAAAGATGTGGACAAACTGGAGAAAGTCCGGAAGAGAAGAACAAAAATGATTAAAGGTCGAGAAAACATCACCTATGAAGTAAGACTGAAAAAAATGGGTTTGTTTAGTGTGGAGAAGTCTGAGCGGGGACATGATAACGGTTTTCTAGTATATAAATGGTGGTTGTGCACAAGGAAGAGGATGAAAAATTGTACTTAACCTTTGATGATAGGACAAGAAGCACTGGGCTTAAACTGCAGCAAGGGAGGTTTAGGTTTGGACATGAGGAAACACTTTCTGTCAGGGTAGTTAAGCACTGGAACAAAATGCCTAGGGAGGATGTGGAATCTCTGGCATTGGAGGTATTTAAGAACAGGTTAGACAAACACCTGTCAGGAACGTTCTAATTATTACTTAGTCCTGCCTTGAGTGCAGGGGGTTGGACTAGATGACCTACTGTGGTCCCTTTCAGTCCTACACTTCTACGATTAACAGAATATGTGAAATCATTTCATTTAGGCAAATATTTAAAGATAATAATAAAAAAGCTTTGCACATAGGAAACCCCATATATGCTAAAGAAAATAAACAGGTCTCAATTATATTCTAGGTACAAAGGCTCAGAGTAGACATCTATCACAACAGGCAAATCTTCATTAGTAGAAGAGCCTTGCAGGTCAGTCCCAACAGGTTAAACGGCAGCAGTGTCAGTTGCAGAAATTCTTCCCCAATGTAAAAGGAAACTGGATAAGAACATAAGGCTGGTCACACTGGGTCAGACCAACAGTCCATCTAGCCCAGTATTCTGTTTTACAACAGTGGCCAGTGCCAGATGCAGAGGGAGTGAACAGAACAGGGCAATTTATCAAGTGATTCATACCTGTCATCCAATCCCAGCTTCTAGCAGTCAGAAGTTGAGACACCCAAAGCTTGGGGCAACGTCCCTGATCATCTTAGCTAATGGTCACTGACATACCTATCCTCCATGAACTTTATCTAATTATTTTTTGAACTGGATTATACTTTTGGCCTTCACAACCCTTGGCAATGAGTTCCACAGGTTAACTGTGTGTTTGTGAAGTACTTCCTTTTGTTAGTTTTAAACCTGTTGCCTGTTAATTTCATGGGGTGACTCCTGGTTCTTGTGTTATGTGAAATGGTAAATAAAACTCCCCTATTCCCTTTCTCCACACCATTCATGATTTTATAGACCTATATTACCCTTTACTAGATCTGATAGTTTAAAAGGACTAGATCCACTTTCCATTGAAGTAAATAGGAACATTTCCAGTGACTTCAGTGGAAATTGGATTGGTACAAGTATCTCTTTATAGAAACATAAAGAGTCCCAGTCTTTTTAATTTCTCCTCATATGGAAGCTGTTCCATACCCCTAATCATTTATGTTGTCCTTCGTGGTATTTTTTAAAATTCAAATATATATTTTTTTGAGATTGGGTGACCAGAACTGTATGCAGCATTCAAGATGTGGGCATACCATGGATTTATACAGTGGCATTATAATATTTTTGTCTTATTATCTCTCTCTTTCCTAATGGTTCCTAACATTCTGTTAGCCTTTTGGATGGCAGCTGCACATTAAAATACACAATAAGTAACAGTCTTCTCCTCTTTGCTGCTATTCCAGCACCAAGCTAAGTGTTTTGCACCATGCTCCTTTTACAGAAAGAAAGGGCGGACTGTGTAATCAGAAAGTTACATAAGGTTTCGAGTACACTGGGAATGGCAATTAGAGAGGAAGAGAAATTGAGAGTATAAAAATATTAGGAAACAGTCAAGGGTTAAAGAGTTCATAGACACAAGACACTCAAGCTATCAGCATTTCTCCTCCAAACAACCACAGGATCCTATTGTTTTCAATCTTCCACTACCCACAACTCCCAGCTCTAAGTTGTCATCTCCTCCTTTTCCTGTGTTACTAATTTAAGATTGTGAGGTCTCTGGCACCAGGACTCCTTTGTTATCTGTTTAACGAAGTGGCACTGAAACATAACAATAATGGAGAGTAGGCTAAAGAGAGTGAGAAAACAGTGTCAGAGTAGTGAGCTGAAGAAAAAGAGAATAAACCAGATAGAAAAAGCCAGCTGTCCATGCAAGTGAATGCCTGGTTATTCTCTCTTCCTGCACAGTGGTAAGTTTCAAGTGCTGCCTGATCTCCCTTTTGTTTATATATAAAGGTTATTATGTTTCTATAAAGAGATACTTGTACCAATCCAATTTCCACTGAAGTCCCTAGAAATTTTCCTATTTACTTCAATGGAAAGTGGATCAGGTCCTTTTAAACTATCAGATCTACTAAAGGGTAAAGATTTAACTAGGGCTGTCAACTAATTGCAGTTAATGCATACAATTAATGCAAAACAAATTAACTATATTAAAAAAATAGTGATTAATCACAGTTTTAATTGCACTGTTAAGCAATGATAAAATACCAATTTAAAATTATTATAAATATTTTCAATACATAAAATACTTTCAAATATATTGATTTAAATTACGACAGAATTCAAAGTGTACTGTGCTCACTTTATATTATTTTTATTACAAATATTTGCACTGTAAAAAAGATAAACAAAAGAAATCGTATTTTTCAATTCACTGCGATTGCAACTATTTTTTAAAATCTCACGATTATGATTTAAAAAAAAATCATTAGCCTAGATTCAAGCCAAAAAAGTACATTAGTATTGTACAATAACAGCCCAAATAACTACAGCTTATCATGATACTGTAGTTTTTGGCTGTGAGCTCTTTGGGGCAGAGCCCAGCTCATTTTAATACAGCACCTACCACAAAAAGACTCCAATACAGTAAGTTTGGGGGCATTACTTCATTTGTTTCTATTTCTTTCTTTTAAAATGGAAATTGATTAGTATGGAGATATTTTTGTAGCAGTGTGCAGTGGAGTCTCACCCACAAACCACCAAACAAACTGTAAGGTATGCATTCAGAAACCAATATACACTGTGTGTACTGAGGTCCTGTGATGTTACTGCTCTTATAAAAGGATTTACTGGAGGAAACAAATAACTATTTATAACCATTTTGATGTCAGTCTTATTTACTATTAAATCACAACAGCTTCTGTATAGTTATGTTTGAGGTTGTTCAAATTTTTACTTAAAAAAAAAAATCCTGGTTTTTTTGGCTCCCTTCTTTCTTTCCTACTTACTCAGTTGATGAGAAGAATAGCCCATACTGGGCTTCTCAGCAGAAGTAGTTCACACCACAGAGCCTTCTCCTTCATTTGACAGTAATGGGGCTTGAGAGAGAATGCTACTGCAGGCGTTGGAACACGGAACTCTCTCTCTCTCTCTCTCTCAGGTACTTATATGGCCTCCAATACCACAGTATCTGAACATCTCACAATCTTTTCATGTATTTATCCTCACAATACACCTGTGAGGTAGGGAAGTAGTATTATCCCCATTGTCCCCCTCACATGGGTAACTATGGAACAGAGAAACTGAATGACTTGTTACACAGGTCATCTGTGGCAGAAGAGGGATTTTAACTCAGGTCTTCCAGTCCATAGGCTAATGCCCTTACCACTGGACCAGTGCTTCAAGAGCAACAAAATATTCTCTCTCTCTCTCTCCCCTTCTCCCCCCCCCCCCAGTATTGTTCAAACCCCCATCTGACAGAAGAGATGAAAGGAGAGGGAAGGAAAGAGTCCTTTAATTTTTTAGTCCATTAATTTGAGGAGAACTAAGTATGTTCATGGAGGATAGACCCATCAATGGCTATTAGCCAGGATGGGCAGGGATAATGTCCCTAGCCTCTGTTTGCCAGAAGCTGGAAATTGGTGACAGGGGATAAATCATTTGATGATTACCTGTTCTGTTCATTCCCTCTGAAGCACCTGGCACTGGCCACTATCGGAAGACAGGATACTGGGCTAGATGGACCTTTAGTCTGACCCAGTATGGCTGTTCTTATGAATAGGCAACTCCAAACTTCTTGGCTTTAAATAATATTTTTTCCTGAAAAAAATCCTTTACATTCACATATATTTTTATACAACCACTTAATAAGATATAAGGTATAGCAATACAGTGGGAAAAGAGACTTCATGGTCACAATGTGGAATTTCCTGGCTTGAAAGCCTCATCAGACAATGAGGTCACAGTTTACTTCCAATCCAGATTACTAATGCAGGTAATTCACTCAGAAATAGAGTGCACTTGTGTGTTGTGTTTGTCTTCAGGGAAGGAAACTGTTGCCAGACCCTAGAGACTGAACTTCACAGGCACCTTGTAGAAAGCCTTATGCATAATTTAAGATGTCTGAGAAATCCTTTACTTGGCTGTATTGAGAGGCAGAGGATTTAATAAAAAGATATTTTGATTTATTTTATTTCCTCTGTCTAGAAATTATATTTAGAGCTATCAATTTATTTTGTTTACTCTGTCATTTGATGTATAGTACTAAACTTCCGTATCTCAAATGTTTGCCCTGACTTTTATTCTTACACCCTAATCCTGCAAACATTTACACACCTGAGTATTCACTCTGAAGTTAATGAGATTACTCCCGAGCATAAAATTCAGGACATGTTTAAGTTTTTGTAGGATCCGGGTTTTGGGCACTAAAATATAAATAATTGCTCCACTAGTTTCCCCACCTGAATTAAACAGGAACATCTGACAGTCATAAATGTGTCTTGAGTTTGAATTGCAAAGGATCTGATCTAGTCTTGCCAGCAGGCGCTATTCCTAGCTAAAAGGAATCATTGACATTTTAAAAGAAAATGGGATTATTTTAGTCAGACAAAGAAAACATACAAAAATAATTGTAATAAAATAATATCATAAACGGCATGAAAAATGTAGTTTTGGAATCTTTCATTCTGCTCATATTTCTCTGACTACATATATTTTTAGTATTTGACCCTAAAAATGTAAACTTTCAAATATTCAGGCCTTAAACTATAGTTGTCTACCCATCTAGAATCACAAAGCTTCTATTAAAATGGGTAAAAAGATATTTCCACAGCAGATAACCCGTTGGAAGGGGAAAATGTAAAGTGAAAAAAGGCTCGTTTTTTTCAGTAAGATGAAGATAATAAGAGGCAGATGATAACAGTAGGAAAGACTTATTTTATAAATATTAAACCACTAATTTCAGTTATCTAAGTTCACAGGAGGAAAGCTAGCTACAGAAGTATTTACTTGCTGCGCCTACGTACAGCAGCTGAAGAAAAATATAAAATACAATCCTGAGTTTCTTTTAACACTTTTTTGCCTAAATAGTCTCAAAGTGCTTTATTGACCCCATTTTAGAGATGGGAAAACTAAGCGAGAGAAAAACAAAATGTTCAGAAATATCCACTGATTTTGTGTACTAAATTGAGGCCTTTTTTGGAGATACTGAACAACCACATGCCAAATATCTTCAAGTAATTTCAATTAGTGGACACTTTTTAAAATAAAGGCTCAAGTGGCCTGCCCCAGGCCATTCAGAAAGTCTATGGCAGTTGGGACTGGAGTCCTATCAAGAGTGAGGCCTAGTCTATAGTACAAAGTTAGGTCTACCTAAGATGGCTTGCATTGACGAAGCTGTGCATGTATCTACACTTATATTTGTCTCCCACTGATGTAAGCTTTCCATTACACCTACATTGTAACACCACTCCCCAACACTGCTGAACTATGGTCAATATACTGAGGTTGACACCATACAAATGCAGATGCTGTGTTACTTATGTCAATCGTAATAGTCCTCCAGTAGCTGTCCCACAATGCCCAACACTGACTGCTCTGGTCACAATTGTGAACTCCACTGCCCAGAAGTCACGGAGACCATAAGCCTTTTAAAACCCTGTGAATTTTTGAAATGCCTTGTCCGGATTGCCCAGCTTGGCGACCACACCTAGCAGCTCTTCCTTGCCATGCACAACTTCCCAGCTGACCATGCTGGCTACATGCTCCAGATGTGCTCTGGCCTGGAATAGAAAGGATCTCCTGGGCCTGTGGGGAGAAGAGGGAATGCAAGCACAGCTCCTGACCAGTCGTAGAAACATAGAAAACTACAAGCAGATTGCACGGGGGATGCAAGAGAAGGGATACAACAGCAGGGATCAGCAGCAGTGTCATGTGAAAGTGAAAAGACTGTGTCAGAAATATCAAAAGGCCAGGGAATCAATCCAGTGCCAAGCCACAGACCTGCCACTTTTACAAAGAGCTGCATACCTACCACCAGCATACCACCGATATTTCCACGAAGCTTAAGTCACAGGCCCTTGGCATGAACGAGGAGGAAGAGGTCATACCATGAGCCAGGACCTGTTTGAGACTCCACCGCTGTCCAGTCAGTCCTGGCAGTTGAGCCTGGGTGAGCCCAATGCAGGAAAGGAACTTTGGCTAAGTGTATTTCCCATTACAGTGATGGCACCCCCAACTTAGCAGGACACAGTTATCAACTTTTCATTAATTTACTTGTACTAGAAGAGATAGCAGTAGAACAAAAAGAGACCTTTGTCATTTGCTTTTCATTCCTCTGTAGAGTTAGGCAAGGGAGGGGCCATGCGGAGCACTTTGTTTATGTACAGGAATGTCCCTTGAATCTACCTGAAAGATCTTGATGAAATTTTCATGAATGTACTCTGCAATCCTCTCCAGAAGGTTTCTAGGATGGCAGCCCTATTTCTTCCTTCACAGTAGGACTTTCCCATGCCAGTCAGCGATAATTTTGGCAGGAAACATTCCAGTAAAAAGGGCCTGGGTGGCTTCGGGATGCCGGTAGCAGCTGTGTGCTCTCTGCCTTTGTTACTCTCAGGAGTGAGATATCAGCTAAAGTCACCACAGCCTATGGAAAATGGTGCCAATATTCAGTGTATTGTCCTATAATCATAGTTTCATGCAACCGACCAATCCCCACATTTCCCTCACCCCTGGTCACCCACAGTCACCATGGCTGGTGCTATGGCGCCATGCACAAGCACTCCAAGCAGAAGTATGTAATAACCATGTCTTGTTTAAAACTTTAGGGGAGCAAGGGAAGGGAGTTCTGAATCTTAACTTTCACTTTCCATTGTGACTATACTGACAATCATACGTCTGGGTACGTCTACACTACCCGCCAGATTGGCGGGTAGTGATCAATCTATCGGGGATCGATTTATTGCGTCTAGTGTAGACGCGATAAAATCAATCCCCGATCGCTTTGCTGTCGACTCTGGAACTCCCCCGTGGCAAGAGGCGGAAGCGGAGTCAACAGGGGAGCGGCAGCGGTCGACTCACCGCCATCCTCATGGCCAGGTAAATTGACCTAAGATACACCGACTTCAGCTACGCTATTCGTGTAGCTGAAGTTGCGTATCTTCGGTCGACAACCTCCCCCTCCCAATGTAGACCTAGTCTCTCTGTGTTTTATCTGTAGCTGCTGCCGTTGAGGCCTTGAGGGGTTCCCAGGGAATGCCTGTGCCAGAAAAGGAGGAGAAAGAAGATGACTTGGGATGACATGTTCAGTGAGATTCTGTAAGCCAGGGCTGCATCAGATCATGAACAGAGGGCCTGGAAGATGAATAACACAAACTATATGGTGAAAGAAACAGCAAACAGGAGAAAGGTCCAAGAGGCCCCGCAGGAAAAGGGGAGGTAGATGCACCAGGACACAACGGGGCTTCTCTGGCAGCAGCACAGATGCCGCAGACTCTTGTGGATAAATAGGCTCAACAATTCCAGGCTCACCTCCCTTTGCAGTCCCTGGAGAACCCCAGTATAGCACCTCCCTACACCCCCCCACCCCTCCAACATTCCATGTGGCATCAAGGGCTGCATCCCTTCCCTACTAAATATAGGAGAATCACAACTTCACATACACTGACCTGTGAGAGCTATGACTGATGTTTTTGTAGCTAAAATGAACATGAATGTTCCTTCCTCTTCTTTACGCTCTGTTCCATAAATTTATTAAGGTTTTAATGTATATGCTTTTAACTTGCACAGAATTTAAGTGTTTTTGCTACTCAATAAAATTCCATTGTTTGGAAATAATTCATCTTTATTAGTTCCCAACATATGCTGCAGAATGCCTAATGGTAGTGAAAGCACCCACTAGTTGTTTTACACACTGGGACACAACTCATAGGATCAGTGGCAAACACATTGTAATAATCAAAAATGGACAGCAAGCTCCACAAAATTAATATGTGCATTGTCAGTGTTATATTCACAGATGTGCACTAAGCACCAACCAATTCCTAACAGGTGCCCAAATTGCAGGGTCAGGTAGAGCACTGTACACAATGATGCATTATTGTGGCTCGCTGTTAAAATGCTCTTTCAAGTGCCTTATAGCTCTGCATTGAGTTCTTCTGATAGCCCTTATGTCTGGCTGTTCAAACTCAGCAGACAGCCATTCCACCTCCGACCACCACCCTGGCAACAACTTTTCACCTTTTGTTTCACAGATATTATGCAGGACACAGCAGACTACTATAACTATTGGGATATTTTTCTCACTGAGATCCAATCTTATTAGTAAACAATGCCAGTGTTCCTTTAATTTACCAGAAGTGCATTCAACTGTCATTCTGCACCTGCTGAGACAATATTTTAATCTTCCCTTGGTGCTACTGAGGTGACCAGTGTACAGCTTCATGAGCCAGGGGAGTAAGGTTAGGCTGGGTCCACTAGGATCACTATTGACATTTCAACATCACAAATGGTAATCTGCTGGTCAAGGAAAAAGTCCAAGCTTGTAGCTTTCTGAACTGACCTACATTCTTAAAGATGCAAGCATCATACAACTTCCTTGACCAGCGAACACTGATGTTGCTGGAGCATCCCGAGTGACCCACTAGCACTTGCGTAACCATAGAAAAATAGCTTCTGTTGACGTGCTCTGTGGCAAGGTGATCTGGTGCCAAAATAGTGAGAGGAGTGCTGTCTACTGCTCCACCGCAGTTCAGGAACTCCACTGCTGCAAAGCCATCCATTATGTCCTGTAAATTGCTGAGAGTCACAGTTCTTTGTAGCAGGAGATAATTAATGGCCCCGTACCACTGCACGACAATGGCCCCCACAGTAGATTTTCCAACTCCAAAATGATTTCCTACTGACCGGTGGTAGCAACTCAGCGTTGCAAGTTTCCACAGTGCAATCACCACTTGTTTTTTCACTGTCGATGCAGCTTTCATTCTGGTGTTCCTGAGCTGGAGGGCTGGGGCAAACTCAGCACATAGATCCTGGAATGTGGCCCTTTGCATATGAAAGTTCTGCAGCCACTGCTCATCATTCCACGTCTGCATTATGATGAAATCCCACCAGTCAGTTCTCACTTCTCCAGCCCAGAAGGAGCACTCTACCATTTGCAGCTGCTCCATGAACACCACAGCAGTATGCCCTCCAGGAAATCATTGTGCAAATATAAAAGCGAGAGGAAATCTATTTACAAGCAGAGATTTCTGCTGAACCAGCTGAAGAGTATTGCCTGGAAAGTGAACATCTTGATTTTTTAAAAACTTGAAACCACTTCCCACCTAGAACAAGCTGTTCCAACTGACTTCATTAAGATAGAAAAAATGCCTGAAATAGTCTCCCCTATAATCCTGTAGCACAGTCATTCAAGACCTAAGAAAATTTGGGATTTCCTCAAAAGAGAGGTGTGACTCAAATGCAATGTTAGAACTATTTCCCAAGAACACATCTTCCTTTAATGAATAATGAGAATGCCAAAATTTGCAAAAGCGACACGACACTTAGGAGTCTAAATCACTTAGGTGCTTTTTGAAAATTTTATCCTTAGTCCCTCCTCTAACAGCAAGAATCAGGGACATTCTTACAGACATCTTTAGGAGTTCTAGGTAGAGAAACACTCTTGTACAGGACCTTATAGTTAACCTCTTGCAAGGGACTTGAAGAGGGAGCTGGTTAAATGTTATCTATAATGTTGTACAAATGTTTGTATAAAAGTTTGCCCTAAACCAGGGGTGGGCAAACTTTTTGGCCTGAGGGCCACATCGAGTTTCCAAAGTTGTATGGAGGGCCAGTTAGGGGAGGCTGTGCTTCCCCAAACAGCCAGGCGTGGCCCGGCCCCTGCCCTCTATCCAACCCCACCTCCACCACTGATCCCCTAAACTCTTCGGCTGGTGTGTACTTATCAATGAATCATGAGGGATGGAAAAGGAAGATAGTGAAAATGCTATAGTTTCTTCATTTGTGACTCAGGATAAGATTTTCATAAGCACCTATTCTCTATTTTCAAAAGTGATTTTGAAGCCTAAATACTATTGACTTTCAGTGGAACTCAGGCTCCGAAGTTACTTTTGAAAGTGTTACTTAAAATTTTTCAAAAGTGCCTTACTTAGTTCTCCAACAATTCTCTGGTCTAATAGCAATGTGTGATTCTGTAAATGATATTCATGTTATAAACATGATGCAGTCTTAAATTTATTTTTTTAGTATATAGGCATATGTTCAAATAAGCAGAATTCATCCAAGTATGAATGACTAATTTTAAATGCAAATCAAAATAACTTGAAACAAACTAGTCTCTCCCTCCAATACATATGAGCATCCAGCTCCCCATCTATTATAGTGGGGTTGCTTTGCACATACTGAGTGACAAAAGCAGGGGGAGGGGAAAGAGAAGATTTTCCCCATTTCACTCTGCATAAAATTCTTTAGAAAATAATCCAAAATAGATAAGGAAGTCAAAGAAGGTGAATCCACCTTTTCCTCTCAACAGAACACTTCTTTATATCTGCAGTGTCAGGATCGCTTTCATCCAAGCCTATTTTCAAATCTAACACTACTAAGGGACCCTAGGATAAATTCTACTCTGCTATACCATTTTAAGTCTGAAGTAATTCACTGTCAATCCAGAGTAACTCCCAATTTTTTCAAACAATGTGAGAGTCACAACAACAGAGCAAGAGGGGCACTATACCAAATATAAAGATGTCTTTTTTCATTCTATTAACAGTCGACTTTACACAAACTATTTAGTTGTATTAAATATAAAGCTGTTGGAGATATTTCCATTATCCACCAGTTAATAACTATGATGCCAAAAAAGGGGCAATGTAGTACAAACAATTCCTGAAGAGTTATAAGGTCAATCAAAGTAGGAAAATCTGCAAAACAGATGCTTAACGAAGAGAAGGTGGTTTCACTATACCAAACAGTTACACATCGGTCACTCTTTCAGAAAGGGACAGTTCCTCAGCCACCACTGGGGTAAAATGTATTTGAGGAGAGAAACTATCCCTATATGGAGGTTGAGAGGACAGAGCACTAGATACAGAGCCAGGAGATTTGACTTAATCACAAACAGGATTGTTAAGATTAAGTCAAATCTCTTGACTCTCAATCTAAACAATCCTGTTTGTGATTAAATTAAATCTCCTGACTCTCAATCACAAACAGGATTGTTTAAATGATTGTTTAGAAATGCAAATCCTTCTAGTTCATCTTCTTGTTCTTGCAGCTGAACCTGCTTTCAAACACAAACCCTTTTTTGTTTTGATCCCCCACTGTATTATTCATAAATCCTTTTCTCTTTAGTGATAGCCAACATACGTTTTTGACTTCTTAGGATTTCCTTAGATGTATAACTTTATATTTACTGACAATTCCACATGTTGGAACTAGACACAGATACAACCATAGATCGTTGATATCATTATAAGAATCAAGTACAGTCATAACCTGGAGATTAAAAAGACAGTGCAGTTTACGAGATTATCCAAACAAGTTTTTAATAGTTTGCCAACTGCCTGAGCTTTTAGGTTACTTTGGCTTGGACAACAGAAGCTTGATTTTAGAAATGCTAAGTACCCACAACTTCAATCGAAGACAATGGGAGCAACAAGAACACAACACCTCCGAATGTCAGGTCCTGCATGGTTTAACTGAATCTCACAGCGCTGAGCGCTGGCCCCTACCTTAAGGCCTGGCTACACTTGTGAGTTACAGTGCAATAAAGGAGCCCCGGGCGCACTAGCTCACTACCCGTCCATGCTGGCAAGGCACGTAGAGCACTCTGACTCCGTGACTACAGCGCTGCTGGTACTCCACCTCGGTGAGTGGAATTATGTTTGCTGCGCCTTGGCTACAATGCCCGGGCATCAGTGTGAACGAAGTGTTGCATTGCTGCGCTCTGATCGGCCTCCAGGAAACATCCCATAATCCCCTTAAATCAAGTGGCCACTCCTGTCATTGTTTTGAACTCCTGTAGGAATGTGGAAATGCCCTTTCAAAGCTCCATTTCTGACAGCCAGCATGCAAGCCATTAGTGTGGAATGCTGTGTGTGAGAGAGAGGTGGGGAGGAGGGGGAGGTCTGCTGCTGTCTGAACTTACAAGACAGCATGCTGACATGTTCTCAGCTCCCCCAAAAACCCACTCTCTCTCCCCCCCACAACACACTCCGTCACACTACACCCCACCCCTCCCATTTTAAAAGCACATTGCAGTCACTTGCATACTGGGATAGCTGCCCATAATTCACTACTCCCAATGCCGCTGCAAGTGCCACAAATGTGGCCATGCCAGTGCGCTTGAAGCAGTCAGTGTGGACATATTGTAGTGCTTTCCCTACTGCGCTCTACAAAGGCTGGTTTAACTCAAAGCGCTCTACATCTGCAAGTGTAGCCATGCACTTATTCTCTTCCAGTCACAGGCTGCAATATACCAAACTTCTTCTTGGCATCCAACTGAATGGTAAACACTATCTCTGTGTGTTTAAATGGGACACCACTTTCACCCTCAGTGGCAGTCAAAGGCAATCGGAATAGAAATTAAGGATAGACAGACAGACTATCTTGCATGCATACATCAACCCAGTGTGGGATTTTCTGCATCTGGTAGCATGAAACCATGAAACACGTATCCAAAAACATGTTTGAGACATACAGAGTATGGCCAAAGTTTCACTCAGGTGCCTAACTTTAGCTATCTAGATCTATTTTTGGATTTAGATATCTAAAATTAGGTATCTATGTTTGGAAACTTTATCCATTGTGCTTAAGCAGCATCATTTAACACCTGTACAATAATATACACAAAGAAATATTGTACTATAAAAGGCACATATTCATTAATAAGAATCCTCTTCCTGACTATCCCTAAGTTAGTCCAATAAAAGATATTACCGAACCCACCTGATCTATCTAACATTCCTAGTGAGACAGTTTATTCTAAAACCAGTCTCTGTTTGTGAGTGTCCTTTTGGGAAATAATTGTGAAAAAGTGGGGATCCTTTCTAAAGTTTGTTAAAGTCAGACCCAAACAAATGTGTCATTATCTTAAAACTAAGGGTCAGATCCCAACATTTCCTTGTTTCGTTACCTTATCATGAGATTCAGCACTCCTCTATAGTGCCTGTCAATAAAGGGATGTCCTTTCTGGGGATAAAAACAACGAGGAGTTCTTGTGGCACCTTACGAGGACTCCTTGTTGTTTTTGCTGATACAGACTAACACAGCTATCCCTCTGAAACCTTTCTGGGGATAGTAACTTTCATTCCCCTCAACACACTCTTTATAGTCTCAAACCTGTCCCCTTAGCCATTCCCAAACTTTTGCCACCCATTTGCCTCACTAAGAGCTTCTAGCATTAGACAGAAATACTAGGCTGTGACTATACTGGACCTTTTCCCCCAACATGCCTCATGACTGCTACTATAGCATCACCAGTGGCAATATCAGTGAGAGCTCTAGGACAAACAAGGCATTCCTGGCCATCAGCAGCTAACATTTTTAAACACAGCTGTCCTTGTCTACTAGATGCCAAGCTGTTTTTTAACAATGTGTTAGTCAGCACATTTTCTAACACCCTGCCGTTTTCCCAGTACAGACAAGGCCAAAGTGTTAAAAACTATTTGTCTACTAATGTATACAGGACTAAACTTTAACTCCCATTGCAGAAAGCTATTACACAATGTAGTGTACTTGTGGTGTAGCACATACTCTGTAATGGATGTTAGAAACAACATGGTTGTGCTGACTATAACTGTGGAAGCATTACCAATGAGAGACATCCAATTCTCCTAGTAACTTGAGCCTTATTAAAATTAGAATTTCATAATGCTTCTAGCTGAAGCATCACTTCTAACATTTTCTGCTCCAAAGAGGGTGCAGAGGAAGAAAGAAAGGCAGATGTGTGCATGTTGGACAAGGGGAAAAAAACCATTCAGAGTAAATCAGGCATGGATTTTACATCATTGTCAAAATCCTGCAGCTTGAAAATAATTCTTAAAGAAATCATCACTCTGGCTTCTTCTTTAATATTTCTACATTGCCAGTCAACACAAATACCAAACAAAATTAGAAAAGATTACTATCAAGAGCATTTACCCCTCACCAGCTCAGAAAAACATGCATAAACACAACAGGCATTAATTTCATCATCCTGATGGCAACTGGGATAGGAGTCTAAATCAGTGTTTCTTAAATGTAGCCATTGTGGCCACAGTCTCCTGTGCTGTGATTGGGGGGCAGGGAAGTGGCAAAGTAGCAGCCCCTCCCTGTTGCTCCTAGATGCACTGCCTTGGTGTTGGTTGCTGGGGCTGCCAGCAGGGGGTTGGACCCTGCCCCCTTCTGGAGATACAATGCTGGAGGAGCAAGCAGCCAGTGAGTTCCCCACCTTCCCAGGACAGTGAGGCTCAGTCTAGGCTTTAGCCCAGGGGAGGCAGACTCTGGTCATGGGGCTTCAGGCTCCATCCTTGGGCTCCGGCTGTGCAGGCAGCAGGCCTCAAGCTCCAGCCACATGGCTTCGGGCTCCATCCTCAGGCCCCGTCTGTGGGGCTTCAGGATCTGGACACAGGACTTCCGGCTCCAGCCCACAAGTATTTTAGGAAAAAAATATGAGACCGGCCACCAGCAAGAGTTGGTGGCCACACTCTGGGGCCAGTTCACCAAAAAAATTGTCCTGAGAACCCCTGGTCTAAATGGTCACTGAGAGGTGAAAGGCTTTATCATATCCCATTACCAATCCTTTCAGCCATTCAAGCACTCTAATCACAGAAATATTTTTAATCATTTTAGTTTTCACAGTCACACCTTGAAATAAGAACATACAAACTCCGGGATCCCTGAAGTGAAGGCAAGGATACAGAACTCCTTCACAACATAAAGGTGAATTCAAAAAGAAACAATAGACATCCTAACAGTTAATACACTAAGTGAGCAACTGCAAACAGCCCACATATGTTTGAAGATTTAGAAACTTGGGACCAAATCCACAATTAGCATAGCAAATGCTACACCAATGACTCAGAGGAGTTGCACCTGTTTGTGTCAGTAGCCGTTCTGACCCATCAAGTCATTCAGTTAACATCCTTTGCTGTCAAACTTTCTATTCACTTTAAACTATATTTAAAAAGTGTTTAAACATCTTGTATATGTCCTAGCTAGTAAAAACATATTGTAACACTGCTATAGCTCACAGCAGAGCAAAGGGGACTCAACAGCCAAGTCAAATAGAAACGTATCTTAAGAACACAATGATCTTGCAACAATATAGATGTGTGAGAGGGAAAGGAATGTGGCGATTATCCATGCCCCATTTTTCGGTAGATTGCATTTACACATTTCAGTATTATACACTTGTAATCCAAGCTAGTGCTCCTGGGCATTGTCAGAATGTAGCATACGGATATATTTTAATAAATATTTATAGCATGTGATTCTCAATAAAGTGCATGAATATCAGTTAAAATATAGTTATACTCTGAAAATGGCTCTAAGTGGCATCATGGGATTTCATGTTTACAATCACAAAAATGTGTCTGTCTAAACTGACTTCATTTGCAGATTAGGAAGTTTTTTTCTAATTGCCAGCTCTGTAAATTCACTCTGGGTTCTGAAAGCCAAGCCACGCATCATTACCAGTAATAAGACTGCATTTGAAAATTCATTAACAATTTTGTTGATTACGTGAGAGCCACAACAGAATCTAGTTCTCTTTCATTGCTGTATGGGATCTGCAAAGCTAACAGGAGCAAAAAACATATTTTTGGCAGGAAGGTAAGCAGATATGACTCAGAAAATATAGGAAGAAAAGATGATTGAATAAGAAGGTACCAGAACCACACACTAAAACAAAAATGTTGGAGCAGTGGTTCCTATAGTTTTAGAGCTCTGCGATAACAATTTTATATTTAAATTTAATTTCTAGTCCCAATCCCTATAGGTTATTAGGATATCGGACTAGCTCTGCTACATAGTTAAATATATATCCCAGTTTCCATTTTATTTCACAATTTTAAATTTAAAGTGTTTGCTGTAAAGTTAAATTTCAGATGCAGCATGGAGGAGGGGTTTTGTTTTTATAAACTCAGTTGATTAGAAACACTAAATTAGAGGAATGAAAAAAAATTGTGCGTAATTAGATTCTTTGTGGATTAACAGCTGTTGCTACACAGAAACCTCCTTTCCTTTCCTCTCCATTCCTGCAAAAATAAGATACACTATTATTTTAATTTAGTTGAAAAAATAATCCACATATAGGCCTCAAACTCACAGTGTTAACTCAGTAAATCTCCCATTGATATCAATGGAAATTTCACGACAGATAGGATTTTAAAAGCAGGCACATCCAATATTTATAACAGAATAGATATATTATTGCATTAAAAATCCACAAATAATGCAAATATAACAGTTTCAAAGAATCCTGGACAGGACACAGTCTCAAATAAAATTATCTTTTCCAGTTCTACCACTGTCCCACTGTACAACTTTGAGCAAGTAATTTAAGGCCCTAATCCAGCAAAGCATTTAAACTCATGTGTAGTTTTATTGACTTCAATGAGACTATGTATATACTTAAGTGCTTTGCTTGATCAGGTCCTTAACCTCTTGTTTCCCTGTCTGTAAAACTAGAGAATGATTTAAGCTAGATCTTTTCCATTTCTGCTAATTTATGCAATTCATCACCCAGTAATTTAGCTCCCCCAGAGGGGATGTTGGGATGCTTTAATGTTTGTAAAGCAATTTGAGATGCCCTGATGAAGAGTACTATAGAAGTATAAAGTTAACATTCTTATGTCCTATTTTTGTTGTTTGATTTTAGTTTAGTGATATTTTATTATAAGCACCAGAGCTTGACATTTAGGGAAAAATTGTTGCCTGCCCCTGTTAACCTAATTATATGCCCCAAAGTAGCAGTTTCAAGATTATGGCCTCAATCCAGCAAACACCTACTTAAGAGTTTGCAGGGCTGGGGCCTATGCCATGACCATACCACTCTCCAAGTTAAGAGCTGTGGAATATTTTTCAGCGAAATGCAATCAAGAGTAGTAAAATGTATACATAAAACAAGTTTCAGGGATTCTCTCTCCTACACCTGCAAATGCTGAGAGTACCAGGTATTTGGCATTTCTCTGACTAATTCTTACTCTGTTTCCCTCTTCCTTCCCTTTATTTTTCCATAGTTTTAAGCCACAAGCATTATTCCACAAGCATTGGTCTTGGAGAGTCTCCCCTTTGTTAGCCTTTGGTTCCTTTCTGTTCCCTCTTCCTTTTTAGCCTTGCCTGCAGTGCACTTTTTCCAAAGATCATCCACTGTTGCAATTCTTAGCAGGGTTACTTGATCCTATGACAAAAATAGCAGCTGATGGTCTATGTTGCCATCACTGATAGACTTGCACTGAAGCAACCAGGGGAAATTAAGAAAAAAGCACAGTATTGGCATAGCCAGTGGTTTTCTTGATGCTTCCCCTTCTATGTCTTTCCTTGGCATTCTCTATTCTTATTTTCTTATGAGTTAGTGCTAGATTTTCAACAGAGCAGGCATTTTTCAATGGTAAGTGTCCTGTTCATAATACTTACCCCAGGGCACCTTCCTAATAGGACATGTGAACAAATACTTACTCTATTATGGTTTATATCATACATATATTCTTGATTTTGAATTTTGTCCTTAAGATTGGTTGAGTTAAACAGCTAGCCTTTCACCTCTGCCAGATCAAGTCTAATAAATAATAATGTACTGAGATCTTTGGATGGAAGATGTTATGGCAATACAAGGCTGTGAACAAAGTGAACAATTAACATCACCCTGTGAGATAGGGAAGTATTGTTTTTTTGATTGTACAGATGTGGAAACAGAGACAGAAGTTAATTGAGTTGGTCA
The DNA here is from genome assembly GCF_013100865.1 of Trachemys scripta elegans. Classification (NCBI taxonomy): domain Eukaryota; kingdom Metazoa; phylum Chordata; order Testudines; family Emydidae; genus Trachemys; species Trachemys scripta. Next base: position 160,217,213 of record NC_048300.1, read on the forward strand.
CAGTCACACAATTTGTGGCACAGCAGGGAACAGAACTCCCAGATTCTAGTCCTGTGCCTTAAACACAGCACTATCCTTCCTCCCTGTTCTAGTTTATATCACAAATCAAATGAGTTAATGCTCCTTATGCATTTAACTTCCACACAGGAGAAGTCCAACTTTAGCACTGAAAGGCACTAACAAGCTTGTAAATAAAAATATGCACATCACTTACTTGGCTCCTGAAGTCTCCAAGAATGCTCATACTTGGAGGGATAGTTTTGTTACAGGATTGGAGTCAAGAGATCTGGGCTCCATCTCCAGTTCTGTAACAAACTTCCTATGTGAACCTGGCCACATGATTTAGTTCTACATTTTCAGAAGCGTCCGTTATTTTGGTTACCCATCTTCAGACACTTAGGGCTTATATTCATAGGTGCTGAGCACCTGCAGCTCTTATTGACCGCAGCTGGATCTATAAAGGGTGCTCAGTTTCTCTGAAAACAGGGCATAGGTGACTCAGAATGGGGACCCATAACTAAGACATTTTTGAAAATGTAGGCCTTAACATCTCTATACTTCAGTTTCTCCTACTCTAAATGGAGATGTAATCCTTTCACAGCAGCATTAGGAGACGTCATTCATTAATATCTGTAAAGTGTTTTGAGATTCTCTAAGACAAGATTCTCTATAAATATGAAGTACAATTATTTGCACACAGATGCATATTGACAGGGGCAACAGAAGGCTGAAACTTGAAAGAGAGACCATCAATCCTGGGTTTCTAACTTGAGATCTTGAACCTGAATTCAGAGCTGCTGAGTGATCACAGCTCCTATTAACTTCAGTTGGCCCAAAACTTAGGCAAATGAGCAGTACAAATATTGAAAAGTTATGTTTACTTTCATTAGTTATAATAATTTAAACTATTATTTGCAATATAGTAAGGAATTTCATTTTACATACTATTTTATCTCAAAGGTGTCCCTTTAACACTCTCTCTTCTTTGAATTAGGGGATAATAGAAAAAGTCCAACCTGAAATCCAAGTCAGACATGAGCAATTATGACCCAAGCTGTATTCATAGTGTTCAGCATTATAGATATGTTTGGATCCATTATTTGCAAAGGACTGAAGGAAGGTCACTCAAGTTTTTCTTTGGGTAGCAATAGCAACATCTAGTAGTTTCATTAGACCTGCTTGCCTTATTCATGTAACTATTATTTTATTACCTACTATCTATTTAGTATCATGATTGTGCAAAAGAGATAGCATGGTTCAGTTGTTAAAAACACTAACTGGGGGGTGGGTGGCGGTGGTCTGGATTCCATAGCATTATTGTGCCCATGTTTCTTCCCCACTGTATGACTCAGTTTCCACACCTGTAAAATGAGCATAACAATACTAGCACTTTTAGAGTGGTGAATGAAAAGTGCCAGATAAAAACTTATTGTGATGATTCTTTACAAAATAAGAGAGTTAGAGCCCCCCCAAGAGCTTACAATGGAAAGGCCTGAGCCTGCACAGAAGTCAATAGGAGTTTTACCACTGATTTCCAAGGGTGCAGCTCAAGAGCTTCAAGGTCAGTGGCGGCAATCAAGGGCAGCTTGCTTAGTTGCAAAACCTAGACAAGACCAGGAAGGAGTGACAACGAGGTTGAAGGGAGAGGTTGTGCAAACAGAGGGTTAGGTGGGCAATCACAAGATCCAGTGGTGGTCTGAGTATATTTTCTTTGCCTTCATGCTACTCTGATCTCAGTGAAACTAGTTGGGTGAGCAAGGCTAACATCTGCCTAAGTATATTTATGAGGGCACCAGGTTAAGTGCAACAAATGCTTGCCACGGGGTGAACAGGCTCAGCCCGCTCTGAGCAGTCCATGTAGTGGCACAGTTCGGCACCCGAGCAGCACGGCGATGGGTGGATTCACAAGTGCCAGGTCAGATCCCGTGCCCTCCACGTGGCAGATAGCCTGGCAGTAACCCCAAATGCAGCCCCCCCCCGTGCCCCCGCCCCGCTCGCTGCCCACCCCCGGTGCCAGGCGCGGGGGGTTCACCTGCACGCCGGTGTAGCGCTCGAAGAAGAAGAGCACCATGCTCTGGTAGATGGTGTAGAACCGGTCATCCAGCTCCCGGTAGAAGCGGGCGGGCAGCAGGGCGGAGAGCAAGCGCCAGGCGCCCCAGGCCAGCACGTAGGTGGGCGCGGTGCCCATCATCACGGCGGCGGGCAGGACGTAACGCATGGAGTAGGTGTGCAGCACCAGGGACAACAGCATCTTCCCGGCCCGGCCTCGCCGCCCCTCAGCACCCACGTGCGCCGCGCCCGGCTGGGCTGAGAGCGCGTCCGGTCTGCCTCCGGCCGCCTCGGGCCCCCAGCCGCATGGCCCGCGCGGCGGGCACGGGCAGGGGCGGCGCCCGGGATCGGACAAGCGCGGCGGCGGTGGGGGCTGGGCCGGGCTCAGCGCTGCCCCTCGAACGCCTCCGCTCGGCCACCAGATTGCCCGGCAGCAGCGGCGGCGGCGCGGGCCGCAACAAGGTGGCTCCTCAGTGGCTGCGGGGAGACTTCCGGGGGCGGGCAGGGACCGGAGGCCGCCGCCCCGCCCCGCTCGGCGGCGGGTGCTGGTGGGGCTGGAGCCTGGGCGGCGTGAGGTGTGTCCCCGGGACAGGGCTGGGTAGCGACGGCGGGAACCGGGCAGCTCCTGCCCTTCCCGCCTCGGGGCCTCCGCTCCCTCCACAGCTCCGGGCCTCCGCCCTTCCCCTTCCTCCATGCTGCGTCCCGGGCCCCCGCTGCCTCCAATCCCCGTCCCAGACAACCACTCTCCCCCCCCCCCCCCCCCGGTCCCTCCCGGCCCCCCCCTCCCCCCCACCCCCCACCCGGGGCCCCCTTTCCCCCCCCCCCCATAGCCCGTCTCAGGTACCCGCCTGGCCTCCGTCTTGGGCCCTGCTGGCCCCCTTCCTAACTCTGTTCTAGTCACCCGCTGCCCCCCTCCCCCACATCCTGCGCACCTTTCTCCCTTAACCCTTATTCTGGACCCTTGCCCCCCTCCACGCAGATATACCTCCCTCCTGGGCGCCCACCACCCCCACACACATACATACAGCCCCGTCCCAGAGTCCACCACCCCAAGCCTCCACCACCCCATCCCAATCACCTACCATGGTCTCAATCCCTGGCCAGGTCACCTGCCTCTTCGCCCCCCCCCCCCCCCCCCCCAGCCCCATCCCAGGCACCCACTGCGCCTTCCCCATAACCCTGTCCCAGGTACCTGCCTCCTATTGTACACTTCGGCTCATTATCATGGGCACCTAGCTCCTCCTGCCCTCCCTGAGCCTTAGCCCTTGTCTGCTGCACCCATCCACCACCATCCAGTGTGTCACAGCTCCCCAGGCCATGCACCCTCACCCCCTTCCTGTCACAGGTCTCACAGCCCCCTATTCTGGGCACCCACCAGCACCATCCTAGAGCCCCCTGAAGCCAGGCAGTGCACAGGGACCATGACACTTTTCATCTCACAGGGGAGCAGGTTTAGTGAGGGTTCCCCCAGCGTATGGTTGCTGGGATGCCAGTGTAGCAAGATGCTGGTGATGCAGTTTTCAGTGTTGTTGGCGATCCTTCTTTGTCTGTGTTGCATAGGAGTTGCCATACTAGACAGTAGATTGCAGGCTTCTTGGGATAGTGACCATCTGTCTGACCCATGTTTGTACAGTGTCTAACACCATGGGGTCCACAGCATTATTGCAATACAAATAATAATATGCTATCTTTAACAGGGGCTAGCTGCTTCGAGAAAAGTGCAAGACAACATGTAGAAGACGCTTATATAATAACCAGCCCACAGAGGAAATTTCTTACTAAGCCCAGTCAGTGGATTGTTTATACCTATCAAAAAAGTTATTTTCTGGAAACCTGGGCTGCTCATTTATATGGACAGGGCTGATAATGCCACCTATTATCAAGGTGCCTGACAGATCCCATTCTAAGACCCTGTTTTCAGTTCTTTATATTTCTGCCATAGTTTAATTGTTCAGCCTGAAATTTTACATCCTGAGTGTCTGCCTCAAACTGATTGTGGGGTTGGTTGTTTGTTTAATTTCAGCCAAAACGGTTCAGCTTTTTCCATGTAGTTTTCATGATCATTTAAAGAGTACAACTCTTGTACTGATGTTTAGGGCTTATCTACATGGGGAAATTTACTAATATAATTATACTGCTACAGTTATTCTGGTATAATTCCATATGTGGAAGCACTTATTCTGAAATAAGTGTCCATGTGGGAATGTACATCAGTATAATTGTATATCAGTATAATTATGCTAGTAAATTTCCCCAGGGTGCAAGCCCTCAGATGCTATGTATTAGAGATGACCAGAAGACCATTCCATTTCATGACAGCTTTTGAAATCTGGGACAAAACCCAAAGCTTTTGAACATTTTTGTGAAAATGAACTTAGGTCAAAATTTATTTTTTGACTGAGTTTTTCAATTCAGGAAGTTTGTGTGTGTCTACCAGGCTAAAGCCATACACTCCCTCTCTCTTCTCCTTTCATGCTGAAAATTTTGTTGAAACCAAAATGTGTCTGCAAAGCATTTCAGCTTAGATGAAACAGCATGTTTGACAAATTGTGTTTTTTGTTTTGTTTTGTTTTTTTAAGATGAGATGGCAACCTGATGTGCCTAAAGTTCATGCGGTTTGGTTGTTGGTGAGAGGAATTTGGGTTAGGCCTTCCAGCCTTGCAAATGCGGTTTGTTTCGTTCACAGATGCGTGTGTATTAATTTCTCTTACACCTATAAATTTCCCCACCCACCAAATCAAACTAAACAATTCATACCATACAATGGCATTTTGCCTAGCCTCACCCTTTTCCTCCAGAAGGAACCCTGAAATGTAAAGCACTAGAGGCAACAGATTAAAATATTAAAATTGTATTTCTCATAGCGTTAATTACATGATGGTATTGGCAGATTTAATCACCCACAACCAGTAAACATTAATTAGAATGGATGAAGCCAGATAATGTCACACAAAATTCAAACACATAAATATAAAATACTATGTGAATACCAACTTAACTGTGAACGTTTAAAGTTTGGAAAGTCAAAGTTCTCACAGCAACATTAACATGGTCATATTGCACAGATGACATAGTATTTCAAAAAGCAACAAAGAGTCCTGTGCCACCTTATAGACTAACAGACGTATTGGAGCATAACCTTTCGTGGGTGAATACCCTCTTCGTTGGATGCATGTAGTGGAAATTTCCAGAGGCAGGTATAAGTATGCAGGCAAGAATCAATCTAGAGATAACGAGGTTAGTTCAATCAGGGAGGATGAGGCCCTCTTCTAGCAGTTGAGGTGTGAACACCAAGGGAAGAGAAACTGCTTTTGTGGTTGTCTAGCCATTCGCAGTCTTTGTTTAATCCTGAGCTGATGGTGTCAAATTTGCAGATGAACTGAAGCTCAGCAGTTTCTCTTTGGAGTCTGGTCCTGAAGTTTTTTTTGCTGCAGGATGGCTACCTTTAAATCTGCCATTGTGTGTCCAGGGAGATTGAAGTGTTCTCCTACAGATTTTTGTATAGTGCCATTCCTAATATCTGACTTGTGTCCATTTATCCTTTTACGTAGTGACTGTCCAGGTTGGCCGCTGTACATAGCAGAGGGGCATTGCTGGCACATGATGGGGTATATTACATTAGTGGACGTGTAGGTGAATGAATCGGTGATGTTGTGGCTGATCTGGTTAGGTCCTGTGATGGTGTTGCTGGTGTAGATATGTGGGCAGAGTTGGCATTGAGGTTTGTTGCATGGATTGGTTCCTGAGTTAGAGTTACTATGGTGTGGTGTGTGGTTGCTGGTGAGAATATACTTAAGGTTGGCGAGTTGTCTGTGGGAAACCAACAGAACTCCACTGGCCATCACCTACAGTCCTCAGCTCAAACCTCTCCAATGCATCATCAGTGATCTACAACCCATCCTGGAAAACGATCCCTCGCTTTCACAGGCCTTGGGAGGCAGGCCAGTCTTCACCAACAGACAAAAAATGCTGAACTTTGCATCATGGAATGTCTGCACTCTTTATGATGATGCTGTGTTGAAAGGCCAAATACAAAATTGATGTAGCTCCATTGAGTGTAATATCTTTCCCAGCCAAGTCCCATCTTGAAGAGGTTGAGGCTGAATACATGTTCTACTGGATAGGCAAGTCCACAGAAGAGAGATGACTATCAGGGGTTGACTTTACTATTTGGATGTCTATTGCACTTGATTGTGTACCCAAAGGAATAAATGATTGCTTGATAGTCCTTCACCTCAACTTGGCATCTGCATGTTATGTATCAGTCATTAGCGCATATGCACCCATGATGATGTGGGCTGATGATGTCAAAGAAAAATTCTACAAAGACTTCAACACCACCATAAAGTCAGCTCATTTTCATAAAAAATTAATCATCCCAGGCAACTTAAATTCTAGAATTGGTTGCAATCGTGAAGATTGGCCCAAAGTATTCGGTAAATATGATTTGGTGAAAGAAAACTCAAATGGCACAACACTCCTCAAAAAGTGCAGAGAACCAGCTAGCCATCATAAATAAGATATTTCAAAAGCAACAAAGCAAAATGAATGCATGCCAGTGAGCACTCCGGTCACTAGCATTTAATTGACTATGTCGTATGCCAACGCAACTGTTGGGACATCAAAATCACCCATGCAATGTGGGGAGCATGCATGTGGTTTGATCATCAGCTCATGAGTTGTAAAATGATGCTGAGCCTCCATTTAAAACAGCACAGATGTTGTCAAATATCTAATACCCACCTCATGTGCATGCGTTAAAATCTGAGCTCACGTGTATAAGGCTTGTTAAAAAACTTGATGAAATTCTTCATACACTTTTTCAGTAGTACTGATATACATTTTTTAAATAAAGCTAATGTTAAAATTATATAATACACAGGTTAAGAAAAGAGTGTCTGTACATCTGGGTATAGTGCTTAAATTATCCAACATACAAAGGTTGGTTTAAAATTAATACAATATATATAGTACATAATCAGCAATAACCCAAATAAGATTAACAAATTTAATGAAACAATTTAGATATTGTGAGCATAAGTTTTCGTGGGTGAATTTCGTGCATCTGACGAAGTGGGTATTCACCCACAAAAGCTTATGCTCCAATACATCTGTTAGTCTTAAACGTGCCACAGGACTCTCTTTTGCTTTTTACAGATCCAGACGGCTACCCCTCTGATACTTGAATTTAGATATTAACGTCCAAGTATTCTGGTACATTCATGAAAAGTTACACAGAGAGTTGGTTGTAGAAAGCAAATATAGAAATGAATGTAGATTGTCCATCAGTAATTGGACATTTAGGATAGGTTGTCCCTTAGTAGTAATAATCCATCAGAGAAATATTTAAGTTACTTTCAGATTTTGTTTCTCATCTCTCCTAGTATTGCCAGTGTCCAGTGATGTGTTCTAGATAAATGTCCCTTGACCATCTAATGGCATCCGACACCATGAGTTGCCACATCAGCTGAGCATGGCTGCTCACTGACTGCTCTGCATGCAGCAAAACATTTTGGTTTAATGACACTGCTCTACAGCCAAAATGCTTCTGAAATAAATGTAGTCAAACTTTACTAAATCTGGATCACTGAGAACGAAAATGATGCTTAAAATTGTTGATTGGCTCTAGTTTTCAAGATATGCTATTGAGTCAGTATATACGACCCTTGACTTGGGAATGGCGGAGGATAAGTGAGTTATGAAGGGAAGGGATCTCAATTTAAACCAGAAATGACTAAAATACATCTTTGACTGGATCTATGAATAAATCTATGACTGGGTTTGGACAGTACTTGCTTTTTAGGCAAAACAATGAATGATGCAATCTGAAGCTGGTATTGCGTCATACATGATATGAATTGCATCATGTTATTCCTAGAAGTCATGGATGATGCAATCATAACGAAGCTTACAGCACTCTGCTGAACAAATTGCCCTATATCAGCTCTAGAAATCAAAAAGTGTCGTGCTCTCTTATTTGTCAGTGTTTGATTTTGCAAAGGGACACATTTCTGTTCAGCCAAAGTGAGCAGAGATGCCTCGTACTTGTGTGAACAGTGCAGATAACTTCTGCTATGTTTGTGGTGAAGTGACTTTTGCATCACAAAAGTGCAGTATAACCACTATGGTTAAGAAAGCCTATCACCTTTATTTTGGCTGCAAAATTGGAGATCAGGACAAGAGGTGGGCCCCACACATATGCTGCAACACTTGTGCAACAAATCTTTGCCAGTGGTTGAACAGGAAAAGGAAATCTATGCCTTTTCCAGTGCCAATGATTTGGAGAGAGCCAACAGATCATACCAGCAATTGTTATTTCTGCATGGTGCCTCCAGTTGAGAAAGGTGTGTCAAAGAAGAAAAAGTGGACTGTGCATTATCCAAACATTCCATCAGCTATATGCCCAGTACCCCATGGAGAAGGACTGCCGGTTCCTGATGCACCAGAATCATTCTCACTTGAGTCAGACGAGGAAAGAGGATGAAGCTTCTGGTCCTGAACCATCAATGTCACAGGACCCACATTTTCTCCCATCCTCCTGCTCTGAACCACACCTCATAACACAAGGTGAACTGAATGACCTTGTCAGGGATTTGGAACTACCCAAGAGTAAGGCAGAGCTGTTGGGCTCCAGACTACAGCCGTGGAATCTCCTGGCAGGTGATGTTAGGGTTTCCATGTTCCGTAACCGTGAAAAGGATCTTGTCCCATTCTTCTTCATGGAAGGTGATCTTGTAGCCTGCAACAACATCGATGGTGTGATGGCAGCCCTCAACATCGTTCATGATCCAGATGAGTGGAGACTGTTCATTGATTCATCGAAGACGAGTCTTAAAGCTGTTTTTCTGCATAATGGCAATGTTTTGCCATCAATTCCAGTTGGTCATGCAGTCCATATGAAGGAAACCTATGACAACGTGAAACAACTTTTGAGGTGCATAAACTATGACCGACATCAGTGGCAGCTTTGTGGCGATTTGAAGGTTGTTGCTCTCTTGCTTGGTCTGCAGACTGGATACACAAAGTACTGCTGTTTTCTCTGTGAATGGGATAGTCGTGCAAGAGATTCCCACTACATCAAGAAAGATTGGCCACTCCCACAGTCATTGGAGCCTGGGAGGAAAAGTGTTCAGCATCCACCACTTGTTGAATCAAGGAAGATTTTGTTACCACCCTTACACATCAAGCTGGGTCTGATGAAGAACTTTGTCAAGGCCAGTGACAAAACACAAGCAGCTTTCAAGTACCTCCTTGGAAAATTTCCAAGGTTAAGTGAAGCTAAGATAAAGGAAGGTGTCTTTGTTGGTCCTCAGATTCGTGAACTTCTTCGAGATGATGCATTTGACCATGCACTGCGTGGCAAGGAAAAGACGTCATGGAAAGCCTTCCAGTTAGTGGCAATAAATTTTCTTGGAAACAACAAGGCAGACAACTACAGGTTGTTGGTGGAAAACCTCCTCAAGGCATACAAAAGCCTTGATTGCAACATGTCACTAAAGATACATTTTTTGCACTCTCATCTAGATTTTTTTCCACCGAACTGCAGAGCAGTGAGCGACGAGCATAGCGAGCGATTTCACCAGGACATTGCAACAATGGAGAAACGCTATCAGGGCAAATGGAGCCCATCAATGCTTGCAGACTATTGCTGGACAGTGACAAGAGATGCTCCATTTAATGAATACAAGAGACAAGCCAAGAAGCGCCGAGTAGACACTGAACTATGTACATAATAGTTTTTTGCCTTTTGTTTCATAATAAATTTTATTTATATAACCCTTTTGCTGATTTTTAAAGTGTTACATAAACAGGACAGGTGAAATATGATCATGTAAAGCAACCATAAACACATGAAAAGACCTACGTTTACAATTTATGATTAAAACTATCTACACAATATACATAGACATAAAATGTAAAAACTTAAATATCTTAGAAACAGTAGCCAATCAGTTGTTTTAATTGTCATATTTGAATTCAGCACATCAAAATACATAATAAATAGCACATTTTATCTCTGAAGCAGACGACTTCTCAAAAATTGTAAACCAGTGTGATCAGCCTAAAGAAGACAGAGAAGACATGGTCCAGCCTCAACCGGGAAGTACTGCAACTACTCCAATTGTTTCATCAATGATGAACCACTCAAGGTCATTGACAAATTTTGCTACCTAGGCAGTGTAGTTTTGCAAAATGCAAGGATTGATGATAACATTACAAAGAGTATTGGTGCAGGCAGCAGTGCCTTCCGAAAACTTCAGCATCATCTCTGGAATGAACATAGTGTCAGACTGCTAACAAAAACTGATGTTTATCGTGCCATCACCATGCTTATACAGCTGCAATACTTATCAACGCCTCATAAAATGCTTGGACCAATTTGACCTACTATGTCTGTGGTGGATAATGAGAATTAAATGGTAAGATTTGTTTCCAAAAATGTCCTTGAATTCTGGAACATCACAGGCATTGAAGCTTTTGTAGTGAGAGAACAGCTGAAATAGTGCAGCCTGTAGGTCTGACAGAAGAATACTTAAGGCTGCCTTTTATGGAGAATTACAGACAGGAACTTGTTTTAGGGGAAGACCATGAAAATATTAGAAAGAGACTCTCAAGGTCAACCTCCTGTCTTGCAATATTGCCCTCAACACTTGGGAGCTCTTAGCTCATGACAAGATCCCATGGCAGCAGCTCTGCCAGTTCAGACTGAAAGGTTTTGAGAGCTCACAGACTGCTGAAATCAAGAAAAGATGTGCAAGGCATAAAGTTAAAAGCAGAGCACATTCACCTACAATTGTCTTTACCTCTGACACTTGCAGACAGGGCTGCAGGTCTGAAGTTGGTCTTTGATCTCATCTCAGGAGCCACAATAAGTAACTGTAGCTCATCAATCAAAGTTGATGGGAGACTCCATCATTCAAGTCAAGCAGCTTCCTCCTTCTCTGTTTAGGCTGCAAAAGAGGGGCCATTGGGGGTACAGGAGACACAAGTTCCTTCTTCTAAGTTCTGGTGCCCTGCTAACTTCTAAAAAGTTTCTACTGAGCATGTGCACACAGATTTTTCAAAGGCTTATAAATTGGCCAAATTTGGGTAGATTTTCACAGTAACAGCAACAGGCACATCTGATACAAAGGCCTCCCCCTTGCCAAATTTCAAATCTTTGCTCCAAAGCATGGGGTTGCTAAAGCTCAAAGAAAAGGTTGCCAGCATTTTTTGAACATGAGCAGAACAATGTATTTTCCCTAACCACTTTCTTGGAACTGGTTGAACCTTTTTGGCTAAAACTTTCCAAAAACAGCCTGAGACAGGCATCTGGCATGGAAAACTTCAGTCCAAACAGTTACAATTTGGCAAAGTTATAAGCATTTGAAAACAGGGACTTATAATGAGAAGTGTTAGGCAACCTTAATAATAGGCGGCACTGCCAGCTCTGTCTCCTCTAACATAGTTCATGGCCTATTTTGGACACAGGCAGAGAACACATTTCCTTTACCAAAAAGAGCTACACTGATTTATAGGACCACAATGATGGCCCCAAAGAATGGGGCTCTGGGAAAGTTTCACATGGGGTGCTGGGTATGTTATAGCTGAGTGGGTAATGGGGGAACAGTGCATACAAGAATACTTGTACTTGCACTGGAGCAACATCTTTATGCTCCTTGCTGTGCATAATGCAAATATTTGCAGAATCCAGGATTTCCCACCTATCACTGTGGCAGACAAGTACCTTTAAACACACACAAAACCAGGCAAACACTATTCTTATAAATACCTTTCACAACCTAAAACTAGATTGGGAATTATTTTGGGGTGTTTGGTAAACTTCTGTTAGGTGGCATGTGAGATATCCAACTGTGGGAATAAAGCTGGTGTTCCCCTTTCCTAGTGTAGAAAAAAAAATACTTTTCTGTGCTTGTGTAACTGAAAAATGTGTTAATTTTGCAGTTTCAGTTTTGAGCCCTGATCCTGCAATGAACTCTTTGTAGGCAGACTCCTGGGCCCATACAGCACCCTACTGAGGTCAGTGTGGCCCTGTGAGGGAGTAGGCCTCATCCCATGTGAAACTCTTTTGTAGGATCAGGGCCTTGGCATGAAGATATAAGGGCTGGTCAAATCAAATAGCTTATTTCCAGAGAAGCATGAATGCTTTAAAGATATTTGTCTGGTAGCAGTGGGATAGGAAATACTCCTGGTTCCATTGCATCTGAGCCACAACGTGAAATCAGGGCTGATGTACAGCAGCTGGAATGGGAGGAGCTTTTCTGGTCCAACTGATGCAGCAGAAACAGGTGATGTGTTTTGGCCACCCATACTCTCAAGATGGTTCCATCTTTTAGTCAGGTCATTTACAAAAGGTCAGGAAGACAAACTTAATTTCCTAATTACTAACAAAAAGTATTCTAGAAACTAGATGGTATTTACAAAATTGGAAAAACCTTACCATAGCCCATTTACCTGGGCTGTGCACAGGATGTGGGGCCTAAAAGAATTAATTGGATATGTTGTATATCACAGCCAATGCAAATTTGTCCTAGATACTCTTCTTTGGACCAGGATTGCTAGGTCATTATCAATGAAAAATATACCGAGAAGATTGCTATTTTACCACTTTTTTTACTTTTTTAGACAGTTAATTTTTTGTTTTTGTTTTAAGGACAATATTACTTTAATAGATACCTGAAACTAATGTTAGTATCCACTTACATTCATTTCCACACTCAGGACATTATTCAGTCAAACAATTGTTTAAACGTGCTCATCATTTTTATAGTAAGAATTCAAATACTTTGAGTAAACACAAAACTGTATCATCATTTTCATTGTTCTGCAGTTTGAAAAGTGCCGTGCATCACTAGTAAAGGCAAGTCCTTTAAGAGAATATAGTCTAACTTCCACAATATATCCCATTTAAATTAGAAACAAAATGAATGAATGGAATTCCTTTTTCACAATAATGTCATCATATTTAAAGATATATCTATCGTTTCCTTTAAATTAAAAAGGGAACTTTGAAATCCCGCAGGTCATTGGAATCCCACGGGTTGAAATCCCACAGGTTGGCAACTCATTAAAAGCAAGACATTTCCCATGCAGCCAGACAAGTGCAGTAGCCCATTTCGCATAACCAGTTCCTTCAAAACAGTACCCCAAGATTCATAAGCAAAAACCTTCATTAAGAACTGCTAAGGTTGAAAGTATGCTTCTGATTCCAGCTAATATCTAAAAAACCCAAAATATTACCCTTTCTTTATTAAAAATTAAACACCTGTTTAAAAATCCAAAGTTAGAAAGTCTGGAAATAAACAGTTAAACAATCTCAATAATCAGTCACTGCCATATCATCCTTCACTCACTGATACCCCAGCTGACTTACATCACACACCCAAACTTAACTTTGCCTCCTGAAATTTGCAAAAATATAACGGGTCAAAATAACAAATTACCAGTTGATTATACTATCCCCATATTTTACTCAGTGGATGAATTTTTAAATAGTATCCTATTAATTTGTTATTTTGATCTTTGAGCTTATGGAAAATCTTCTTTGGAAGAGCTCTACTTTAGCCTGTGTAATTTACAAGTTCTGAAAACTCACCTGCAATTCCTGTTCCCACAGGAAATTGTTAGATAGCCTCTGCAATTACATTATTTAGGATAAAATTACTGGGCTTATAGCTGAATCAGGAAGTTTACACTTTATCTTGGTTTGCCCAGTTTTATATATAAAGGAGTTTTATGCTTTTCTCTGAAGTATATGGCATTGGTCACTGCTAGCAGCAGTATATTGAGCTAAATGGACCACTAAATTGTTCTGGGGTTTGTTCTTATAGCTAGTTCTTAATGTAAATTGGAATTCTTTAACAACAATTTTTTGGTTTTCAGTGAGTCAGCATGTTTCTGTAGGATCAGGAACGTTCCATCTTTCCCCTGTTAAGTGTGGGGTACACAGTCCTCTGCTTTGAGGGGGCTGGGGTTGTGGAAGAGAGGAGTAGGTGAAATTTACTAATGTCCAGTGATTACTTCCCTCTTGACAGCAGCATCAAAGAAAGATTAGAAGTGGTAGTAGAGCTGGTCAGAAAAACTCTGATAAAACACTGTTTTGTTGGAATTCGCCAATTTGGTGAAATCTAACCTAGTCTCAGAGATGGGTTCGATTTCTCCAACATTCTGATGGAAACCTACCTGGTTTCCTACCAGCTCACCTGCCAAGCACCTTGGTAGCCCCAGTGGAGTGCTACTGGGTAGCCCTTACTTCCAGGCTCTGCAGTTCTAGGGCAGCCCGTTATGTGGACTGCTCTGGAGCCAGGGCTCTATTTCTTTTCATGGAGAATGTCTAAATTTTTGGTTTTCATTCCTAATCAGAATGAAACCAGATTACAAAATACCAAAATCCTCTGCACAAAGGAATTACCTTTCTTCACTCCACTCTAGTTATAGGCAAATGACAGACAGATGGTTCTGCAAGAGGGGAGAGGGAAACTTGGCACTGAATATGCCAGTTTGATTACATGTGACGTGCATCCTTTTCTCTCCCTAGATTTCTTCACCTTTTTTCCTTTCAGCCCTAACATTGAGGCTCCTGGAGGTGCTTCTTCCCAAGCTGGCAGTTTTCTCTGGAAGAGGCACAGGTGGCTCCTATTCTGGTCCATCTATGCTGGCTGAAGTTTTCCTTTCACCACAGCATTTGCAAAGTCTAGAGCAGTGTCCTGAGAGGTCCCCAGTCTAGTGAATAAGGGCTTTCTCTGCTCACATACAGAGTCAAATCTTTTTTTGTTATTAAGAATTTTCCATCTTTGCAATCCAAATCAATCACATTGGAGGAACTCTGAAAAATGAATCCCTAAGGTGTCTAAACATGGGTACCCAAAGTCAGAAATACTCAAAATAGAGCCACTTTGGAATATGTAGGCCTTAACTTCTTCACTATTTAAGTGAGTGTTGTGTTCACACACCATATTATGAATTAACTAAGGATTTGAAAAAGAACTATGGTTCTTGAGGTATGAAAAATATAAAGATAATCAGCCATTCCTTGAGAAATTGGCTGACATATGTAACTTTCAGAAACACTACTCCAAGTGTGACTCAGTACAATACATTTTTTTAAAACTCACAGAACAAAACAAAGCAAACCTGGATTCACGAGGCATCCCTTGTTGACTTACTTATGACTTGCAAGGCATTTCCCACGGGGGGTGTATCCAGTATATATTTTTGACTGGCTAATCTCTATGATCAGGGCCGGCTCCAGCATTTCTGCCGCCCCAAGCAAAAAAAAAAAAAAAAAGGCTGCGATCAGCGGCGGCAATTCAGCGGCAGGTCCTTCACTCCTAGAGGGAGTGAGGGATGTGCCGCCCCTCTCCCTTGGCCGCCCCAAGCACCCGCTCGTTAAGCTGGTGCCTGGAGCCGGCCCTGTCTATGATCATACTTTTGCACCTCAAAGAGCAGAGGTTTTCTTGTTTTACTGGAGGTCCGGTGTGGTTAGGACTTTCTCTTTTCATGCTTCTTGTTTACAGAACTTACTGCCATCTAACATTAGGAACTCCACATTGCTGCCAGTTTTTAGACCCCATTTTCAAATATGTGTTTTGAATCTGGTCTTTCATTAATGTTTATCTCGATCTTTGCATACATGTAAGCCATGCGTGAAACACTTCCAGTAAACAGCTCTATATTTTGTAATGGTTTAAAAGCATTGGGAGTTTTTGTTTTCATATGTACACTTTTTGAGCCATTCACTGTCACTGAAATTGAACTGCTCTATCAGGCTCTACTTGCCACATTTTTCAGCTGGAAGCTATTCTGTATAGTTGAATGTTGCAAGGGACCGTCCATTAGGAGAGGATGCCTGATTTGCTTCCCTAGACAAATAATTTCTTACTGTCCTCTGTAACAGTAAATTTCAGTCTTCTCAGGTCACCAACTGTAGTTGCTTCAAATAACTGCAAGTCAAGACTGGCACAGATATTTGGAGCTTGTCTAATTAAAAGGACTGTAGAGTTTAAGGGTCAGATAAGAGGATATTCTAAAAGGGTGAGGGGCAGAGTGGCAGGGAGCTATATTTGTCACATTTACCACCCACCAATTATACAGTTTTTCTTTAGAATTAATTCCTCCTGGGCTTCAGATTTACAAGCCCTTTTTATAGCTATATTAATTTGCACAGGAAGTGAATGTCCATTTTCTTTCATTTTGTGACACCAATGCTATATTAAGACAAGGCCCTGGCTTTCATTATTATAAATAGTCACAGAGCAATTCTTTTATACCTTTCTGTCCTTACATTGCCCTGTCACACTTTAGAAGGGCAACTGCAACTATTTTCTTCTACACTCAAAGTGTTCTTTGCTACATGGCTTACCTCCTGCAGGGGGTGCTGCAATTCAGGCAGTTGGCACCTTTCTCTAGAGATTTAAGCAGTTTCACAAAGCACTTAGCCTGCAGCTAGGGATTCTGCTGCTATGGGAAAAACTTAGAGAACAGAGATTTTAGATAGAAACTTTACATCTAGTCTGAACAGTTTGACTTCAACGTTGAAGTCAAACAGATGTCTCTAGAAGGCTATCCAGTTTATGTTTAAAAAAATATGAAGGGATGTGTTTTGCTTTAGTGTTAGATCTACAGAATGTCAAATACACGCACATATATCAAGTAAATACAAATAAATTCTACTATCGCTTGTGAGGCCAGAAAAAAACCCTAATTCCTTAGTAAAATGAAAAGAAAAAAAAAAGATAGTTGCAGATTAAGTGAATAGACAAAAGTAACAAATGATTAGCTGGGACATTTTGGTGTGAATTATGAATGTGAATTTGCAACAGAATATATTTAACCCTTTCTCCTCTGTGAAATCAATTTGAGAGCTGCTGTTAGCAAGTTTGTTAGCTCTGTTTTGTTAAACTCTCCTAATGTACATATTTTCTGAGTTGTGATCTAGCATTATTCCCAGGGGTTCTCCAAGAAAGGAAGTAAAGAATGTTCTTTTCAAAAGCATGAAGTGGGAAAATGTTTAGAACTATTTATAGCAGCTCATAGGCTGTGGAAATCCCAGACATTATCATCTATTTATAGATATTCTTTGGGTTAAAAGGGTAAAGCCCAGAAATTTTATTCAAAAATCTACATATATTTTTATCCAAGTTAAACTAATAAGTTTTGTTTGAGAGTTTGTTTTTTTGGGGGGGCGGGGGAAGGATATGGAGGGAAGGGGGAAACAGCTATTTGAAAGATTAGTATTAACTAATAAAAATAACTCTAGAAACAAGATGAATACAGCATATGGTGTTCAGCAGAGCAAACGTACACTTTACATTTGGAAAGAAGTATTTTTTTTTCCATACTGCTGGAGGGTCCCATCCTCTGAGGTGCTGATCATCCTGAGCTCCTGTTGATTTCACTAGGAGTTGAGGCTGATCAGCTCCTTGAAGGATCAGGGCCCAAGTGGTTTGTTTTTTCATAATAACTGCAAATTAGACTGTTTGATGGGGGCTTTTTGCTTCAGGATTTTTGATACCAACTGCTACAGAAAATCCACATATCGGGTGAACTGCCACTATTGCTGAGTTACCATTAACCAGTAGTTCTCAAACTTTTGCACTGGTGACCCTTTTCACATAGCAAATCTCTGAGTGTGACCCTTATAAATTAAAAACACTTTAATATATTTAACACCATTATAAATCCTGGATGCAAAGCAGGGTTTAGGGTGGAGGCTGACAACTCGCGACCCCCCATGTAATAACTTTGTGAACCCCTGAGGGGTCCCAAACCCCAGTTTGCCACAGTTAAGTAATTGGCATCTCTTAACTCCAACAACTCCAGTCATTCAGTGCTGTACAGTACACTACAGAACAATGACTTATCTAGTACACAATTGACAACAGTGATGTAAATAATCAGACACAAAGTGTAACCTCAGCATTAAGTGAAAGGTTGTATTCACACAGAAAGAAGGCAAAATATAGTTTATTAGTAGAATAGTCTCATATAGCATATTGTTATTCTGATAATCTTCATGCATATTTTTCCTCCATTATAATATGCATAATATTGTAATACTGTTAATAATAAATGCTTGTGAACATACTAAGCAAACTTGTCCATCGCTGTGACAATTCAAAATCAGTTCTGTTGCTAAAATGCCAACTACATCATACTATGACAAATGTGTGCCTTCAGTTACTCCCCACTGTGAAGATATAATATGCAAAAAATACAACCTGATTCGCCTTTCATAATCCAACACTTTACCAAGCACCTCCACAACATCCTTCTATTAATATTGTTGTATTAATTTAGATGTAATAAATGGGTCAAAGGGTAAGCATAACCCACTCACTGTCCAACGTTAAAGTGTTCAACAAAGGTCAAGAGTTTGGTGTAAAGAGACCTCAGCTTGCTTAGCACCATGACAAACACACAATAAAAGGTTTAAATGATTTTAATGAAGATAAAAAAATAAAGAAGGAAAAACAGTTAAAGGATATGAAATATAAGTATTAAGTAAGGCTTTTATTTTAACAATATCCCTTGTTTCCTTTCCCTGGAGAGAGTTTTTAGAAGGAAAAAAACCCCTTGTTTGACAGTCTTTTAGATGGTATTAAAGATGGTAATAACTGTCCTTTTGGAGGAAAGAAAATAAGTTAGTTGAGATAGGCTAGAACTGCTGTTGTTAAAGTCCGATCCCATTTTATCTTCACTGGGATTCAGCTGGAGCTGGTGGGGTGGCAGTGTCATCTGGATCCCTCTCTTTGGCCCGGTCTGGTCAGGACATCCCTCGGGATTAGAATAAAGAGGAGTCCTAGGGGCTGGCAGCATGATGGCGAAGCTCGCTTCAGGAGCGTCGGTCTGTTCTTCCATCTGCCTCTCCCTCCCCCCCAGTCTCTTTCTTTAAGGACCCAAAAAGGGAGTGATGGGTGGGTAGCCCATCTCCTTGTTATTTGTCCACCAGTTAGACTAATACATATTCATTTTGTTCATTAATGTCTGGTTCCACATCCTCTATTTTTACTAAACACGATTTCAACACAGTCCTTGAACTATACCAGTAGTCCTTAAAAAAAAAGACTAATTCAGTCTGTCTCTCCCTTTCCCATTAACATTTGTTGTTATAGGTTACTGTGACATTTTATAAATTTTCACATACTTTTTACAGCTGAGCTCACAATTAGAGTAAATTTGTAGGCCCACTTATCACATTAGTATTTACCAATGAACGTTTATGCGTACCCAAAAATGAGACACACAAGTGTCAGTAAGTAGGTGTCTTAAATCAGGAACTTTCATTCTTAGGAGGTAAATTTCAAATATCTGAAATTAAAAAACGAGATTTTGTGATCAGTGAAGTTTGGATTTGGAGTCAAACTTTCCCCAAGTTTGAGGGTAGCATTTGGATCGGGGAGTTTCAGTTTGGCCCATTTTAGAGATCAGAGCAAGATGCAAAGTCCCATGTAGATCTGTACTGTCCCAAAGTTTGGGTGAAGTGGATTGGATCTGGGGTCCTAATTTGGACCCACCTATACTTGAAACAAGACATTCACCTTTTGTGTGCGTCATTTTCTATTTTTGATGGTTGTGTCAGAAAAGGGTTTTTATAAAATATTTCAATGGATATAGATGAAAGTGTGCTATGGATCTGATTATTATTGTTCTAGGCCAATCTTCTCTTCTTGCTGGATCCTGCAGTGAAGTCATAATGTTGAAATTTGTGTTATTTTATTTACGCTGGGGCCCCAGAATGCTCCCTGGGCTGTCTGAGATGGCTGTGGTGTCAGTAAGTAATGGAAGGGAGGGGAAATAGAACCCTGAAGTCAGGAGTTAGCAGATAAGTGAAGTTGGAACAAATCTATTTTTATATGTTTTCTTTTAAAATGCAAATGATTTTTATCTTTAACATTAAGACCATTTTCATTGTCTTAGCAGCCTTGCTTGGCTTGATGGGTCACCTGTGGCTTGCAGCAATAATATTTCTCTCTTATCTTCTAGCTTAGGCTCATCCCAGAGCTGACTATGCTACCACTAAGCACTGAAGGCCGGTCTGGAAGTCAATGGAGGTAACAGAGCAGAATTTGGCTCCCATTTTGGAAAGAATGAGCCCATCACAGCTATATTTGCACTATTAACACTGAAGTACAGATGAACTAAGTTGTGGTAAGTTTTAGTTTTGCACAATCAAAGCCTAAACCTATGCTGGCTTGGATTCAGGTTCTGTTTTATCCAAACTGGGAAAATGTGGGAGAGTTGAATAAATGATGGTGTGGTCCATTTCTATTTCAGAGTGAGCTGGACACTACTTGCTGTGGGTTAGCCTTTGGCAAAACCTCATTGCTTAGGTTTTTTGTTCTGCAAAGTCAACATCATTCTGGTCCATGTCCCATTTTATCTAACTCTTGTCTCACCCCTTATTTCCCCACAAGTCAGTGTGAGTAAATGGTTCTAGTTTCAGTCTCCTCTACTTTTGAAAAGAGCAAGAGTTAGGAGTTCACCCACAAATAGCTTTATACAAATATGTTTGCAATAAAAATATATTTTTCTCTCTATCAAAGTACCTCAGTGTATAGAATCATTTTATTAATATCTCTGCATTTCTTCCAACAGCTCCACAACCTTCTAAAGAAACTAAAAACAGGCTTAAAGGGAGTTAGATAGTATTCTCCCAGTGTACTGGTACAGTATATACTTCACTTTCCCCCATATATTCATGAGAATCAACGGTTCTTTTTTTATTCGCGTCCATTAGTTCAGCAGCAATGATGGGGCCAAATGAAGTCTTTCCACCACTTTGTCTTGTACCAGCTTCATGGCTTTGTTCATCTTTACACTGTTCACTTATCCAGTTGTTTGTTTCTGCATGTTGCTGTGTTCATTCTGATCTCAGACTTTTCACCCCACCTCAGTTTCTGAGTTGTGAATTTCCCTTGTTTGTCTGGCAATGACTGAACTGACATGCTTTTGTTTCTCTTTCCATTCTTCATTCAGTTTCTATGGGCTAGTATTCACCAAGTGTTCACTCCTTGGTTGTGCTGACCAGTGTATCGTAGTCTATCTGCAACACTCCTCTAAGCTATCCACTGGTTTGTTCCAGCACTGTTTCTGTCATTATAATACTTTAGAAGTTGTTTTTTGGTCAGATTCACCATAGGAGACTTTGTGCAGTCGGAAGGCCAGATATGCCCTTTCATTGGCTGCTTTTACCGTTAGCTACCCTCACTAGGTTTAGTATGCAAGCCAAAGCAAAGTCTCAAGGTCTCAAAGTCTCAGTGAACATATAGCTACTAGGAGCCACTAGTGAGATTTGAGTGATTCACAAGGACCAACTGCAAGCAAACCACCCCTTGCGGGTGCAGCTGTCTACTAGGTAGAGCAGTGGTCTCCAAACTTTTTTGATCACATACCCCTATCAGTAAAAAAATTTTGAGCACGCACCCCTGGCCGTGCCGGCTCTACCATTTTTGCCAAAGCTAAAAAAAAAAGCCACTCAGACTCCCGCCGGAAATGAAGACTAAGCAAAACAAAAAACAAAAAAAAACTGCTCCTCTTGCCGCACATCCCCAAGGGATCCTCTTGCACACCCCTGGCGTGCATGCACCCCTCTTTGGAGACCACTGATGTAGAGGACAATTTTAACTAACCCCATACATTCTAAAAATCAACTCTACCTATTAAAAATAGTAAAAGTAAAACTTTAGTGCCAGTCACTGAAAATTCAGGGCAGAAAATAAGTAGTATGACTCTCCCAGCAATTAATTAGAATGTTTGGACTTGTGTTGAACATTTTGCAATTATAGACTCCTCCTCTTTTATGAGGAGACAGCCCACAAGGTGAGTGGTATTGGGAAGGGATGAGACACCACAGGCCATCTATTGTGGAAGGAAATTCTCCTTTATCTAGCCAATGGGAGGGAGACACCAGATGAAAAAAGAATTAGTGGAGAGAGGAAAGCCAATTTAAATGGAATTCCATCAGCTTTCTTTTGGGTGCAAAAATTAGCGCCACTTAGCTAACATCATTAAAGGGAAAAGGTGATAACTCATGTGCAAATAAGTAGACACTAATGTTTTCCTCGATCTGACTACAGAAAAGCATTGAATTTAAATGGGAAAATGTACTTGCAGATTTCGATAGATTTTGCTCTTGATGCTCAATACAAAGATGATCTAAAGTCTGTGACAATATATCATATTCAACAATCTATTACCCAGATTTCCTCAGGACCAGAGCCACAGTGGAACAGAGTTCTGCTTCACCAATTTCCAGTGACAGAGGAAGTGGTGTTCAGGCACTACCTGAAAAAACGGTTACTCACCTCTCGTAATTGTTGTCAGAAAGTTTTTCCCCCAGCAGCACCCGTCGGGTCAGCTGTGGAGTGCCCTGGAGTGGCATCTTCATGGCACTCAATATATGACCCTGCCAACCTGGTGCCTCCTCAGTTCCTTCTTGCCGGTTACTCTGACAGAGGGTAAGGCAAGTGGGTTTGGAATGGATATGAGAAACACGTCTCGAAGAACAACAGTTACGAGAGTGAGTAACTGTTTTTCTTTTTCGAGTGATTGCTCATATCGATTCAAATTAGGTGACTCCTAAGCCTTACCTAGGTGGTAGGGTCAGAGTTAAGGAAATGCTGATTGCAGCACTGCTCTGCCGAAATCCGTGTCATCTCTGGCATGCTGGACAATGGTGTAGTCAGAGGTGAATGTATGCACCAAGGCCTAAGTTACTGCCCTGCAGATTTCTTGGATTGGGACCTGGGCCCTCATGTAGTGTGCCAAGAGCCCGGGCCGGTACTTTGGCCAGCTCATAGCACATGTGGATGCACAACGTGATCCAGAAGGATATTCTTTAAGATGACATCAGGAGCCCTTTCATCCGGTCTGCCACTGCTATGAACGACTGGTTCGATTTTCTGAATGGCTTTGTGTGCTCGATGTAGAAAGCTAGTCTTGCCGAACATCGAGGGACTGCAGCCTCTGCTCACAGTTACTGCCTTGAGGCTTAGGGTAAAAGACAGGCAGGAAAATGTCCTGGCTGGGGAGGAAGTGTGACACCACATTGGGAAGAAAGGCTGGGTGTGGCCTGAGCTGCACCTTATCCTTGTGGAAAACTGAGTAAGGTGGATCAGAGGTGAGGGCCTTTAGCTCAGACACCCTCCTTGCAGAAGTAGTGATGACCAGGAAAGCTACCTTCCATGACAGAAACAGGAAGGAGCAAGTTGCCAGTGGTTCAAATGGGGGCCCTATGGGCCTAGAGAGGACCAGGTTAAGGTCCCACGCAGAGACAGGCTGCCTGATCTGGGGATCAGATAGGTAGGCAGTCCAGACCTTTGAGGAAGCGACCAACCATAGGTTTGGCAAAGATGGATCGACCAGATGCTTCTGGGTGGAAGGCCAAGATAGCAGCAAGGTGTACTGCTACTTATGGCGGATGCTGCCAGGCCTTGCTGTTTCAAGTGTAGGAGGTACAGGCGCCTGGAGGGGGGGGTGTGTACAATGTTGGTCACACCAGCACGAGAATCTGTTCCACTTTGACAGATACGTGGCTCTAGTAAAGGGCTTCCTGCTGCCGAGGAGGACCTCCCTTACTTGTTCTGAGCACAGAAGTTCCATGGGCTTCAGCCATGAAGCTTCCAAGCTGAGAGTTAGAGGGACCACATTTCAGAGTATGGAGGCGACCATGGTGGTCCTGAGAGAGTAAGTCGGGGAGCAGAGGTAACGTGACCGGTGCGTCCACTGACAGTTCCAGTAGCGTAGTGTACCAGTGTTGTCGAGGCCATGCTGGAGCTATCAGAATTGCCCCCTCCCTGTGGACCTTGAGTAGGACCTTGTGCACGAGAAGGAACTGGGGAAAGGCATAGAGCAGGAAACCTCTCCAGGGTAGCAGGAATGAGTCCATGAGTGAGCCTGGGCTGTGACCCTGGAAGGAGCAGAACATTGGGCATTTCTTGTTGCGTAAACTACCTGGGGAAACCCCCACCTTTGGAAAATAGGGTGTATATCATCTGGCCAGATGGACCACTCGTGTGTGGAAGGACCTGCTGAGGCGGTCTGCCAGCATGTTCTGAACTCCTCGTAGAAAGGATGCTTCCAGGTGAACGGAGTGGGCTATGCAGAACTCCCACAGCCAGAGGGCCTCCTGGAATAGGAGAGAGGAATGGGCTCCACCCTGCTTGCTGATGTAAAACATGATGGTGGTGTTGTCCATTAAAATTGCTACGCACTGGCCTTGCAGTCAGGCCTGGAAGTCCTGGTAGGCTAGGCGCACTACCCTCAGCTCCTTGATATTGATATGTAGGGAGAGCTCATCCTGCGACCACAGGCCTTGTGTTTGGAGGTCTCCCAGATGCGCACCTTATCCCAGAGCCAACATGTCCGTAACCAGGGACAAGGAAGGCTGAGGGTTGTGGAAGGGGACTCCTTTGCACACTGCTTGAGGGTTGAGGTTGAGGTCAGGCACCGAAACCCAAGAAAAAACAGTCTTCCCAAAGCGGCATGCCACGGAGAAGACAGACCCAGATCAAGCCCAGACATCCAGCTCCATGATGGAAATGAAGGGACGGGATGAGGGATCGGGAACTTCCCAAGAGGGAAGGGTCAGCCCTCCCTGACCAAGATCCAGGTGCCAAGCTGGAGGGATGCCCTTAACCCAGATGGAGTTCTGACTACAGAAGACAGGGATTTCTTCCTACAGATGATGCGCTTGAAAGCGAAGGACAAAAGAGAGGCAAAGCACTTGGAGGCGGAAATGCAGGCAAAGCGTTTGGAGGCGGAGTTAGAACTTACGCGCTTAGAGCTGGAAAAGACTAAGCTGGATCAACCCAGGTAACCCTAACAGTCCTTCTCCATGTACTGCTCCCCATTCCAAGAAATCCCCCACATACAAGGTAGGCGATGATACAGAGGCCTTCTCAGAAAATTTTGAAAGGGCCTGTCTTGGGTACAACACCCCTATAGACTAGTACATGGTGGAGCTGAGGCCGCAACACAGTGTACCCTTAGCAGAAGTGGCAGCTGAAATGCCTAAAGAACACATGAACTAGTATAAAGAACAGGAGTACTTGTGGCACCTTAGAGACTAACAAATTTATTAGAGCATAAGCTTTGGTGCCACAAGTACTCCTGTTCTTTTTGCGGATACAGACTAACACGGCTGCTACTCTGAAGCATGAACGAGTATGACCTTTTAAAATAAAAGGCCAGAATTAGAATGGGGCTAACACCTGAGCATGCCCGTCGGTGATTAAGAGCCTTAAGGTGGAAACCAGACATGGCATTTTCCCGACACGCCTACCACATTGTAAAAAATTGAGATGCCTGGAGATCAGGAACAAGTGTTAAATCTCTGGAAGATCTGTCTCTCCTAATGCAAATAGAGCTGTTCTTAGAGGGTGTTCCTGAGGAACAGAATGAGGCATCCTAAACGGAAAGCCCAAAACTGTAATCAAGGGGGGGAGATCGGAACCAAATGGGTAGAGGTGGCAGAGAAGAAGACGGCTAGTAGCAGTTGGTGCGGATACCAGAAGGGGCAACCCAAGACAACACCCCACCATCGGGGTCAGCCCAAAGCCCCACCTTGCAAGGAGGAGCCCTCCACACAGCCAGGGAGACCCCTGATGCCCTCTTGTTCCACACCACCCCACTCTCCAACCACCCACCTCGCCCCAGCCCACAGTCAGCTGAGGGATGCTTTAAATGTAATGAGTGGGGCATGTGAAGGCCAACTATCCCAAGAGCACCAGCCGACTACAGCTCATCACCCCAGAGTCCTACCAAGATCCTTCAGACCCAGATGTCTTGCAAATACTAACAGAGCAAAGGAAAACTGTGAGTTTGGGGGGCAGGAAGATTACTGCGTGGAGAGACACTGGAGCACAGGTGTCAGCTATTCACCAATCCCTGGTGGACCACAAATTCATTGACCCAGAGGCCCAAGTGATGGTGCAACACTTTAAGGCCAACTCTTTTAACTTGCCTACAGCCAAGTTACCTGTCCAGTAGAAGGGCTGGTCAGAAATATGGACTGTTGCAGTCTACGACTTTTTATTTCAGAAGGTTGAAAAAGCTACTAAGGGGGAAGCTGTTCTAGACTTGATTTTAACAAATAGGGAGGAACTCGTTGAGAATTTGAAAGTAGAAGGCAACTTGGGTGAAAGCGATCATGAAATCATAGAGTTCACAATTCTAAGGAAGGGTAGAAAGGGAGTACAGCAAAATAGAGACAATGGATTTCAGGAAGGTGGATTTTGGTAAGCTCAGAGAGCTGATAGGTAAGGTTCCATGGGAATCAAGACTGAGGGGAAAAACGACTGAGGAGAATTGGCAGTTTTTCAAAGGGACACTATTAAGGGCCCAAAAGCAAGCTATTCCGCTGAGTAGGAAAGATAGGAAATGTGGCAAAAGACCTCCTTGGCTTAACCACGAGATCTTGCATGATCTAAAAAATAAAAAGGAGTCATATAAAAAATGGAAATTAGGACAGACTACAAAGGATGAATATAGGCAAACAACACAGGAATGCAGGGGCAAGATTAGAAAGGCAAAGGCACAAAATGAGCTCAAACTGGCTATGCGAATAAAGGGAAACAAGAAGACTTTTTATCAATACATTAGAAGCAAGAGGAAGACCCAGGACAGGGTAGGATAAGGTCATAATTCAAAATGATCTGGACAAATTGGAGAAATGGTCTGAGGTAAACAGGATGAAGTTTAACAAAGACAAATGCAAAGTGCTCCACTTAAGAAGGAACAATCAGTTTCACACATACAGAATGGGAAGAGACTGTCTAGGAAGGAGTACGGCAGAAAGGGATCTAGGGGTTATAGTGGACCACAAGATAAATATGAGTCAACAGTGTGATGCTGTTGCACAAAAAGCAAACATGATTCTGGGATGCATTAACAGGTGTGTTGTGAGCAAGACACGAGAAGTCATTCTTCCGCTCTACTCTGCATTGGTTAGGCCTTAACTGGAGTCTTGTGTCCAGTTCTGGGCACTGCATTTCAAGAAAGATGTGGAGAAATTGGAGAGGGTCCAGAGAAGAGCAACAAGAATGATTAAAGGTCTTGAGAACATGACCTATGAAGGAAGGCTGAAAGAATTGGGTTTGTTTAGTTTGGAAAAGAGAAGATTGAGAGGGGACATGATAGCAGTTTTCAGGTATCTAAAAGGGTGTCATAAGGAGGAGGGAGCAAACTTGTTCACTTTAGCCTCTAAGGATAGAACAAGAAGCAATGGGCTTAAACTGCAGCAAGGAAGGTTTAGGTTGGACATTAGGAAAAAGTTCCTAACTGTCAGGGTGGTTAAACACTGGAATAAACTGCCTAGGGAGGTTGTGGAATCTCCATCTCTGGAGATATTTAAGAGTAGGTTAGATAAATGTCTATCAGGGATGGTCTAGACAGTATTTGGTCCTGCCATGAGGTCAGGGGACTGAACTCAATGACCTCTTGAGGACCCTTCCAGTCCTAGAATCTATGAATCTATGACGATTATCCCTTTCCCAGGCTGCTGGGAGAATACTTAGCCAACCATGAGAGGCTAACAAAAAGGGTGGGGATGGTCACCCCCAGCCAGGCTAAACAGGCCTCCACACTTAACTCCATTCCTGAGCCTCCTACAGGAACCCAGCCAGAGGTGTTGGAATGGGACTCCAGACCAGAGTCCGTGGCAGCTGTTGTAAATCCAGTTCCTGGAACCCAGCCAGAACCAGCCCAAGGATCGGAACTGGCGGAGCAGTCAGCACCAGAACCCGTGCTTGCAATCCCACCAGAGTCAGGGGAGCCAGCACCAAAGGCACCACAGAGCTTGCACCTGCAGCAGCAACTAGACCAGCGCAAGAGGCTCAACTAGAGCCTGAAATACCACCTAGTGCACTAGTGGAGAGTGGTTCGCAGTCAACAGAAACAACACCATCACCTGCATCGCTCCCACTGGGACCAAGCCCAAGTCCACAACCCAGCGAGGAACTAATATCTCCAGCATCAAGGGAATAGTTCTAGGCAGAGCAGGAAGCAGATGAGAGACTCAAGGGAGCTTGGACGGCAGCAGAGAGCGACTCATCGCCTCTCAGTTCTTCTAACAGGTCCAGGTTTGTTATAGGAGGAGGACTCTTATACCAGGAGACTCTTTGTGGTGGGTAGGAGGAGGACTGGCATCCTCAGAGACAGTTGGTAGTTCCAACTAAGTATAGGGAAAAGCTCTTGAGCTTAGCCCACGATCACCCTAGTGGCCATGCTGGGGTGAACAGAACCAAGGACCGTTTGGGGAAGTCATTCCACTGGGAGGGAGAGGGCAAGAAAGTTTCTACCTATGTCCAGTCTTGTGAGGTGGGCCAGAAGGTGGGAAAGTCCCAAGACTAGGTCAAGGCCCCTTCTCCAGCCACTCCCCATCATTGCGGTTCCATTTCAGCATATAGCTGTGGATATTCTGGGTCCTTTCCCTAAGAAGACCTCCAGAGGAAAGTTATACATACTGACCATCATGGATTTTGCCACCCGATGGCCGGAAGCAGTAGCTCTAAGCAACACCAGGGCAGGTTGGCCCGCCGACATCCTTACAGATTCGGGAACTAACTTCCTGGCAGAGACCATGAAACACCTTTGGAAAGCTCATGGGGTAAACCACTTGGTTGCCACCCCTTACTACAATCAAATAAATGGCCTAGTGGAAAAGTTTAATGGGAGTTTGGGAGCTATGATACATAAATTCGTGAATGAGCACTCCAATGATTGAGATCTAGTGTTGCAGCAGTTGCTCTTTGCCTACAAGGCTGTACGGCATCCCAGTTTGGGATTTTCACCTTTTGAACTCGTTTATGGCCACAAAGTTAAGGGGCCATTACAGTTGGTAAAGCAGCAATGGGAGGGGGTTACATCTTCTCCAGGAACTAACATTTTGGACTTTGTAACCAACCTGCAAAACACCCTCAAAAACTCTCTAGCCCTTGCTCGAGAAAACCTATAGGATGCTCAACAAGAGCAAAAGGCCTGGTATGATAAACATGCCAGAGAGCGTTCCTTCGGAGTAAGTAACCAAGTCATAGTCCTGAAAGCGCTCCAGGCCAATAAGATGGAACCGTCATGGGAGGGGCCATTTATGGTCCAAGAGCACCTGGGAGCTGTTAATTACCTCATAGCGTTCCCAGACCCTACCCTAAAACCTAAAGTATACCATGTTAATTAAAGCCCTTTTATTCCTGAGAACTCAAGGTTCTCCAGTTTTCAGCCCAGGAGAGAGACGACGCTGAGTGCCCTGAAGGAGTCTACTATGACGAAAAAAGCAATGGTGGCATGAAAGAGGTGAGCCTTTCCATGACCCTTGGGTGTAAGCAGCGACAGCAAATCCAGGAGCTGTGCACCAGCTTCACGCCAATGTTTTCAGCCACCTCAGGACGGACAGAACGGGTGTACCACTCCATTGACACAGGTGATGCTCGCCCAATTAGAGCCCAATGCAAAGCCAAAATCGCAATAGAAAAGGAGATCAAGGACATGTTACAGATGGGTGTAATCTGCCCCTCTGAGAGTGCATGGGCCTCTCCAGTGGTTCTGGTTCCCAAACCAGATGGGGAAATCCGCTTGTGTGTGGACTACCATAAACTAAATGCTGAAACTCGCCCAGAAAACTATCCAGTGCCACATACAGATGAGCTATTTGAGAAACTGGGACATGCCCAGTTCATTTCTACCTTAGACTTAACTAAAGGGTACTGGCAAGTGCTGCTAGATGACCCTGCCAAGGAAAGGTCAGCCTTCATCACCCATGTAGGGCTTTATGAATTTAATGTGCTCCCTTTTGGACTCTGAAATGCATCTGCCAGCTTCCAGAGATTGGTAGATAACCTTCTGACTGGATTTGGGGAATTTGCAGTTGCCTACCTCAACGATGTGGCTATATTCTCAGATTCATGGGCAGAACACCTGGAACACCTTCCAACGCATAAGGGAGGCAGGATTAACTGTTAAGGCCAAAAAGTGTCAAATAGGCCTAAATAGGGTAACGTACCTTGGACACCAGGTGGGTCAAGATACTATCAACCCCTTACAGGCTAAGGTAAATGTTATCCAAATTGGCCTGTCCCTAAGTCAAAGAAGCAGGGCTTTCTTGGGCTTGGCCGGGTATTACCGACGATTTGTACCAAACTACAGCCAAATTGCCACCCCACTGACAGACCTGACCAGGAAAAAACAACCAAATGCAGTTCAGTGGATTGAAAAGTGTCAAAAAGCCTTTAACCAGCTTAAGGCGGCCCTTACATCTGACCGTGTACTGAGGACCCTGGACTTCAACCAACCATTCATTGTAACCACAGAT
The DNA here is from genome assembly GCF_013100865.1 of Trachemys scripta elegans. Lineage (NCBI taxonomy): Eukaryota > Metazoa > Chordata > Testudines > Emydidae > Trachemys > Trachemys scripta. Next base: position 160,247,568 of record NC_048300.1, read on the forward strand.
GCATCCGAGCGTGGTGTAGGAGCAGTTTTAATGCAGGAAGGACCAGATTAACAATTCCATCCTGTTGTGTTTCACAGCAAAAAACTTTGAGAGGGAAAGCCACTGGTCAGTCTCAGAAAAGGAATGTTACGCCATTGTGTATGTTCTGGAAAAGCTATGCCCATACATATGGGGACGGCGTTTCCACCTGCAGACTGACCATGCTCCATTGAAGTGGCTTCACACAGTCAAAGAGACTAATAAAAAACTTCTTTGGTGGAGTTTAGCTCTTCAGAACTTTGATTTAAAGATACAACACATTTCAGGAACCTCTAATAAAGTGGCTGATACACTCTCCAGGGAAGGTTTCACAAAATCAGTCAGGTAAAAATGTCCCTGCATTCTAACTCATTGTAGTCCTTGAAATGTAAAAAGTACTGTTTAGTTCTTCATGAAATTAATAGTAAAATTAGCAGTGCATGTAACTTATTAACTCTGTTTCCTAAACCTCCAGGAAGAAATCCCAGCCGGTGTGGACCTGACCTGAACCAGGCTGGCCAGCACCGTCTGTGATTTGTGGGGCATGTGATAAATGAAAGGGGGGGAGGCCTCCCTTTTATAAACACCCCGCCAGCCAGTTAGCTGTAAAAATCCCTCTCGGTGTCTGTTCTGTGCTTGCTTTAGCTGTAAAGGGTTAACAAGCCCACAGGTAAAAGAAAAGGAGTGGGCACCTGACCAAAAGAGCCAATGGGAAGGCTAGAACTTTTAAAATTGGGAAAGAAACTTTCCCTTTGTCTCTTGTTCTCCAGAAAAGGGGAGACAGAGCAGCAATGCTGTGTAAGGCTTGAAAATTCATCTTCCATACCTAGAAGAAATTATTTGGATAGGGAATGTTTAATTAGACACAATCAGGTTTATTTTTTATTTTGGCTTGTGGATCTTCTCTGTGCTAACCCCAGATGCTTTTGTTTGCTTGTAACCTTTAAGCTGAACCCCCAAGAAAGCTAGTTTGGGTGCTTAATTTTTGGAACTGCTCTTTTAAAATCTAGGAAAAGCCTAAGTTCCAGATGTATTTTTTTCCTTTTTGTTTTTAATAAAATTTACCTTTTTTTAGAACAGTATTGGATTTTTGGTGTCCTAATTGGTTTGTGCATATGCTGTTTGATTAACTGGTGGCAACAGCTAATTTCCTTTCTTTTCTTTCTCAGCTCTTCCCCGGGTTGAGGGGTGTGTGCCAGTGTTTGAGGGTACTCCACAGGGAGGAATTCCCAAGTGTTCCTTCCTGGGTCCAAGGTTTTTTTTTTTTTTTTTTTTTTTTGCATTTGGGTGGTGGCAGTGTTTATCAAGCCAAGGTCAGAGAAAAGCTGTAACCTTGGGAGTTTAATACAAGCCTGGAGTGGCACATACTAATTTTTAGAATCCTTGTAGGCCCCTACCTTCTGCACTCAGAGTGACAGAGTGGAGATTCAGCCTTAACAGCTCCCATGGCGAGGAGCATCTGCAGCTCCTGGATAAGGAGTTGTTCATGAGAGGGGTCCCTGAAGAGGGACAGGGAAAGGGGGTGGGAGGGAGGATAGGAGCAGAACTGGAGAGAATATCTCACTTCCACCATGCGGAGGACCCAGCAGTCCGAAGTTATTTGGGACCAAGCACAATAGAAGTGGGACAGATGATTCAAAAAAGATGGGGAAGAATCCAGAATTGAGGCTGGTGCACCGTCCTCAAGCGCCCCTTCAAAAGGCCTGCTTGGAACCTGACAGTGGTTTAGTTGGGCCCTGGCCCTGCCCAGAGGGGGGTTGGAAGGCTTCCTTCTGCTGTTCCTGCCCCTTCTCCTGTAAAAATCCTGCCTCAGCTGAGGAGGGTAGGAGCGCTGATGCTGCTGTTGGGGCTTGAAATGTTTGTGTGGGGTTGCCGGGGTTTGTATACCCAAAGATTTCATAGTATCCCTTGAGTCTTTTAGGCTATGCAGCCGAGAGTCAGTCTGCTCCGCGAACAGTCTTGTCCCATCAAAAGGCAGATCCTGCATCGTCTGTTGAACCTCAGGTGGAAGGTCCAAGGCCTGCAACCATGAGCTGCACCTCATGGCGATGTCAAGTCTGCAGCATTCAGTGAAGCCTGTAAGGAGGTCCATGCCACCGCCTTGCCCTCCTCCACTATCGTTCCAAACTCCTCCCTGGACTCATTTGGCACCAGCTCCTTGAACTTGAGCATTGAGTTCCAGGAGTTGAAGTTATACTGGCACAGAATTACCTGCTGATTGGCAATCCTGAGTTGTAGCTCTCCCGCCAAGTACACCTTACACCCAAATAAGTCCAGGCACTTGGCATCCTTTGACTTAGGTGCTGGGGTTTGTTGCCTCCGCCTCTCCTCATTCACTGCTGAAACCACCAATAAACAAGGCTGCTGGTGCATGAAGAGGTATTCGTACCCGTTTGATGGAATGAAGTATTTCCTCTCAGCGCCCTTGGCGGTGGAAGGGATGGAGGCCGGGGTCTGCCAGATGGTCTTGGCATTGGCCTGTATGGTCTTGATGAGAGGCAGAGCAACCCTCAAAGGACCTCTGGGGCCAAAATGTCAACCTCCCATGTTGTGCGTCACCCTGCGAAGGAAATCCTAGTGGGAGCAGCGGTCTATGGGGGCAGTTCGGAGACAGAAGTGCCCTATAACAGCCTCGTCTGGGGTGGAGAACGTGGAGGGAACAGGGTCCTCCTGTCCCTCCTGCTCATCAGGAACCTCCTGTCCTGTCTCGCTGGCTGTACCAGGTAGACCAGGGTCCTGCTCAGGAGTTGGTTCCATGGGAGGGTGGGGACATGGCGCCTCCTTGGCACCCCTAGGGGTAGGGCGACTGGTGGAAGCCTCCAGCATCTGTGGTTCAGAGGTGACCAATCGGGAGTCTTTAGACTGGGTGCCCTGCGCCTGGCGGTATGTCCATGGCGTCCAAAATGTCCACTGCGCTGGTCCCTGCCATTGCGCAGGCCACGGCCCTTCCCCCACCTCAGAGTGTCCATGGCCTGACCGGTGTTGGCCCCACTCTGAGATCCTGCCTCTGGGATTGGGACAGCAAAGGCCAGGGCGATGCAAAGCAGAGCTGATCCAGAGAGCGGCACTGCGCTGGGGAGCGGTGTCTTGACGCTGGAGAGTGGTGCCGTGAGGCTGGAGAGTAGTGCTGCGATCTGGAGCTGCACGGGGTCGCTGAGTGGCGCTGGGACCAGTCTCAAGAGTGGGACCTGCTGCATGATAAGGACTGACACGTGGATCGATGTGAGTGGGAGCACTGGTGCGACCTGGAGCGGTGTCGTGAATCCGACCGATGGTGCGATTGTGATTGGTGCCGGGACTCTGAGTGGTGCTGCAATTCTATCAGCAGTGCTGAGGGTCAGAGCTTCGCCGGTTTGCCTCGAGACGGTGCCACTCGATGTGGTAGCACAGGCGTGGCCCGAAGGGTGGGTGACCTTGGTACTGTCATGGCAATGAGGTCCCTCATGGACTTAAAGGTGCCTGGGGTGGATGGCAGTTCCACCTCCAGAATGATCTGGGTCGGGGAGTCCAATGGCACCGGACTCGACGGTCCCTCTTGTGGGGCTGAAGTCGACGGTGCCGTCTCTGCAGACTTCGGTGCTGGATGCTCCTCACGAGGACACGCCCCATTGGCCGGCTCCAGAGGGTTGGACCTCTGGGATGGAGAGCTGCTTCTCCCTTGCTTCTGGTGCCGCTTCTGTGCCAGGGAGTGGGAGCGGTGCTGGGTCAATCCCGCTGGTTTTGGAGGCGGGGAGCAGCGATGCTGCTCGGCGCCAGGTCTTGCCGCACCGGTGGAGGCTGAGGTCTAAGTGCTGCCTCCATAATGAGCTCCTTGAGGCAAAAGTCTCGCTCCTTTTTGGTTCTGGGGCAAACCCCATACAAATCCTGCACCGATCGGCTTGGTGAGCCTCCCCCAGACACTTTAGACAAGTGTCATGGGGGTCGCCCGATGGCATGGGCTTGCTGCAGGACTTGCAGGGCTTGAAACCCTGGGACTTGGACATGAAAGCCTTTCCAAGAAAAAAGCAGTTGGGACAGAGGGTAAACCCCGCAATCCAACTGCTAACTACTAATACTAACAACTAAAACTAACTAATACGCATAGAGAACAACAAACAAACGAAGCTAGGGGAACATGGTAGAACTTGCTGAGCAAGACGCCACAGTTCCAATGACCATCACTGGCGGTAAGAAGGAACTGAGGAGGTGCCGGGTCGGCAGGGTCATATATCAAGCGCCATGAAGGCGCCACTCCAGGGGGCTCCACAGCCAACCCGACGGGTGCTGCTAGGGGAAAAACTTTCCAACGACTGTGCACGCGGCGCCTGTACACCTAATTGGAATCGATATGAGCAGTCACTTGAAGAACTAACATTCCCCCACATTCCTTATATACCATCCTGATTTTCTTGAGAGACCTCGGCATTTGCTGTTATTGCCACAGAACAAGGGATGATACACAGGCAGTCCCCAAATTACTCTTGTTTGGACCACTGGCAGTTAGAGACGGAGATTATCATCAGGGAATTAATCAGAGATTAGCACCAGCATTGAAAATAATGATGCTCCATCATTGTGGGGAAAAAGTGAGTTATCATCTTTGTGAATTATTGATCATAAAAAGGCCAACTGTTCACCTAGCACTAGAGAAGGGATGAAACCTCTGATGGCAGGGAGTCTCATTGGCTGGGGTTGTGTTTAGGAGAGAAAGAATTTTTTCCTGACTTGCAGGCACAATCACACCTGGAAGGGGAAATGGTCTACATGCTTGTGAATGCCAGAGGAGATGGCTCATAAGCCAATCTTCTGAGAAGTCTGAAAATACTTGCTATAATCAAATTTCTAGATCCTTTGTTTAATTCTCTTTACATTACAAACTTGACCTCCATAAGCAGATCCATCTAATAAGTCACTGGTGGTATTAACTCGATCCAGTTTAAATATGATCACTGCAAATCCGTTTATCCTCTTTTAAAAGAACAAAGTTCTGCCCTTTCCCCAAGTCCACATGCTATCAGTTTTTCCTTCTGAATTCTTAGCTTTGAGTGTTTTCCAAAAGGATGAGTGCTGGGGTGCATCATTAGAAATATAAAACAATTAGATATAGGATAAAATTTACAAAAGTGTCAGAGAATTAGGAGTCTAAAAGTCCCATTTTCAGCAATGACTTAGGAGTCTAAGGGTAGGTCTATACTTACCTCCGGGTCCGGCAGTAAGCAATCGATCTTCTGGGATCGATTTATCACTTCTTGTCTAGACACGATAAATCGATCCTGGATCGATCCCGGAAGTGCTCGCCGTCAACGCCGGTACTCCTGCTCGGCGAGAGGAGTACACGGCATCGACAGGGGAGCCTGCCTGCCTGCTGCGTCTGGACCCGTGGTAAGTTCGAACTAAGGTACTTCGACTTCAGCTATGTTATTAACATAGCTGAAGTTGCGTATCTTAGTTCGAAGTGGGGGGTTAGTGTGGACCAGGCCTAAGTCTCATTGATAGGGCCCTACTAAAATCACAGTCCATTTTGGTCAATTTCACAGTCATAGGATTGTAATAATAATAATAATAATACATTTCTGGATTTTAGATATTTTAATCTAAAATTTCATGATGTTGTAACTGTAGGGGTCCTGACTCAAAAGGGAGCTATGGGAGGGGTGTCACAAGGTTATTGTAGGGGGGTTGTGGTATTGCCACCCTTACTTCTGCACTGCTGTTGGCGGTGGTGCTGCCTTCAGAGCTGGGCAGCCATTGAGTAGCTGCTGCTGGCCAGGAGCCCAGCTCTGAAGGTAGAGCTGCTGCCCATAGTAGTGCAGGAGAAAGGATGGTATGGTATGGTATTGCCTCCCTAACTTCTGTGCTGCTGCCTTCAGAGGTGGGCCCTCGGCTAGTAGCTGCCACTCTCCAGCTGCAAGCTCTGAAGGCAGCAGCGCAGAAGTAAGGGTGGCAATACTGCGACCCCCGCCCCAAACCGCTTTTCAGATCAGGACCCCCGGTTTGAGAAACACTGGTTTTCTCCTGTGAAATCTGTATAATATAGGATAAAAGCACACAAAAGACTAGATTTCATGGAGGAGAGCAGATTTCATGGTCCGTGATGCATTTTTCACATATGTGAATTTAGTAGGGCCTTACTCATTGAAAGTCAATGGAATTTGAGTTTCTCGTTGCCTAAATCACTTTTGAAAGTGGGACTTAGGCTGCTAAGTCACTTAAACACTTCTGAAAATTTTATGCCTAGCCAGCCCCTTTGTGCTATTTCACTAGTAATTCCCACATTAATTATTTTCAGTACCTTGAGTTCTGAAACATTAGCCAAAAGTATTCAAGCTTAGATGCCCAAAATGAATCATCTAAATCCATAATTTATGTAGGTGCCTAGGAGGGTGAAAGTGTGAATATATACTGATTACCTGGTTTAGGTGCTTAATTATAGATTAGGTGTCTAGCTTTAGATGACCACATCTTAAAACATATCTGATCTGACTGATCAATTCACCAGCTTCCTATTTAAACCCTCAACTATCCACACAAATTGTTATAAATACTTACTTTTTTATATATTTTAGGGCTGTCAAGCAATTTAAAAAATTAATCACATGATTCATCACACTGTTTAACAATAGAATACCATTTATTTAAATAGTTTCGGATATTTTCTACATTTTCAAATATATTGATTTCAATTACAACACAGAATACAAAATATACAGTGCTCACTTTATATTTTTTTTATTACAAATATTTGCACTGTAAAAAACAAAATAGTATTTTTCAATTCACCCAATACTACTACTGTAGTGCAATCTCTATCATGAAAGTTGAATTTACAAATGTAGAATTATGTACAAAAAAACCCCTGCATTCAAAAATAAAACAATATAAAACTTTAGCGCCTACAAGTCCACTCAGTCCTACTTCTTGTTCAGCCAATCGCTCAGATAAACAAGTTTGTTTACATTTGCAGGAGATAATGCTGCCCACTTCTTGTTTACAATATCACCTGAAAGTGAGAACAGGCATTCACATGGCACTATTGTAGCCAGCATCGCAAGAGATTTATATGCCAGATTAAGTAAAGGTTCATGTATCCCTTCATGCTTCAACCACCATTCCAGAGGACATGCGTCCATGCTGATAACAGGTTCTGCTAGATCACCATCCAAAGCAGAGTAGACTGATGCATGTTCATTTTCATCATCTGAGTCAGATGTCACCACCAGAAGGTTGATTTTCTTTTTTGGTGGTTCTGGTTCTGTAGTTTCCACATCGGAGTGTTGCTCTTTTAAGACTTCTGAACGCATGCTCCACACCTCATCCCTTTCAGATTTTGGAAGGTACTTCAGATTCTTAAACCTTGGGTTGAGTGATGTAGCTATCTTTAGAAATCTCATATTGGTACCTTCTTTGCGTTTTGTCAGATCTGCAGTGAAAGTGTTCTTAAAGCGAACATGTGCTGGATCATCATCCAAGACTGCTGTCAAGGATCCCTCCCAACTCTGAACTTTAGGGTACAGATGTGAGGACCTGCATGAAAGACCCCCTAAGCTTATTTTTACCAGCTTAGGTTAACAGTATGCTGCCACCACCAAGCGTTAACCAAATATTTAGGGAGAGCCAATTGGAACTCTGCCTTCCCCCAAATATCTCCCAAGTCCCTAACCGCCCTTTCCTGGGCAGGCTTGAGAATAATCCTCTCCAAGCCTTTACACCCCTTTCTCTGGGAAGGCTTGAGAATATCCCCTCACCACTTAGTCCTGGTGGACACAGATCCAAACCCTTGGATCTTAAAACAATGAAAAACCAATCAAGTTCTTAAAAGAAGAATTTTAATTAAAGAAAAAAGGTAAGAGGAGTACCTCTGTAAGATCTGAATGAAAGATAATCTCACAGACAATCAGATTCAAAACACAGAGGGTTTCTCTCTGGGCAAAACTTTAAAGTTCTACAAAGAACCCAAATTTATCCTTCCTCTTACTTGCAAAACTACTCACAAACAAGAAAATAAAAGTAATCTAATACATTCCTTCTCTAAATATTCACTACCCTATGGGAGTGGGATGGCTCCTTCTTTCTCTGTCTCAGGCAAAAGCACACACACAGCACAGACAAAAGACTTTTTCCCCCCTCCAGATTTTAAAGTATCTGGTCCCCTTATTGGTCCTTCTGGTCAGGTGTCAGCTAGGTTATGGGAGCTTCTTAACCCTTTACAGGTAAAAGAGGAATTAACCCTTAACTGTATGTTTATGACAACTGCTATAACATGAAATATATGCCAGAATGTGAGTAAAACAGAGTAGGAGACATACAATTCTCCCCAAGGAATTCAGCCACAAATTTAATTCTTGCATTATTATTTTAATGAGTGTCATCAGCATGCAAGCATGTCCTCTGGAATGGTGACCAAAGCATGAAGGGGCATATGAATATTTAGCATGTCTGGCACGTAAAGACCTTTAGTAGTGTGTCAGCTATAAAAGTGCCAGGTGAACGCCTGTTCTCACTTTCAGGTGACACTGTAAATTAGATGCGGGCAACATTATCTCCCATAAATGTAAACAAACTTGTTTGTCTTAGCAATTGGCTGAATGGACTGAGTGGACTTACACGCTCTAAAGTTTTACTTTGTTTTGTTTTTGAGTGCAGTTATGTAACAAAAAAATCAACATTTGTAAATTGCACTTTCACCATAAAGAGATTGCACTATACTACTTGTATGAGGTGAATTGAAAAATACTATTTCTTTGGTTTGCCATTTTTACAGTGCAAATATTTGTAATAAAAATAACAATATAAAGTGAGCACTGTCTACTTTGTATACTATGTTGTAATTGAAATCAATATATATGAAAATGTAAAAAAAATCCAAAAATATTTAATAAATTTCAATTGGTATGCTATTGTTTAACAGTGCGATTAACTGTGATACATTTTTAAAATTGTGATTACTTTTTTTGAGTTAATCACGTGAGTTAACTGCGATTAATCAACAGCCCTAATATTAATTTAATCAAATACAAATTTAATGACAAATAATCCCAAAAGAAACACCCCACCGTGTTGCAGTTACAGGAAACGTGTGCTAATGTAACAGTAAGGTCAGTGCACTTCGGTAATGCTTTTCATCCAAAGATCTCAAAATACTTTACAAGCACGATAATTAAGTTCATTGTATGGATGGATAAACTTGAGGTACAGAGAACATATATGACTTCCTCAAAGTCACACAGACAGTCAGTGACACAATCAGGAATAGGACACAGAACACCTGTCAGTCATATGCTCTAACCACATTGCTGCAAAAACAACAATAAAGTTGCAAATCTGCACAGACAAAAGTCAGGAGATGCAAACTTGAGCTTCTAATAGCAAGTTAAGTCTGCCACATTCCAAACAACGTATATTAAGTTATAAATGTAAAAGTTTAACTAGTGATAATTTTATACATGTACAAGTGTCTGATTTAACATTATTTGTATTGCATAAGTAGAGTGCCAAGCACTTTAGAGATGGATATAAAGACAACCTCCAGACCCCAAAGTCCTTACAGTCCAGAGACTCCACTTAAATAGACAGTGAACAAACATAAGGAAGAGGGTGTGGAAATTCACAAGGTAACATAATTGGATGGTGATGTTTAGCATTTGTCTTAATAGTTCCACATTTTTATTTTGCTTTTTATTTTTATTATAAATAAGGTACTGTGATTCTAGCTGTCAGTTAAACTGTGTCAGAGTGTTACCATTGAAATCTTCAAGAGTCTGAGGTCTTTCTGGATTCAAATTTGCACCCCAAAATCTTTCAGTAACTTCCTTAATTATGGACCTGTAGATTCAATTGAATAACTATCTTCAAGAGATACCCAAATGTGGAAATGAAAAAAACATGGAAAACAGAATCGCCCCCCACCTCCACCTTTCTAAAAGTCTAGACTCCATTATTTGCATCCCATCTCTTTTATGTGGGGCATCAAAATGTTCAGCATCATTACAGTCATTAGAGACATTCCTCTTTTTATTAAGCAAGAAACAGAACTTATCTGGGAACAAAATAACAGCATTGATTCCCAGACTAGAGAACTCTGCTTTTAGTGACAATTTTTTTATTCAAGCCCGTGTTGCCTGGGCAATGTCTGGAAAAATATAAATTCTGTTCTTTAAAGAGGAAGTGTTCTGTCTCCAAACTTCTGAAATGGCTATCTTTGTGTATTACTGAAATATGATGGCAAGAGTGTCCAAAAAGCATATTTCTAGTCAGGAGAATTTCAAATGGGTGTGAATTTTAAAAGTTATTCTGGGAGACTGAACCATCAATGGGGGTGTATCAGATTTCTTCAAGTGTCCATTAAAAGTGGCATAAGAATTAACTCTTTCAAACCTCTTCACAAAGGTCAAGTACATGTAAGTTACAGTTTATTGTAATGGTCTCAAATGTCTTGGTTTTCCTATGCAGTAACATACTGGGTTAAATTCAGAGCAGGTCTGAATTTGCCCCACTGTCATTAAGAAAAGCGCTATGTCGCTGCTAGAATTGTCTGTTATAACTTATGCCCCTGAATTTTCTCCATCTAAAAGTTCAGATGCAGAATTTCAGACTTTGGTTCAGTTTACTCAGTGTAGGGACAGACACATCTTCATTTAGCATCCAGAGTGTTACAGGTCAATTCACTTTCAGTCCCCCATGCACATCATTCTTTGTCTTTAGGTTTATTCCAGGACTCAAGTGACCACTCTACAGCACTTCTCCTGATTGAGCTTTCTGTGCCCCTGACTTTGAGTGACTAAACCAGAAGGATACCTATGTCTCCACTCTGAGCCATCAAAATCTGAAGGGTGGCTTTCCTTCCGACCCTCCCCACCAAAAAAATGTCTTGCAGTACTTACCCCAAATGGCAGTCAACATTTGAAAAGTTCCCTTCAATACAACCAGACATATGCAAGATAAAAAACAGGGAGAAAATTCAATTAAAGGTTAAGCAGAGGGGCCAGATGTCTGCTACATCCCCAGGCAGAGAATACAAACAAGTCATGGGGGTGAGAATGGGGTAGACAAATCAACAGATCTAACAGAATGTGCACAATTCTTAGCCAGTCAGTAGCACTGATCACAGCTCTCCACCTGCCTAGCCATTATCAGGTTGCAGTTTACTGTCTGCATTAAGGAAGAACTGATTTTTAAAGAGAGACTTGAAGGAGGTGGTGGCTCTAAGGATTAGGGAGCTGTTCCTAGGCACAAGAAGTGGTGTGTAAGAAAGCAGAGAAGCAGAGAATCAGGTGATCAAGGTTGGCATCCTTGTGGATCAAAAATGGGAGGTGACCTGCGATAAAGAAACTGGCCAGGTGGATAGGGTCAGACTAAACTGTGGACAGCTTGGTAAGAAAGGACAAGAAATTTGTCTCTGATAAATTGGAAGAAAGGGAGCCAGTAAGAGGGACTTTAAAGGGTGAGCTCATAGCAAAGTCAGAGCAATGAGCCAAGAAAAATGATCTTAAACAGCATCATTTCAACTGGACTTGAGTGGGGAGCAATTCCAGGTACCAACCCCAGTAAGCAGGGTTTGGACAAGCGTTTTGACAGAGAGGAAAGATTAGCTCTTACAGATGCTGTGCAAGAAGGGGCAAGATTTAGACATGATCTGGAGGTAAGATTCAAAGGAGAGGGATGAGTCCAAGATGGAGCCAGGATTATAGGACTGAGTGACAGAGGATCATGGAATTTTGTGAGCATTATGGAAAAAATGGGGTTTTGGAGCAATTTGAATGAAGAGAGGGTGGGGCCTGACAGAATAGGATATACTGGTTATAATTCCTTTTGATTTAAGCAAAAGAGAGTATGTGTATACACATGCACCCATGTGAATGAACCTGCCCTTTTGTCGACAAGTCCTCATTCTCTGTTAGCAGGGTCTGTGTGACATCCTTATGTAAAGGAAGTTCTCCCACCTTTGTCAAGGCAAATTCTTCCTTGTTTACCCGGTGTTTCAGTCTGTGATCTTTTGATATTTAGATGTAAACATCCTGCATTATAATTTAGACATGATGTCATCTTTGGAATCAGTAGACAATTTCTCAGTGTGCAACAGCATGGAGTAAGCTTATTACTGTCTCCTTTTCTACACATTGTACCCAATATGTATTGAAGTTCACAATTCTCAGATTGAAAAGCTGCTTTTTCAGGTTTATCCACGAGACAAAATTTAATTTCCACTGGTCATAATGTTAAAGTAACTATATTTCTTTAACAATTTTACTTTATATCAGATGATGATGTTTTGATTGCTACCACTTAAAGGGTAGCATCTATAGAAGTCTCACCTGCCTCAGAAGCTGGTTATTTACTGGAGAGATTCAAAGTTCCCAGTTCAGGAGTTTTGCCTGTTATTAAAAAATCATGTCACAATGGGGGGTTATAGCAGACATCAGACCCCTCTGGGCATTTCATCCTGAACAACTCAGGGCAAAGCACTTCCTTCAACAATCCACTTTTTGTGTCTTTTCAGAACCATAATAAGATGGTCTCATACAAATCTGTCAACCCCTTCCCCCCAAACCCAACAACAACACCAACCTCTGAGTGTACCCATGAAGAGGAGGAAAACATATTTTCACCAGCAGCCCAGAGCTGGAAAATACACACATGAAACCATTTTCTTATTTTCACTGTATAAAGAAATACTAACATTTTGGCAAGTGCTGAATGTTTTTTAAATAAAACTCCTCAGATCTCCTTAATGATACTTGAAGTGCGATCCACACAGTAGAAACCACCCTCACAGTCTGAGAAGACTGAAGTTGCAAGCTGTATAGTAACCATAAAACTATTTGGTACAACCCCCAGATTTTGATTTCCTAGCAATGTACCATAAACTATGTCATGTTAAATTTGATGGCATAAATGGGCCCAGAGAGTCAAAGGTGTTAACATGAGCCTGTCCCTGTCCAACACTAACCAGTTAAATATGGTTTGAGTTTTAGTACAGAGACTTTGGCCCCTTAGCATTTCAAATATTTTTTAAAAATATTAAAGGGGGAAAAAAAAGGAATAACTAAATTAAATGATCTCTAACCACCCTGCAGGATCAAACCATAAAGAGTTCAGTTTGGTGCTATTCCTTATCTTTAAACTACTAATTAGGAACACACAAATCAGTCACACAGTTGTGGGGGTGGCAGCCATGATGGTGAAACTTGCTTCTTTCAGTCCAGCTATCCCAGGTGTTTTGATCCTCCCTTCCCAACGTTTCTTTTTTAAAGATGGCAAAAAGGGCTGGTGGGTAGTATAGGCCACCCTCTCATTATTTTGTCCACCAATTAGGCCTAATTTCTGACACCCCAATTTTGGTCCAATAGTTTCCCATTCCATTCTCCTTTGTTTACCACTCACAATCTTGACATAGTCCTGGGAGAGACCTTTGTTTGGACTAATTCATTCTGTATTTAATTTTTGCTGACTTTTAAAAGCAATTTTATGTAACTGGCAGAGTTGGACTTTTGTTACTTTGTACAATTTAGAGAAAAGGCCTCTGCACAACAATTATCAGATAGTGCTTTGGGGCATTGGCTCTCCAGCAACATGCTGCAAACCACCAGATAATGCCTCTCTGCAAAGGAAAGCCACCTCAGAAACTTCAAACAAACCTTTGGTACCCCGTTAGTGGTACCCCATCAACTCCTCAGTCTTGAGCAAGAGTTTAAGCTGCCAGTTAGAGAACTATGCTCTGCTTTGCCGCTCCCAGTAAGAGCTCTATACAGAAAGCATAGCTAACAAGTTTAAAATACCATCTGCTAGTTCCCACCTAAAGCTTTAAAATACCATAAAGTTGAATGTTTGTACTATGCAGATAACGTTCCAGAAGAATCACCCAGGTACTCTCACCATAAGAAGAACTAAAAATGGAGAATAATACTAAGAGAAAAAAAATCACTGCTTAACACACGTGGTACACAGCTTGCAATTTGTTAGCCTGTTATTTGCCCTTTCAATGAACAAACCAGACTCCAGTTACCACAGACACTCAAACTTCCATATTCTCCAGTTTTCAGCCAGACTTCTTTCTATTTCTGAGTTGTTAACTTTTCTTGACCACAGAATTCTAGCTTATTCAGCCAAGTTAGTGTTTCTGTGACACCTCCGATCATGCTTTGGAAATGATACAAACCAAACTTCACTGACTGCCACTCTTCTTATTCAGAAACATTAATTAAAAATCCTTTTGCTACTGAGATCCTAAGTGCCTTCACAGAGAAACAAGCTTTAGAGTTAATAATGGCTTTCTGGCTCAGAATCTGTTGATAGTACCTTTCCAGATGATGCAGTCATCCTGGGTACTGTTTCATTAAGACACAGGAGTTTCTTATACGGGAACCATAAATAGAAAACTAAGCTACACAACACATTTTACAAGCATTTTTATTTAAAAAGTAATAACCTCCAAAATGTGGCCCCTCTGGATGAGTCAGGAAAATAAAAACATAAAAGTAGCTAAACAAATCTGTGCTTTAATAAATCCACAACAGATGGCTTCTATATTAGCAACAATGTAGCCATTTACAGGCTTGTTATCCACTCTATATCCTGCCCAAAGGCATTTATAATCTAAAACTGCTTGCAAGGAAATAAATGCCCAATCCACCCACCTACCATTAGTTTCCACTCTTGCCATCAAAACACTCTTCAGTCAATCTTGTATTATTAGCCACTGGGGCTGTAAAGATGATGTTTTAGGCCCTATTTTGTTTTGGAAGAAACCCTTTTAGAACAATGCAGGGTGCGAGGAGGGGTGAGCCACTATCTGCCAGTTAATTGTTTGGGACCCAATTCAGGAAAGCACTTAAATACATTCTTATGTTCAATTGACGTTTAACAGTCATGGAGAACAGTTACTGAATAGCACAGGAGTCAAATTTCAGTTAAAGCTCTCATGAGTGGATGACATTGTGATCTGGAGTCAGGGACATTTCTTTTCTCTTTGATTTCAGCAACGATCCTAATATGCAATTTGCTATAGTGAACAATACTGCACAGTAGCACTGACTGACTTAAGGGCTTGTGGACATGCAAACGGAAACTAGGGTGTAATTTTTTCTTGCTAATATGTGTCTTGTAGCTTCTGGGAGTATCAATATCCTCCCTTAATGGCAGTCTTATAGTTGCTTTTATTCACATTTCAGTCTAAAAAGATAATGCTTCTCAGTTTTAATTCCAATATAGAAGACATTTACAGTATTTGAAGACTAGTGGAGACAGTTTTAGCTGCTTTCCTCTCATCCAGTGTCAATGTTGTTGTTAACGTAAGAATCTATATTTTATAACATGAATTCAGCTAATGATTACACATAATGCACCATGGCCAATGATGATAAATGCAAAGTAATGCACATTGGAAAACGTAATTCCAACTATACATATAAAATGATGTGGTCTAAATTAGCTGTTACCATTCAAGAAAGAGATCTGGCAGTGGATAGTTCTCTGAAAACATCCACTCAATGTGCAGCAGCAGTCAGAAAAGCTAACAAAACGTTGGGAATCATTAGGAAAGAAATAGATAAGATAGAAAATATCATATTGCCTCTATATAAATTCATGGTACGCCCTCACCTTGAATACTCTGTGTAGATCTAGTCGCCCCATCTCAAAAAAGATAGATTGGAATTGGAAAAGGTACGGAAAAAGGCAACAAAAATTATTAGGCATATGGAATAGCTTCCATATGAGGAGAGATTATAAGTCTGGGACTTTTCAGATTGGAAAAAGAGACAACTGAGGGGGGATATGATGGAGTGATAAAATCAAGACTGGTGTGGAGAAAGTAAATAAGAGTTATTTACTCCTTCTCATAACACAAGAACTAGGGGTCAGCAAACAAAATTAATAAGCAGCAATAAAACAAAAGGAAGTATTTCTTTATACAACAAGCAGTCAACCTGTGGAACTCTTTGCCAGAGGATGTTGTGAAGGCCAAGACAATAACAGGGTTCAAAAAAGAACTAGATAAGTTAATGGATGATAGGTCCATCAATGGCTATTAACCAGGATGAGCAGGGATGCAAAACCATGCTCTGAAGTGTCCCTAGCCTCTGTTTGCCAGATGTTAGGCATGGGCAATAGAAGATGGATCACTTTATGATTACCTGTTCTGTTAATTTCCTCTGAAGCACCTGGCATTGACCATTGCACGTCCACCAATGTTATATATGCCATCATGTGCCAGCAATGCCCCTCTGCTATGTACGTTGGCCAAACTGGACAGTCACTACGCAAGAGGATAAATGGACACAAGTCAGATATCAGGAATGGCAATATACAAAAACCTGTAGGAGAACACTTCAACCTCCCTGGCCACACAATAGCAGATCTAAAGGTAGCCATCTTACAGCAAAAAAAACTTCAGGACCAGACTCCAAAGAGAAACTGCTGAGCTCCAGTTCATTTGCAAATTTGACACCATCAGATCAGGATTAAACAAAGACTGTGAATGGCTATCCAACTACAGAAGCAGTTTCTCCTCCCTTGGTATTCACACCTCAACTGCTAGCAGAGCACCTCACCTCCCTGATTGAACTAACCTCGTTATCGCCATACTGATTTATACCTGCCTCTGGAAATTTCCATTACTTGCATCTGATGAAGTGGGCATTCACCCACGAAAGCTTATGCTCCAATACTTCTGTTAGTCTTAAAGGTGCCACAGGACCCTCTGTTGCTTTTTGTCGGAAGACAGGATACTGGGCTAAATGGACCATTGGTCTGACCCAGTATGGGCATTCTTATGTTATGTACACACTGACATTTGAGTCAGTATAAGTTATGTCGCTCAGCGGGGTGGCTAATTCACATCCCTGGACAACACAACTTATGTCCACGTAAGCCACAGCGTAGCCATATCCTTAGTGTTTTTAGCATTGTGTGTGTTACATGTTTACAGGGCAAATACGAAGACAAAGTTCTTGGCCTCAAAAAACTTTCACTCTAGATAACAATGCTGAGATTTTCAAAGCAACCTAGGCAATTTGGATCACTATCAATTTTAATGAAAATTGGGCATCCAAATCCCTGTGTAGCTTGAAAATCTCAGCTTCAGTGCACAAATACAAGAGAGAACTAGAGCAGTGCGATGAAATGGTGATGTTTATGAAGTATGTATCTTGTTAGCTCTGTGATTTTTGCTTGGAATTTTTTATTTTTAGTACAGAATTTCTATTGTCTTAGTTTAACAATTCTCTGAGGGGAGGACTGGGGTTGAAAGGCATGTGTTATATGCTGCAGTGAAATTATTTGATTATCCGTTACTTTTACTGGTGCTCATATGTCATCCCATAAATATGAGGTTGTAAAATTATATCTAAATATATACTACATACTAAGTTCTAAAAAAATATTAGACATAACCCTGTGCCCACTTAAAAACTGTCTTCAGACTCATTTGTGTTTATGTTTGGAATTATTATACCATGGTAATCTTTTCAAAAGCACCTAAGTGACAGGCTCTTAAGTCCAAAAGGGGACCTGGGAGCCTAAGTCACTTAGGTGTTTTTGATAATATTGCCTCCAGTGTATAATGCTTGTACATGAGACCAGAATTAGGCCCAAAGACTTGCATAGTGTACAAATAAATACAAAGCAAAAGGATTTTTATTGAGCAAATACCTTATTACAAAAGGCTAATCAAAGGATTTCATTAGACAGACACTTAGATGAGACTCACCACACTATACGAAACTTTTGGCTGTATTTAAAAACCCATTACTGTCTCTTTGTAAAATCTTTTATTCACTGTTGGTTCAGCTTCTTATTTAATCAAAAACTGGACACCTTTACTAATTTTCTCACAACCATAAGGAGGGTCTTGAGTTCGCTCATTGCTGGAACATGTAGTTTTCCAGAGGACATATCCTATGCTGAGTGACTGAATCTATAGGAAATCAAAAAGAAATGTGTTATATACTAGCATATTAGGATGAATACATAGCAAATAACTTCTTATTAAAAAGGAAATATATGCTTTGTATAACACAATATACACTACTAACAAAATAATCAACTCAGCAGATTGAATTTTTGGTATAAAGTACCTTTGAGGAGCTGAGAACATACGGAGTGAGAAGGACCATAAAGATATATACTAGTGGTATAAGATGTACACTGCACACACCTCCAATCTCCTTTTTTAAAAAAAATGTATTTCACTCTCTATCTCTCAGGTATCAAATGTGTGATTGATTGTAGGACTAATTTATTCAGTAGCGAACAGCTGGCATTAGGTGTGGAAAGCAGAACGTTTATAACCAGAAACTAACTAGATTACATAAACTAGGGATACATTCTGATAACAATAAGAGCATCAAAATTGGATAAATCCCTGGGTAATATATGTCTAGCCATTTGACTGGATTTGTATTTGTACAAATCTGATATCCCACATACTTTCAATATTAGATTATAATATATAATGGGGGGAGGGATAGCTCAGTGGTTTGAGCATTGGTCTGCTAAACCCAGGGTTGAGAGTTCAGTCCTTGAGGGGGCCACTTAGGGAGCTGGGGCAAAATTAGTACTTGGTTCTGCTAGTGAAGGCAGGGGGCTGGACTCAATGACCTTTCAGGGTCTCTTCCAGCTCTATGAGATAGGTATAGCTCCATATTATATAGATTGGAAGGGACACATTTTCAAACAGGTCTGTACTCAGCCTCCACTTTTTCTTGGGTCTGTACAGACACTTACAACTTATAGGTACACATACCTGTGTGCACACTTTAAATATTCTAGGTGTGGATGTACAAACCTAAGTGTATACTTAAAAAACTTGCATCTATTGGAATTGATTTAGGATTGGATTAATTGATATGAGATTTTGGGTCAGCCCATTATAAAGATATGGCCCTTTTGCAAAATTGAGACCTAATTTGGATGTTGACAGCCCCTCCTGCAAACTTCAGTAATGTTTGGATTCAGAGATCTGGTTCAGGCCCAACTCTAAAGCACTATAAAGAGGTGAACTAGGAGAGTAACTACTTCATTACAACTAGACATGGCAGAATTCAAAAAAAATTTTTTTTTTTATAAATTTGACAGACTATATCAATGTTCATTTTAAGCATTTTTTTTTTATCATCAATTTGAATTTTTACAGTTCCCATAGTTTTGGGTTTTAAACTTTATTCTATTTTTTTAATTTAATTTTTTTTATAGTTGTGGGAGATTATGGGGGATCAGACAATTATCTAATGACAGTAGATGTTGAGATTCAAAAAGTTAAAAGTTTTATAGCTGTTAAAACACTATTGTCAAAATATATAAAGGAAATATCCTTAAATTAAACTCTAAGTTCTCAAGCAGCAGTTTTTTACTTTGCCTATCAGTATTTTTTCTTTGGTTTGTGTGTGTAGAGTGAAATCTATGTTTACCAACATTTACTGACAAAAATCTAATCCTTCACGCCTAATTATAACAGATTAATTCAATATCCCTAGCAAGATGAAGGGGAATGTTTTAAGTGCAGCTAATTCCAGCTGAGACTGGTTTTCAAAGAGCTCCACCCACACAACTCTCACAGCAGGATACAAAGGGACAATATGTAACTAATGAAAGGCAAGCAAGGCATTATATAGAACACTCTTACAGCTTAACATACAGAGCAGGACACTTAGGGTATGTCTATACAGGGATAAAAAACCCACAGCTGTCTCAGGTCAGTTGATTTGGGTTCACTGGGCTCAGGCTCCAGAGCTGAAAAATCGCAGTGTGGACATTCGGGCTTGTGCTAGAGCCCAATCTCTGGGACCCTGCGAGGGTGGAGGGTCTAAGAGCTCAGGCTCCAGCCTGAGTCCGAACGTCCACACAGCGATTTTTAGCCCCACAGCCCATGCTCCACGAGCCCAAATTAGCTGACGTGGACCAGCCGTGACTGTGCCAGGGATATTTTATCTCCGTGTAGTCGTACCCTTTCCTACTGAGGGCCGTAAATGAACTGTTTCATACACAGTAATTACCAAGCATTCTTTTAACAGCTTGATTTTCTTTCTGCATTGGGAAGGAGATCAATTAAATGAACTAAAAATATTTTCTAGCTCATTTATTTTTTACATGCTGACAGCGTGGGTTGGTGCTGTATAAGTCCACGCCACAAGGAATTTACAATGTAAACAGACAACTGGCCTGAGAGAGTTTCTGCTTTGAGCTTGGTTTCACTGTCCCCCTAGGTTCTATGGAAGAATTGGGATCCTCAATTTTGGACCTTAAGAATCTGGCAGGAGAGGCTATACGGTACACCATGGAATTCATATAATTCAGAATTATATGTATATGAAATATTTTTAGATATGAGCTAAAGCTGCAAAAGCACTGATGTGCCAAAGCATCTTTCTTACAGGCATAGATTCACCCAGTGAGAGGTGCTAGTGCACTGCACTCTTTCCAGATGCTGATGTTTTAAGGCTGAGGGCCTGGCTCACCATCCTTCCATGGTGCCAATGGATTATGTACCTAATGGTTCAAGTACTTGTGCATATTTTTACTTTAATGACCGTTTCTGGCAGTCAGGTAGAGGACACATCTCACCTCCAGAGCCCCTAGTCTCTATATATTTTAAGGCTCTTGTGCCAATATTGATCTTTTATTAAAAATTGTCTGGAAGGTGAAACAATTAAAAAAATAACAGAAGTCAGATGTTTAAAATGGAAGAATGCAATGATAAGGAAATCATGATGAGGCTTTATCGTTTGAGCAAGGACTATTGTATTAATTTCATCATCAGAATTTAATATAGTAGCAGGCTGTACTACTTGAAAAAGGCACAGGAGAAAAAGTGGATCCCTGGACTAAAATTATGGACCAACGCAAAAACAACACAAACATTACTCTCCACACCCATTGGTTATGCATACATTGTTAAATGGATGTTAGAGTGTCAGTCTGGATTATTATTTCTGTCCATCTGAAAGTTATGCTTGAAATACTAATATGTCCACGTGTATTGTTTAATTTACTACATCACAGTTCCAGTCTTCTCCTCATGCCCCATTTCTGGTTCTCTGGAGTTCTTACATACCATACAATGCTGTCTCGTCTTATCTTTCCTTTTTTTGACACAGCTGTTTTTTAATTCTGTTATGACTTTAGAGAGTGTCTTTCACATTGCAGATCAATCTAAATAGGAACTCACTTGTCTTTCAACTCTTCAATAATTTTATCTTTTATAAAGTATGAAATATACTTTTGTTTTGACAAGTGTTTTCTCCCTTACAACCCAGGTTTTCTTTCTGCTTCAACCTTCAGCAGTGTTCTTACTCAGACTTTGCAACATTATGATCAGACTGATTTATTTAACAAATAAAAGCTTTAGTATTTGCTGTAAAGCAGAAAGTAAAGCTAGCTTATTAAGAAGACTGTTATTCAAAACACAAATATCTTATTTTCTTATGTTGTATTATGCAAAAAGATTCTTTTTAGGAGGCGAAGACATGGAGCTAATCTAAAAGATAAATACTCTCAGGACTGTGAATCCCAAGTAGATCACCAAAAGTTTTCTTCTGTGGGGATATTGCAAATGTACACTCGATTTACAGCAAGAACGTCAAGCTTAAAACTAATTTCTATGGTGTCTTAGGAAAAACCACAGGACAAGCAACTCCCAAGAACTCAACACCCACAGATTTTAGCAAGAATTTTTCTTCAAGCAGAGTGATAGTCATAGCAAAGAACATTTCAGACATGCATATTAAATTACATATTATATACTTTAAGGCAGATCCTCAGCTGGTGCAAAATGTCAGAGCCTATTGAAGTCAACAGAGCTATGACAATCTGCACTAGCTGAGCATATTCCCCACATATTTTTATAATCTTGAAAGACAAATTTTTCACCAGACATTTCAAGAGAGTGGTTCTTAAGTGTTTTCTCATAACCTACTTTAATTAGACAAGTATCACATTTAAATGAAACAACTCCCATGAAATATGGAGGGCACAATTTGAAGTAATTTGTACAGCACTATGTACAATTCATAAAGGTGGGTCCTAAGATCAACACAGCCCAGCCCTAATTTTACCAGAAAGTACCTGACAGCATGTAGTCAGGTCTTCCTAAAGGGTAACAACTGTAGCACAGTCTGTCCATTTTCTTCTCTCCACACTCTCCCTCTGGTAATCTTCTGCCCATACTTAGGGCTTGTTTATATGGAGTAGCAATGCTCAATACGAAGATGCAATTTCTAAAATTCACTTGTGCATTAATTGGTCTGTGTAAACCCTGCTGGTACATACTAAAAATTCCCTAGTGCTCTTGAATGTAATGCACAACACTACGTTAAGGTCCAATAGGAACTTTAGTGAGCAGCAGCAGGGTTTACACAGACCAAGTGCATTATACTAAAGCGCAGTAGGGAACTTTTAGTACACACCAGCAAGTCTACAAGGACCAATTAATGTATAACACATTAGTGTGCTTTTGAAATCACATCCCCCGTACGGCATATTACCACACTGGGTAGAAAAACCCTTAACACATTTGAAAGCACATTTCATAATATTATATTGAGCTGAAATTAAATCTCTTACCTAGTATCCATTTTTCTGATAAATATTTTATTTCAGGTTGCTTCTTTCCCAAATATTCTCCAATGTAGATTTTGGCCTGTCGCAGGGTTTTACATATTTTTCCTCCACACAGCTGTACAAGTTCACTTAGCTTGTCACATGGCGGTTGACTGGCAAGAGATATAAACATTACAGGCTGACTTGAAAAGAGGTCCTGCTGATATCTTCCTGATGACAGGTGCCGTTGAAGTCTGCAGATCTGTTTTTAAGGCAACAAGGAAATTAAGAACTAACATGTTTCAATTACATTTATAAGCAGCAAGTGAAGCTAGTCTTTGCATTTAGGAAAAGAATTTCAGGATATGAAAACAACTCTTTACATTCCCAAGTAAACTCTTGGGTAAGTCGTACCATGATTAGCTAATGATCACTAGATATTAATTTTTTTATTTATGACTTTTTTTGGCTTGATACAAAAGCCAAAATATCCATGTGCCACTTATTTGATTTCCATAATCTAGCTAGGTATTTATTCAATACTCACTCTAACATGGTATTTGAATACCTTACAAGTGTATAAATCCGGCAGGTAGTTTACAGATAAGCTCTACCTTTGGTTCTCTCCCTCCCTTTCTTGAATGCGGTGAGAATGGTGGGCACTTTTAGGCTTTTAGGAAGTAATTCCACAAGTGTGGGCAAGATGCTGAAAAACCTCTATCTCCTGCTTCTGGTTATAGATAGATCATTGTCCCAAGGGAGCAGAGTAAATGGTCACGAAGTATTTTGAGACAGCCCAGGTCCAAGCCACTGGAAGGCTTTGACCATTAAGACCAACACATGAAAAACTTAATCCTGTATTTTACTTTGAGCCAGTTGTAAGAGGCATTAAGGGAAACCTTTAAAAATAGGCCTTGTCTGCACTAGGGGCTTTAGCACTGATGTAACCATGCACGTGTGTAAATGCCTAACCTTAGCTCCATTGAAATCGATGGCAAAACTCCCATTGACTTAAAAAGGGACAGGATTTCGCCCCTGGTATCGAGATGCACTATGCTGCTGTAAGCCACAGCTTGTGCTGGTGCAGCTTACACTCAGGTTTACCCGTGGAAATGATATATGTGTAGTTACACTACTGCTAAAAACTCCAGTGTAAACTGGGCCTTGGGAACATGAGATATGGTACGTTAATGAATCTTGATGGAAGTTGGTGCTGAGCATTCTTAGTCACAATCACCCACATCCAATTTGGGTTGAGAAAATGTAGCTGACTAAGTGTAAGGGCCATATTCAAAACATCCTAGATTTGTATTGTTGGAAGAAGCTGGAATCAGCTGCAGAGCTGAAAGAGCCCAACATATTTCAAGGAAAAGAAATGTAGTCCTGAACCGAGGGAAAAAACAAAAACAATATTTTCCCTGCAGGGCCACTGTCTATATTTGCTTAGAAGGTTTGGTAGTTATAATGAAGTGAAAAAAACCTAGGCAACCAGAACATGGGAAAATATGCCATGGTAAGGCTAAAGACCCCTTTGTGACCTCCCCCCACCCTCCCCAGGTGTGGAGAATTAAGCAGAAGAAATGCTGGAATTATGGTAAAGAATACCAGAGAAGTCTGTTCAATCTAGGATCAGACTGGGCCAATAATAATACAGAGAATGAATGGACAGAAGATTACTTAAAACAACCAAATCCAGATTTAAGATTAATGATATATGTGTATATATAATGGGACTATTACACACTGTACCTCTTGCATGCAAACTCTTTCCATCTTTAGAAGGCTTTTTACATGTATAACATAGACAGAGAAAAGGGAAGTCCTTTACAAATACTGTGCAGTCCTTGACACTATTAATGTGGTTGTATACTTAAAATTAAACAAGAAAAAAGCTGATTGATATACATGAGGAGTGTCTAGCAATTTCTTCTCCTGGGTAGGTTTGGTATACTCTAGAACCCTTTTCCTTCTGAGGCCCCCCCCCAACATGCTATAAAAACTCCATGGCCCACCTGTACCAAAACAACAGGTTTTCTGCATATAAAAGCCAGGGCCGGCATTAGGGGGTAGAAAACAGGGCAATTGCCTGGGGCCGCCTGCCACAGGGGGCCCTGCAGAGCTAAGTTGCTCAGGCTTTGGCTTCAGCCCCAGGTGGCGGGGCTCAGGTCCCCAGGCTTCAGCCCCACGCGGTGCGGCTTCAGCTTTCTGCCCTGTGCCTCAGCAAGTCTAACGCTGGCCATGCATGGAGGACCCCCTGTAACCTGGTGGTGGCTCCCTGGTTGAGAAACACTGCTCTAGAAAGGGCAGATAGAGTACTGTGGAATGAAAAACCATTTCCTTTAGCTCAAATATGAAGTTCAGAACTATTCTGGTCAGGTTGCTACTGCAAGTACTAAAGACTAACCATTACCCCTAAACTATCTAGAGCTGAAATGATCAAACCATTATAATAAAAGGGGTTTTTATAAGCCAATTAGTTGCTGTACATAATGACTTGAACATTAGGACAGGTGTTCAAAATGATGTTCATAAAGATGACAGATGTATGTTGCACCAGTTAAAGTCTTTTCAGTGTCTGTGATTTCACTTCCCGGTACAGTACAATACAGCAATCAAATCTGGAGGTCACAAATACATGGAACATCACATCTAAGTCTTTGTCTGCCAGGATTAGGTAAAGTCTCATGGCCAGCCACAGGAAGAAGGCAGCATTTTTTAAAAAAAACCACTACAACAGCTGCTATTTAGGTTTCCAGTGTAAGTATAGGTTCTAGGAGGACACTGTGCTACATACCACTTGATCAGTGAGAGGGCAGATGTCCTTGTTGACTAGTTCATTGAAATATCTTCCTCAGGCCAGCAGCACCACCTCAGTCTAGTTCAGGTTTAACAACATATACAATAAATGCACAAAGTGATAACTGGACATGCCAAACCTATCTGATATTTTTTGTCCCTGTTTTCCTTGTTGAAGCTTGACAAGAGCTACAATTGCCAATACAAGAGGAGGTGAAGGCAAAAATAAAAGTTTGTGCACAAGAGTAGCTGAGATGTTGTTTGATGCTGGAAATTTTTCACCAATGTGAAAAATAGGGAAATAATCTGAACAGTGGACTCCTAACTTTGACACTGACTCATTGTGTCACTTTGGGCACTTAAGATCTTTGTGCTTTAGTTTACAAATCTATGGAGTCAAGATAAAAATGCTCACCTAATTTACAAGGGGTTGTGAAGATTAATTAATGTTTGTAAAGAGCTGTCAGATCCCCAGATAAAATTACAAAGCAGGTTTATTATCTTTATAAAAGGGAATTTCTTAGTGTTAGTGATCAGTGCCAGAGGAACAGTGAAAAACAAAGCCCAGGCAGAGATAGCACAGGCAGTAGTTGCACAATCTCCATCTATGTCATTCTTCAGAGAAGTCGGTCCTATTGAGAAGTGGTATCTGCAGAAATGAGGGTACAACGTTTTATGCTCATGAAATCCTTGGCTGCTCTGCTGAAACCACAAACAGTTATTTTCTATAAGCTGGCTTGCAGGACATTTTAGAGAAGCCAGAAGCTGATATAGTTAAGGCAGGCCAAAAGGGCTAAAATGCGGTCAAAAATGTGTTGTAGATATTTATTCTTATGTGAATGTACAGTGTTCAAACAACATATGCATAACTAAGGTCAAAGAGAGCTTTCCCAACTGACTTCAATGAGTACATGCTCAAGGCCGTAATACACTTTGCAATTTCTGATGTGCAAATAAAAGGCAGGATTCTGATATTCCTGTGATTGCACTCACTCACTTTCATGAATTACCAGTTATTTCAAAATGTGTAAATCACCAAGCAAACATAAAAACGCTTCAGTTAAAAAGTATTCAGGTAAGAAGTTCAACAAATTATACACTATGCTCTAATGAAAACAACCCAGAAACAGAGACTCATGATAAACACTAGCCTATCTTTGGTGGCTCAAATAGCCTTTTTCTTCCATCAGAGAGAATTGAGAACATCTACTAATCTCCTGAGTTGTTTATTTAGACAAATCAGCTACATCTGAAAGGAGAAAAAATAATCACCAAGAGACATTAATTTAGTGTTAGTTTATCTAAAATTAACAATCAGACTTGATTCCAAGGGACCTTTGTGCTCAACTTGCCATGCTGCTTTTGTTAGCCTGGAGCTCTAGGGTTTCCAAGATGAAACTGATTAGGATTGACAAGCTCTGTTTATGTTAAAAACCCAACAGGACATGAGTTTCTTAGATGGAAGACATACAATGTAACTTGATTGTAATCCTGCTGTTTCACACATTTTACAGGACATGATTTTAAAAGGTCTGTTGTATTCCCACTTCTTCAAACATTTTCACTGCATGCATTTATTGTTGAGGTGACTCATAATGAAAAGTTGTTTTATTTGTACAGTGGGTCCTACTACTGGAAATACACTTGGATTAAATTAATATTAAAGGCAAAAAATTGCATGAATGTTATGTTAAAAATTTGCACAACTAATCACAAAGAGTCTGGAATGCAAACGTTATGATTCCAACAGCAACATTAGGTCAAGCTGTGTTGTACAATTCATGTGGTTTGGTATATATGTTTATGTTATAAATGCTAAGGTTGGGATTTTTAAAGGAGTTAAAATGCTGAAATCCCTTAGAGATAGCACCTACCCCACTTTAGCCTCTTTCGAAAATCCCAGAATAATGTATTAATATATATATATAGACTGGAATAATAGGAACAGCATATTGTACATTATGCAATATTACCAAAATAAAGTTTCTGTTTAGACCTTAAATGTTGCTTTTCCTGCCACTTGTAATTTTAAATGCAGCTTTCCAGCCAGATTATGCTTGGATCCTGCTCAGGTGTACAACAAGGAGAGAAACTCCTTGCTCTCTTCATCCAGAGGCTAGAAATAATTGAAATTCCTGTATTCAGACAGCACAAGGACTCTGCAGGGCTAGCATTGCTTTCAAAGCCAGTTTATGCATAGAGGAGTGGAGGTAGCCAGTCTTGGAAGAGAAAACATATTACACACTCTGGAAGCCATTTGGCCACCCCCAACTTGGACTAGAGATTGAATGGCACAATCCACCTCTTCAAATTGAATTACCCTTTGTAACATCAAAGAGTTTGCAGCACTCCAGGGCTGCTGCACACCCTTTGATTTTTTTTTTTAAGTTTGAGCAAAATCTCTATAATTTCAATCCTAATCAGAGACCAAACATGGGAAAAATTCAGACCACAGAAGTGAGTATTTCCACAAATAGCATTTGTGCAAACAGTTATTATAAAAACTATTTCATAGCTGTAACTATAATAGGCATGACCAGCACCTGCTATGATATCAAACTCTGATGCTAATTCTCCTGTCTAATTATATTCCTATCAGGTGGCTCTGAGAAGAGAGTTCCACTGACTACAGTCATTATTCAGGATTTAGATATTAGCTTAGTTCTTTCATCAGACAGATGAACAGACAATAGCACCTCCCTTACATTGTCTGGCACTGTTATAAATCATGAATAATAGAAATTAACTTGTAAGACCCTTCAAACTGAGGGTTTCAAAAAGATCATCATTACACTGACAAAAAATTAAAGGTATTAAGAATTTATGATGTTGTAATGCAGCATTTCTTCATTACAATAATAATAACTGATCAACTTTCCTCCATTCTTCAGATTGTGGGTTGCATAGCAGCAAATAGGTAATGTGCTGTATTGAAATATATTGCACATATGCAGGATTGGGATTTTTGCTTCAGCTGTTGCATTTAACTTCCTCTTTCTGAACAGAGGCACACTAGACACCTGCATAAACACTGTCACTTTTAGTATCAAGTGCTACAGTTGTGCCTCAAACTTTATGAGAATGTATGAAAACAGGTCCCTGGACAAAAGTACTTCCAATCCAAGACCAGTGAGACTCAGGAAAAGGCCAGATTCACCTACAGTTGAACATCAGAGTTACAAACACCTTGGGAATAGAGGTTGTTCATAACTCTAGAATGTTTGTAACTCTGAACAAAACGTTATGGTTGTTCTTTCAAAAGTTTGCAACTGAACATTGACTTAATACAGCTTTGAAACTTTACTATGCAGAAGAAAAATGCATACTTCTGGTTCCAAGTGAGGTGTGTGGTTGACTGGTCAGTTCATAACTCTGGTGTTTGTAACTTGGAGGTTCTACTGTATTTGTAGGATTGGAGCCCAAGTCATAACAGAGCAGAAGAAGGTAAATGAGCAGGTTAAGGAGGAGATGAGTGAGGGTTGCAAAAGAAAAGTCATAGGGCTGATTCTGATCTTGCTGACACTGATGCAAATATTGACATCAGTGGAATTACTTCGGATTTGCACCAATGTGAGGTTGGAATAAGACCCCTCAAAATGTATATAGCAACCTGCATCTCTATCTTTTTCTATCTGCCCTCAGCCTCCTTTTTGATTTTGGGAGAATAAGGTAAAGCATGAGAAAAGGAATAGATGGCACAGGAGTGTTAGTAGCAAACAGCCATACACCTGACATACACAGCATTCCGTTGAAAGTTACATGAAATACCAAGTTATTCTAAGTCTTTTTAAGGTACAGTACAGTAGATACCAGAATTTAACTAAAAATGCACTTGGGATAAAACAAATTTAGGTTAAAGAAAATATATTTTAAAAACCATGATTTGTTTTACAGTTATTAATCCTTTTGTCTTTGTGAATTATGCATATGGTTTTCCAACAGTATACTCCAGAGTGGCCTCTCAAATTCAGGTAATAAAAATATAAGAACATGCCTAATGTTACCATTTTTTTGGATGTAACTGGAAAATTATTCATCAGTGAAACTGCTCCCTTCCTATGAACTACGCAAGTGCTAATGCACATCCTATAAGAACAACAGTGTTGTATCTGAAGTACTCTCCTGCCTGAAACATGGTAGTAAACATGCAATTCTGCACAAAGATGAAGGGGAAAATATTGCCCTAAATAACTTCAGCTAAAGGAAACATTAAATTTAGGCTACTGTCACAAAGGCTGAGTCCACTTACCAAGCTTCTGAAGTATAACATCAAATAAAATCCACCATTAATACAGATTTATAGGTATATAACTGAGGCAGAGTGCACATTTTCAAAATTATGACTGCAGAGCTTTGTCCATAATGCTTGTCATTCATGGGAGATACATATTTTTATGGCACACATTTGAGGACCAAATCTTGTTGCTTGTGAAGTCAATGAGAAATTGACCATTTCCTTCAACCAGAACAGGCTCTGACCACTAAAGAGGGAAGGTTTGATTCCCCAGTCTGTTATACCAGTTTTATGCTGTTTAATGGCACTGAAGTCAATGGATTTACAGCAGCATAAAACTATGGTGTAACAGAGTGGTGAATCAGGCACCAAAAATAATATGCTCCATTAAGCTACAAATTTAGCAAGAAAGATAGTTCTAAAAATGGTACACATTTAATGAAGTTGGGTAATACTGGTGGTGAAATCTTAAGGTCTGAGTTTAGAACTTCAGTGGGATTCAATATAGTTGAGGGTGCTCAGTATCTCTGAGGATTGGACCATTAGCGTTTGTATTTGCTTACACTGTAGTTCTTCAGAAACATCTAGGGAAGAGTATGGACCTAATGTATTGCATTCATAGGAAACATTACACTTACATTGTCCTACATTTTCAGGTAGTCTGTCACTTACTAAAAATTTGAAAGGAAAACACATATGTGGAACCCCAGGCACATTTGAAGATGAAGAGTACACACACATGAAAGTGAAATAAAGTATCAGCCTGCTTCTGATAAAGAATAGTATAACGCAGTGGAGACAGCTAAGAAGTATGGATATCCTGCAGTGAGGGATTTGAAGAATCTGCAGCATCCTACAGGGATCAAGGAAGTCTGCTTTACTATACACTAGCTTGGATAGGCCCAAGGAGAAATACTCTAGGTTTTCATCTTTCTACATGTCAATATAAAAGGATGACAATGATCAAACCAAACACTGACATTGTTTAGATAGTAACAAAGTAAAGTGCAAACTCGTTATATCCTAGTGCTTAAAAAGTTGATTTGATCCTGTTTGTCCTTTATTTATTTTAGAAATTTGCTATTAGGTCATTTAACATTATAAGCAGTTTTAAAGTTGACAATGTTATTCAGTAAATATTTTAGTTTAAACTATATTGGAATTCTGCACTTAATAGTGGGTTTGAAAATTAGGTGCTTCATAACTAATATGATCTGGTTAAGAACTGGATTTGCCCTAAGCTTACCAGCTGTTCCATGCAGACATTGTTCTTTGCCTGGGAAGAATTCTATTGAAGTTAATGGGGTTGCACATAATAATAATAATGGGGTTGCATAGTCCAGCAGGCATGATCAGAGCCATAGCAGTATGCTCAGCAAAAATTACCTGGGTCAGCTTGTCTGCCCTAATAGCTACAAAGTCTCAACTTCTCCTTTATTAGCATCAAGGAATTTTATTACTGGTGCAGGTACTTATCATTCTGTGAAGAAAACTCAATCTGTAATGTTTAGTGCAAATTATTGAAAATATCATATCCACATTCTAATATATTAACTGGAACTGATACTTTTCTATAAACTATCAATACTGTCCAGCTAAAGTACGGGCTCCCATTTTGTCAAACTACAGAAGCACAAGATTTCAAATGACAGAAATGCTAACACACTTTTTGTATGACTGATAAAGGAATGTGAACATCCCAACATGCATTTACAAGTGGAGACTGTGCGTGGGCAAATCCATGTGTCTGCATTAAGAGGTTTGGGGGTCTGAAAAAGTTTGAGCATCTGTTTGAAAATCTGAGGCAGAAAAATTACCTGCCAATTTCTCCTGTTGACAACATCAAGAGGAATGTGAAATGTATTATAAAGACAATTGATACACAGCAAAGACTGGAAATTCCTCCAAAATACTTCCCGTTTTTCCTCAGTAGTTTTCTACAGAAGTGTTTCCTGGCAAACAGGTGGGTGAAGGGTGAAAGAATCCTAGAGTGAAGACAATTTTACTAATAAAGTTTCTTTACACTATCTGTTGACAGACAACCCTTACTTCTCTCAAATCTCATAGACTGATAAGTAAGGCTTACTTCAACAATATATTCTCTAAAAGACAAAGTCCTAATGGGAATACTATACAAAAACGTTTGGCAAACATATCTACTGTTTGGCAGATATTCAAAACCATACTTGAAGATGTTTGGATCACTTCTTCCTCCAGAGCAAATTTTTGCAGAAAAAAGCAGAACAAAATTACTTACTTTATGTTTAGATTTGCTTTTTTCCCACTGAACCAGAACAATTTTTTTAATACTGCGTAACATAAATATATGACAGCTATATATTTTAAGAAAAGAAAAGAAATTAGGCTTATCAAATGCATATGCTTTTTCCCTAGTGTAGATCAGTATGACTTAAAACTAAGGTTTGTATTTCAAGTGCACATACATCACATCAAAAACGTTAAGGTTGCAAGATATAGTAAGTTTCATTATAATTCCATTTTACTTGCGCATAATTTCCCAAAAAATTCTCCTCCTGAAGGTCGAAACAACAGACTGGACTTCTACATAGAATGCTTCCGTTGATGTGTACGGGCTGAAATTGTGGAAAAGCAGCATCACTTGCCCCATAACCTTAGCCGTGCTGAACACAATGCCATCAACAGCCTCAGGAATAACATAATCAAAAAGGCTGACGAAGGAGGTGCTGTCATCATCAGTATGAACAAGAGGCTGCTAGGCAACTCTCTAACTCCACATTCTACAGGCCATTATCCTCTGATCCCACTGAGGATTACCAAAAGAAATGACACCATCTGTTCAAGAAACTCCCTGAAAAAGTACAGGAACAGATCTATACAGACACATGCCTAGAACCCCGACCAGGGGTATTCTATTTGCTACCCAAGATCCATAAACCTGGAAATCTTGGACACGCCATCATCTCAGGCATTGGCACCCTATCAGCAAGATTGTCTGGCTACGTGGACTCTCTCCTCAGGCCCTACGCTACCAGCACTCCCAGCAGGACCGGCTTTAGGTTTTTTGCTGCCCCAAGCTCCGAAAGCGCAACTGTCCAAGCAAATAAAATAAAATAAAATCCTTGGTGAGCGAAACAGCCCGGAATGCTGCCCCTGGAATTGTGCCACCCCAAGCACATGCTTGCTTTGCTGGTGCCTAAAGCCGGTCCTGACTCCCAGCGATCTTTGAGATACCACTGACTTCCTGAGGAAACTACAATCCATTGGTGATCTTCCAGAAAACACCATCCTGGCCACTATGAATGTAGAAGCCCTCCATATCCAGCATTTCACACAAAGATGGACTACAAGCTATCAGGAACAGTATCCCTGATAATGTCATGGCAATCGTGGTGGCTGAACTTTGTGACTTTGTCCTCACTCACAACTATTTCACATTTGGGGACAATATATACCTTCAAGTCAGGGGCACTACTATGGGTACCCACATGGCCCCACAGTATGCCAACATTTTTATGGCTGACTTAGAACAACGCTTCCTTAGCTCTCGTCCCCTAATGCCCGTACTCTGCTTGCGCTACATTGATGACATCTTCATCATCTGGACCCATGGAAAAGAAACCCTTGAGGAATTCCACCATGATTTCAACAATTTCCACCCCACCATCAACCTCAGCCTGGACCAATCCACACAAGTGGTCCATTTCCTGGACACTACTGTGCTAATAAGTAATGGTCACATAAACACCACCCTATACCGGAAACCTACTGACCGCTATACTTACCTACATGCCTCCAGCTTCCATCCAGGACACACCACACACTCCATTGTCTACAGCCAAGCTCTAAGATACAACCACATTTGCTCCAATCCCTCAGACAGAGACAAACACCTACAAGATCTCTATCAAGCATTCTTAAAACTACAATAACCACCTGCTGAAAAAAACAGATTGACAGAGCCAGAAGAGTACGCAGAAGTCACCTATTACAGGACAGGCTCAACAAAGAAAATAACAAAACGCCACTAGCCCCCAACTAAAACCTCTCTGGCACATCATCAAAGATCTACAACCTATCCTGAAAGACGATCCCTCACCCACACAGATCTTGGGAAACTACCAGTCCTCGCTTACAGACAGCCCCCCAACCTGAAGCAAATACTCACCAGCAACCACACACCACACAACAAAAACACTAACCCAGGAACCTATCCTTGCAACAAAGCCCGATGCCAACTCTGTCCACATATCTATTCAAGTGATACTATTATAGGACCTAATCACATAAGCCACGCCATCAGGGGCTCATTCACCTGCACATCTACCAGTGTGATATATACCATCATGTGCCAGCAATGTCCCTCTGCCATGTACATTGGCCAAATCGGACAGTCTCTACGCAAAAGAAAAAATGGACACAAATCTGACATCAGGAATCATAACATTCAAAAACCAGTAGGAGGACACTTCAACCTCTCTGGTCATCCAGTAACAGACTTAAGGGTGGCAATTTTGCAACAGAAAAGCTTCAAAAACAGACTCCAATGAGAAACTACTGAACTGGAATTAATTTGCAAACTAGGTACCATTAACTTGGGCTTGAATAGATACTGGGACTGACTGGGTCATTACACAACTTTAATCTATTTCCCCATGTTAAGTATCCTCACTCCTTCTTGTCAACTGTCTGAAATGGGCCATCTTGATTATCACTACAAAAGTTTTTTTTCTCCTGCTGATAATAGTTCATCTTAATTAATTAGTCTCTTAGAGTTGGTATGGCAACTTCCACCTTTTCATATTCTCTGTATGTATATATGATGAAGTTTAACAAAGACAAATGCAAAGTGCTCCACTTAGGAAGGAAAAATCAATTTCACACATACAGAATGGGAAAAGACTGTCTAGGAAGGAGTACGCAGAAAGGGATCTAGGGGTTATAGTGGACCACAAGCTAAATATGAGTCAACAGTGTGATGCTGTTGCAAAAAAAGCAAACATGATTCTGGGATGTATTAACAGGTGTGTTGTGAGCAAGACACGAGAAGTCATTCTTCCGCTCTACTCTGCTCTGGTTAGGCCTCAGCTGGAGTATTGTGTCCAGTTCTGGGCGCCGCATTTTAAAAAAGATGTGGAGAAATTGGAAAGGGTCCAAAGAAGAGCAACAAGAATGATTAAAGGTCTTGAGAACATGACCTATGAAGGAAGGCTGAAAGAATTGGGTTTGTTTAGTTTGGAAAAGAGAAGACTGAGAGGGGACATGATAGCAGTTTTCAGGTATCTAAAAGGGTGTCATAAGGAGGAGGGAGAGAACTTGCTCACCTTAGCCTCTAAGGATAGAACCAGAAACAATGGGTTTAAACTGCAGCAAGGGAGGTCTAGGTTGGACATTAGGAAAAAGTTCCTAACTGTCAGGGTGGTTAAACACTGGACAAATTGCCTAGGGAGGTTGTGGAATCTCCGTCTCTGGAGATATTTAAGAGTAGGTTAGATAAATGTCTATCAGGGATGGTCTAGACAGTATTTGGTCCTGCCATGCGGGCAGGGGACTGGACTCGATGACCTCTAGAGGTCCCTTCCAGTCCTATAATCTATGTATCTATGTATGTATATATATCTTCGTACTATATGTTCCATTCTATGCATCTGATGAAGTGGGCTGTATCCCACGAAAGCTTATTCTCAAATTTGTTAGTCTCTAAGGTGCCACAAGTACTCCTGTTCTTTCTAAACTGAAAGTTTCTATGTTTGGTCTCAGCACAAATTAATTTTTATGGAAAATTTAAGAAAATCCCTCAAAATGTAGGCTTCAATCCTGCAATAACTTGGATATCTGCTTAACTTTACACAGGTGAGAAATGCTGTTGACCTCTGTGAATCTACTCATGTGAAAGTCTATGTAGGCGTGGGGACTTAAATATGCAAACTTACATTAACAAATAAAGTCTTAGCTACCCACAAAAAAGGAAAAGAAAGATGAATGGCTTTAAGTGAGAGCATCCTTGCTTGCTTGCATCCATTCAACTAGGTCAGAAAAAACACAAAATAAATTCATCTATGTGTGATTGACTCACACAATTGACAATAATTTACAAATGAATTAAGATATTTTCTCCAGAGTTTCATATATTTTAAGTTTCAATAAGGACTACT
The DNA here is from genome assembly GCF_013100865.1 of Trachemys scripta elegans. Taxonomy (NCBI): domain Eukaryota; kingdom Metazoa; phylum Chordata; order Testudines; family Emydidae; genus Trachemys; species Trachemys scripta. The sequence continues at coordinate 160,283,259 of NC_048300.1, forward strand.
TCTGAGGAAGCAGAATGTAGACACTTCAAGAAGTAGTTGAGAGTAAAATTCACATCGGGCATCTGTCAGCCCCCTTTCCCCACCTGCAACCTAGATCACAAGCTGTAAGACAAAAGTAGCTGAAAAAAAATAAAACAAACAAACAACTGTTGAGATAAGTTTCAGAGTAGCAGCCGTGTTAGTCTGTATCCGCAAAAAGAACAGGAGTACTTGTGGCACCTTAGAGACTGTTGAGATAAGACAGCATTGCACATTTTAGCTTCCAAAGAACTTGTTTAAGAACATTATAGACAACTGAAAAAGGCATGTAATACAAAAATCAGCGTCCTTTTACCAAAGGATGCAAAGGCTCATTACTACTACACATATCCTGACAAGCACTGTCACATGGCAGTGAGTCTGAGGTTAACTCTGACAGATGTGAGAGAATGTTTAGCCAGCCATAGCCATAACAGCTAAAGATGCAGGTACAGAAAAGAAAGCCAATCTGGGATTGACCCATAAGAAATATGGCGGGCTTAATTCAATTTAGTTAATTAACCTTTGTGCATAACAACCTTGTTGTTCTCATACAGTCAATCTCCTGTATGACAGCAATAGGGAACACTACTTCATTGGATATATTCCCCCTTCTGTTTGTGATCATTTCCCATTTTTGCCATGTGGCTTTCACATACAATCTACCCTCTCAGCTCATAGAATGTCAGTTATTATACCCTTATTGAATTTTCCCATACTTCATGAGCAGTCCCATTGATTTTAATGGAACAGCTTGAGTAGTAAGGTACTACTGAATGCAAGTGGCAAAATCTGGTTAGAGAAAAACATAAGAAGGACATTGCCAAGAGATACAAACATGTATTGACCCAAAACAAAACTGAGGAACACCATAAAACATATGTGCCTTATCACAGGACACTGAAATGTGGAGTATTTAACAAGCTGACTACAGTGTGGCAAGAGAGAGGCAGCCCTTGAAGAGAGGTGCACCACAGGCTAAAATAGAGCCATAGCTTATTAAGAAGAACCTGTGTACCATGGAGCTAAATGTTACATATCAACTAGTATAGCATTTTTCAAAGTTCGGGTCATGTCTCAGTACTGCATCGTGGCATGTAAGGCACTGGGTCCATCTTGTCAGCACTGCCAACCGGGTCGTTAAAAGTCCCCTCAGCGCTGCTGCCCAGATAAGGCAGGCTAGTGCCTACCTGTTCCGACACCTCACTGTGCTCCGGAAGTGGCCAGCAATGCGTCCGGCTTCTAGGCGGGGGCCCACGGGGCTCCGCACGCTGTCGCCACCCCGAGCACCAGCTCCGCACTCCCATTGGCTGCTGGTTCCCGGCCAATGGGAGCTGGGCAGGGGGGCGTTGCTTGTGAGCCTCCGCCTAGAAGCTGAACCTGCTGCTGGGCTGCTTCAGGTACAGCACAGTGAGAAGCCTGCCTCTGCACCCCAGCTGCGCCGCTGACCGGGAGCTGCCGGAGGTAAGTCCAAGCCCCAACCCCCTGCCCCAGCCCTGAGCCCTCCCACATCCAGAACCTCTTCCTGCACCCCAAACCCCTCATTCCCAGCTCCACCCCAGAGCCTGCACCCAGAGCCCCTCCTGCATCTCAACCCCCTGCCCCAGCCCTGAGTTCCCCCCAAACCCAGAGCCCTCGTGCACTCCAACCCCCCCTGGCTCCACCCCCAGCCCAGAGCCCTGACCCTCTCCTGCACCCCAGCCCTGAGCCCCCCCGNGCTCCACCCCCAGCCCAGAGCCCTGACCCTCTCCTGCACCCCAGCCCTGAGCCCCCCCGCACCACGCCAGAGCCCGCACTCCCAGCCCAGAGCCCTGACCCCCTCCCACATCCCAACCCCCTGCCCCAGCCCACTCCCACACCCTGAACCCTCATTCCTGGCCCCATCCCACAGCCCTCACCCCCCGCACCTCAACCCTCTGCCCCAGCCCTGAGCCCCTCCCAAACTCTAAACCCCTCTGCCCCAGCTCTGTTGGGTCGTGGGCATCAACAATTTTCTTCAACTGGATCCCCAGAAAAAAAGTTTGAAAACCACTGAACTAGTAGATGAAAGCCTGTGCTGTTGCATGGGCATGGCAGTTGGGCCAGGTAATCCACCATTTCTGCTCAGAATCTGATTAATTTTTCCTTAAGGTTCTCCTTGTTTTAGCTCTCTGGATATGTCTACACTCCAATTTGATGCCTGTTGACAGCGGATTCAGGCTCCAGCCCAAATGTCTACACCATATTTAAACAGCCTCTTGGCCTGAGACATCTGGCACAGGCCAGCCGCAGGTGTCTAACTGCAGTGTAGACATACCCTCTGGGGCCAGTGAGGATAGCTTTCTTTCTTGGCATTGTGTGGGGTCAGAGCTTAGAGTGGTACTGGTACGGGTGCAACCACATACTAGATGTAAGGGAACTGTTTTCACTTGTACTCAATTCTGCACAGCTTGAAATCAGATTATTTCAGTAGTTGTGGCAGGTCTTCACATCAGCATGCCTATATACCCTTTCACTGAACACTGTATCAGGAAACACTCACAAAACACCACAGAGGTGAACACACAAACCCAATACAAAGCAGTGAATATTATTGAACAGAAAATTCTATAGAGTGGCGGTAAAATGCCATGCCTATAGGTATTTTGGGGCTTGTGTTTTCATGGGCTGTGCTGTAATGAGTAATGTTGCTGTTTGTACATGTTCCCCTAAGTTAATGCACAGGACTGCGCCCTGGCTGGAAGCACAATCACCATTTTGTTACCCCATATTGGTGTTACTCCCACCTTCCCTGATCAGCTATCACATTCCAACTTTCTTTGGACGACGACATTCCATCTGGTCCTCACAGGGCCCAGTGATGATTGAACCAAGCGACATTCTGAGCAAACAGAGCTCTGAGCCAGGCGTGTACCTATTTCCATCACTTCATGATTCAGACATTCTAGACTTCAGAGTGATAGACAGACAGTCCTGGAAAATTTGTGCAGGCATCGAATGAGTGGTATGTGCTGCTGTGAAGGGCTGTGTGTGTCTGGGATTATTGTGTATGGACTAAAAACATTTAGTCATATGCTTTTTAACTAACGTGTTAAATGACAGTCACTTCAAAAAGGTATCAGAGAGGTAGCTGTGTTAGTCTGAATCTGTAAAAAGCAACAGAGTGTCCTGTGGCACCTGTGTTGTTGAGTAGATGGTTTAGAAGAACTGTGGAAAATGGGCCAAGTAATCCACCAGGTGTACAGTCTTCCTCATACAACAAGTCGAACTGTTGCATGCAAATTAGCTGTACAGTAAGGGTGTGATTGGTACTTTTGATAGCACAATGGTCTAGGACTCTGCATGGAATGGATATATGCCTTACTACTGTAGCTACCCACTGCATTGGTGTAATTCATCAAGTCAAATTGATTGAGAACTTAAAACCTGGCCAATAACAGACCATGAAACCCAATGATGATTCCACCTGGTGCTATTTTGAACAAAAAGAGCCCTCAACCTTGCTTACAGCTGTTTTCAACTGTTTCACACTGATTCAACAGTCACTCTAGGCTTCAGGCTGACACACAGTGTGACAATCCTGGAATTTATTGTACAGATCAAGTTATTAGGAAAGGGAGCAATGTTTGCAGAAAAGAAATATATTAAAATTATGGCATCATTTGAATTCTTAGGTTTCTTATTTAATTTGTTGTTTTGGGAAGCCCTACATTATTATTATTATTTTAAATGACAGGATATTTTGCAGCAAGTTCCAAGAATGACATTTGTTTTGGGGACTGAGGCAGGGGGAATGCTTCCATCAGCCTTTAACAGTAAACAATAAATCCAGTGCTGTCATCAGATTTGCTATACCTGGCAACGTGTAGATTAATAATACTTTGAGAAAGAAAAAGGTTTCCTATTCCAGTAATAACAAAATCAGTGAGCTTGTTGAAAGGAAAAGCCTGGCAAATGCGACGGGTTACACAGATGCTCCCTAAAGAGTTTCTCCCCAAACAGTTGTATTAGCCCATCATAAAAGTAATTTTACATTGAGAGTAACTCCTAGTTTTATTATCCTAAAAATATACATATTCTAGTCTCTCTATTCTATCTAAAACAAACCAAAATTATTTAGCAAAGACAAGAGTACATTCTCTCCCCCGCCTTAATTGAAGCTGAATGCCATTAAGAACGCCCAACAGTACCGCAATGTGTGCCAAACTTGAATTTTTTTAAGCATCATTTGAGTTTTAAAGGCTACAGTAAGTGATGGGAACACAATCGTCTTGGGAATCTACAAATAACTTTAAAAAAAAGCTCATAAATCTGGCTTTCATGCCTTAGTTTTCAACAGCTTCATGAAATATGTCAAAGCTTGAACACAGTAGGTTCTATTTTCTTCAGATTTCTTAGGCTTGACTTTTCTCAATCTTTTTTGATATGCTTCAGTGAAACAAATAGAAAGGACGTTGCTTTAAAAAAAAAAAATTAGGCATCAGCAAAATTACTTTAAAAAGTTTAGCTTTGTTCTTTTCAGTTATATTAAAAGAGATTAACATGTACCCATTTAAGTACGACAGCTTAAAATAGTCCCTCAATATTTTTTTAACATTGTAAAAACACCTCTGTCTAAGAAATGATGCACTTTAATACCACAATACATTATCTTATGATGAAACAACAGTAATTGGTACTGGTAAACAATTTTGTAATGCAAAGCTCAGAGATCTCATATTAACACTAAAAAAGTCATTATCATGCACCAATTCTGTAAAATAGCTTATGAAGAAAAAAGCTTTTAATCATGCAACTCTCTCTTCACTTGCACTAAAATGAAACCACTTTGAAAATGGTGTGTACCTTGCCCTAAGTACCAACAGAGGGGCCAGCTAAAATTGGAGCAAACATGCACTAATAGCAAAGTCTTTAAAGCCATTCTGAAACTAACAGTGCAAAATTGTTGAAGTATATTAGCTGATATATCATTCAACTGGATGTGACCTCTGTGGAATGGATCCTTACTGAAACAATGTAACATAAGAAACATAGGACACAATAAGTAACCCACCTTCCAGGACCTCCTGATGGCCCTACTACTATGAATATTTCTGGTCCAAGGTTTTTATGACTACCACTTCATGGCAGAAAATTTTATTTGTGGGTAATGCCATCTCTCCCGGTATGTCCACTTAAACTATTGCAACTGATTAAGGGAGAGAAATCTCACAGGAGATATAGCACACGGAGTATGTGGAGTCATTCAGTCCTGCCCTTGACATAGTAGTGGTTGCAGCTTCATGCACACACCCTGCCGTAGTAAAACATGGTTCTGCTTTAAAAACATTTAGTCATATGCTTTTTAACTAACGTGTTAAATGACAGTCACTTCAAAAAGGTATCAGAGGGGTAGCTGTGTTAGTCTGAATCTGTAAAAAGCAACAGAGTGTCCTGTGGCACCTTTAAGACTAACAGAAGTATTGGGAGCATAAGCTTTCGTGGGTAAGAACCTCACTTCTTCAGATGCAAAAAGGTAGGGATTCCATGATAGCTGCCGTAGCAGCTCTTCCTTCACAGGCATTTAAAAATGCTCTTCTGTTTGAAGTTTATCTACTACTGTTATAACCCTTAGAGTAATTATAAATGAAAAATTACAGAAGTAGTATTTTCCAGTTTGCTTACTGTGTGCTTTGAGCACACTTTGGGTCGGCCTTTCATTCAGCAAAGGAGAGAAAATCCTGGAAAAATAGACAAGAGTGGTTCTAATGCCACAGACATTGGTAGGGAGGCTTAGGGCCAAATTGTAGTACCTGAAACTACTTTTACCCCATTTTTAAACTTAGTAGATTTCAAGTTGACAGTGTCCCTTTAAAATATTTGTTTTAACAAAACAAAACCACATCCCAAAAAATCCACCCCAAAACACAAAACCAAAAAGAAAGGATATGGTTTATGGCCAATGATTTTCTTCTCAAAGCAATCATTTTCAAAGTCTCTGATTTCAGAAACTGCCACCCCCCATCTTGTGGTTTGGTACAAGTTAGCAGTTAACAGAAATCATTTTTGTTTGCCAAGATTACTTCACACTCCTGTGCTTTCTGTTAAAGAGCTGGTGACCTTACAGGAACCTGAAGCAAAGCAAGGGAACTGCACTCTTCATACTACTTTAACTGTCAGTGATCACATCAGATGCTGAAGGGAAAACAGAAGTTTGAAGTGGTCTTGGCAGGTATTTAGAGGAAAAGGCGGAAACAATTTTCAAAATGTTTTCTTTGCAAATATATTTATCATTTTAAAATATAACTACTGTTTTGGGATCTCAAACATTTTTTATTTTTTTTAAAGTATTTTCATTCACCTTTAAAAGATATTGGAGCATATTGTGCATTCTGAGACAGTATTATTGATATTACTTATTTTCTGCTTAACTAAGAGTTTCCCTGTAGTTTTAAACAAAACGTGGAGCACTGTTCCTTTAAGTTACATGATGTCTATATTCACCCTTGCAGGATTTGCTGCAGGAAAAAAAAGGCTTGGCTTCTAGATAAGACTATCATTGTGCATGACTCTAACATATAAGGACACAGATCAAGATATTCTATTTACCGTAAATGTAATTTAAGATTTTTCTGTAGATATATTGGAAAAGTTGCTTTACATTTGAAAAAAAGCTGCAAAGCTTTTTTTTTTTTTAAATAAAGGTAAGCTGGTATGATATGGCTAAACGTGGAGAATTGAGTAGTCCTTATATGATAGTGTTGGTGGCATTTCAGAGTTGTTGGACGAAGCTTGCAGTGCCAGTTGCTGACTCTTCCCTCTAGGAGTGCTCCTTCCTAGGTTCCTTTCTCATTTCCTTACTTTTCCTTTGGGGTATTTTGTTAGTCAGGTGGAGTAGGTGTTCTCATATTTTAAGGACTATGCAGGACAGCGAGATCCACAGTTCTTTTTTTAAATCTCCATTGCAGCTAATGTATTTTAGTGAGAGTAGAAAGCCTTTCCAGTAGGTTGTTAACAGCATAAACAAGCAAATGGAGATTAAAGACTGCAGAGGTACTGAGCAAATACTGTACATAAATTATGAACAGCTGGATATTGGAGTCCGGTGAGGGATAAGTAAAGGCAGAAAATACTTTAAAACACAGAAATAAGATGGGGCTTCACACAAGCCTATTAGAGATGTTTTTCATAGCCAACAGACTGGGTCACTCAGAGAAGAATAGACCTGAAGAACATACAAGTTAACTAATTTCTCATTAGAAGATGTTCCACATATAGTTTCCATTTATTTATTTTAAAATGATGGCTGCAATCCTTGTTCACCCCAAAACTCCCATTGAGTTCAGTGGCAATTTTGGTGGACACAACAGGAATTCAGGGTCAATATAATACAGACCAAATGAGATATGGAGGGCAATGTTGACTCCTTTACACAGGAAGATACTCAGAATTACTAACATGAGGACAAACCCTGAAGCCATTGTGAATTCTGCATATGTCGGGGAATTATCATTACAAGACGTAGCTGTTCTGTCTTCATATGTAGGCTGAGAGGATCTATATTCAAATGTCCAGGCTGGTTAGAGGACTGAAAAAAGTCATTTCCTTTTGTAACTAGATAGCGCTGAGATAATAGTTCCAGACGCATGAAAGGAAGTTCTTTTTAAAACTCAACTACTGATGGAAGCGGTGGCCCCTTGATCACTGCTGTGCACTGTCCAACACCCATGCTCACTTTTGTGCTCCTAGACTTATATTTGCTCTGAGTGCCGCAGAGGCAGCATACTCAGCCTGTGGATTGAGGGAAGGAGAGATCACTCTGCATATACCTCTGTGGCTAAGCAAAGTAGCTGTATTGATGGGATTTAAAGGGAGCTCAATAAAGCCTTTCTTACTTGCAGAACACCAGTGTTGTATACAGAGCTTGGAGGGAAGGGAAAAAGTAAAATCTTCCACTGAGGTCTGCTATTGTAGAACAAATAATTGTAAATTAAAAATAACTAAATTAAATGAAAGTGGCTATATTATCTATTACTACCATGCAAGAGCTGAAAATCATGCCTGATTGGTACATAAATTAAGAACAGCTTTATATTGTAATTCAGGTAAAGGGTGAATAAAGGGAGAAAAAACAGAACATTTTTATTAATTGTGCTTTTTAAATATTACTTTTAAAGGTAGATGCAATAGATCATTTACATCCATTAAAAGCTGAACATATTCATTCATAAACAATGCTTTTGTGCCAACATGATATACTCACAAACATATGTATATCAGGATGACATAGACAGACACCTGTTTTATTCAGTTGTTTAATCAGGCTTGCTAGCAGACACGAGAATTTTATACATAATCTAAAACTGAATCTGTATGTAATTTCCTTCCCCTTTTAACTGAAGATTCAAAGCAAATCAAGGGGAAACCTACTATGAGACTACTTCCAACAACAGATGACTCAACTAGCACCTGAGAATTTGTTGTGCTTGTATGTACTGGGGTTCTGAACTTCCTGTTTCAATAAAATACCAAACAAGTTGTGTTTCCTTTACAAATATGCTCTTACATCAAGTCCTGTTCCTATAATTTCAGTTTTTGTCTGCATTCCAACATTTTTTTTGGCAAATGCAGAAACATTCTAATTAAAGAGTGGAGAAAAACAAGCATCATTCATCACAGAGCAAATGTCTGAAAGATCATTTTGCTGGCTAATTCTTTCATTCACTTTAAGTTGGCTTTAAAGAGCTTGATTTCATTTTGACATATGCTAGTCCTAAACTAAACACAGGTAATATCTTTTGATGAGGTCCTATTAGAATAAAAAATGGGAAGTGGTTAACAATTCTCTTACTAAAATTCTAATGGCATACAAAACAGAATGCTTTCTGTGTGAAATGGATCAAAGGTATTTCTGGGAAGATGGCATTGTACTTTAAAATATCATACTGTTCTGTATAGGTAATTCTATATATCTCACCCAATTAAAACATTTAACACAATTAAATACAATTTGAAAATTATAATTCCCATCCTAATGGGAATTGATCACTGTTTTTGTCTCAACATGTTCTAGTTGATTAAAGTAATAAGGATCTTTTTATTATTCTTACTCTTTCTTCCATATTAACAGTTTACATTAACTTTAAGAATCCAGATAAAAAAAGCTCTTTCTGCTTGATTTAGAGCTATTATGAGAAAGGCAACCTCCCAAGTAGAGTTAAATCATAGAGTGGCAAACGCATCACTACAGCATAATGGTCTGGTTAAGTACAATACAAGCCCTATGCATTAGTTTCTTTCCTTAATTTTATTGGGATCAATTAGTTATAACAAACACAGTCCTAAGCTCTTTGTCTGAGCAACATTTCTTTCCTAGAATCAATACATTGCACAGAGTGATAGTCACTTCTGTCAACTAGCGTCTGTTTAGAAGCCACCTGAAAACAAAGCTGAGAAAAATGTGCAAGTCCTATGCCAGTATTGGCTGGTCAAGGCCAATAGAGAATTCTGAGAGAAATAGCCAACACTACCTCTCTTAGAGGGACATTTGTCATACCTTGAAACATGTGATTCTTCAGTCATGAAGAATCCAAAACTTGCCATAAATGATCTCACTTCTCCTCAGTCTCAAACTGTTAAGAAAGTGGTAGCAAATTGACTAAGATATTATGCCTCAAATAATGGCACGTCCCCTAGCAATATGTTGGGATATTGATTTAATACTGACCATAAGAATGGCCATATTGAGGGTCAGACCAAAGGTCCATCAAGCCAGTATTCTGTCCTCTGACAGTGGCCAATGGCAGGTGCCCCAAAGGGAATGAACAGACAGGTTATCATCAAGTGATCCATGCCCTGTCACCCAATCCCAGCTTCTGGCAAACAGAGGCTAGGGACACCATTCCTGCCCATCCTGGCTAATAGCCATTGATGGACCTATCTTCCATGAATCTATCTAGCTCCCTTTTGAACCCCGTTATAGTATTGGCCTTCACAACACCCTCTGGCAAGGAGTTCCAGAGGTTGACAGTGCATTGCATGAAAAAAATACTTTCTTGTGTTTGTTTTAAACCTGCTACCTATTAATTTCATTTGGTGGCCCCTTGTTCTTGTATTAAGAGAAGGAGTAAATAACACTTCCTTACTTACTTTCTCTATACCACTCATGAATTTATAGACCTCTATCATATCCCACCTTAGTCGCCACTTTTCCAAGCTGAAAAGTCCCAGTCTTATTAATCTCTCCTTATATGGAAGCCGTTCTATACCCCTAATCATTTTTGTTGCCCTTTTCTGAACCTTTTCTAATTCCAATATATATTTTTTGGGGTAGGGTGACCACTTCTGCACGCAGTATTCAAGGTGTGGGCATACCATGGATTTATATAGAGGCAATATGATATTTTCTGTCTTATTATTTATCCCTTTCTTCATGATTCCCAACATTCTGTTCGCTTTTTTGACTGCCGCTGCACATTGAGTGGATGATTTCAGAAAACTATCCACGATGACTCCAAGATCTCTTTCTTGAGTGGTAATAGTTAATTTAGACCCCATCATTGTACATGTAGAGTTAGGATGATGTTTTCCAATGTGCATTATTTTGCATTTATCGACATTAAATTTCATCTGCCATTTTGTTGCCCTGTCACCTAGTTTTGTGAGATCCTTTTGTAGGTCTTCACAGTCTGCCTGGGACTTAACTATCTTGAGTAGTTTTGTATCATCTGCAAATTTTGCCACCTCACTGTTTACACCTTTTTCCAGATTGTTTATGAATGTGTTAAATAGGACTGGGCCCAGTACAGATCCTGGGGGACACCACTATTTACCTCTCTCCATTCTGAAAATTGACAATTTATTCCCACCCTTTGTTTCCTATCTTTTAACCAGTTACCAATCCATGAGAGAACCTTCCCTCTTATCTCATGACTGCTTATTTTGCTTAAGAGCCTTTGGTGAGGGACCTTGTCAAAGGCTTTCTGAAAATCTAAATGCACTATATCCACTGGATCTCCTTTGTCCACATGCTTGTTGATCCCCTCAAAGAATTCTAGTAGATTGGTGAGACATGATTTCCCTTTACAAAAACCATGTTGACTATTCCCCAACAAATTATGTTCATCTATGTATCTGACAATTTTATTCTTTACCACAGTTTTAACCAATTTGCCCGGTACTGAAGTGAGGCTTACTGGCCGGTAGTTGCCAGTTTCACCTCTGGAGCCCTTTTTAAAAATTGGTGTCACATTAGCTATCCTCCCGTCATTTGGTACAGAAGCTGATTTAAATGATAGGTTACAGATGACAGTTAGTAGTCTTGCAATTTCACATTTGAGTTCCTTCAAAGCTCTTGGGTGAATACCATCAGGTCCTGGAGACTTATTACTGTTTAGTTTACCAATTTGTTCCAAAACCTCCTCTAATGACACCTCAATTTGGGACAGTTCCTCAGATCTGTCACCCAAAAAGAATGGCTCAGGTTTGGGAATCTCCCTCACATCCTCAATAGCGAAGACCGATTCAGAGAGAAGAAGAGAGAGAGAAGAGCCTCTACACCACCAGTACCACCTCTGTGGACTCCAAAGGTGTTGCTCAAAGGTCTCCTATCCAAGTACTGACTGACAACTGACCCAGTCCAATCCACATAGAGAGATCAGACAGGATCACAGCACATGTTGGTACAGCTGCAGGAAACTATAACGATGTCACATTTATTTACTAATGACTGCTGCTTGGTGATGAAAATTCAATAGAACAAACAAACAAACAAAACCACCTATCAGTAATGTGCAGTTTTGTTATTTTATGATTCTCACCAGCTAGAACTAACTCAGCTATAAAAGCTATGCAGATTCAAACACAATTTTGCTTTTTTGAAGTGCATAAACAGTATTTCATCACACACTGTAACCCTTGTAAAATAAATATATACATAAATGATCTGTATTATCAACACTGTCTAGTTGCTTATCAGTTGAGTTATGTGAACATCAGCTAACATGGTTTTGTGCAAACTTTTGAGGGTTTTTTATCCACATGGGTTTTCATCTCTTGAATTTCATGTTAGAGTAGACCCAGAATCTCAAAGACTAACACTCAACAAGAGTGGCAGAGTTTAACCTGATTCTAAACCAGAAATCCCAACCCCACCACAAAAAACCTGTCCAGGTTAATCAAGAAAACCTTTTGGTACAGCTATCCCAAATTTTAGGTTGGTAAAGAAACTGCTTGTTTTGGGGTTGCAGTATAAAAGTTCAGCACCATTTCAATCTCTACGGTGATTTTTTAATGGTTCTTCCTTTTGATTTTACTAATTTAAAAATAAAAAGGGCCATTTACCCTAAGGCCTAGGTGCCCCAAAATAAGTTACAAAACCAAAAGAAACTAACTTGGTAGCTAACCCCACAACAAAACAATATAATTCAATCCCTTTCAGACTGCCCACAAAGTTCCCCTCCCCCAGGCAAACATACCTCCCACCAAACTTCTCATTCTGGAATAGCTTGAGAGAACAAACATGCCTTGCAGGATGAAGCACTGAAAGTCAATATAAATGTGTATTTCTGACCAGTGGGGAGGGAGGAATTAGTTCCACAGTTAAGGGTCCCTCATGGAAAATGTTCTACTGCCAATCCCCTCTCTTTTTAAACTGAGTGGGATCCAGTTTGAGTGTTTCCTCTGATTGCGTTTGTGTCAGTAGGACAAGGGAAGAGGGCAAGAATGGGTTCTTCAGGCAAGAAGATACCAAGACATTTAGGTTAAATGCACTGTATTAGAAATAAAATGGAACTATGTCTTCATCTTCATTACCTTGTAAGCTGCTTGGGAAACAGATTGTCTCTTTGTTCTGTGTTTGCACAGTGCCCAGCACAAAAGAGACTGGTCACATGCAACTTGAGGCATGTTGCGCATATCCTAAGATGACTAGTGATACAGTAATACAAATATATAATGATGACAATATTTTTGTATATAAACTAGTACAATGGAGCCTTGCTCTTGCTTAGAGCCTCTGGGAGCTTTTTTAATATAAATATTAAAAAATAATATTTTCAAACATTGCTAATTTAAATGCTCTGGTAAATAGTTCTGATGATAAATAACTTCAGTATACAGCACATAAATCATCATAAGAACTTGATAATTGATCAAGTTCTTGTTTTTGGAAAAGCCTGAAAGGTCTACAACAGAATCCCCTCATCACATAATAAATCAAATGTGTTATGGACAAGAATAGAAACTTTTATATATACAATAAGTCAAATAAAATCCAAAACAAATACATTCAAGCTGGAGCTCTGGTTTGCAGCTACCTTATGAAAACATTTTCAAACGAGGGAGGGAGTGTTTTCCAGTGGTTGGAGCAGGGGTTTGGGAGTCAGGAACCCAAGGTGCTATTCACAGCGTTTGCTTTACATCAGAGGAAACGGACCTTCCCAGGGCAGAATTTGGACCAAAGTGCTTATATTTTATTTTTAAAAACAGATCCTGATCCTCTTTTCAATGTGACATACCGGTGTCCACCAGTGCATGGTGTCCTTTTTGAACTGGGCTCTAAATCTACGCTGGAAGAGCAGAATCAGAGCAGCAAGGAAAGACCTCATCTCAATCACAGTCTTGAAGCAGCCCTAAAAAAGGACCTGCACTGTGATCTGCTAGTGTGTACCCTGTGATGCCCCACTGAAGTCAAGGGGACACAGGAATAACCGAGGACAAAAACTGGACCAAAGTACATAATCTGTAATTAATAAAGATAGACCCTGATCCTGCACTGGACACCCTAGCATTGACCTTTGCAGTCTACATGTTGTGGGGCTGCAAGAATATAACTGAGGCCTCATCTACATTAGAAAATTAGCTTGGTTAACTACATTGGTCAGGGGTCCCCATATATTCTTCCATCGACCTAGCTGCTGCCTCTCAGGGAAGTGGATTATATTTGCCAATGAGAGAACTTCTCCCGTCAGCGTAGGTATGTCTACACTGAACCACATAGCCCTTTGATGTTATTTGAAAAAGAAAGAGGAAAATGAGTCAGGAATTATATAATAAATAAAAACAAGACAGCTTCAAATAAAAATACATGGATTCACTTATTTTGGAACCACTATGTGTCAGTGTTATAAGTGCAGTAGATTTATAACTAATTTTTATAGCCTGGATATAGTGTACAACGTTCTTGATAAACAAAAGCCAACAAAGACTCCTCAACAGCTGTCTTCACTAAAACTGTGGAATTAGGATTTTTCCCTTCTGAGATTTAAGATAGCTATAAATAGTCCCCCACAAAGCTTCACCATATTGTTGCTTCTTCAGCTGTTCCATCTAAAACTACTGTTAAATATATATAACATGGGTATTAAAAGAACCATGAAGACGGCCTTTGACATGTTATAGTGATAAGATCACATATTTCACACATTTCTTCTCCTTCATAACAAAGTTGCTAGATGGCACTAATTTTACTGTAATACAGATCCCCTGCATTTCTGCAGTTTAAATGTATGGACCATATTTTGGACAACAAATATTTAAAGTAAGATAGATAAATGCTGCATAAAAGCCAAATTTACTATTATGCAATAAAATATACATAAACAATGCCCTTCTACGATAACAAATGCAGGGATCAAGTGAGACAAAGTAGGATTTCTGTGGTTTTAGCTCTATAGCCTCTGTGGGGCTCGAAAGGTTTAATTACCACAAAGTATACAGGAACCAAGAAGTTTTCTACCCTATATTGCTCTCATAAAAAATTTAGCCTTCAACATCCTGGTAAGATGGAGCAAGAATTCATGCTTTACCATGACCCATATATGGAATATATTCATGACTTATAAACCACTGAGCATGCTCAGAGAGCAAACAGCCAGTTATACTGTAAAGGGTAAAAGGGTATTTAGGTGTGAAGTGACAGACATCATCTTTGCAGCTAATTATCATTGGAGGAAATGTCTATTTCTTATCCCATCCTGTGATGTACTAACTGGCACAGACGTTCTGGCTCATGCTGGTCACTCCTAGATATATCAGTATTCAGTACTCCTGTTTAATGGATGGTAAGAAGCAGATATCTTTCAGATACACTTTCAGGATGATTTACCAGATATTAATGAAGAATGAAGTCTCATCCATTCACCCCAGGTGAAAGGATTCTATAAAGCTAGAAGTTAACTAGTTACCAGGAATTATCACAAAATACAGGTGACTGTCTGCAGGCACAGTGTGTGATGGCAAGCCTAGAGCAAACCATAGCATCAGAGCCAAGTTCAAGCACAAGGGAACTCAAAACACCATCAGTATCATCATTACAAAGTTGGCAAAAAGCCAGAGGCACATAACTTCAACTAGCCCCTTCATTAGGGAGGACAAAGACCAACATAAAACTTTACTTGTATTTTTACATGAAAATCTTAACTTCCCCAAGCCCTGATTGATTCTGTGGAAGTGTAAGGTTACAGTTTCAGTCCGGAGAGATAAATGTAAGTGTAGAAAGTGCTATCACTAGAGCAGGTCAGAACATTTTAAAAGCTATCACCAACATGATGATGTGTAACTTCAAATTTTTTCGGGGTGTGGGGGTGGGAATTGACAGCAGCGATAGCGGTCCACAGTCTGGTCCCAGTAACACTTTGTAAACCTAGAATAACTCCATTATTTCAGTGTATTTACTTCAGTGGTAACTGAAAGTATAAATTTGGCCCTCTGATTTTAAGTCTTGTGTTCATAGAGTCAGAATCAAAGGACGGGAAGGAACCTCGAGAGGTCATCTAGTCCAGTCTCCTGCACTCATGGCAGGACTAAAGATTATATAGACCATCCCTGACAGGTATTTGTCTAACATGCTCTTAAAAAACTCCAATGATGGAGAGTCTACCACCTCCTTAGGCTATTTATGCCTGTGGTTAACCAACCTGACAGGAAGTTTTTCCTAATGTCCAACCTAAACCTCCATTACTACACTTTAAACCCATTGCTTCTTGTCCTATCCTCAGAGATTAAGGGGAATAATTTTTCTCCCTCCTCCTTGTAACAACCTTTTATGTACTTGGAAAGTGTTATGTCCCCTCTCACTCTTCTCTTTTCCAGACTAAACAAATCCAATTTTTTTCAATCTTTGCTCATAGGTCATGTTTTCTAGATCTTTAATAATTGTTGTTGTTCTTCTCTGGCATTTTTAGAGGATGAGACAAATTGATGAAGTGAGATAAAGCTTCAGACAGGAAAAGAGCCAGTTCTTGGTGATACCCCAGCAAATGAAATGTGCTTCTCTTCTACTCTCCTAGAGCACCTGCTGCAAAGAGAACTAGATTGATTGGATCTTTTCAACTGCCCTTCAACCCCTCCCCCACTATCAGCCATTGGGACCTATATGCCTACCATATCAGACACTTCTCTGTCTCCCTCAACCTTCTTGAGGTATTATCATTAGAGAAGCAAGGATATGGGGTAGAGGGAATGTTATTGCCTGTAGAAGTGTTTCAGGTGTTTGCTGCAACACTGTTTGCCAGGAGATGGGAATGGGTGACAGGGGATGGATCACTTGATGATTACCTGTTCCGTTCATTCCCTCTGAAGCACCTGGCATTGGCCACTGTAGGAAGACAGGATACTGAGCTAGATGGCCCTTTGGTCTGACCCAGCGTGGCTGTTCTTATATCTGTAGGCAGTTGTTCTGCTCTATTAGTGATATCATCTCCAGAATGCCCTCCAGACCTGGCTTCAGCCAGAAAAGGGACTACAACTTCACTTTAACTTCTCCTTACAGTATATGCTGAGGACCCCAGAAAATGCAAAAGGTCAAAGCTCACCAGAAAGGCAACTCCTGCAAGTTGCAAAGGGACTCTTTGGGATGAGGGGTTGTTTGTGGGAAAGGGAGGACCAAGGTTTGCTGAGGCAGTAGGAGTCTATTAGGTAAAAGACAGGGACAGCAAGGAGGACACTGGAAGCTGTAACAAATGCATGTGCAGCAAACAATCACTATATGAATTACCCATAACACACAGAGTGGAATTAGAACCCTGGACCTTTATCACCAAAATCTCTAATCTAGCTAAAATGAGTCCCCCTTAGCAACTAGTAGTGAGAGATCACAAATGTATCTGTAAGCCAGCCACCAGAGGACATCATCACACACTTACTCATACACAAATCCAGTGCATCAAAGAAGGAAGTCATATAGGAGCTTGGGTGTCCTCAGCGAACTAAACTTTCTGAGGAATAACACAAAGCATATATAAAGTCTGAGGTTTCAAAAATTGTGATTTGTCCTGGTTGTTTTGCTGTCTGGGTAAATTATAGCCATCTTAAGAAGATTTAGAAGTATCTGTATGGTGAAAGTGGCCCTGGATTTCTGGATAAAACATTTAAAGGACAAAAACTATACTACTTCTTTCTTTTTCAACCTTGAGCCAACTTTCCTAGTGTGGAGGCCGGATATATTGTTTTAATGACTTGGCTTCAAGTTCTCATGTCTTAATTGGTAATAAACTTTAAAGTTAGTGCCAACTTTCAACCATGTATCTTTATTTAATAAAAAAATAGTAGTACAGTTAACTTTTGCATTGCTCGTGATGGCTATTTGAAGAATCTTTTTCTAGTCTGTGGGAATTGGAATATGGATTATTCCATGCACCAACATAAAACAGACGACATCAGCATAAGCTGTGGAATGATGCATGGAAAGATGATATGTGGCTTGCAGGATTTGTCAGAGTTATATCCTATAGCTCAGTCTCTGCCCCAATATACAGACTAAGAAAATGGCTGACATATGGCCCCTGGCATCTCTGTCTCAGGCTTTGGACTTAATGGTAACTTAACAGTTACTCAAATAGGCAGTAAATGAAGAAGAGCTGTAAGTTTTCCAGGGTTTCTGTTGGATGGGTGACCGTGAGTTGAAAGGCTCAAAAACAGCTGCATTTGCACGGGTCACATGCCGTGACATTTCTTGCTGTGGCCACCATAGTATGTTTCAGCTACCCTGTGGTGTTCACCCAAACGATCCCATTTAAACAGGAAACTTGTGGGACAGTTGCAGTGTACATAATTGTGGGATAGCACTGTACTATACTCCTGCTAGCAGGACTCTAAATTTATCTGAAGTTTTGGAAGATGCTGAACTCCATAGCTCATCACAATTGGATACAGCTTTTAGCAAGAAGCACTTGCTTTTCATTAGCTACAGTAAATACCTTTGCCCCCGAAAAAAATTGAAAAAGATAAGATGTTTATCTAATATCTAAGGAAAATAAACTTCTGTCATCAAGAGTAATTTGGCTAACATGTTCAACAGTTAAATCCTAAGAAAATACTACCCCTGCAATACTGCCAATTACACTGAAAACTTGGGTTACATCTGAAGTTTAATTTAGCCCTGCCTTAGAGCAGATTTAACTAGTGTTTTGTATTCAACAAGGAATAGTCTAGATTTTATACTCATGACATTAAGGCGCTCTTGCACACATTTCTGACTTTTTACCTCTGCCCTATACTGGGCAAGTATCCATTGTGTAGAATTTAACTTGATGATGATGAATGCTTCTGTTTTGTAACTTGTCTAACATAGACATGTCATGTCTCCATCCAAGCTGGTGAAATAGACCCAGTTGTTTGCCAAGTGGTTTACAACAAAACCATGGAACAGGGATTGGCAACCTTTGGCATGTGGCCAGCCAGGGTAAGCCCTGGCGTTTACCTGCCGCATCCACAGGTTCGGCCGATTGCGGCTCCCACTGGCCGCGATTCGCCGCTCCAAGCCAATGGGGGTGGTGGGAAGCGGCGACCAGCACATCCCTCAGCCTGCACCGCTTCCCGCAGCCCCCATTGGCCTGCAGCGGTGAACCGCAGCCAGTGGGAGCCGCAATCGGCCGAACCTGCGGATGCGGCTGGTGAACAAACTGGCCCGGCCCACCAGGATGCTTACCCTGGCAAGCCGCGTGCCAAAGGTTGCCGATCCCTGCCATAGAACCTTGTTTGTTTTCACATCAGCAAATCTGAAAATTTGAAAAAAAGTTTTTTGCTGTTTGTGTCATCAGGTTTGCAGTGGGAAATATACTTTTTGAGTATAGTAAAATGTCATTTTGCACCATAAAAGAACTGGGAAAGTTGTTATTATTGTATGCAAAATTTTCAAAAGCACCCACTGATTTAGGAACATATGTCCCATTTTCAAAAGTGACTCAAATGCATAGATTCCAAGGTCAGAAGGGAACAATCTGATCATCCACTCTGACCTCCTGTATAGCACAGGCCATAAAACTTCCTCAATATAATTCTCCTTGTTAAACTAAATAGATTGAGCTCCTTGAGTCTATCACTATAAGGCATGCTTTCTAATCCTCTAAGCATTCTTGTGACTCCTCTATGAACCCTCTCCAATTTATCAACATCCTTCTTCAATTGTGAGCACCAGAACTGGTCACAGAATTCCAGCAGTGGTTGCACATATGCCAAATACAGAAGTAAAATAATTTCCCTACTCCTACTTGAGATTCCCCGGTTTATGCATTCCTGGATTGCATTAGCTCTTTTGGCCACAGCATAAAACTGGGAACTCATGTTCAATTGATTATCCACCATGACCCCCAAATCTTTTTCAGAGTCACTGCTTCTCAGAATAGAGTCCCCCATCCTGTAAGCATAAAATACATTCTTTGTTCCTAGAGGTATACATTTACCTGTATTAAAATGCATATTGTTTGCTTGTGCCCAAATCACTCTGAATCTAAGACCTGTCCTCTTCATTATTTACCACTCCCACAATTTTTGTGTCACCTGAAAACTTCATCAGTGATGATTTTATGTTTTCTTGCAGATCATGGATAAAAATATTACATAGCATAGGATCAAGAACCGATCCCTGTGGGACTCCACTGGAAACAGACCTACTTAATGATGATCCCCTTTTTACAGTTTGAGATCTATCAGTTAGCAAGCTTTTACTCCATTCAATGTGTGTCATGTTAATTTTGTATCATTCTAGTTTTTTATCAAAATGTCCTGTGGTACCAAAATGCTTTATAGAAGTCTAAGTATATTATGTCAATACTATTACCTTTAGCAACCAAACATGTAATTTCATAAAGAAAATATAGCAAGTTAGTTTAGAGAGACAAGTTTGTAAAATTAATATCTTTTATTGGATTAACTTCTGTTGGAGAGAGAGAAACTTTTGAGATTATATAGATCTCTTCTTCAGGTCTGGGAAATGTATATAGAGTGTCACAGCTATGTGTAAGCTCAAAAGCTTGTCTTTCGCACAAAGAGAAGTTGGTCCGATAAAAGATTTTACCTCACCCATCTTGTTTCTCTAACAACCTCGGACCGACACGGCTACGACAATACTGCATACATCAAGTTAGTTTGACAGGATCTATTTTTCATAAACCCATGTTCATTTAATTACATTACTTTTCTTTCTTATTCATTAAGTCCTGTATCAACCGCTCTTTTATCTTGCCTTTATCAGACTGACAGGCCTATAATTACCCAGGTCATCCCATAAAGCCTTTTTAAAAATTGACACGCCATTAGCTTTCTTCCAGTCTTCAGGAATTTCCCAAGATTTATTGGAGACTGAGATGCTTAGGAGCTTAACTCTCATTGAAAGTTCTCTTAGCCCTGCTCTACACTGGGGGAGGCGGGGATAGGGGGATTGATCTAAGTTACTTAGATTGACTTACCGTGGTGTCTTCACCGCAGTGAGTCGACTGCTGCCGCTCCCCTCTCGTGGCGCTGGAGTACAGGAGTCGATGGGAGAGCGCTCGGGGGTTGATTTATCTAGACACGATAACTCGATCCCCGCTGGATCGATCGCTGCCCACCGATCCGGCGGGTAGTGTAGACATACCCTTAGTGCTTAAGGACCAGATTTTCAAAGATATTTGGGCAGTTAAAGAGGTAAACTGGTGCCTAGTAGGATTTTCAGAAAACACTGAAGCAGCTTAAATGCTTAATTGCAATGGGACTTTGGTGCCTAAGCAGGTTAGGTGCTTTTTACAATCCCAGTAGGTGCCTAAATACTTCACTTTAAAAACCTGACCCTACATAACTTTTGAAAAGGGGAGTTATACACTTTTGCATTTTTTTACCCTCAATGTGTTTAATTGTAGGCCTTACTATTCTAGATATGCTGTATGAATTCACATGTTTAGCTTAAAGGCACTGTTTACAAGCAGAGAATAGCTGAGAGTTGACTCTTGTAAGAAACGTTAGAGACTGAATTAGGATTTGACACTCATTTGTTTCTCTCCCATTTTATCTTCTCTTCGTGTATCTTGCCTTTTCTTTCATTGAAAGAAAATATAATAATAAAGAAAAGAGATCAGATGACTACCCCCATTTTTGTTCCCTATTCCTATTGTTTTCCACCCTGGCATTCTTTCCCCTGCATTCTCTTATTTTTCTCCTAACCCTTTCCCAGTTCTCTCTCCCTGCTTCACTTTCCTCCAGTTTGGTATTCATCTCTTAGCTTTGCCCCTCCTCCAAGTTGAATAAGTTAGTGCCCTCTTATTTTCCAGAAACAGATGTCTTTTTCTTTTAAGAAAGAACTGACACTGACTGGAATTTTGTCAAACTGCGTGAAGATTAGTTTCTTTGAAGCCTGGTCCATGTTTGAATCCAAGCTGCCAGGTGTGAAAGTCCAGCATTTTAGTCCATGGTGACACCTCTTGTAGAACCGTGTTATTATTGGTTTATTTTTAATAGTTAAATTAGTGCAGTTAAAATTGGGTAAGATGTTGAGACATTTAAAATTTCATCAAGCATTATGCAAACTGCAACTGGTTGCAGATTCAGCTCAAGGACTATTTTTCAAATTTACTTTTGTCTTGTTTTTTTTAAATTGTATATATTCCCCTTGTTCATATTAACATCATCATACAGGTGTACTGGGCCATCTTCTGCTTGTTAGCAGTGGAGACATGGGACATGAGAATTGTTATAATGAAGAACAGACCATTCCATTTAGTTCAGAAGTCAGTCTTTCTGACTTTAGCCAATGCTGGATGCCTCATAGGTGTAGTTGTATGCTATGGAGAGTAAAGTTTTCATGATCCAAGCTATTTGTCAGTTTATGAAAAGCACTTTATAAGAGCTAGATATTATTATGATGCTTTGACAATGAAGAGATACTGGCCCAGCAGATGTAGAGAGGGGTGTAAATCAGTGCTGAATTTCCCCATCATATTCCAGGAGACACTGGCCAATGCAGGTCATAAAATACATGAATATAAAAAGTCATCTCTTTGAGGAAAAAATGCTTTCAAATAATGGATTTACTTGGCAAGTCAGAAAATAACCAGCCTTAAACTGATACATTAAATGGGGATATAAGTTCCATTCTGATTTTACATAAATTACCATTATGAAGGGTTGTTATATATGCATTACTTATTATGAGGTGTATCTCATTTAATATTGTTAAAGTGTTAAAAATTTTAAAAATTCTTATTTAAAGACAAAAAAAGTAATTGAGGTGTTAATAAATTAGAATAACTTGCCTGGTTGTGAGGGCTTGATTAGCAAAACAGGCAATTATAGAAGAATAGTCTTTACCCTGTTACCAAAAGTAACAAGGTGATATTGTAGCTCTTAGAATGTTACTGAACATATAACACCAGCGGAATTTGTCTGAATATAATACAATCACTTCACTATTGGTATGTAATTCAATGATGATGGAACGTCTGATGTCGAGAGCCAAATTGTTGCTAACATTGTAATATAATCTCAGATATTGTGTTTAGCAGTTTACAGTCATTAACACTTTAGTGTACTTGTGATTGAAGGTTCTAATTTCATGGCTGTGAGAAAATGCATGATTTATCTAAATATATTAATTATATTTATATGTTATGGGTACAGAAATCTTTGCTTTAAGTGCTTTTCACATGAAGGTCCAAGATAAATATTTTTCTAAAGGCAAGTGGTGTGATTTAATCAGAGATGAAAACTGCCTATTAGATCATCTAATGTATACCCCTGCCAATTCAGGATTTTTCCTTACAGTACATTTTCTACTGTTTTGTCCATCCAGTTTTAAATTATTCAAGCAATAGGGATTCCACCACTTCTCACGAGAGGCCATTCCACAGTCTAATAAATCTCAGGACTAAGAGCTATTTCTTGATACTTGGCATGAAATTAAGAAAATTAAAATTTAGGCCATGATTCCTAGCTAGTTCCCCTTGTTCTATGCAAGGGAGGGGATTCTATGCCACACCTCTAAGGGGCACAGCACAGATCTTGCTCCTCAGGGTGTGGGGGAGCCAAGGTAACTTTAAGCCATCTTTGCACCCTTATGATCCTGGGCTACTCTGGGGGCTGGAAAGGTCCCCGACATAATTTAGATAGCTTTGAGGCCTGTCTAAATTATGGCAGGACAACCTGGGGAGACTATATACCATAGCACTGCTTGTAATTTCTCTATTGCTGCTTAATGTGGCCTCACATCTGCCCCACCCTCTAATACAAGGGTTTACAATGGGCTCCTTGGCTGTCTTCCATAGTACCTGCACTGGGGGAATACTCCTACAGCCACTAACAGAGATTTAGGGCCCCCTTTATGCTGCTATAGTTTTTTAATATGGAACAAAGGGGCCTGAACAAGGTTGAGAATTTCAGCTAAGACTCCATTCCCTTTATGATGTTTATGCCCTTGAATACCTACATCCAGTTATATCTTTGCTTAATTATCATTTAGCAGAAACAAGTCCCTTTCATCTTTCCTCATAGATCAATACCTTCCATCTCAATTATCTGTCTTGCTCACTTCTGAATTCTAACCAACTCATAGACCGAGTGAGAATCAGAGTCAGAAAGGTTAAAAACAAGAGAATAAAATGAGAAAACCTGGCACAACGGTCCAAAAAAGCAGAAGTAGAACATAGAGAAATGTTATTGGACCATACCATCAAAAGTATTTCATTTAATTTATTTGAGAAAATGAACCTCAGCTGAAAACTAGGACAACCACATTTTCTTTCCAGTGAATTTACTTTGAATTCTTAGCTGTCTGCATACATGTAATCAGAATGTTTTCCCTAGTCTCAATTCCAGACCATGCTGACCTTCCAGTCTAGAAAGTGGTATTGTGCCAGAATGCATGATGTGTTTGATGATGAAGACAAAATAGATAAACAGAACTACATCTAGTCTAGAAAACTGGTTTCTAAAAGGCTTTTACCTCATCCACATGACTACAGAAAGCATGTTATTTTAAAATGGATTCAGCAAACAGACATTTGTAAGGTCTAGTGGGCCAAACACTAGGGCCTTGTTCCAGGAAATGAAATTTAAATTGCTTGAGATGGAAATTTTTCTAAGCACGCTGCTTCAGGCTTTTTTCCTCCAGACGCCATGTCACCTTATCAGTTTAAACGATTTACTGAGATTAATAAGAGTAATATTGAAATTTTGTTAGCAGTATAATCATGGATAAAGAAAAAATGATATTTGAGTGGGGAATTTGGAAAAGAAGGACAAACTAGTAAAACAGAGTCAGCTGATCAGGAATTTGATGAATTAGATCTAAAGTTACTAATGTTGAGGAACAATGCCAGTCATTGACCATTAAGTCAACATCCTACAGGATATGGTTAATGCAGTAACTAATGATAATGTATCACTTGATTTTAAAGGTGAATCCTTGGGAGAATATTTTAAAATAGATATTTGACAGGTCTCTGATTGCCTCCTTTAACGGAAGGAACTGACTCAAAATCATGTGAGAATATATAATTACATGAGTTTTTTATAATCAGAATCAGAAATGGAACTTAAGCTCGATGCAGTAGATAAGATTTCTATTTCTAATGTTCATATGAAGCAAGATTTGCCTGTGGCTAAGCTGACTAGTGATTCTTCTCCTGTCAAGGCAGATATGAAACGTGTTTTTGGATTCCAGTTAAAAAAGACTGCATTTAATTTGTAGTAAAATACCACAGTAGTGTTTCAAGGTCTACCTTTTCACTGATAGATGCAGATTTATACAATTAAAAAGCAAATGAGCAGATTGATTGGTTTATAGCCTGATAA
Organism: Trachemys scripta elegans; assembly: GCF_013100865.1. Classification (NCBI taxonomy): domain Eukaryota; kingdom Metazoa; phylum Chordata; order Testudines; family Emydidae; genus Trachemys; species Trachemys scripta. Next base: position 160,308,276 of record NC_048300.1, read on the forward strand.
ACTGGTGATTCATGTTGAGAAGAAAACATACCATTTTATGGATTATGATGCTGCTAAAAGATTTGGTCAGCAATTAGCTGCACACAATCTATTATAGATGGATTATTATCTTTCTAGCAGATGATTTGTTCAGCAAGATGAACAAAGAACAGACTGGAAAGCAGACTCTGATACTGCCACTTAGAACACCCGGTGGTGCTTTTTAAAATTATATGACAGTTTTTGATATACAGGTTGGAGAACTTTTTTCTTTAGTTTTGTTTTCTTAAATCTCTCTTTGGTTCTTTCTGGAAATTACTGGAAAAGATATTATAACTCTAATATGAATTTTGTAAAAAGTTTTCAAGAGCCTCCAATTCAATTTATTAAATAGTATTTAATGGGATATAGTCAAAGGAAGCCACTTTAGTGAACAAAAATTGATGTATCTATTACTCTGTCTATGCACAGGTAGGCAAGGTGCTCATCTGTAGTGAGTGACTGGCAGTATGATTGACAGACATGTAGTTTTCTAGAAACTCTGATTAACATGAATTAACCTTTGTGGGACAGTATCTGCTAGTTATAAAAGATGGAGAACTTTTCTTTTTTCTCATATGGATTAAGAACAAAACTGAAAATGACCAAAAATTAGATACAAAAACCTACATTAATGCAATATTAAGGATGCACAGTTATGGCACATGCAACTCAGGAACTGACAAAAGTTATGATGGAATGCACAACTACAGCTCTGTCCTGTTTGCACTGCAATACCATATAATTACACAGGTTATTAGCTCCATAATGTGTTTCTCAAGTTATAGAAAAAATACCATACTGTATTAACTGAGAAGTAGCATGTTATCATAACCAAAGACAGAATTGCAAATCTGTGTATGGAGCAGAGTTGGTGTGTGTATTCAACTTTAACTTTTCATTTCCTGATTTGTGTGTTTAACTGCTGCATTTATATAGTTTTTTCTATCTTCAGAATATAATTTCTTAAATTAAATTGCCATGGCAGCTTTAATACCAGAAATGGTAGACCTTCAGTTTTGTATCTCATCTGAGGAGGCCAAAAGCCTCTCAGAATTGGTAAGACAACTCCCACCTGTTTATGCTCTCTGTATGGTGTGTATATATATCTCCTCAATATATGTTCCATTCTATATGCATCCGAAGAAGTGGGCTGTAGTCCACGAAAGCTTATGCTCTAATAAATTTGTTAGTCTCTAAGGTGCCACAAGTACTCCTGTTCTTTTTTTGAAAAAAAGTCAATGTTTCTATTTACATTAGAACTGGGAAAGCCTCTCATTCCTAACGCTCTTACCTTTAAAAAAAATAAACATAAAATCTTACATTTTGGCCCTAACCTTATTTGGAAATCTTTGTAATACATATTTGTTTATTTCCTTGTTTGTAAGCCAGTAATAATGATGATAGTAATCATTAGCTGCTGCTATAGAGCTTGAAGGGCACATGCAGGAGCTCAGGTTTTTTTTTTTTTTTTTTTTTTAAATGAGTCACCTGACCATGTTCTTTAGTAGAGAGGAAGACAAAGAATCATCTTTAGAGAAGGCAGGTCTAATTTACAGTGGCTCTACTTATTACAAATGTGTAGCCAAATATACTGCAACAAGTAAACCTCTCTCTGCAAATATTCTGCTTGCACTCTTAAAAAAAGGTTAACACATGTACTGTACTTTTTTCTTGAGGGAAACAGATGTCAGGAACTAGGTACCTTACTGCTGCCATAAATGTCCTCTCCCTGAAACCTTTGTTTATTCCTCTTGCACAATTTCTCACTTCCTTTTCATTCTCTCTTTGACATAAATTTTTCTTTGAGTTCAGAATCTTAAGTTGAAATAATATGTTCTTGGGAAGTAAGACATGCTGTTAATAAGTATACCATTATTAGACAAGCAAGTCTATCACTAACATATGAATGGCTGTGGAGCAGAGGAGAGGCTTAAATCAGAAGGACTAAGGGTGTTTGGAAGGCTGGATTACTGTCTAATGCCTAAAACTTTTTTTAAAAGGCATTGCTTTAAACAAGTTATTAAGCACAATGAACTTTTTTCTTTAAGCATAGCTGTTTTCCTATTTTCCAACAGCATTCAGGACTCTTTCATATTCAACTGATTTTATACTTGACCTCCTCCGTGCCCCCCCCTCCCCAAATAAAAATAAAAAAAGACAAAATCCCACAGGAGAGGCAACTGGGAATCAAGGGACATTTTTCTTTGAGGATAGGGGAGATCAGAGCATATTCTACTTAGAGAGGAAGCAACCAGTCAAAGGTTAATTTAGGAAGGAATGGGGTCACAGGGAATTTGAAGAGATTAAGAGAAAAAAGCAGGTGAGAGGCTCCAGTTTTGGAGACAGAGAAGAAAGTTGAGAGAACTGGTAGGTGAGGTCCCATGGGAAGAAAATCTGAGGTATAAGGGAATTCAGGAGGAGTCAGTGTTTCTCAAGGAGACAATATTAAAGGCACAATTGCAAACTATCCCAATGCAAAGAAGGAAGGAGGGAAGTGTCTAATATCCACCAGAAGCAATTTAATGACCTGAAAATCAAAAAGCACGCCTCTGATAAGTGGAAACATGGATGATTTGCAATGGAGGAATAAAAAAGAATACCACAAGCATGTAGGGACAAAATTAGAAAGGTTGAGGCACAAAATGAGTTACACCTAGCAAAGGACATAAAAGGCAATAAGTGGAGATTCTTTAAATACATTAGAAGCAAGAAAAAGATGAAAGAACGTGGAGGCCCTCTACTTAGCGGGGAAGGAGAGCTAATAACTGATAATATGAAGAAGCTGAGGTGTTTAATGCCTATTCTGTTCAGTCTAGGGAACCTAAGGAACTAGCTGAAGCAATCTTGGAATGATTAGCAATTATCTTCGAGAACTCAAGGAGGATGGGCGAGGTCCCAGAGGACTGGAGAAGGCTAAGTATAGTACCGATCATTCAAAAGGGAACAAAGAGGACCTGTGGTATTATAGACCAGTAAGCCTAACTTCAATACCTGGAAAGATACTGGAACAAATTATTACATGATGCATTTTTAAGCACTTAGATGATACCAGGGTTATAAGGACTAGCCAGCCTGGATCTATCAAGAAAAAACCATGCCAAAGCAATCCAGTTTCCGTCTTTGACAATGTTATTGGCCTGGTGGATGGGGTGGAGAGGAGAGCAGTAGACTTGATATATTTTGATTTTAGTAAGGCATTTGAAGGTAACACATGACACTCTAATAGGCAATTTAGGTAGTCTAGATGAAATTTCTATAAAGTGGATGCACAACTGATTGAAAGGCCATACTCAAAGAGTAGTTATCAGTGGTTTGCTGTCAAATTTGGAGGGCATATTTAGTAAGGTCTGCAGGGGTCAGTCCTGGGTCTGGTACTATTCAATATTTTCATTAATGAGTTGTTTATCTTATTTAATGTTATTTCAACTTGACTGGAGAGTATGCTTGTAAAATTTGCAGATGACACCACACTGGGAGGGGTTGCAAGCACTTTGGAAGACAGGATTAGAACTGAAAATGACCTTGACAAATTAGAGAATTGGTCTAAAAACCAATATGAAATGTAATAAATACAAGTGAAAAGTACTATTCTTAAGGAGGAAAAAACAAACACACCGTTACAAAATAAGGAATAATTGGCTAAGTGATAGTAATGCTGAAAAGGATCTGGGGGTTGCAGTGTATCACACACAATGAGTTAACAATGTGATGCAGTTGCACAAAAGGCTAATATCATTCTGGGGTATATTAACAGGAATGTTGTATTTAAGACATTAGAGTGGGACAGTTACCTCTCCTCAGCACTGTTGAGACCGCAGCTGGAGTACTGTGTCCAATTCTGGGTGCCAGACTTTGGGAAAGATATGAATAAATGTAATAAGGAAATACAAAGTATGCTGGAAACGGGGATAATTGAAGAGTCAGACAGTCCTTGGGCCTTACTAGTTGTTATGGTTCCTAAGAAGGATAGGAATACAAGGTTGTGTGTTGATTACAGAAAACTTAATACTGTCACAGTACCTGATGCATATCCCATGCTCAGAATTGATGGCACGTTAGATACTTTAGGCCAGGGGAAATATCTAATTACTCTAAACTTCATGAAGGGATACTAGCAAATCCCTTTAGACAGCGAAGTACAGAAAAATAATCCACTTTCAGTACTGATTTGGGATTTTATGAGTTGAATGTGTTGCCTTTTGATTAATGTAGGAGCCACCTTTCAAAGGCTCTTTAATCAAGTGTTAAAGAGTTACAAGACTTTGCACAGGCTTATATTGACGACATTGCAATATTTAGCAATTCTTGGTCAGATCATAAAAACCACTTGAGAATAGTGTTGACAAGACTCAGAGATGCGGGTCTCACTGTAAAAGTGTCAAAACCTGGAGGAGCCAAAAGGTCTTTTTTTGGTAGGGTAGGTGATGACCAAATTTCTCCTGATCCCTTGAAAGTACAAATCTATTGTTAACTGGCCTTTCCCCCAAACTAAAAAGCAAGGCAAACCTTTCATAGGCTTGGCTACCTATTACCGCTTATTTGTACATGGCTTCAGTGCCATCACACAAGTTGGTGTGTGTACACTATTCCCTTGGGGACAGCAGACGTGGTATTTCAGATGAGAGTGTTCAGTGGAGAAAGGGCTGGACATGACAGAGGAATGCTTCAAAGGGGCTCAGGGATTGGGGTGCACCTATTGTTAACCTGCACGGCAAAGTTAGGGCTGAAAGTAGCCTTCCAAACAATCTCTTCTGGGTAACAGGCTAGTGGTGTCAGCAGTCTGACACCCAGGGTATGTCTTCACTACCCGCCGTATCGGTGGGGAGCAATCGATTTATCCGGGATCGATATATCGCGTCTCGTTAAGACGCGATATATCGATCCCCGAATGCACTCACCATCGACTCCGGAACTCCACCAGAGCGAGCGGCGGTAGCGCAGTTGACGGGGGAGCGCGGCCGTCCATCCCACGCCGTCTGGACCCCAGGTAATTCGATCCAAGATACTTCGACTTCAGCTACGCTATTTGCGTAGCTGAAGTTGTGTATCTTGGATCAATTCCCCTTCCCCCCCCCCCCCCCCCCCCCGCAGTGTAGACCAGCCCCAAGTTAAACAGAAACAAGTCTCTCATGTGCTGGAGGCACAGTCCTGGATACCCTGAGAACCATCACAGTCGGGCAAGTAGTAATGGGCTTAATCTGCAGCAAGAGAGATTTTACGTTAGATGTTAGGAAAATCCTTTTTACTATAAAGGGTAGTTAAATTCTGGAATAGGCTTCCAGGGGAGGTTGTGGAATCCCCATAATTGGAGGTTTTTAAGAACCAATTGCACAAACACCCTCAGGGATGGTCTAGATTTACTTGGTTCTGCCTCATTGAAGAGGGCTGGAATTGATGACCTCTTGAGGTCCCCTCCAGCACTATGATTTTATGAAGGAAGAAGACTGTGAAGGTCTTCGAAAAACTCAGTAGGATTCTGTCTGAAGAGGGAGAGTAAAATGTGGCAACAAATAAATGTCAGGTACTGAGGGCATGAGTCACTCAGATGAATCGAGACCAAAGAGTGATTTTGTTACTCTCTTTTGTAACTAATGCTCCATGGCATTACACCAATACAATATGACCAATTTGAGACTGGCACAATATACATTTCTAAATAAATAATTTTCCAGAATAAATGTATTTGAAAAAAAATTACTTCTTATTTATATGCTTAACAAAAAGAGGCAGGTTGCAGTAAACTTAAAGTTATTCAGAATGTCTTGGCTTTTTAAAATAAGCTCATTATTTTGCACAATAAGTTTAGCAAATTTCATAGGAAATACATCACATACAAGTGCATCCTACATTGATAAGCTTGGATAATAAGATGATGGGCATGGTATAAAAACCTAGATAAACAAACTGATAGGAAGTTACTGCTTACTTCAGAAAGGATTTAGAGTTGGCTTGATTTAACTATGGGTCACGAAGAAAATACATTCATTAATTTCAGCTCATTGCAACAAAATATTTGGCATTCCTTTCTCTTAGGGGGAACAAATAAGACTGCAGACTAGATGGCATGATTATCAGTGGACTAGTTAGTATTCAAAACCCTATTACTGTTTTTAATTTTGTGATTTTATTAATATTGTCCTTGTTTGCATTTGTTTCTGAGAAACATTCAAAAAAAAAGGAAGGAAAGAAAATATTTTGGCATCATCAAATGAAATTATTATAGACTAATAATATTAAAAGGACCCAAGAATCAAAGATGAGGTCCTAGCAGAAAAGTATCAAAATGGCTAAAATTCAGGTACCAGCAATCTACAAAAAGATTTTTATGATTTTAAAATTTATTACAAGATTTCAGATCTCTTATTTGCATCTAGAACTTTATTCTGAAGTTTAATTCTCTCATATTACAACAATTCTTTAAATTATTCAGGAATGTTAAATATTACTATAATAGTGAATAGCACTTGTGCCTCATCATCATACCCTGGTTTCTTATTCTATCCCTCAGATTTAGTCTCACGGCAAAAACTTGAACTAAAAAAAGCATTAAAATGACAATTCACTCTCCTACAAAATTAACAACCTTAAAATGAGATGGAGGCAAAAATCTGCAAATATAGACTAAGACAGAATCAACATTTTCTTATATTACTTCAAAAACTTTTATGCTTCCTTTAGTATCAAAGATCTCACAGAAGTGCCCCTCTACTTGCCTGTCAAACAGAAGCTGTGCAGCTGTATATAAAATGATAATTGGAAAGATAATATTAGTGGTCTTGCTTTTAATGCAGTCTACTCATATAGTGTAAGAAATAAAAACAGAACTGGTAGAGTAAGGGAAATTACTGTTTCCCAAGAAAGGAAATTGCCTGAAGCACATCTGGCAAAAAGGTTTAAATGCTTAATTTTGGCAAAATATACATTTCGCTCCTTTTTATAAGGTGAGTTCTGTAAAGCGAATGGTTTTTTTTTAAAGGGGGAAATATCTAATTTTTACTTTAAATATACTGGGCAGTATTTGCTATTTTATGTCAAACACTGTATACACTTAACTAAAAGGCAATCAGGAAATTGCAGACTAAGCATCATAATTTCAGTTTGGATAATACATTGTACTGTACATTCAAACAGGCCCCATCATCTATAAAGCACCACCAAAGGGAGATGACCATAACAAAAGTATTGAAAGGCAACTACAACTAATATGAACTATAATAAACCTTTTATTGAATTTTGTATTGAAATATACAAAACCCCGTGCCAAGTTATTCATAATCCTCCTACTTTAATATGTCTGACAAACTTACAATGGGATGTTTCCTCTCACTGTTGATAGGATGCAGATCAGCCTGTCATTCAGCAGTTGTGTAATAAGCCCTGCCCTCCAAATGAGAAGCCAGACATGTTCCAACTCCTCAGAGATACAGTAACAATGCAGCATTCAGAATTTCTCCTACTCACCGGAACTTTTGAGGACAAAAATTTATTTAAACTTTCCTTACATTTCACACTAATTTTCCAAATTCAGCTTCTTCCCATTTCCATTCCCCTTGAGCTATGGCTAGTTTGGCTTTGCAGGAGATAATTACTTTGGAGGCACAACTTTCCCTCCTCTGCTGGGAAAGCTGCTCCCAAGTGGATGACAAGGGCAAACCATGTTCAAAAAGATGCGCCAAATGCAGCAACTTTTCCAACATAGGGTTAAAGAGCAGTTATGCTCATTTTGTTGGCAGGATGCCTCACTTTCAGCTTCCTACACATGGTGGGAAAAGCTAAGATCCCTGCAGCAAAGTAGAGAGTAAGTTGAGACAGATGTCGAGACAGCAAAGTCCTCACTGATATACCTGAGGGGGACATTCAACTCACTTCACCACCAGACAGCGTGTATCAGACAGTAAAGAAGAGCAGTCTCTCCCTGTGCAGGAGCACTAAACTAATCCTCCACACACAGAAGGTTAGTCACAGCAGTGCACCTAGCCACAGATCTCAGAAGAGGCTGCTGTGAAGCTATTGACTTGCCCACTGCTTCCACATGGGTTCCAGCCAGCATTCCTGGAGAAAGATTTCTGTACTCTCCACACTACTCCCGAATGCCACTGCAACAATTAGGAGCCACACATTCAACGGAAATGCTAAATTGGTTGATCTTTCCAACATTCAAACCACTTGATTTCTTTCCTGTGGAGGTCCAAGCTATATCAAGAATTATTAGCCAATCTTGCTCTTGGCCCCTCTACCCTCAAACAGCCTCTCAGAGTCACACTCCTGCAGTTCCCAACACAGAAGCAGGTTCAACCCTCAAAAGCCAGGGCTACAGTGTGATGGTTCTCAGGGTACCCATAACTGTGATTCATCTTGTTACTTCCTTGACTTTAGTGAGAGAGAGATTTGCTTGTGTTTAACGGTCAGTGCCCTAACATCACCAGCCTGTTAGCCACCCAACCACTCTCAACTGGGCTGTGCCAGCCCTTACTTTGCCTTGAAAGAAATAGGTGTAACCCCAGTCCCTGAGCTCATTTGAAGCATTCCCCTGTGGTGTCTAGCCCTTTATCCCCTGAACACTCACAGAAATACCAGGTCTGCTGTCCCTAAGGGAACAGTATACACACCCGCTTGTATAATTTAACTCAGAATCAGTAACACCTTTCCTAATATCACAGCACAGATATATTTATAGCGAAAACAAGGATAAAATTTATTACCAAAAAATTCATGATTCAAGATATTGTGAGTAAGAATAATAGGGAAAAAAAAGGTTACCGTTTAAAACAAACTCATAGCACGTTTTCTAGAGACTAAACTTAACAGGCTAATCTCATGTCTAAAGATGTTTATCTCACCAAAGCCTTTTGCAGCATCTTCAACCAAGGCTGGTTGTGATCCCATTTTCATGAATGTAAACTCACTGCCTGTTTACCTTCTAAGTGGAGGATCAATGGGTGTTTTCTTTACTTTATACTTGCATCCACAAAGTTCAGTCTGTACTGAGACAATATCACCCCATTGCTTGTTTTTCCTGTGTGCTCTTCCCTAGTGACTCTACACGGCTCTTCTGACTTTGTAATGCTTAATTTATATGCTGACAGAGAGAGAGGTGAATAAACATCTTTTGTCTGACAGAAAAGCTGTTATCTCTGCCATAATACAGACTTTAGAACTTCATTTTCAATATATATACATAACTCCTAGATAGTATCTGTACATACATTTCATAACAATATTAATGACCAGTGTGATGCTGGCTTTCAGTTAAGACCTCACATGACATTCTTTGGTGAACCAGAATCCGAATATTCTTGTAACCCTCTTGCCAGTTGGCATTGAGGGGTTACCTGATCACATCCAGTCCCTTCTCAAAAACCCAGATGAACTGAAGTGCAAATATGTTCTCAGTGACTTAGTCAACCAGTGTGTGGAGGGATGAATGCATCATCCTTAGTAAATCAGAGCTGCCACCTCATAACAGTTTTTCCAGATCAAGAGCTACTTTATAAATCCTCTCAGGAAAGGGTTCTTGGCCCCTCCTTGTCTGACAACTTCTCAAAGTCCCAGTCTCTTTGAGATAAAGGTGGCAGCACAGCTCTAGCAATCAAGAAGAAAACCTTTAACAGATCACACTGGTCAATGTTATCTTCCACTTCATTGTCGAACTGAAGCATGAAAACACACATAGGTCCCACCAAAAAGTGTAAGAAAAGTAAGAGAAATCTTCCAAGTATTCCTCACTAAGAAAAAGGAAACTTTCAGCACTGGAGCATGAAACAGAGGCAGAACCTCATGCAAGATATTTTCCTCTTCAGTATTTTTAAACTGAGTTATCAAGGGTCGTAAGTGCTTTGGAGAATACTTCCAGGGGAGAAGCCAGTCTAAGTAAAAATCTAAGTAAAAATGTGAAGTAAAAATCCCTTAAAAATGTAAAGGAAGATCTGCATCCAACTTAATTCAACTTTAATAATGCGAATGACCCAATTAATCTAATTTTGTCTGGTTAGACATCAAGATATTTTAAAAAATCTAAGAGAACAAATGTGATTGTGCAGACTCCCTGAAGATTGCCACAAGTAATATACAAATATATGGAGATATACCTATCTCCTAGAACTGGAAGGGACCCTGAAAAGTCATTGAGTCCAGCCCCCTGCCTTCACTAGCAGGACCAAGTACTGATTTAGCCCCAGATTCCTAAGTGGCCCCCTCAAGGATTGAACTCACAACCCTGGGTTTAGCAGGCCAATGCTCAAACCACTGAGCTATCCCTCCCCCCAAGTAATCTGATTTCTTGAAAAAGAAACTATTGTGCAAACAGAAGGATATTTTTGTTCAAAGAAACAGACAGAAAAGTAGAAACTTCTCTTCAGAGTTTTGTGGCTGCATCAACAAGTTTCAGGGCATCTGTCACATTTATTAGTTTTGGTAGAGCAACACCAAGCTGGACATATAATCTATGCATTCTCTTTATTTGCCAAAAACAAATGTTTCACTACTAGATTTATTTTACAGCAAATATCCTTCAACCTGTCTTTAGCTTCAGACAAACACCTCAATGAACTGGAATCCAAAGCACAGTTGCTGGCAAATACTCCCCAGAAAGCAAATTTGACATATTTGTTTTATATCTCATACAGCTGAAACTTAAATCAAGCACATTTTGTCCACTTTGGGGTTCTCCAGAAGTAAACTTTTTGGGTTGTCTTTAGATAAGGCAGTCACAAAAACATAAGGTGGAGTAAGAAATCTCAACCATCCAATGAGCAACACAGCAGAGAGCCTAATTCCTACAACTGGCTTTCACAGACTTTATACCGTTTCCATATCATTGAAAGTAAAACAGTGTTAATGTGCTTTGGCAGAGAAAGATATATAGGGAAACATGTAAAGATGCTTCTTATGATATATATTGCTTGTCCTATGGATAAATAGGGGACTTTGGTCTCCAGTGCGTATTATTTTGGAACCTTCTTTAGCACAACATTCACATAAAATTAAAAGCAATATTTAAGAAGAGGAGTCCAGTCTCTGTGTCCAGATCCAGGGAATTATAGGGCAATTTCTCCTCAAGAATCAGTTCCCCAGCATGATGGTTTCCAGAGCATATTTTCTACAGCAGACAATTTATTTTTCCAAGATTTTATGGGAATCAAACTCCTTCCTGGTCTTTCTTAGCTGTTTAGTAGTCTCATGCTTTTTGAAGTTAGCTGATCATTGCAGGACACAGAGTAATCCCTCTCCTCCCCATGTACGGCCCTGCACTATTAAATATTGCTTCATGATGTATTTTTCTTCACCTTCCACCACCACTATTGACCACAACCAGAGACGTGAGATTAGGCCAGTATGATCTAATATAGCAAATTCTATACTTCCATGTCATTTATTGACGAATTCTTACTGCTACTCTGTTTGAAACATTATCCCCTTTTGCCCAGCTGGGTGACTTTTGATTTATGAATATTTTTAAAATGAACATAATTTAAAATAGCCAGTTAATATACTTGACTAACATTTAAAAAACTGTTTATAAGCTTTGATATTCTCTTTTTACGTGATTTACATAAATTATTCTATTCTAATTACAGTATAATTTATTTATGCACAATATGTTCAGTTGAAGGCTCAATTCTTTAAAAAAAGAGCATTATTTCTTTCTGAAAGGGTAAGCTGAAGCCTACTTTTGTATGATTAGAAAAGTGTCTCCCTCCTTATTTATACAAACTATTAAACATAAGCCAAGCAATGCTTGGCTGAGACATTTCAAAAGAATTTTTCTTTAAGAGGAACAAACAAACAAAGGAAATTGTGTGTGTATAGTTTAAAATGATCACAACAAAAAATTTACAAGCTCACACTGAAAACATAGTTGGAGGCTATAAGAACTGATGTCTAGGAAATTCTTAATTAGAGTTGTGCTTAAGAAATTCACAGGGGTCCTGTAATGGATCAGTTTTTCAAGAGATTTAGTGCAGCATACCATACAGCATTCAGCAGTGTGCTCTGATCTTTCTGCTGCCTTGCAAGTGACCCCCCCTACAGGAAGATAACGGATAAGCCAGGAGGGAGGAGCAGTTTAGCTACACATGTCTGGCTACTCTTATCAACTTATCATATAAGGAAAGGAAAGTGATTGATTCAGATACCGAAGCTGTAAAATCTTGCCAAAAGACAAGCAGAAGAAAACATTAAAGCTTATTTTAAAAACTAACACAGAACTTGCAGCTGAGACAGGACTGTTTCTCTATTTGCATCTGACAGTTTAGGGCACAGCCGGAGAGAAGACAGCACTTTTTTTTTTTTACCAAGTTTGCAACGGGAAAGTAAAAAAAAAAAAAAAAAAAACAGCCCTCATTCAGAGTACTTTACACATGCCAGTAAAGCACTGAATTTCAGGGCAGGTCAACTAGATAATCTGGACTCTTGTTAATCATACTGAAAATAAAAAAACTTCAGTATTTTAGATTTGCTGGGTTATCATAGCAATTAAAATGTGGCTCGCTGTTTACTTTATTTTGAGCTGTAATCTTGTTTTAGCTTCAGGGTATAGCTCCTTTCGTAAAAGCATGGAAACTATCGGCAAGAAGCAGTATCAGGTTCAGCATGGGTCATGCAGCTATACCTTTCTATTGCCTGAGATGGACAACTGCCGCTCTTCTTCTAGCTCTTATGTGTCTAATGCAGTGCAGAGGGATGCACCACTAGATTATGATGATTCAGTACAAAGACTGCAACTACTTGAAAACATCATGGAAAACAACACTCAGTGGCTAATGAAGGTAAGACAATATCATTTCTATTCTAAACACAGGGTATGACTTACAGTAATATGTTTATATACTTTTACTAATGCTTCTTTTTCTACTTCTGTAAGTCTCTAATTTCACAAAATTGTCACCAAACTATGTATTTCCTAGGCTAAGTTTGCAAATTAAGAGGTTCAATCAAAAGCTCATTTTGAAGCCAGGGATCATTATACCACAAGTAGAAGGAGAAAGCTGCATTATTCTGCAAAACCTGTATGCTGTTTAGCTTGCAAGCAACTCAAATTTAATGACAACAGTTACTAGCAGTTATATATACTGGCTTCAGGCATATATGTGAAAAGTCATACATGAAACAGTGACAGTAATAGGAAAAACTTGATCAGCTAGTTATTTACAAACAACTGACAGTGGCTAGCTTATCTCATCTCTATTTAAAAGTGCCTACAGTTTATTTACATGGAATCATTTTCAGCACATTGTACAGAGATTTAAGTATGAGACTCAAGATTAGCAAGAATTCTGTGTCTAAATCTACAAATGCTACTTTGAATATCTCCAGGGACTGATTTGTAGTGAAATTAACCTAGGGAAATGACAATTTCAAGAAAGCTCCCCTAACTAAAGTCCTTTGAATCCTGCAACTCTTCCACTCAAATACAGAGTTTACAAAGGAAAAAGCAGAAACAAAATGTTGTCTACTAGTAAAGAAAGTCTCTGTCCTCATAATTCCTACAAAACAACCAGTTATAATTGAGGGAATACATTGTGTGCGCGCACACACAGATGCACATGTACACACATACCCCAAACAAGGCAATATTTATATATTTCTACATGAATAACGGAAAGGCAATTAAATAATTCACTGATAAACGTTATTAATGTTAACAGAGGATACAATTACATTCAATTCCACACAAACAAGTTACATTTTTACAGAAACTAATTCGGACATTCCCAAAATATTAAACAGTATGTTAAATTTTGACTTAAGCTTGAGTTACACCAGCAGATGTAACATTTTAATCTTAGTACAGGAAGAATAGTTTAGTTGCACAGTGTAGCTCTGATCCTGAATCATTTCACACTAGTATGCCTATATTCTAAGCAAAAAGTATTATGATGCTTTAACATAATCACCATAATATAATGCTGCAAATACTTCTCTTCATATGCTTCAATAACAGCATAAAAATGGTTCTGAATTGTAAACAAAAGTAGAAAATAGCTCATTACTAGTCCAGTATGTTAGTGACTTTCTTAAATATAAACAAACTTTTTTCTTTATTTTAACATGTGTAATGAATTATCATTATAAAATATTATTTTCTCATTAGGATTCACTTCCTCCCAGCAGGTACATAGATACACAGTATGATGTATCCTGTGAAACCAGCTAAGTGTATTTGCATGTGTAAAACACAACAGCCATATTTTCAAGATATAAAGCAATGTGTACTTTCATATATGAAAGTTGGCCTTGGACTCTGTCCATAATTTGGAAACTTGGATGATTCTATGCAGGCTCCTAAATCACAAGCCTTCTTTTAGGGGTTTAAGGTGCTTAATATTTTAGGCATCCCAGTTTGCAAATTACATCTTAAATGTCTAGCCATTAACTACTCTTTTGCTTTAACTTCCTATTTCATAAGAAAAAATATTTCCCTCAGTACATTCATATGTATTAATTTAGCAATATTTCCCATTGCAGTGTTAAAGACCAAAAGTAACAGATATGCAATGCAAGATAAAAATATACAAAGTAAAACAGTCTATTCAGTTGATAAGCCATTTCATAAAATAAATATTAAAGGCGCACTGAAGAATTCTGTGCTAAATGCCAGTTATTACAATATTGCATTTGCTTAATTAAGTGACATCAGGTAAAGCAAAAACCTATAAGATAATTCTATCACTCTTAGTCAAACTACTCTTTTTCCTGACAATCTCTAAAAAAGAATAGATAAGCAAATCCAAAACTGAGAATTCAAAAGGTAGGTTTTTTTTTTATTTTTTTTTTTTTTTATTAAAAGAGGACATAAATTGAAGTATTTCTTTGAGTTCTGCAAATGTTACCATAGTAGCTCACCGCTGATTTAGAACTGTTTCTTTCTACATTTAGCAGCTAAACATCCTGTAGAATGACTTACTGTTTACCTTTTCATTGCTTTAACACCTGCTCTTTATGTTTTCTGTTATATCTACAAAGAGCACCTCAGAAAATCAACTTCTGTTGAGACTCATTTTGCTAGTCCCACCTGGTCTAAGGGAATGTGAAAAGCAAACAGTACGCCTTAAAGTGCTTAACCTACCTTATTTGCTGTTTTTTCATTCTATCACATACCATACTACATGCTACTTCATTAATATTTCAGATTATTAATGAAAACTCTAATGATCAATTAGTATTTTAAATCATATCAAAAGTTTAATAGAACACGGACAGAAAATTGTAACAAATTCACTGCAATTTCTTCTTCTTTAGCAATTACATTGAACTTGAGAAAGGTATTAAGTCTTTTGTTCTTCTAAAATTATTTATTCAGGAAAGCATAGTTGAGACATGGCATCTTTTTATTTCTGAAGTGAAATTAAAATGATCTCAAATTGTCTCACAAGCGTCTAACGTAAATTAACTTTACAGGCTTTGTTCCAAGTGTATTGCACATCCTAAAACAATTTCACATTTCCCCCTTTAATACATTAACCAAAGGAAATGTTATGTTTCTGAATGAACACTGGACTGTATGAATGGAACAGCCTGGGAAACGTACACTGTATCTGGTTAACAGACAAACACAATGGGAAGACAATTAGTTGCACAGGACTGTTTTTGCTTTTGTGTAAATAAGAGGAGAATTTGGCCTATAATTGCCACACATTGTGTCTTCTTTCATGATACCATATTCTTTGCTGAGAACCATGCTAATAACTGATGTTATCACTGTAAATACATCTAAACCATTTAAAGTGATTTATAAACAGAGATACCTTTCTGATAACTGATGTTGATCATTAAATTAGAAGGAAACTGTGAATAAGGAATCAGATATCATCAAGCATCTAGTAATAGCCAAAAACTGGTGCTACAGTGGAAGGCAAAAAAGCCATAATGCACCTAACGCAACTATGCAATACTACACATTAATGGTATGTCTACACAGCAAAGAAAAACCAGCAACTGGCCCGTGCTAGCTGACTTGGGTTCACAGGGTTCGGGCTGCAAGGCTGTTTCATTACTGTGTAGACTTCTGGGCTCAGGCTGGAGCCTCGACTCTAGGACCCTGTAGGGTCCCAGAGCAATGAAACAGCCCCACAGCCTGAGCCCTGTGAGCCAGAGCTGGCTGGCAAGGACCAGCCACAGGTTTTTCTTTGCTGTATAGACATACCCAAAGGGAGCAATCCTTCTGGACATCCCCCATCCCAAAGGATCAGTTTACCTATTGTAATATGGCATTTGTTTATCCTATTTGTTTTGAAATGAATGAGTGGGGAGCCAAATAACCACGTATACATTTCAACTTTAAACCAGTTCAGGGGAAGAAGGTGGGGACAATCAAGATACACCACTAAAGTTTTAAATGTCCAGGCTTATGCAGTAGTTACTATTCCTATTATGGAATTAGTCAGTTAATGTTTTGTATTTTGCAGTATCCAACAGATGATTCTGACTCTCAAATCTAAGGACTACATTCCTTTCCTAAGTAACGCATCTGTTTTCACTTACACGTTTCCATCTACCAGTTACATATTTGTTAAGCAGAAGAGTACTGGCAGGACACAAAAAGAAAATACCTTTTTTCCCCCAGTTTGAGACATCAGCAGTGTATGCTTTGGGGCAAATTTTCCAAGCAACGATGCAATTTATTAATGTAAGTCATGTAGATAAATTCCAGAAAAAATGTTTTTAATTTGCATTCCCCCACAAGCTTAAAGCAAAGGCTAATGTCATTATTCTACAATTGCAAAATTCCAATTTTCAAGATGAAACAAGAATGAAATGTACGGCAAGATGAAACCAGCCAAACAGTAGCAGAATGTTTCTTGTGCAATTCTACAATTCAAAAATGAGACTGAGGATTTACCATCTGGCTCATGTTGTGCATCAACTAGTATCTCACTTTAGGCATATGGATAGTTGGAGCAGCAGGTGGGGGCTTTCCCAATTCATTCCCAACTGACATTTTTTCGGTTAAACTGCCCTTCTTCTTTCAAGTGCACATGTAGTAGCCAACCCTGGAGATGACTGAGCAGACAGTTTCCAGGACTAACGTCTCACTAAGATGCCTGCTTGCATACCCGCTTCACACATTCCATCCCGAGCCTGCCCTTGGAGTCTGAGCGCATAATCTCCATAAAGTTCCCATAGCCTTACATGCAGAAACAGTTACCTTTAAAAACTGGGTTTCTTTTTTAAAAGTACAATTATCTTACCACCGGTCCTCCTTTTGCATTTGTTTTTTTAAACATGTATGCAACTATGCAACAGACACATTAGTATCTATTTCTTTATAAAACTTACAGAGCAAAATAATCAGCAGCACTCATGTGATTACTACTTACACTGAAAACTCCTTTGCCCCAACTATAAACAAGTACTTTGTCAGGATTGAGCTCTGTATAACAGGGTCCATTCACAATCCACAATTCTAAACATTAATACTCTCAAGAGCTATACATATTATATATTATTTAGTATTACAGTATTTGGGGTTTTGAAAAGTTCACTGCATTTTTCCTTATTTGATTCACAACCACTCCTCACAGTAAATCATAACTGCTCAGTGAAGAGCGCAGAATACATACATTTTATTTGACAAGTTTTACCACACCTTTTATACAACAGCCTCATGCCACATTTATTGCTTTATTTTTTAATAGCTTTGGCTGAAAGCCAGTATAGGGTGCAATGAAATGCTACTTTCTGCATCATAGTCACATTATAGAATTGGACATATTACAAGGAGATAATGTGATTTAGAAGATACAGTCTCTGGATTAGTGTCAGGGTCTGCAACATTGGTGAATAACTTAACCTTTAGAGAAGGGATCATGAGAGTAACACGCCGCATAGCCCCATCAGCTCAAATAGAATCTGAATCAGCACCAAAGCCGTCAGATCAGCCCCTTCTGGCTGAGCAGGGGGGGAGGGGGGAAAGAAGAATTGAGGGAAAGAGAGAAAACCCTTCACAGGAGATGCTAATTTGTCAACATTGCTAATTAAATTATTGTGGCTGGCATTGCTGCTTCGCCCTGGCCTGGCATGCTAGAGCAGCAGAACAATTCCAAAACCATAGGTTTGAGGGAAGGGAAAGAAGATTGACAAAATGGGAAATGGAGTGTGTCCTATGCTTGTGTTAGGTGCCTGGTGGGATACCTGGTGATTAGGGATTCCTGGGTGACTTTGCAAAACAAATGCATCAGATGACACCTGTAAGTCCCTCATGATAATTAATTAATACCGGAAATAAAAAGTGAATAAAAGTAGCACCAGAGAATTTGACAGAAAATGTCACAAAAAAGCTACAAAGTGTAATCCTGTCAAATGAAGTTTTGCTTTTTAAAAGTCTGTTTTAATCCCTATAACCGTCTGCTTTAGCAGTGTGGAAACTATACTGTTAAATTTTACAGTAGAATGATTTAAGCTGATGCTCCTTCCTGCCAAATTGCTTGTCAATTGGGAAAATTATTGATCAACTTGGCTTTCTTTTTAATAGACTTATCTCACCCTGTGAAGGTATCTCCAGAGTACAAGAGAAAATAATCACATGTGCTCTTTAAGACAGGATGGAATGCTCTATTTGGTGCATCTCAAGTGCCTTACACTCCAAATAAACCTCACAGTGTTCAAGAGCACTTCAGATTACAAAATCCAGACCCATATTTTGTATCAAGATTCCACACCTAAATGGTTCTGCAAACACTCACAGTGTCAGTATTCAAATTGCCCAAGGAAACATGTCATATGCCATTGACTCCCTTCTTTAACAGCTTGCTTTCTGCATTTTCACCACATCACACCATAAACATATTACTCCAAATGCTTTTTGTCTTCATCTGCCTGTATAGCATGGCTAAGCTACAAATTAGGATACTGACAACAGATTTGAGTCAAACTGCATCCAGCAACTAGCATGGACAGGAATTAGTCTAGAGTTCTCTGACAGTGAATAGACTCCTCCGTCCCCCAAGAATTTATAGAATGTTGATTCTAGTATACTACTTAGGAATTATTATGTATTGATTTGGGAAGTCTATGAAGCTACAGGAGCTCTGTCTCGACACTGCTCCAAAAAGCCTCCAAATGTTTGTTAGCTTATTCCAAGGACTTCCAGCCCTACTGGGGCTCTAACCAAGCCTCCCTATCCTCAGTCATCTTCCTCTTCCCCAAAAACCTTGACTTTCTCTTACTTGCGCTCTCCTTTACAAGAGGCCTGGAAATGAGATATCCCTTCCCTAGATGGGTGACATTTGAAGAATATCTAAAAGGTACTTGTGATTCAGCAGTTGGCCTACTTCTTTCCAGACCAATGGACTTCAGAGATTCCTGCTGAAACCAAGTAATGTGAAATATCCTACTGTGACACCATCCCTTGATACCCTAGTGAAAATCATACCTTACAGTTGTAGGTTTCATATCATGTGCAGCTTGAGTACTGAACAGAATTAGAGATTATAGAGTACCCTTCACTCACATCATCTCAACTATGTATTGTTGACTTTATATCACAAATGAAATTTTACAATGTCCTGCTGAACAGCAAAGGTAGCCTTATTCATCTGAAATTTCCTAGAAAGGAAAGCCTGTAGAACACATTGCAACAGCTGTCTCTAGTGTAACAACAGGAATTCTTGAACAGGCATATCTATTTATTTATTATTTATATTTTTAGACTTTGAAGCATCTAATGTTAGTCCACTCATTGGGATGATGAAAACTGACAAGTATACTAAAAAAGCACAAAACGAAACTTTCATGACCTGGATAATTAAATTTGAGCTCAAAGTTAGCATATAAAACACGATGTCTCAATCATCTTCATTGTCCACTTACCAATACCAGAATAAACAATTTTATATGTATTTTCTGTAATTCGTAAATTTATTTGGCTTTTTAGGACTATATGCTAGAACTTTTAGGAGAAGATGAAAATGTCAATTCTTTGGAGTAGGAAAAAGTGTTGCTTTTTATAATGAGGATTAGTACCTTCAAATCCCGAGCTTAAAATGGCTGAAAACAAAAACAAACCAGCCCAAAACAGAAATGTGAAAGCCATCACTTTAATAATTTCCAGAGTTTTATCTTCCATCTCAAGAACCATCCAGGTTAGTGGTTGAGGTGACAATTCCTCAGGAATCAGTTGCTTGAGAGAGTTTACTGATATATTGTGCTCAGGCTAAAGAATAATGGGGGAACATATTCCCCATAGATGTTTTACTTTCAACAGCAACATTCTGTTAATTGAGATCAATTGTTTGGTAAAGAATCATTTTTTCTCCCACTTCATTTCAGTCACAACAAGGACTGGTTATCTTCTGGACACTTAGTTCAAATTTGTTCAGTTTTGTAATCAAATACAGTATAAAGCATCCTCTTAAGTGGCACTAATCAGTCAAGTAACAGTAACCTCTATTTCTTGCTTTTTTAAAATATAAACCAACACACAATGTGGCACAATTTGCAATATCTGTCCTGGAAGAAATCAGTGCTAGAATGCCAAGAATGCACAGGTCAAGACTGAGATGCATTGGCATAGCTGTGCAGTACATTTTTTACATTTTCCTACATTGTATCAGTGGGTAACCTGTGCAATCAGTCTCAGTTTAATGTGCAAGAAAACTTCCCCAATGCAGCTTCATGAGTTTAAAGAAACAATTCCCTTGTTGGTTTCTGCTTGATCCCTTCAGAAATGTAAGCTAATTAAATACATCTACAAGGCCTTTTCTAAAATAGAGCAAGTCAAACTCAGCTCTAGGTAAACCCCAGACTCGCCTCCTTAGACCCAATTTGCACAGCTGGATAAAGCAGGCAAAAGGTCACAGAGTTTTAGATGAACAGTCAATGACAATATACCCAAACTTAAGACATATATATCTGAATGAAAGTGACACAGATGACTTCAATGGAGCTTGCTTGCATGAGGGCTGACTTTGACCCACAGTATCTAGCCCTGCATTTTCACTTCTGTTTCACACACCTCCTCAGCCTCCATCCTGTCCATCCTCAACTTTTATTTTATAATCAGATACAAATAAAAGGATACCATCATGACTCTCTCTTGAGCCTTTAACAACCAAGCTTGTTGAAAGATTCTCTACACAAAATGAAACATGGTACAAATTCCAAAAGGACATCTAAGGTTAATAATGAGATACTTAGAAGGGCATGTCATCCACAACACAATATAAACAATGTGGCCTCATTTGAAAGTACTAACCATTGCACATATAAGGATTATGAGACCATTAAACAGCAAAAGATGTAAAAATACTACTGGTTGCCGAACAAGGGGACAAAGCTTAAGACTGTGCTTCAACAAGGGTCTTGTTACTAGATTGCTGCATTTTTCTTTTGAAGCTTTTTTAAAAAAATTAATATTCCAGGAAGACAATAGAATAGTACATTAGAGCAGTGGGTCCCAAGCACTGTCATATTGTAGAGCAACTGTTAATAGTGAGGCCATCTCATGAAGCACCTCCATTTTCATCCATCCAATCACACTGATATGCACAAATCACAAAGGCCACTCCACCTTCCTCCAGCACACGAGAGAGCACTCTTTCTCAGTTCCCCATCCAATCCATTTCCTTTCATATAAAATTAATTCTCCATCCTCCTTTCACTTAACAATAATTTTTCCAAATGAATTTCCCCATTTGCAATCAATTCTCACCAGCCTCAAGCAAATAAAAAAATAATCCCTTCCTTCCGTCAGTTTTTAAAATCAGTTCTCAGCCCTCTTCCCTGCAATTCATAACCCCTGCAGATTCTTTGGCCTCCTTCCACATGCAGCCACTTACATGGCCTGTTCATGTCCCATTCTTTTCTAGTGCTTGGGCCCCTTTATTTCCTCCTCTAACTCTTTCTGGGCCCAGCTTCCCTGCCCAGCCTCCCTCTTCCCCACTTCCCCTGTTATTCAGGACTCCCAACCCAGGCTCCTTTCTCCTCAGTCCCTACTATTTAAACTCCCTTACCTCTCCATCCCTCTTCTTCTGGGTCCTCAGCCTAGTCCCTTCTTTTCTTTCCAGGCCAATTTACCCTAAAGCAAGGGTTCTCATAACAATTTTTTGGTGGCCTCAGAGTGCGGCCACCAACCCCTGCTGGTCGTCGCTCTGACAATTTTTCCAAGCCCAAACCCTGCCGCCCCAGGCTGAAGCCCAGAGCTGGAGCCCAGGACTGAAGCCCACTGAGCACACACACTGACCCCATGTGTCTGCAGAGGCACCGCTCAGAGCCCCCAGGAGGCTGTGTGGTGCAAGGCGCTGATCTGCTGATGGTGCCAGCAAACACCAAGGCAGCCAGGAGCAACAGCTGGGCATTGCAGGGAGAGAGGGACCACTACTTTCTTTCCCTCCCCACATATCTCTGCCCAGGAGGCTGTCTTTGCCACAGAAAAATCCCCTGGTGGCTGCATGCGGCCATGATGGTCACATTTGAGAAATGCTGCCCTAAAGAATTGATGACCTGGGTCCTCTGGTGACCTCCTCCAGCAATGGCACTCTCTTTGGCAGTGTCTCCCACCCGAGGATGTTTTTTGAGGGAACACTACTTCCTGCAGTCTCTCTCCTCAGTGAAGATTGTTCCCAATGTCTCCCCCAGGGCCCCAGATCTTGGCAGCAGCTCCCGCAGATAGCAGCAGCTTCATCCCATGGTAGCTCCTGTCCTGATAGTTGCCTCTTCATTTCTCAGTAGATGTGGTGGGAGCTTCCCTTGGCCTGCTGCCAGTGGCAATGGCTTCCACTTTATCCAGAGAGTGGCTGCTCTTGATTCTGGGAAGTGTGGAGGAGGCAGCTTCATTTACAGAGTAGTGGCAGATCTGGCTCCCGGCTTTCAGGAGTCCTCGCTGGAGTTGTACACAAGAGGCAACACTATTATATGACCGCCCTGCTTTCTGTGGCCCATCAGTGATCCAGAGATCAAAGTTTGGAAGGAAGACATTGAAGATGACAAATGCAGGGGTTTTGTGTGGGTGCCTTTTTAACAAAATAAATAAGGACAATCAACTCGAAAGCAGCAGCCTATTGAGGTGGGAAGTCTTTTTAATTAAGGTGATAACATTTATAAATAATTTCCATCGAGCGTCAGTGTTAAACACAGAAGTAGGCAGTACTCCCATCATTAGCATTTGCAGTGTCGTGTTTTAAGAGGTATTACATGTCACCTATAGGACTTTAATCTTCTTCCAGATATTTGAATTTCTTAGTTCTTAGGCAGATAGCATTCTAGCTGTTTTTCAGGTTGGAATACTTTGAAAGCTCCTACTGTGCAGAGGGAACAATAAAAGGAAAGGAGTAAAAAACCTCCACCACTTGGCAAACAAACATATTAAGTTGCAAAGTATTCAGCTTGTGTACTTTGTAGTAGGGTGGTCTTACAAGGTCCTTCCCAGATACATTTTTCTGAAAGACCTACTATTTAGTGCAATCTGGTCCACTTAAAGGTCAAACATTTTCTCTTCAGAAGTACTGTTAGGAGCCTCAGGGATGTCATCTCTGACAGGTTTCTTTTAGTACTATCCAGAGAGGTTAACTCCATAAGGGGCAGGTAAATCCTTCCCACCTTTCCTTCTGTTTGGTGGTGAAATTTTAACAAGAGGCTCCCAGGACCCGCTAAAAAACATCAATAAGGGAAACAACCTAGAGAGAGTTACTACAATCTGTAAAGAAAAATCTCTGCAATTAATAACTTGAACAAAAAAAATTTGACACTGGGAGGAACATTACAATGTATATTGTTAGCAATAAAATGTAATCCACTAAAAGTCAACATCAGCAAACGACAGTGTATGCACTGGTTCAAAATACTACACATTCAAAACCATGCCTGTCTTCATCTTAAAAAAAGTAAATGGCTGATTTTCACAGGAAGTTTCTTCAGAAAGAGGAGGTTTATTTTATAAAATGTTATTGACTTGGAGTCAAAAGTGTTCCAGAGTTTAATGAATATTGTGAATGTTTTCAGTGCTTCCTCTCTGAAAGTCTGGAAAATGCCAATAATTCTGCATCTAACGGGTTCACACTAAAAGGTACGCTAAGAACACACTCTTGAAATGAGACACACCCAAATTTTATAACCAACAAGAGGGACTAATTGTGTTCTCCAGCTTCCTAACTCATTTGATCTCTGAACTCCAAATCATTCTCTTTTCTGGTGTGGGTGCAAAGTAAGATTACTGCTTCCCTGAAAAGCACTACTGTAGAATATTAGAGCAAATTGTGAATGCCTAGCATTTCCACTACTAGCACATTTTGAAAGAAGGTTTTTACTTTTTACCTCCTAAAATAATTCAGTTATAATAGGTCAACCCATGTCATGAGGCATTTGTAAAACAGGGTATCTTCTCAAAGGAGAAGTTTATAACAGACGTGGATGTGGGAACTAAAGTACAATAAAAAGGTAATGAGAGAGCTTAATCCCAAGTAGCTCCACTAACTTCCTAAAAACTTCATGATTTTAGTAAATTAGTTGGACAATGCCTGTATGCATACAGACCCCTGAGCATCCCTGGTGATAAGTACCAGGGATGAAGCAAGCCACCTATAGTCTATTTGTTCTATCCAGTTCACTGTCCTGCTGAAAACAGACTAAGCAAGTAGCAAAGGATTACTTCACATCTTGAATACTGGCGGTTTATTCAGACCGTATGCTCTTCAGGGCAGGAACACGTCTTTATACCTGTCTGCAAAAGGTCCAAGCTCATTGTTGGTGCTGTACAAATATTACCAATACTGACAATGCAAAAGTGTTAGATACCCCACACCCTCTCCAGAAAAGTTAGAATATTTAATGAACGTTTGGCCTGACACAAATCTTGAATAAAAAATTAAGTAACGTGTGGCAAAGTTACTTATATACTTTGTAAACAAGGAGTCCTAACTCTAAATAGCTTAAAGTGGTGTGGATGAACCCATTCATTATGTTCACACAAGACTTTTTATACACATTCCAGTGAATAGCAGGAGCACCACTGACTCACTGTCTTCCTGGCTTCATTGCTACTGAACTTCGGCAAAATGCCATTAATGACTCAGACGTTTATTTATTTATTTGTCCTTTATTTTTAGACTAATGGGAACTTTATGAATTCCTTCCCTGCCTTCTAAGAGCAAATGCCACTTAGCTTTGATCCTGAAAAACAGTGTTTTAGAATAAAAGCTCAGGTAATTTCATCTATTTCTGATTATATAATAGGTTGTGGGGTTTTTTTTTGCTTTTATTCATATATTTACACATTGGGTTTTATACAGAAAATGATTTAAACTATTACAATGTTTTCTAGCATGCACGTATTTGCCAAGAATATTAAAGAAATCCCAAGCATAGAAATTAAAATAGATATGAGTCTATTTTCATTTACAGTCTAGCGCATACTAAAGAAAAAATATACATCCACCCCAATGTTAAGTATCGTCAAGGATATAAAATACCTTCATTCTCTTTTAAATGGCAAACTATTTAGAAAAAAAATATGATTTGCATATGTGAGATTACAAATTGCAATATTTGGAATTATGAAGAGCTTTTGGATATCTTGAGACCTGAAAATCCCTCTCTACCTAATGTGTACTCTTGTGCTTTTTCACAGTAGTCATTTGGGTAATAATGACTACTCAAAATATGTAAGGGAAAATATTCATATCATGCTGCAAAATCTTTTAGTATTGAGAAGTTCCACATAAACCACTGTGCTTTCAGATGAAACTATATCTCTTGAGATGGTCATTCTTTATAAATGCTTGTGAAGACAATGGAGGTATTTATATTCATTAGGTTTCATGTCATTAATGGGAGATTTGATTTTCATCTTTATCTGAACAGTTTATTTCCCTGAAGGGGACATCAGGGATATCATTTGCTTTTATATGCTTATTTACTATTCTAAACACTAATCACTTAAACCCTTAGCATTTTATTATAAAATTGTATTGTGAACATTTTCCAATATGTCCCAATGCACGTCCCGATATTATTAATTTATGTTTTTACTTTCACTTTTTTTTTTTTTTGGACAACAGGAAAGAGAGATGAGAGAAAAGCTTAGCAGGAGGCCTGGCCTGGCACAAATACACTCAGTAGGGCATGTAAAGAACGAATACTGTAGGCTTCTCAAGCATTGCCACATGCATTCTCAAGGGGATTATTTTTCCCTTGTGAAACAGAAGTCTAAAGGGACTTCCTGCCCTAAGCATCAACAGCAACAAACCAGTTTTAAATTGACAACACTGCAAACAAT
This sequence comes from Trachemys scripta elegans, assembly GCF_013100865.1. Lineage (NCBI taxonomy): Eukaryota > Metazoa > Chordata > Testudines > Emydidae > Trachemys > Trachemys scripta. The sequence goes on from NC_048300.1 coordinate 160,334,506, forward strand.
TTTAAACTGACTTTCTTCCAGCCTGAAATCATGTGCTTATTTTATAGTCTATTCATTTTTCTTCAAGTTACAGGACACTAAATTCCTGTTTCCGTTTTGGCTTTTAGTAAAATGGAACAAGATTTATTTTATTTTTCTAATACTGTTGCAACAAAACCTCATGTTACATACTTTTAATTGGGAATTTTTATACAAAGAGAACATGGATCACAAACAGGCAAATGAAGCTGGCTTTTTTTTTTTTTTAAGCATGAAGATAATACTTTAACATTTGTTTCCTTAGGTCCAGTAATATAAATGGAACATGAAAGTGCTAGCAATATTTTCAATTTATGCTTCCATTTTAGTTAATAGTAATATTGACAGAAAGTGAAAACAGATATGGAGGTAAAGAAAACTAGAATGTTTGAAAAATAGAAATATTAACAGTGTTTAGCCTTCATATTACTGAGAAGTTACAGCCATGCAGAGACAAATGTGAGCAAATGAATGCAGAGTATGGTGAGAACAATTAGTATCATTTTTCATTCCTTCTATATTACAGTATAAATGATAGCTAAATCTGAGTTCAGGAACCCCACTGACAAAGACTGGCTTAAGATTTCTCAAATTTGATAATTCAGGAAAAATGTTTCTGTACCTGTAAGAACGATGAAAACTTGTATGCTCATATGTTTAACCAAATTATACTTTTTCCTTTGTATAAAGACTGGAATATATTTCACTGTTATACATGTTCATTGACATACAGGAAATATCACCTTAAGCAACACTTAGTGTAGCTTTTAATTTCAAATAAAAACATAAAATGTAATATTTAATCTCTTGGCTTTAAATTTAAAAACATAGTCATTTAAATTATGTAGATTTCAGAGACTTGTATTTTAAGTCTATATAAACTATGATCTCCAGGCAGAGCAAGAATGCACCTGTGGGTTAGCACTCCCAGGAGTTCCACCAGGGCCACCTGAACTAATTCCCACTGCCGCATCTATACATTTGGGGGAAGTGCTTTAAAAGATGTTCCAGGTTGTGGGACAGATGCTACCTCATGTGACTCAGTCAGCCAGTGAGAAACTGAATGGGGCCATACAGCAGACACTCTGAAACAGGCAATAAAGTGAGACCAAGGCCCAATTGTGCTAGAGGTATACTTATTTTTTTATTTTATTTTTTTAAGACAGTACTGTGACTCTTTCAATCTCTTTCATTTTGTCCAATAAAGTCTAGAGAATTAGAAACAACAGGAAGCTTAGACAACGTAGTGAATACAGTATTTAGAAACAAAGCAACTATACATATTTTCCTAACTAAAAATTATGCAGACCTTGTTTTACTTTAATTTTTTCCCCTCAGATTTTTTCTAAATCAATTTAGGAGACTAATTGCACAAAATAATTGCTATGTTCCAGAATGTATGCAGTGTTGTTGTAGCCGTGTTGATCTCAGGATATTATTGAGACAAGGTGGTTGAGGTAAAATCTTTTACCGGATCAACTTCTGTTGGTGAAAGAGACACCAACCTTACCACTATGGATGTCATACACCAACATCACTCAATGATGGCATCACTGCCTGCGTCATATATTTACCAGATAATGGATAACCCTGAGATATCTACCCCAATCACATGGTCAAACTCATCCATTTCATCCTCACACATAATTTTACATTCAAGAACAAAACACTTTGTCCAAACTATGAGGACAGCCATGGATACAAGGATGGCTAACCAGTATGGCAACCACTTCATGGGCCACCTTGAAGAAGAATTTCTGGTTGAATGCACCATGAAACCAATGATATACTTGAGCTACATCAATGATATTTCATTCTCTGGAGGGATAACCTAAACTCCCTCACAGGACTTCCACAACTTCAACAACCCTGCCACCCATCCATCAAACTCTCTGTAGAACACGCCCATACTAACATTCACTTCTTGGGCAGCACAATCAGCTTCAACAATGGAACCTTACAGAAAACTATATACAAGAAACCCATGGATCTATCTTCACAGATCCAGTGACCATGTCAAACACCAAGAAAACTTATCTATAGCCAAAACTGTAGGTACCACAGGAAGTCCAGGATATATACCTTACACACTTAAAACCACTTTCACGAAATAAGGACACTCCAGAGAAACAGATTGCATCATGAAACAGTCCATCCCAAACACCCTGAAGAGCCTGCTTCAATACAAAAATATAGCCCCCTCTGAGCACACACCACTAGTTGTCACTTACCACCCCACACTGGGATATGGGGTATCAAACAATTACAACCCATACACATGGGGAACACATCCTGAAAGAAATCTTTCCTGAACCCCATCAAAACAGTACCTGACCATAAAATATGCAAACCCTGTAGACACCATTTTCACTGCCACTATGATCAACACTCCCCACAACACACCTTTCACAGTCCATGGGTCCTACACATGCCTATCACAACATGTGCTGTACCTCATCTAGTGCACTAAATGCCCTAATAACAACTATGTGAATGAAACCAGACAATCACTAAGCTCTTGAATGAACTCTCACAGAAAAACAAATATACCTGTGGGTGACCACCTTTCACAAAGCAATCATTCTATATCTGACCACTCAATCCTCATTCTCAAAGGAAACCTGCACAACACCCTCAAAAGACAAGCCTTGAGCTTTAATTCATAACTTTGCTAGATACTAAAAATCATGGACAGAATAGAGAAACTGGATTTATGTCTTATTACAACAATCTATAACCCATTTAATTCACCCCCAGCTTCCTCCCCCCTTCCCCATGTATGACTGGAGAGCTATTAATGGGCCACTTTACCATGAATGGTCCCTTGAAATATGTCAACTGTTTATGCTAAACAATCTGTTCCATCTTGTATATAGCTGTGACACTCTGAGTATGTTTCCCAGACCTGAAGAAGAGCTCTTTGTAAATTTGAATATTAACTCACTCGTGTTCCATAATGCCAAGTAATGTTCAGTACATTACAAAAGTTTAAAATACATAATTTGTAGAGCACACTGCTGAATATAGTCAAAACCTGAGGACAACTACGGCCAGGTCTACACTACAAATCTATATTGGTATAACTACGTCACTCACAGGTGTGAAAAATCCACATCCCTGAGCGACAGTTATAACAATCTAACCCCCTATGCAGACAGCACTATGTTGAGGGGAGTGCTCCCTGGGAATGTGGATTAACTACGCCAAGCGGAGACGCTCTCCTGTTGGCAGAGTAGTGTCTTCACTAACGCACAACAGCTGTGCTACTATAGCACTATATGCGAAGACAACTGTGACGGGTTGAATCAAAGAAACCCCCTTGGGAACTGCCAGACTGATGTGCCAAGACTACTTCTGCCCCTGCTTTCCCTGCCAGACACGCCAATCTGCTCCAACACAGACCCAGGGTCTGAATTACTTGCCCCAAAGCTGAAAACTTAACTGAAAGTAGCTTACAGAAGTGTTCTTGTCTTTAACACTCAGATGTCCAACTCCCAGATAAATTGGTTTTACCCTGTATAAAGCTTATACAGGGTAAACTCATAAATTGTTTGCCCTCTATACACTCCCCCGCCCTAGGTATTAATACATACTCTGGGTCAATTAAGTAAAAAGTAATTTTATTAAATACAGAAAGTAGGATTCAAGTGGTTCCAAGTAGTAACAGACAGAACAAAGTGAATTACCAAGCAAAATAAAATAAAACACGCAAATCTAAGCCGAAGAAGTGGGCTGTAGCCCACGAAAGCTTGTGCTCAAATAAATTTGTTAGTCTCTAAGGTGCCACAAGTACTCCTGTTCTTTTTGCGGATACAGACTAACACGGCTGCTACTCTAATACAACTGAATACAGATAAAATCTCACCCTGAAAGATGTTTTCATAAGTCTCTTTCACAGACTGGATGCCTTCCTTATCAGGGCAAAATCCTTTCCCGTGGTACAGCCCTTGTTCCAGCTCAGGTGGTAGCTAGGGATTCCTCATGATGGCTGCCTCACTTTGTTCTGTTCCACCCATTTATATAGTTTTTGCATCAGGCGGGAATCCTTTGTCCCTCTCTGGGTTCCCACCTCCACCTTCTCAATGGAAAGGCACCAGGTTAAAGATGGATTCCAGTTCAGGTGACATGATCACATGTCACTATAAGACTTCATTACCCACAAGCCAGCACACACGTATACAGGAAGACTTGCAAATACTGTAAAACAGAGCCATCTGCAGTCAATTGTCCTGGCTGATGGGAGTCATCAAGATTCCAAACCAACATTAATGGCCCACACTTTGCATAATTACAATAGGCCCTCAGAGTTATATTTCATATTTCTCTTGTATCTGATACAAGAGTGGTACATTTATACAAATAGGATGACCGCACTCAGTAGATTATAAGCTTTGTAATGATACCTTACAAGAGACCTTTTGCATGAAGCATATTTATAGTCACACTCATTAGCATATTTTCATAAAATCATATAGAATGTGTCACAACCACTATAGCTATTTCTGGGGGAAGGGATTAATAGGCATGCTGAAAAACAGTATTAACATAAAAAGAGGGTCAGAAATGGCCTTCTCAAACTCTTACCTCCTCTGCTGAAAATATGGAGGTTTGCTATGTCTCCTACTTTCATGTCTCACCATATTTCTCAGTGTTTGTCAGAGAAAAGAAAAAGAGGGGAGAGAGCAGGGCTTTAAACAAACAATAGGAAAATGATCAACTGACATTGCAGGCCTCTTGACCACAGGGATAGGACAACTTTGTGAGGACACCTCCTCTTACTGCTATCCTTACAATGGACTGCTAAGTGTTAAGCCAAATCTACACTGAAAATTTTTGCTGGTATAGTAGTTAGAGGAGTGATTTTTTTTTTTTTTTTTTTTTTTACACAATATTTCTCTAATGGCAAAAGCCCTATTCTAGATGCAGTTATACCACCCAAAAAGTGCTTTTGATGGTATAGTTTATTTCCTTTGGGGATCCAGTATAAGCTATATTGGGAGAGTTTGCTGGTATAGCTGTACTGGCAAACCTACTGTGCTACAGACTAGTCCTAAGTCTATTCTGTTAGGCATCCTATTGTCACCTTATGGGCATGAAACGGTTTTTAGTTTCTCGGGAAAACCTCTGCTATGCTCAAAAAATTCTCCTCTCTACATCCCTGCAACAAACTGAGGTAAGCGGCTTAGGCGCCTTTTCTTGTTTTTTTCCCCTCAGACCTCTCTTCTCTGAGTTTACTCCTCAGATATTTCTTCACATGTGAGTCAGCAGTTCAGGCTTTCCTCTTCTGCCATCCAATCGAAGTACCAAGCTTAATTAATTCTTCAGCTCTATTTTTCTCTTAGGAGGCTGGGTGCAGTACATTTCTCCTCTCTTTAGCTCTTTATTGTCAACTTTTCCTTCTGTCTGTTGGGTGTGCACTTCCCCAGATGGCTGAAATCTCTCAATGACCTACTTGCTACAGATTTCTCTTCTTAACTGCATCCCCTTTATTGCAGAATCTGGGAGATCTCTTTGAGAGCCTGAATTTTAGTGCAGATGGCCCAAACTCAGATAGTCTCATATTCTATTGATGGATAAGGCTATGTCTACACTACGGACCTTACAGCGGTACAGCTATCCTGCTACAGCTGTGCTATTGTAAGTTTTCACCAGTAGCCGCTCTTTGCTGGCAGGAGAGAGCTCTCCTGCCAGCATAATTAAACCACCCCAATGAGCAGCATTAGCTATGTCGGCAGGAGAGCCTCTCCACACCAGCATTTTTGTCGGTGAAACTTATGTCGGTCAGGAGTATGTTTTTTCACACCCCTGACTGGCAAACATTTTACTGACAAAAGTGGTAGTATAGACAAAGCCTAAAGGTATGTCTACACTACCCGCTGGATCGGCAGGCAGTGATCGACCAGCGGGGGTCGATTTATCATGTCTAGTCTAGATGCGATCAATCGATCCCTGAGCGCTCTCCCATCGAATCCTGTACTCCAAGGCCTTGAGAGGTGCAGGCGGAGTCGACAGGGGAGCAGCAGCAGTCAACTCACAGAGGTGAAGACACCACAGTAAGTCGATCTAAGTATGTCCACTTCTGCTACGTTATTCGCGTAGCTGAAGTTGCGTAATTTAGATTGATCCTCCACCCAGTGTAGACCAGGCCTAAGGCTACACTGAGGATTTCACAGAAATTGTGTACCATTTCACCAATAGAAATGCAGCTCCAACAAGGTTAACAGTGGTAGAGGCACGAGTGTAGTTCAGCTGCAGGCATTTTTACCATCGTTGCTAGTACCAGAGGAGCTATGCCAGTGCTAAAGTATCTGTGGGAGACTTCCCTAAAATTCTCAGTGTAGTCAGGGATTATAATCACACTGCATGCACAGTAGTTTCAGAATGCTATAAGGAAATAAGCAAGCAGTTAATAGTAATTGCTGTGGGTTCTCTTCTCTCCTCCCATCTCATCCTGCTGAGAGGTAATTTGTATTAGATTTGTGTTTTCTGGACTGAAAACTAAATAAAAGATCATGCTCATTTCAATAGCAGATATCAGTTACTTCAACCAATTTGTTAACATCATGCTTTAATCATAGTTACCATAATAACTTATTTCCACCTACTATTATTTTCACTCCCTCCTTAGAAGTACTAACATCTTAAAACTAGATGTTAAAATACAAATGTTGTTAACTGTGTTATAAATTAGATTAATACCCATAATTAATAATGTGATATTAATAAAAATGAGAAGCTTAATTTACATTCATTAATTGTATTCTGATGATACTTTACATCCATCTTTCTTAGGTTCCACAATAAATGAGCTAATCTGTTTCCCTTTTGTTTTAGTTTTTAGTCAATTTCATCCTCACCTATTATGGCAAGGCTTCATTAGTTGGATTACAAGGGTGGGTTAGGGACTCATGGTTGATGGCACATGTCTCTCATTTCTAGGGCACAGACGTGGCTGTTAGCAGGATGAGCCTACTTTCATTAAAAAGTTTGATTGTTCGCTCCAGCCAGGGATCTTTGAGACCGAGATCTGCATCATGTATTATATGCTTATTTGTGCCATTCATGGGGGTTAGCACTTGGCAAAGTAGGGATTTTAATGTGTGTATTATTAAAACAATAATTGCTGCCAAGGACATGAATGTTTAGTAATTTAGATAAACCATTTAGCATTCAAGAAAACAAAACCAAAATCTCATTTATAATTTTAAATGGATTAAGTACAAATTAAAATGTCTCCAGAAAGCGCAAATCATTTGTTAGTCTATTAGCAAAGTTGTTCTGTAAGATGAACACAAACTAAACAATATGGATCACAAAGATTCTTCATTTAGCTAAGAATTGGAATTGGCAAGTCAATTCTTTCTGCAAGTGATTAATAATATACTCAAACCAGCAGCTGAAAGATAATTTTCTATTAACAGATACTACATGTTTTTCTTTCCCTCACCAATTTCAAGCTTGCTGTTTGTTTAAAAAAAATCTTGGCTATAATAATGATGTTTTAGAATGTGTTCCAATATGATTGATCTGCCCTCATTCTTTTGGCAACTTAAGTTAAATATTTCTGTCAAATTTTATAATTTAATATGATTTGAAGTAATAAGGGTTGACAGTCCAGATTTTACATCTAAATAAAGTGCTTTATGTGTGTGTCTACAAATGTTTTATTCTGGTTGTACTAAAAGCCTTAACTATGAAATAAATTAATTTTTAAAGTATTTTTTGAACTCTTTCTAAAAGCTTTGGGATCGAAATCTGTGGGTTAAAAGGGTTACTTTTCTGTGAATTCACTCAGGGTTACTTTCTTTAATTAGGTGCCATTAACATGTATTTAACATATGTTTTTTACACAAAAATTTCATCCAGTACCAACTTCCATGATAAAAAAAAACCTTGGAAAATATCACTACATAGTGCAGTTAGAATATTGTCATATTGTGCCTTCTTTCAAATTCTATCAGAAATCTACCACCTTTCCCCGATCCTTCAAAACAAAACCTTAGAAGTCTATTTATTATGTGGTTCTGTGAGTTGTGCTTCTTTTTAAGGTTGAATTGAATTTTGCATTTAAAAAACAGGAATGTAACCACTTTAATATGTATGACAAATACTGTGTATTCTCTCCAAAATTACAGCACTTTCGAGTACACAGATTTCCTGGGAATTTACAGGTAAATCAGTTTCTAAATAAAAATATAAATAAAAAACAGGTCATTAAAAAATTTTCACAGCTGGAGTTTGACCATTTCCCCCCTAAAAATCTTAATGTAATAACAGAGACACTGAATTCTCATGAAGTTAACACTCACTGAAGTCTCATGTATTGACTATAGTTAGAGACTTTTTCTCTTACAAGCAGCAGTAAAAAGAGAAAAGGGGGTGTATGCGCTATATTTAACCCCATAAAGATGCTGGGTTTTGAGAGAGATGCTGAATTCTAATTCCAAAGTACTGGGAAAACACATGGCCCTTCAGCAAACAGGGGTTTCTTTTTTTCTTTCTTGCTTCTTCTGAAAAGCCTCTATGCCTTATAAGCCTGTGAAGCTTCAGAAATTCTGAAAAGCAATTCGGAGATGCCAGCTTCCTTTTCTTTCTTTAACAGGTTTCATCATAGAGACCAAAACCTCTCAGATCCTCAGGGAGAAAGTTTTTATTTACTTATTTTACTCATATAAGCTCTAAAACCCTGAGATTTTGAAAGAATACCTTTTTTTTTTTTTAACTCACATAGTACTGAAATCCATAAAATGATTTTAAAGAGTCCATTTTAACCCTTCATCTCAGGCTCTGTGGATTTAGTTTTGTGAATGGTTTTGAATTAAACAAGATATAGGCAAAGCCTGGCAGCTTCAGACTATTAAAAATGAACCTTTCAAAATGTGTTGGATTCTAAAAGGAATCTCATTGATTCCTTAGGGTGACAACTATAGTTGTACTTTTAACCCAGCAACTCTAAACTTACAATGTTAAGATTAACAAGGGACTGGACCAAAGAAAAATGTCTTAATATTTCATATTCCTGGAACTTGGTATCCCAGGTTCTCTTTTAAATGCAGATTTTCACCCTTGAAGTTCACTTGAATAACATAGGGTTTGAACTCCCCCCTTCTTCTCCTCCCCCAGCCCCGGTGATGCATGTTGCCTTAAATAATAGTTCATTAATAGCTTAAATTATCAAAGTTCCAAATGTTTTCTTTACATCCAAATCATTGAATAGACTTTCAGCCCTAGAAATGGATACTTAAAAATTCAACAAATACTCGCTCAGAGAAAAAGAACAGTTTGTTTCACTTGTGTTCATGCCCCTTTCTGTGAATATTCTAGTGAACTAAGCAGGGTGGATTTAATCATGGATTTCTACATAAAAGTGCATTCTGGAATATGCTGATCAAACAGTTTCACTTTTGTTTCTACAGCCTGTCCCTCCCTTCTCACATTTATCTCCAGACTTCTTCTCCTTGTCCAGATCTATTCTGCCCCCACCAAACTTCTATTCATTGAACTTTTTGAAACTGCACCTTTAGAGAGGAGTAAGGGATTGACTCTGTGTACACAAATTTGCAGAAGGACAATAGGGTTGAGGTCTGAAAATATGGACTTTAAAAACACTTTTTACTGTTAACAAGCATTTTATCTCTGGAGAGACAAATCCACAGTTTGAGAACTGCAATACTAAGCATCTCTGATGGTATCTTCTAGACTGAGCACTGAGTCCCATTGGGTAGATAGAAAGATTAACCTATATAATCTATAGAGAAGCCCCTTGAACCCCATAAAATTGGGTCCCTAATCCATGAACTATCGGAACTCATTTACAAAACTTTTCTTAAACATTACATGAATATATTGTCTCATACTATAGAATTAGAATTTATAATCCTCATTCCATGATGAGATATCTTTGAGCTATAATGTATCTTAATTAAAACAAACTTTAGATAATGCTTTTTGAGGGAAAAACCTATCAAAAATCCGATTTAAATAAAAAAAATCTGATTTCTTTTTATTTTCTTGAAAAAAAATCATTGATTTTTATCCACCCTGGAACTAAGGCCCTGTTTTAGCAGGTGCCTAACTTTGAACACGTGAATAATTCCATTGACATCAATGAGACTACCCACACGTTTAAGCATCTTGCCAAATCAGGTTCCAATTTACCAACAGAAATTTTTGCCAAAAGAACAACTTCTAATGATTATAGAAAACAGTCAAATAAAGTGGATTTTGAATGCGCCTTCATTGATGTTTTTACTAGAAAGCTGATCTAAATGACTCATCCCCATTCAGGAAATAAATATGCCATGTGACCTATATCTCCAGTCAAAAGAGCAAACCAATTATGAGCAAACTACAAACCAGGAATTATTTGCAGAAATTATACAAAGAATAATTCTGAATACATTTGAGAAAAATCAAACTGCTGTCAGACAATTCAGAGAGACTGAAAGACGCTATCAAATTATTTGAAACCTTACCTGTCCTCTAACTAGTTCTTTGCGAGCATCTGCATGCTCTATTTGGTATAAGGACTACAAAAAATAAATAAATGTCTATTTGGTCATTGGAGTGATTTTAGAAGAATTAAATAATTTCAGCAGCTTTTATTTTTGCATTCCTAGACATGTGGTGTTTATAGTAACCAAAATGGCTCACCCTAGGTTTCATCTGTTTGAAAGGCTCTTGAATAATATGCTCACACACACAAATAAATAAATAATCGGATTTCATCTCTGATCTTTAACATTTAATCATGCAGCTAAAAAATGCTCTTCAAAATATTTCTGAAGTCTTGAAACAGGAAGGTGACTAAACTCTTAGGCCTTTGTCTTCTAAAATTTTCCATGATTACTAACACTGGTGCAGCTCCTCTGGTGGTAACAATGGTGGGAGTGCTAGTATAGACAAGGTTCAAAGTGGCTGCCAGCATTTTAACATCTGTTATTTCTAAACCTGCCCAGAATAGGTCTACACAATAGTGGTTAACTCTGGTAGCCACAAGATTCTTAACTAGGCATGCACTCCTGCCATTGCTCCCTGTGGTGGAGCTAAATCCATGTTAGCAATTAAGGCCTGGGCTACACTAGCGGGGAGGGGGCGGAGGGGGAGGTTTGAACTAAGATACGCAACTTCAGCTCGACTTACCTGGCCATCCTCACGACAGCGAGTCAACTGCTGCGGCTCCCCCGTCAACTCCACTTACTCCTCCCGAGGTGCAGTACGGGCGTCGATTCAGGGATCGATTTATCGCGTCCAGACGAGACGCGATAAATCAATCCCTGATACATCGAACACTACCCGCCGATCTAGCGGGTAGTATAGACGTACCCCAAGGGAAATTTTTCACAAAAAAGACTGATAGACAAGGCCTAAGAGGAGATTGATTTAGCAACCTAGTATGCATGTTGACTATACTCTTAAACAAAAATGTAAAGAAAGCCATTATCTTCTTTCTTTTCACCATATAGCTTGAGAATTACATCCAAGACAATATGAAGAAAGAAATGGTAGAGATCCAGCAAAATGCAGTGCAGAATCAGACTGCAGTAATGATTGAAATAGGCACAAACCTACTGAATCAAACAGCTGAACAGACCCGCAAGTTGACAGATGTTGAAGCTCAAGTAAGTAATAAATTTCAGGTTTCAGAGTAGCAGCCGTGTTAGTCTGTAGCCGCAAAAAGAAGAACAGGAGTACTTGTGGCACCTTAGAGACTAACAAATTTATTAGAGCATAAGCTTTCGTGGACTACAGCCCACTATGCATCCGAAGAAGTGGGCTGTAGTCCACGAAAGCTTACTCCTGTTCCTCTTTTTTTAATAAATTTCAGATTCTCATTGACTTTAGTGGGCTTTGGAGCAACCCATACAAGGGATTGTCATAATAGGGAAATTTTAAAATGTTAGCTACATATTTCTTTAATAAATAATACACTTAAAACCTCCAAGATATGCCCCAGACTAAACTGAGTAATCATACGATCTGCTGTAACCCATACTACTTCCCCTTCCTAATTATTCACCTCCCATTTGTCAGGTCACAGCTAAACTGGGTTTTATCTTCTTTGGGACAGGGACCATGCTTCTGATCTGTTAAATGACTTCGTACGCTTCAGAGTACTGTAAAAATAAAAATGATTCTTATTTCTGTACTTTATTTTATTTTTTCCTAATCAATAAATGTTCTCCATGATAGCTTATTCGCTCCTTGTGAATACTGCTGTGAGATCATAATGAATCTAGGATAATCACAGTCATCTCCACCATAAGACACTAATGTCATAAGTACATATTTATGATTTCACTGTTGGATGAATCATAAGAAGATTAAATGAGTGGAAGAAAGGCTGAGGAATTAGAGGAAGCTACTGGAAAAAGTAAATAGCAATTTTTTTTCCTAGTTGACTTCAGTGTAAAAGTCCCACTTCAAGTGTAGGTCTTTAAAAGAATCTGAGAAGTTCCCATACTGTAAGTGGAAAAACTTTTCAGAATTCCAGCACTGGTTTAAAGCTCAAGACAACTGTATCCACAAGTATGGTCACTACTGAATAACCACATACCTTCTTTTATCTTATTGATATAGTTAAAAAAAACAATTTAACAATTACCACACAATAAGTGATGCACATTTTTCAAAGTGAATGAATTTAAAGGTGTAGCATTAATTATTGCTCTAATTGAAAAGCATTTGTTCTGCTAGCAGACAAATCATCAAAAACTGATTTTTTCTAAACACCTCAGCAAACAGTTCTAAATTGTAGAGTAAGATATATAAGGATAAATCCTGGATTGAAGTAAAATGCATTGTGTATTTTGTAACTTCTGTTAACATGGTAGGCAAATTCAGATATGTATTTCTATAGCAGATATTTAAAATATTTAGCATTTATATTATAGTTCATATGTTCAAAGTACTGTACAAATATTAACTAATAAATATTCACAGCACATACTGCTATTTATAGATATTATCTGGTTATTTGGAAGAGGTAATTTGTCAGCTACAATATATATTTGTTTGAGTCTGTATGGTAAACTGATGGCTCCGGTCAGAAGCAAGTTAAACACATCTTAATGGCTTTATCACTAAGGACCACCATTTTTCAAGGATCCCCATGTTTTTTCACTTGCTGAGAAAATATTTGTATCCACTCACAATAAAGTCTTTACAGAAATTACCCAACTAGGAGAAAGACTGTCACTGCAACTTTCTTTCTCTGAAATTACTGTTGAGTAGGTTAAAAGCGTAATTAATTAACAGAAGGAGATTAACCAAACAATTGCTCTCTCAAGGACACTCATTCTTTGGCAATAATTCTCAATTACACTTAACTGTGAAATCATGTCCTGAATGACTATTTAACATGAAGGATGTGAGTAATCAATTCTTCCTGTCAACTAAAGCCAAATTCTGATGAACTAAAAAAAGCTATTCTAAAACAAAAAACTGACATTGTCTAGAGAACACACATAAGAACGTAACGTAACAAAGCAAAACTGATCTTCCATGCCACATCACAATACTATTGTTTTTTTCAGTGGTAGATGTAATTCTGAATAAAAAGGAACTTAGATAAGAAAATGGTTTACTAAAACTGAAACCATGGAATGAGTCTGTTAAAAATTTGGTCACATGGTAAACAGTTCAATCCAAATGATGTTTTTTCACTTCTAGACACCTGTGACAGTCTGGTCCCACTGAATGTCAAAGGCAATATTCCCAAGGACTTCAACATGGCCAGGATATGGCCACCCATATTAAAAGAAAATGCTTTATATATTCACACCAGAATGGGAAAAATCTTACATAGGAAATTATTCTTTAAAGAGGAAATACAATAAATACTCCTGAGGGAATTCTGCCCCCCCAAATTTAAAATTCTGCACCTAAAAATTCTTCAGGGGATCTAGGTGAAGGTGGTTGGGGCTCCGTGGGGGGGTCTGGGTGTGGGGTCCAAGTGCTGGAGGAGTGGGGCTTGATGGGGTGGAGGTCCAGATGCAGCTGGTTGGGGATCAGTGGGGTGGGGGGCTTGGAGGGGTCCAGGTGTAGCAGGGTAGGGTTTGTCAGGGTGAGGGTTCGATGGGTCTGTTTAGCGGGGGAGCACAACCGGCACTGGGACCAAGGAGGCAGCGTTCAGCTGCAGAGCCAGCGGCAGAATGGGGACGGGGGGGAAGCAGGCACATGTAGCCCCTGTGCCCCCCCCCCAAGCCTCGCCTCTGTTTGGCGGGGGACAACCCCCCTCCCACAAAGTGCGCCCATGGTCGCCTCCCGCCCTCCCCCCTTCCCCTGCTTTCTTCAGGGAAACACAGGAAATCTGTGGGGGAGAGGTGCGTTTTCTGCAGGCATGCAGTCACTCAGAATCCCCCCAAGGGTAAATAGATTTCACATACTGATTCTCATCTACCTCATTAGAAAGCTAATGGACAAAGTAATTTTGAAACACTGAATCACAAATGTGGTTTATAAAACCACCACTGAAACATTCCTCAGGATAAAGATAAGTGGAAATATAAATTATGATGCATTTGTTTGATGGTTGAACAAAAAACTACAGTAATTCTGAGCATTTTCCATTATAATCCTAATTAATGTATTTATGCCCAAATCAGTATATATATGCATGCACACGTACATCTTTCAGATTATATGATGAAAAATACATATTTTTATTTTATTTTCTACATGCGATAACTACTAACCCTAGAATAGGATTAAATTATAACTAGACACAAAAAAACCTTAGCTTGGGTTTTCAAAGTTGCTTTTTTATTTATTTAATTTAGGTATTAAATCAGACAACAAGACTCGAACTTCAGCTTCTGGAACATTCTCTTTCAACCAACAAATTAGAAAGGCAGATTTCAGATCAAACCAATGAAATAACTAAGTTACAAGAAAAAAACAGGTAAGATAGCACGCTGGAGAGGAAAAGCTAAATTGACTTTTAATATTTTTTTTCTGCATGAAAACATTTCTCTTCCAAAATGATATCTCAGTGGTCATGCCCAACTTAAAGAACCTTTACTCAATTAAGAAATAATAAGGGGAAATCCTTTGTTTTGGTAAGCATAAAATAATAAAGCTGGAATGAGATGAGCAGAGGAAAAAAACCCCACTGGAACCTCTGTATTCTCTAATTTATACAAATTGTCATTGGTGATATTATTGCCTAAATTAAGTCTAAAGCTAACTATTCTACCACTTTTCAACTGAAATAGTAATTTTTAGAAAACATCTACTAAAACATTCTCAAAAGAAAAATGATGTAAAAACTGAAATTTCCAGAACCCTCTAATTTTATAAATGATTCGCTTTGTTCGTGAATTCTTGCTCCTCAAAGCGTAAATGTATTATTGTAAATACAAACCCTCACTTTTGCACTGCCTTGTCTACAACTATTAACATTGCATAATAGAATGTGTAGCTAATACTAAAGATTAATGTTGGATAACTGATTTGTTTCAGTAGTGATTTCCTCTCTGTGCACTACAAAAGTGTTCTTAAATACAACATTTTTAGTTTGATGGTTATGTTTTCCCATGATCAATAAAGGAAATACCATTGTGTGCAATGAAGCCATAAATGTGCAGAAACTCAGACATCTTCTTTAGGACTAAAATAAAAGCACTACCAGAACTAACATAAAAACAGACCAGGACACACCAACTGAAAGTGGCACCTGACCCTGCCAGAACAACAGATGCAAAATCTGCAGCTATACCTCCACTGCTACAATGTTCAATACCCCCACAGCTCAGCCTTTCACAATCCAGGGGTCGTATGCGTGCCTATTATATGTGGCATACCTCATCCAGTGCACTAAATGCTCCAACGACTATGGGTGAAACCAGATAATCGCTAAGCCTTCGAATGAACTCACATAGGTAAAAGACAAAAGCACCATATCACCTACTGGTGAACAATCACTCTATATCTGACCTCTCAGTCCTCATCCTCAAAGGAACCCTGCACAACACCTTCAAAAGACGAGCCAGGGAATTTAAATTCATAACTTTGCTAGTTACTAAAAATCATGGTCTTAATAAAGACACTGGATTTATGGCTTATTACAACAATCTGTAACTCACTTTTTGTCCTATGATTACAGTGGTGTAAATGGACACTTCACCTTCAATGTTAGAATACGTGCTAACTACTCATGCTTAATTTACATGAGAGACGGGGATAGGCGAATATGCACTATGGGTCTGACAGAAAATCTGCATGCTAACTCTGCTTTGAAGGCCGGGGTCCTGTTCTCGAAGGGCACTGTGACATCCACCATGATGATCTTCTTCTGGTCCTCGTTGGTGATGACGATGACTGGTTGGTTCCGGGGATGGCAGAGTTCATGGCAACCTTCCCTACAGGTGGTGGGTTGTCTCTGATCAGGCGATCTTGGATGGCGTTGTGTCACAACTGCCAGGCTCTTGAATGGGGCTTGCAGCTACTTACTATCCAGCCTAACCCAATCAAACCTTGTCTCATCTCAGCTTACAGAAAAGTTGTGTTATTGTCTGCTAGTACAGGGCTATCCAGCTGCACAGTCAGATCACTGCCAAAGATTACTGCTACCATTTCTAATCCATTACATTGGGGAGGAGATGATCCTATTCAGGCCCCAGGCTCCCAACCATTCCATTTGCTGAAAACTAGGATTAAAATCCAGCCATTATCCCTGCCCTCTTCCATATCCAATGGTTGCCCAGTAAAGGTGCCATAGCTTTTGCTTAACCAGCTTCATTCACCACATTGTCATATTAATCATCTCTGAAGGATGTTATGAAGGGGACAAAACTAATTTCTAATATGAATGACGCATAACTGTCAAACCTCAGAAGTTTATTTTAGTTTCAAATAGTAAACAATTTGGAGATGAATCTAAAAGTAGCAACAGCAGAATACTTTAGTCTACATCAAAACCATATTTTTCAATGAGAAAAAAGGTTGGACAGACATGTTTTGACATTTGTGTTTGCTGCCCTGTTATATTTGTGTATGCTCCCTGAAGACTTTATATACCAGCTATCTACAAACAAGAATCTTTATCCAATGGGAGCAAAGTAAATATTCAATTTTAAAAAGTCACTATAGTTTTTGACTACAGATACCAGACCTGAGATCACCACATCATTACTGAAACATGTAAGAATGATCTGAATACTGGAGGTATTATTTCTTAACTTTCCAGCATTCAGTTTATCCCTTCAAAAATAAATAAATAAATAGATAAATACAAAACCAAACCCAAAACTCTTATGTTTTAAATAAACACTATGAAAGATTTGACCAACATCAGAGCAAGTTACATCCTTTTAACCTTCTCCCTCTCCAATTCTGGAAAAGGTAACAAGCACACTTTCAGTAATTATATATTCATAGCTTTTCCAAATATAACAGTCAGAACTAATTTCTATTTGTTGAGGCCAAAGAAGTATTTAATTAAAAAACTGGAGAGAAAATAGAAAGTTGAATAGGTTTGATCTTTAAATGGGTCACTTAATTCTAATGATAAAGATCTCCGAGGCTAGCTTTTTCTCTTCGGTAATTTAAGGAAAGTATAGTATTATTCAAAGCACTTGAATAACCATAAATAATAGTTACTCTAGTCAGTCTAATCAGTTTCATGTCGGATTCTCCTACTACCCTCAAGAGAGATGGTTTTCCTTTCAAGTCCAGAAAGGAAAATTATATTTTTCCCTTCATACTACCGAGGTATTATGGAACACATAAGAGTTGTTATGGTGTATGAACTGGCATACTATGCAATGGCCAAAAAGTCGTTCATTTATTTGACTAATAGAACAGATTATAGTTATGTAATGCATCAAAGAAAGCATATGTCAACTAAATACAGTTCACGGTGTTCTGCATGACACTGCGTGTATAATATTCTCTGCAGAATCCAGTTAGAAAAATCAGAATAAAAATATGTTAAGATGGAAAATAACGTCTATAACAGGCTTAATAGTCTTCAGCTAAAAACACAGAAGTGCTGAATTGACCCTAATTATATTCTTTTTATTAGCTTTCTAGAAAAAAAAGTCCTTGATATGGAAGACAAGCACACACTTCAGCTACAATCAATCAAAGATGAAAAAGATCAACTTCAAGTACTAGTATCCAGACAAAATTCAATAATAGAAGAACTAGAGAAACAGTTAGTCACTGCTACGGTAAACAATTCAGTTATGCAAAAACAGCAACATGATCTGATGGAGACTGTTCACAACTTGCTTACTATGATAGCTACACCAAACTGTAAGTGAAGTATAAACACTATTATATCAGCCGAATAGCACTCACTAACTTTGTGTATCCTTACATGTTCTATCTTCTCCCCTTAGCATCTCAAATATGCATTTATGTATTGTATTGTCTTAAAGTCCTGCATCAGTGAATTGTTTGACTTGCTATATTATTTAAGACTTATCCTGAAGAGGTAAGCCCATTAGTCACAACTTTTCCCTCCCCCCCCCAAAAAAAACCCTAAACCAAAACAAATATCCCATACATTTGTTTTCAACAATATTTTGTTTAGCTTCTGAGAGTTATATTGCTTTGCTTTGCCAGACCAGTTCCTAGTAGGCATCCCTGTTGAGTTTGACAAGTTTCACATAGTCTCAACATGGCACAAACACATCTAGCAGCCTTGTCAAATAACTCTCATCCAAGCTGGATCCTTGCACATCCAGCTGGGCTGCCAGCAGAGTTTGTAGTTCCTCTTCCTGAGGGCAACTGTAGGCACAGGCTTTGTTGACACCGGCAACCTCTCTGTCTCCTCCTTTCAGTTCCCCAGGTTTGAGCAAGGAAGGAACAGCCAGGATAGGCAGCTGAAGATGAGGGGCTCAATATTAGCCCAAGGCTCCCTCAAGCAAGACCCACAGACAGCATGCATCTACACCCCTGACAACTCCAAGCAGACTTCCCGACCCCTCCCCATATACCCTAAAACCCACTCACCTATGCTAACCATATCTGGCAAGATCTGTGCGCTCCATGTCCAACCCTACCGGTACTTGGGGAAGGGTGCATTGACCAGATGCTGAAATTTATGGCTATATGCAAATTAGTTCCAAGTAAGACTAAAGAATCTTTGTTCATTAGGTTGACAGGGGCTGGGAATACAGTGCAGCATGCATATCCTCTAAATTTATGATGTCTGAAATTACCACACACAGTTTAAAACAAGTTTTTTTCAGTACAATTGAAAGCACAGTGTGGATGATTTCAATATTCTCAATTCAGCAATCTCCACAGAAACCAAATTTGCTTATAACTTTTAGCTACCATAAATAGTTTGGGCCTACACTTTTACCTATGTAAAAAGTTGCGTCTCAAAAAGTATTTCCAGTGCATTCTAAATATTTATTGTTAAATTAAAATTAAACTGTTTAAGAGTATTTTCTTTTATTATTGAAAGCAAAAGAGTTTAAAAATCTAACCTTATTTTTCACATTTTACACTGTGTTTCTCTATCTAAGCTGACTGCAATATAGAAAGTAATGAAAACACTCTAGTTTAGTTGATTTGTAGTAATTTCTCTTTGCATTTCTCAAGCACTAGGCCCAATGCTTCAAAGTCTGATTGCAAATACAAGCAATTAATTTTTAAATAAGAAAAACATTTTTCAAAAAAACAATCTTGAAGACATATCTATGATTGTCAATTTTTTAAAGAAACCAAACCCCAAATTTTAGCCCTATAGCACTTTATAGTATTTCACTGAATACCATTCCTGAAGCTGTGCACATTCCTGCTGATGTTATCTATTATGCTAGTGAACAAATAAGTAAACAAGTCAAAGTCATGTTGGCTACAGAACCATGAAACCTGGAGCGGAAAAAATAATGATTGCCAACAAGACAAAATCAACAGGGAAAGCTTCTAAGAAAGCTTACAAACAATAGTGTGTGGAAAAGCAATTATAAAGTTGAATGTGTTCTTTTTATATTTGAGGTAAACTAACTATGTAAGCAGGTAAACTGATAAACAAGCTGAAAAGAATAAAAATAATGCTAGAATTATTTACACACATTTACAGGTGGCTTATCATTGTGGTGTGTATCCACGTTCCTCTCTTTGAATCAAAAATAGGAAACATATACTCTACTGCTCCAACACAGTATCCACCCCAAAACGGTCAAATATAGATATCAGCTAGTTGACTAAATGCCAGGAAATTCCAAACCCTCTATCAACCAAACAAGAAAATACATTTTATATTGCGCTTTAAAACATGACCAGGCATAGGCACAGATGTAATTTTTTTTTTTACATCAACAAATTCCAGAACTGAGGAACCCTCACTGAGAATGCCCCGAGCTTCACCCTTGAACATACAGAAGCAGTCATGCTGAGTGCAGAGACTGTATGGTGCACATTAGCTGAAACTTCTGACTGGCAGTTATGGGTAACCCCAGATATATGTATACTATGGAGAGACCCATCTCTGCAAGCAAAGGACATACTGTTGTACTGGCTAAGAGGCTATGTTTTTGAACTCCAATTCATCAAAAAAGAACATAGTTTCTCGTGTAGACCAGTTCCATTTGCCCCCATCAAAAGATACTGTACTAACTGATTTCAGTTTAAGAAAAAGTTTGTTTATGATTCAGACATCTTGCTGACTTGAAGACATCGGCTCACTTATAAGATCACCACAAAGGCATCTTTGTATTTACATAAGGAATAATATGAAAGGATGTACATATAGTTGTACAGATATCTTAGTACATGTTAGTAATTAGTTTGTAATACAGATAGCATCAAATTCTCTAATGAGAGTTGAAACTGCTAAACCCAAGGAAAAAATATGCCTGTTATTCTATTCAAGCATTCAAATAGGTATAAAGGAATTGATACTTATCAAGCAGTTATGTTTGTATCTGAATATGAAGAAGCAAAACATCACTAGTGTGTTAAGCTAATTTCCTCTGGTGCTTTCCACCAGCAGGGGCAGGGCAAAAACCTACTTCAGGACTGCAAAGTCAATATACTGTTATTTCATTACATTGTTAATTACTATTACATCATGGTAACTTTCTCTCAGAAAAGAACTTGAGCTCAGAGCTATTTGAGCTATTTATCTATTCTTATATCCCTTCAATGTGTTTATTTCATTTTTAGCAGCCAAGAACAACTTTGTGGCTAAAGAAGAACAAATCCGTTTCAAAGACTGTGCCGAAGCATTCAAATCAGGACTTACAACCAGTGGAATCTACACCTTAACAGTTCCTAATAGTGCAGAAGAAAAAAAGGTAGCGTGTTCCCCAAAGCCTGTAACTCTAATTGTGCAGTACCAAATTAACTGTTAAGGAGATAAATTTTTCTAGCAAATAAGATATTTTAAATCCAAATTGGGTAACCAGTCTTTTAAACTAATATTTTCTTCACGTTTGCTAATGGCAGCTTATCACTCCTCCAGCCAGAGCCCTCACACCCCTGCACCCCAACCCTCTGCCCCACCCCCCGGCCCCACCCATGAATTTTGTTATGTCCATCAATATGAAGGTGATTTGAGGGAAAAATTAGAGGAAACACCGTAGGCAATTGGAGCATTCTTGCTGTAAATACTTCCTCAATTTAGCAGCACCTGACAGTTCACCAACAGGACTCTCCAACACAATCTTAGGACCATAAATCCTTTGCCAATAAAGGAAAGCCCAATAAACCATTGACGCTTGTCAGTGGTTAAGGGTGGAGTGAGGCAGACCTTGCAGTCTTTTTCCCTTTACACAGACCACAGTTCCGTCCAGCCCAGCCCTCTCAGATGGAGAAAGGCCTAGCAGTTAAGCCTCTTTGGCAGTTTACCTTACTCTAAAAAACTGGATGGGGGAGAGTAAATGTAAGTGGCGGCTGTAGGCAGGCAGAAGCTGCCCAACATCGATGAACACACTCATTGGGGCTCAGCCAGGCCAGCTGTGCAGTCAGTGAGGCCTTGTCTACCTGAGAAAATTGCACTAGTTTAACTAAAAGGTATGACTTTAAACTGAGGCTATGTCTACAATACAAAAAGGTGTTGTTTTCTTAATTCAGATTAGCTAACTCATCTGAGCTAATTTGGGTTAAAATAGCAGTGAAGACATCGCCACACCCCTTAAATTTGAGCTGCTAACCTGAGTTAAAAGCTGAGTTGCCATGTCTGACCCAAATTAGCTAATGCAAGTTAAGAACACACCTCTTTGTAGTGTAGACATACTGTTAGTTAAATTGGTGCAAACCCCTGCATGGATATATTTATTTTGGTTTAAACCAGGCTTATTTCAGTTTATTTTAAATACATTAGAAATCTGGGGGTTTGCACCAGTTTAATTTACATCAGTTTCCAAAATCAATTTTAAATCAGTGCAACTTCCTCATCCAGTCAAGGCCTGAGGGAGGGGTTCTAAAATGGCTCTAAGGATAGCTGGCAGGACTGGCAGAGAAGCAGTTGTGTGGGCTCTGCAGCTTGCAGACAGTTCTGGCAAGAACCACAAGTACAAGCAGGTCTAGGGATGTGGCAGTATAGTGGAAAAACCCTACAAAACCCAATCAAAATGCAACTGTGTGAAACGTGGGACACTTGAGAGAGGTACCAGAGTCAGTTAAGGCCACTGTCTGAAGACAGGATACTGGGCTAGATGGACCTTTGGTCTGACCCAGTAGGGCCATTCTTATGTTCTTATAAGGACAACAGAATTAGGAAGACAGATAATGCCTGGAATCAGAGCCAAAGAAAACCTGCAAAACAAAACAAAATAAAAATTCAATGAGCATCCACAGGAGTGATGCTGGATTAATGCATATTTTTCTGTTTTGAGTTTCCAAGGCAACATTAGGAGTTATTGTGGTGTGCTCTTAAGTCCTTTTTTGGCAAATAGTTAGACAATGGCAATTGACTGTGTGTTATATGATTGCACTAATTACTTCAACACTCCTTCCAATATCTCTCAAATCTCCCTTCAGCCTCTGGATGGAACTTGGCAGCTTTACATATTTTATATCCTCATCTGATTTTTATACACCACAATTTAATAGTGTCTTGGAAGAAAACCATCACAGTCAACTGGTGGATAAGCTGACAATTTGAAAGCATGTGACTGACAGCGCAAGTTTAATTTTCAGACTTGCTGCAACAGCACAATAAGTGCTTTAGGATTTAATCTTGCTGCCATATATTTACAAAGGGAAAAAATATCTAATGAATTCTCATAGCTTTTTTGTATAGTGCATATGGAATTTACAAAAATATTATCAGAAAGTGTACAAAATGAAAGATTAAAAAAGGGGATGTTTGGAGACACTAATATGTGAATTGATATATATATCTTACAAGGAAAATTAAGTAACATGAGATTCCACTGCTGTAATGAAATGAGGGGTAGGGTTGGCGTGTTTAAGATGCCTAAAAGCAAAGGAGTTTACATTCACAACTTCAAATGTTAAAAGAGATGCAAACCATTGAATAAGTAAGCACTGGACTACAGCAGTCAGACATTACAGTAAAAGTAAAATTATGGAGACTATGAACAGCTGTTGTGGTCCCATTTTTTTGCCTTTGGTCTTGACTCCACCTTCAAATATAATATATGGGATCATGACTATGTAGCTTGTAAAAACATGTGCCTGTTAACAGTATAAGAGAGAACTGATTTATGACTATCAGAGAGTTTAATAATATGGCTTAAATTCAAAAACATTTTAAGTAACTTGTGAATTGTTTCCAGTGTAAGTATTCATAGCATGATTCACCTGTTTCTTTAAAAAAAAAAAAAACTTCTGAAATTGTGTGTAAAAATAGTCAAAATATACCATCCTTGTGATTAATTACAATCAAACTCTTTAGAATGCAAAATGTAATTGACTGTAAAATATTTGCAAGGCTCATATTTTAATATTTAGTTTTGCAATAAATATTTGAACAGAAAGACCTAAGATACTTCGAAGATTTTGAGAACGGGGTAATTAGCTATGTTAAAAATGAAAAATAAATTCACCTTGTGTACTGCAGATGAGGGAAAAGAAGACATTAAGAGAATAGAAAATATATTTTTGTTATTTCTTAGGGTATCAAATTCAAATTTTATTTTACACTACCCCTACATTTTCAGGTCTGAGGCAGTTTTGTATTGACAATGCATAAAATGAAGTGTCAAGAGAATCGGTGTGTATATCTATATCTATATCTATTCTAGATAATCAACATGGTAACACAATTTTCTATGGTTTATGATGTGGATTGCCATACAGACCAGGAAACAGAATGAATTTTTTTATTTGCCAAAGTGCTCCACTTCTCTTTATGTTTTCATCTGTTCCTCTTATAATACCTTCTGACCTCCCATTGGTTATACACAATTTCTGTGTAAACCTATGTTACTGCATTATTGGTAGATTTAATCATAATACAGAATTAAATAAGTGTAGTATAGAGCTAGGTGCGAAATGGTTTTCCTGGCAGGAATTTTTTTGAGATTTTGAAAATGTTCCCATTCTTCATTGGGATGAAACTGGGACCTGTTGAAGTTTTAGATTACTCCATTTTATACTCACTGTTGACAAACATCCAAAAATTGAGAATCAAGTCCCCTAAAACAATGACATTGACTTAAAAATCATGAGACTAAAAAAAAATGGTATCCTTTCCTTTGCCTTCTGGTGTTTGAGCCTTTAGAAGTCACATTTTCAAGTTTTTCCCCACAGCCATGAAGACTGGAAACTTTTTTTTAAGAAAAGGAAACCTGAGATTCTCAACAAATTGCATGCATCAATGTATCTGAAAGCAATCAAATATTGTGCAATGAAGTTGTGAGAATGGCAACATTATATGATTTCAAAAATCATGTCACTTACAATTTATGAATTTAAATAGTCCTTGTTTTCATGTTTTGGTGCTGTGGCTAGCATATCCAGAATCTCTCCTTTTCCTTGAATGGGAAACTTTGTTCAGTATTGGATATACATTAGTGTTTTGTACGTGTAGGAAACATGTAAATGGTTGCTGTTTAGTTTATCATTTCATCATAATCTGTTAGGCAAGGTACAGAGTTTAACTCAAATTGCATAATATCCATAGCGTCAACTTTTAGGGCTGGATCCTTAAAAAGATTTACACACATGTTCAACTTTACACATTGAGTAGTCCCACTGACTTCTCACAGTGCGTGAAGTTAGGCTCTTTGGTACAAGGACCTTCATGCAGCACCTCATACAATATGGCCCTGATCCTCTGTCCTCTAATGTCACCATAATATAACTAACTAATAATAATCAAGTTTTGTTTCCACATGGTGCCACAGCTGCTAGGCCCCTGAGCCATCTAGCAGTTTGTTCACAAAATACATCAAATATGTGCACACGTGCATGTGCACACAGGCCCAGTTTGCTGTAATCCGAGAGGCTAATATTTTTATTTGTGTTTGGCATCTGTCTGAAGATGCCTGCTGCCTGTCTAAACCTGTATCTGTTTTTCCTGTTTCCAACCAACATTACAGTGGAACGGACATCCTGGGAATGGAGGTAACTCTGAACAAGTTGTTACGGACTTCAGCCACTGGGGGGGAGGGGGTTTGAGGCTGCAGCCATGAGTGTGGGGTGAGTGTTAGGGCATCTGACTCTCTGGAGCAGCAGGGCTCAGGGCTTTAGATCGGGGGCGGGGGGAGCACTGGGGCTCGGGGCTTCAGCCCCATGGCTCCGCTCCTAGTTTCAGCCTTGCAAGGTGTGCTGGGACTCAGGGCTTCAGCCCTGAATCTCCATTCCTGTCTCTGCCCTGTGGGGGGAGGGAGGGCGCCAGGACTTGGGGTGCGCCACGGCTCTGCTCCTGGGTTTGAGGGTGGGAGGGGAGTGCCAGGGCTCAGGTGCTTTAGCTCTGGGGGAAGCTCTGGGGCTGAAATCGGTGCTTCTCTCCTATCTAAAGCCCTGAGCCCCTGTGCCCCCCATGGGGCTGAAGCTGGGAAAGGAGCTGTGGGGCTGAAGCCCCATTCCCCCAAGGATCAGAAGCCATGACACACACACACACACACACACACGGAGACCTGATCCCTCCTTCACCCTGTGGCTGCAGCCCTAACCTCCCCTCCCCTGGCTGAAGCCCTGAGGACTAAAGCCCCGAGGCAGTTTTTTTTTGGTCTCCACTACTTCCAGTTCCAGAGGGTGTCCGGTTGACTGGTAAGTCCGTAACTCTGGCCTTCGTATCTTTGAGGTTTTAAAGTCCAGGGGAGTTATACCTGAGTAAAGAGTGCTAGAGAAAGTCTTGTTTTCATTTTAATGTAATTCTTTTAAAGGAATTCTGATCCAATTATATACACCACCAATTAGCCATCCCTCATTTTTCAATTTTCACATAAGTTACTAAATGAAAAGAAATCCCTGTCCTTGGAAGCAAACTTTTACACAGTAAATCTACTGTGTTTCTTTTAAACTAAGCAGCTGTCCCTGTGTCTTCCCCTTACTCACATGGCCCATCTCTTTCCTTAGGCTTTTAAGATTTTTTTTTTTTTTTTAAATCAAGCTATCTTTGTCTGTAATCTCTAAAAAATCTGATAAATCCTTCTAAAGTATCTTATTCCCCTCAATTTAGTTTCTTTAATTTAACCTTTCCTTCTCTTTACTCTTCATCTTTATTCTTCTACTTTGTTATTCTCCAGCCCAAAAGGCTGATCTTTAAACCACAAAATTATTGAAATATATATTTAAATTACTATCTTTATAGTAAATATTACATTTAGCAGATATAGATAGGAACCTGCATCAGTCAAGTAGTTAGTAACAGGATACTAAATTTCACCTCAAAGGCAAAGTAAAAGGGGTTTACTCACATGAGTAAAGTTGAGTAACATGAGTGTTTACAAGTTGGAGGCCTAGGTTGCCAATCAAGATTGTAAGTATGAGGGCAGGGGACTGGACTCGATGACCTCTCGAGGTCCCTTCCAGTCCAAGGCTTGGTCTACACTACCCCCCCCAATTCGAACTAAGGTACGCAACTTCAGCTACGTGAATAACGTAGCTGAAGTCGAAGTACCTTAGTTCGAACTTACCTTGGTCCACACGCGGCAGGCAGGCTCCCCCGTCGACTCCGCGGTACTCCTCTCGCCGAGCTGGAGTACCGCAGTCGACGGCGAGCACTTCCGGGTTCGACTTATCGCGTCCAGACTAGACGCGATAAGTCGAACCCAGAACTTCGATTTCCAGCCGTCGAACTAGCTGGTAAGTGTAGCCAAGGCCCTAGAATCTATGAAAAACAACAAGGAGTCCGGTGGCACCTTAAAGACTAACAGATTTATTTGGGCATAAGCTTTTGTGGGTAAAAAACCACTTCTTCATCTAAAAAGCACTTCTTCAGATGAAGAAGTGGTTTTTTACCCACGAAAGCTTATGCCCAAATAAATCTGTTAGTCTTTAAAGTGCCACCAGACTCCTTGTTGTTTTTGTGGATACAGACTAATACGGCTACCCCCTGATAAGTAAAGAAAGTTTATCACTGTTTGAAGGCAATTTAGTACTCTGCGTGTGATTAGTTTCTGCTCACAGTCCATTTCCCTATGGAGAGGTCTGTAAAATAACAACATGCAAAATGGCACCGTCAGAGTCCATACGCTGAAATCTCAGGTAGATAGCTACGTTCTCACCCCTTAAAACTGGTATCTTCAGAATAGTAGGTGAGATACACTGGCACATTCACATTACCTTGCAATACCTTTTCTACCAATAAAATTGATTTTGATCTTCATGGCTAAAAAAGTGGCACCTTTCAAAAGAACATAATACATATTACAAACCCAGCTGATTCAGAAATCTTTGGTGTGGAAATATGCATCCTGCCTCTATTTTAAGATTATATTTATCAAATCAGTACTGTTAAGAAAATCCATTAAATAAGACTAACTTTTTTTTTTTTTCCTGGAACCACTTCTTCTGTTCATTCCTATTAGTCTTGCAAATTTTATTTTTTGTATTTCTGTAGCCACTATAGCATGCAAGGTACTTTCCAAATAAAAGTGAAAACTCTGTCTTTAGCCCTAAGATTGTAAAGTCTAAAAAAGAAGCAGATACTCTTACTGCTTGGGGGTGTAGATGAATATTTGCTAAAACAGAGAAATATTTTATATGAGACATCTGCAGAATTTAAGTAAATTATTCTATTTTATGTGATGTAAAATCCCACTGTTTGAGAATATTTTAATCTTGTTAGAACTATTTGTTTAATCCTATTTTAAGGAGTTTATAACTTTAAAACAAACTCCAGTGGAACTGAAGTTTAGCCCAAGCTCTCAGGCCATAAGGAAATTGTTAAAATTAGGTCCATCTAAATTAATATCCTGCCTCTATCATTGGCTATATCTGATGGTCCAGAGGAAGGTGAACAAATTCTTTATAATGTACCAGATAAATTATGCAATGCTTTACATACACGTACAAATTCTTTCCTGACCCCTTCAATGATTAACTCAGTCTGATGAATAAGCCTTGATGCCTCTGCCATATCAATATCTTAACTTGAGTAGCTGCTTAATAAACTTATTTACACCCATTTTAAAATCCAGCTATGGTATTTGTCTCAATTGGCTCTCATGGTAATGAATTTTACCTATGCATTATAGGCTACATAAATCAACTTTTACTGATTTTAAATTTGACTGCTCAGTTTTTACCATACCTTTCATAATTTTTAATGCTCCAACTTTTCCTTTAAAAAAAAATAATCCTAGTCTTTACTACATCTCATATGCATTCTGTATCAAATCATTAACTATAAAATAGAGGTGAATCAAAAACAACAGGCTTTGGGTATAATAGAACCGCTCAACTGAATGTAACTCTTATTTACCAATAATGTTAAATAGTAAGGTTGCTGCCTTCAATTTAATCCTACTCATATGATATACTCTAAATAGCTCAAATTTGTCCCTAGTCCAACTCATTTTCTTCCTCTCTTTAGCCTTCCCAACAAGTTTCAATAGCATGACATAAGACTATCCTATCTTAAACATATACCCCAAGTACAACCTATCACTAGTATCTTCTCTGCTTTGGATATCCTACATCCTAAGATCAATTGATAAAACCTCTTTCCTATACTTCATATTGGCACTCTTAGAGCTTCCTCCTTGGAAGGTGGTACAATGAACCAGTACGCATTACCTTGGTTACTTTATAATTAGCCATAGTAATACACACTTGCTGTGCCCATATATTAAGGGGACACACTTTTCATCCCAAGATGACCTACACATTATTGCCACATACAAAGGCTGCAAGAGAACTCAAGGATGAAATCATGGCTCCACTGATGTTAATGGGCATTTTGCCACTAACTTCAATTAGTCACAGCTTTGATAGGAGGACCTAGAAATTGAGCTAGAGGACAACCTGAAATAGGTAGACAGCTTAAAGGTCATGCGTAGTCATGATTTTGGGGATGTAAGTGTACCGTCTAACAGTTAGTGATAACTTTAGGAGGGAGAATATACAAGAGGTGCTTTTTTTTTTTTTGTGCAAAAAAAATAAAAAAAGCGGGGGGCGGGGGAGATGAGTCAGAGCTTAACTATGAAGGAAAATCCTTGTTATCAGGTGATAGATGATATTCAGTGGTCATCGGTTTTGTTTTTTTAAATCCAGTCTAGGGCAGTACATAAAAAATATATTCCATTGAAGTATATTGTTTTGACTTATGGGTATGATGATTGATCCATTGCTTTAGGTGGGAATGAACAACTTTATTTGAAGTTAGACCATATGACAGTTGGAGTTAAATGGGAGAAAGAGGGTAGAGCTGAAATCAACAAAACATTTGTGATGATGCTTCCTTGCCAACTAAGTTGGGTCCAACAAAAATGCTTCAATTATTTTGGTACTGATTAAAAGTTAGCTTATCTTAACATTAATAAAAATATATTTAAACCTTTTCAAACAAGT
Source organism: Trachemys scripta elegans (assembly GCF_013100865.1). Classification (NCBI taxonomy): domain Eukaryota; kingdom Metazoa; phylum Chordata; order Testudines; family Emydidae; genus Trachemys; species Trachemys scripta. The sequence continues at coordinate 160,364,416 of NC_048300.1, forward strand.
GTTTAAAATATCCAAATATTTTTACCCCTCCACAGTTGGAAGCATTTTGTAAAGATTCAGACCTTCACTACATAGGTAGCAAGGAATACAGTCTTTAACAATACCAAATGAAACAGGCTAGAACCTTACTGCTAGCCCATATGGATTTCAGCATTGGGTGGTAGATGATCAGAGGGGGAAATCAAACAAACAATTACAACCCATACTGGATGGGGACCACATCCTAAAAGAAATCTTTCCTGAACCCCCTCTTCTGGCTTTTAAAACACACCCCAACCTCACCAAGATCATCATCAGAAGTAAACTCCCCACAGACCAGAACACACCAACTCAAAGCGGTGCCAGATCCTGCCAGAACAGATGCAAAACCTGCAGACATATCTCCCCTTCTAAGATGACCCACCACACAACACATCTTTCAAGACCCACGGGTCCTACACATGCCTATCATACCATCCAGTGCACTAAAGGACCCAATTACAACTATGTGGGTGAAATGAGACAAACACTACGCTCTCAAATGAACTTGCACAGCAAAACAATAAAAGACAAAAACACCCTATCACCTGTGAATGAACACTTCTCATAATGCAATCACTCCATATCTGACCTCTGAATCCTCAAAGAAAACTGCACAACATTTTCAAAAGACAAGCCTGGGAGCTTAAATTCATAGCTTTGTTAGACACTAAAAATCATGGATTTAGAAATCACTGGATTTATGGTTTATTATAACAATCTAATCCATTACCCACCCACTCCCCTTTTTGTCCTCTGACTGCAGAAGTCTTAACCAGCCACTTTATCTTGAATGCTCTCTTACAATGTGTATCAATTCTTATGTTAAACAATCTGCCCCAGCTTGTATTTAGCTGTGATGCTCTGAATACATTTCCCAGACCTGAAGAAGAGCTCTGTGTAGCTCAAAAGCTTGCCTCTTCCACCAACAGAGGTTGATCCAATAAAAGATATTACCTCACCCACCTTGCCTATCTAATATCCTGGGATCAATATGGCTACAATAACATTCCAAACTACATTTGACGTTGACAGTGTCCTTTTAATACTTTGTATTAGTTGTCTTTAGGACTTCATTTACATTCTGCAAAATTAAAGGAAAGGTTCTCAATGAACTAGCCATTAGCTTACATTATGCAAAACGTAAACTAGTGGCAGAATGTCCTTGAGTCACATGTCACACAGCAACACCTTATTTTTAATTAATCAGTGTAATTTTAATACAGGCAGAATAAGAAAAGGGATCTTTAATGATCGTAGATAGTCCAAACCTCTGTTTTACATCTCCAGCAGAATGTCTTTCTAGCATCTCTTTGTAAGATTACAAACTGACTCACCAAACCACTTCCTGTAGCTCAGATTTTCCTTAGAGGGCTCCCATCTAAGTATTAACTAGACCTAACACTGCTTAGCTGATGAAATCTCAGCCCAAAGAGGAATGACTGCATGCATTTTTCATGAAGTGTGGCTACTTTGTCCAGTGGAAACACAGTTCACCTCCCCACAGAACTAGGAAGCTTAGGTCTAATTTAATATATACATTGTTCACATTTAAAGAGTTGCAATTAAGCCTATAACACACAGCTCATATTGAGCATCAATTTATGTTCACATTAAAACTAACATGGAACAATTATTCCATGTTTAAGCTACAGTAGTATAAATGGTATATCCAAGAAAGTATGAAGCCTCAGTCTGCATTATAAGGTAAATTAGATTAAAAGGTCTGAAAAATAAAACACTACTGTAGTTAGTGGACCAAATTTGCTACTGGCAAATGTGAATCTAACTCCACCAAATTAAATATGGCCTAACATTTCTAAAACGGAAGTGATCTAATTTTTATCACTTCTTTAAACCAGGATGTATGTTACATGAATTAGTTTCTTTCAGTGTTTTCACACTGGTAAAGCTGCTCCAAGAATCTTCTATATAAAGAAACAGGAAAGGACAGAATACTAAAAGGTAGTTCACCGAGAACCTTAAATTGTAACTGGCAGTTCTTTGCATGTAATACTTTAATGACCAGGTCACAGTAAGTTTCCTAAGCATTAGGAGATAATATAATATACTGTAATATTACATATAATACTGTACATATAATAGTAACAATTAGCTATGATATAGCGCTTTTCATCAGCAGATGACAAAGTGCTTTACAAAGGAGGGGAGTATCATCTCCATTTTACAGATGAGGAAATTGAGGCACAGAGAAGGCGAGTCACCCAGCAGGTTGGTGGCAGAGCCAGGAATATCACTCAGACAAATTACTTTATCACATAGCTCATTCTTATGTAACAAATGAAAAAATTAACCCACTCTTGAATAGTTAAGACATGGCACAGACCCATCCAAATTTCTAATCCAATATCTAAAAACTATATTAAAGTGAAGGTTAACTCAAGTGGACATCTTTAGAGATTCTCAAGGCTTTGTGATTACTTTTGGGAAATGTCAGAAATACCGGCTTAACTTTGTTTTATGTTTTTAATATAAAATGTAGCTTAGAGCAATATTATTAAACCACTAGTTTAGCTGCAGCTTTTGAAGTCAGCCTTTCATCACATTAGTGCAGAAACTGATGTGATTATGTTCTGCATTGTGCAAGGCATTTTAAAAATCTAAATTGTTTTAAAACCAATGTGTTCTTTTAACTAAAACATATATTTTTCTGAGAAACCATAAAAATAAAACAAATATTTTGTTTGAGAGTTGCTTAAACTATTTTTGCACAAGAGCGGGGCCAGCAACTGGGACTCTCGTTGGCAGGAGCTGGCAGTCGAGATCCCAGGCCGGCAGCGGGCTGAGCCGCTCAGCCCGCTGCTGGTCTGGGGTTCCGGACGCCGGCCCCTCACCAGTCTGGGGTTCCGGACGCTGGCCCCACTCAGCCCGCTGCCAGTCTGGGGTTCCATTCGCAGGCCTGTAAATGTAAAATGTATTACTGGCATGCAATACCTTAAATTACAGTAAATAAATGGCACACCACTTCTCAAAGGTTGCCGACCCCTGTAGTACAACATAAAACCAATATACAGTAAGTACAGTATTTCAAAAACATTCAATACCGTTTCAATATCATCATTAATTACAATCTTAATTAGACTGCAAGCTATTCAAAACAGCTCAGCTTCATAGGTGTTAGCAAACCTGGCATGCTCTGCTAGGCAAACAAAAGCCAACAGTAGTTTTAGTGTATACTGTGTCAATTGGCATGTGAGTACCTGCATTTATGCAATTACACACTCTTCTTATTGACAGACTTATTGTGATATGGAAAGCAGTGGCGGGGGGTGGACAGTTATTCAGCGACGTAAAGATGGCAGTGTGGACTTTCACCGGACATGGAAAGAGTACAAGATGGTAAGATCCACTCTTTGGAAGCTTTAAATCTAATTTATTATTTTTCTGATAATCTCTGAAATCTACACAGACTTAATCACAAAAGAATATTAATCAGTTACTTAAAGTTGTATTGCCTAAACAGGTTCTAAAGTTGCATTTTAGTTCTTAGATGAAAAATTGTGCTTTCATTTGGGAAATGCCAGAGTAATATGAACTGTTTGCCTAAGCAGAGACTTGCAAGTGTGATGTTTGTTTTTACAAAGAAATGTAGCATTTTTTTTCTAAGTATTTCATGTTGCGTCCACATCTTTAATTTTCATTAAGTTATTTATATTTGTGTTTCTATTGGCAAATGTTCACCAGATCTAATACGTTTAATACTGATACATTTTGTTTAAAGTTCCTAAATTGGTCCCTACTGAAATCCAAAATTTGAAATACCAAAGACCTAGGATCCTCATATTTTGTAGTGCACTTTTTGTGTTGACAAAGCAATTACATTTAAAAATTGATGAACTGGTTATTTCAAAATCAAAGAAAAACAAATTAAATTTATTTAAATATACAACTTGAATTACAGGGATTTGGTGATCCTGCTGGGGAGTACTGGCTGGGAAATGAGTTAGTTTCTCAACTGACTAATCAGAAACGCTACGTTCTTAAAATACACCTGAAAGACTGGGAAGGAAATGAGGCATATTCATTGTATGAACATTTCTATCTAGCAGGTGAAGAACTAAAGTACAGGTAAGCAAACACAGCACTGAGTTGAAAAAAACATGTCAGCTATTAATTCCTGTAAATTGTTCTGCTACATAACTTTCTTTTTACATTAATTACAAAGCAGTTGCTCTGAATGCATTTAAAGTAGGTCTTTGCTACTAATTTTCACCTATACTCTACATAATCTTAGTAGATTTTTTAAAAAATAGAACAGTATGTACCTTTTATGTACCAGTATGTACCAGTATACAGTAGGTAAGTAATACCTTCAGGCCCCTCCTTCCCTTTATAGACAGCCCAACATGCAATATACCTGATACAGTGTGTGTAGGGGGGAGAACCCAACAAGGCCAGAATTGAGTGTTGGCGCATAGCTCTCAAGGAGCCTTGAAGGAGTGGCCTCCTGCGTGCATGTGTTCTCTTAAGGAGATGAAAAGGCAGAAGCAGGCAGATCAGGAATTACTTCTAGTGACAGTCCCCCCACTTCCCGATCTACACCCATGGACATGCATACAGCAACCACAAGGTTGCAGATGCACGGTCTGCCAAAGTAGGGTTGATTTGTTCTCTGATTTTTGAGAATGAATGCAGCTCACAGTTGAGTTACTCAATGGTGGGTCCTCGGTTTATCCCAATGGTAAGGGTTTAATTTCTAGTTTCATTGTTCCTCTTATTTTAATAAAACTTTATGCCTAGCAGAGTGTTCTTGTAACTTTAGCCTGTACATATTCTGTCCACAGTTACAGTTACCAATATGTTTAAAAGGAAAGTCTTCAGGGGGATCTTTAATATTCTATTCTTGAATGGAATTAAGTGGTCTTGTCTTTAGGGCAAAAGAAGTTACCAGACTAAGGTCAGGAACTACTTAAAAAAAAAAAAAAAAAAAAAAAAAAAAGGAAGAAAGGAGTCACTGAAACCATGATTCCTATGGGTAAATAAGGTACTGGAGGCTGGATGATAGAAAGGATTGGTAATGTGATAAGGAGCCTTTCACTTTGGGAAAGATTGCTTTAGGTGAACTATCTAGAAAAGAATTGAGATCCATTGGAGGGAGTAGTATGAGGAGGCTTACGTTTCTTTGAGAACCACTGGACGGAATAGCATGAGGAGGCTTATAGTACTGCTGTCCAAGCTTTGTCCAGTAGACAAGTTAGACTACAAGGAAGGTCAATCTGACACCTTCCATGATACCCAAATTCATACATTTCTAAATGAAAACCTTTATAAAATACAATTTTGCACCCAAAAACTAAACTATATTCAAGGAGCTCAGAAGCCATTAAAAACATGAGCTCTTAAACATTACATTTTTTTCATCAAGGAAAATAAAATTAGAATAGAAGACTTTCGCCATCAAGAGATTACCAAAGGTTAACAGAAATACACTTTGATTTCACCTCAACCCCCACATAAAAAACAGTCCCAAACTGAAAGTTTCTCGCCTGCAACTGGAGTTATTCTAGATGGCTTTGCATAGTCAAGATTACAGTGTACTGCGCCACCTTGTGGTGTTTTGGGGTAGAACCTCCTGTAGCAGTGTCAGGTAGAGCCCTCTCATGCTCCCACCCCTCCCCTCAGTGTCACTGATGTTCTGAGGGCAAGGCTATGTAAGAGGCAGAGTACCCTCACCACCTTCTGTTAGTCTCAAAGGTGCCACAGGACCCTCTGTTGCTCTCACCACCTTAGTTGCAGCCACCTCAAAGCCAAGACACAGAACAAACAAGGACTCTGACAGAGAGGGGAAGGTGGTAGGAAGTGTGAATATGCAGAGCCCTCTCACAGAACTTCAAACATGAGCAAGTAACCTTCATTTCTTCTTTGAGTGCCTCTGCCTATTCCCAATTATGGGACAAATTGAGCAGTGGTGAAAACTTCTTGGAGTCAGGAACAAAGTCCTAACTGAATAGGGTCTGAAGCACCACTTTACCAAATCCAACATCTGCCCTATAGGCCAAATCCAAAATATAATGCTTCGTAAAAGTGTGCACTGAAGTCCAGGTTCCAGCTCTGCAAATTTCAGCAACTGGCACCTGCTTAAGACAAGCAAAGGAAGTAACCACAGCTAGTGGAATGTGGTTGAATTGAAGCAAATATAGGAACTTTTGCTAGTGTGTAACATTCAGCAATACATTTTATCCATCAAGAGAAGAAGAAACTGTATAACTCATGTAGTTTTTAGCATAAGACACTAACAATCTAGAAGATATATGAAAACTTTACTCTTATCTAAATAACAGGCAAGGGACCTTCTGGTTTCCAAAGCATGTAGCAGGACCAATTTCTCCTTATTAGAGTGTGGCTCGGGGGCGAGGGGTGGTGGTGGGGGCAAATTAACTGTCTGATGTGAAAAAAAAATCAACCACCACTTTAAGTAAGAACTTGAAATCAGATCTGAGAACTACCTTTGTCCTTATCAAGAGAAGTAAAAGGTGTATAAGCCCTAAGAGCATTCAATTCACTGCCACCCCAAGCCAATGTGATGGCAATAATGAAAGCCGTTTTGATCAATAAATAATAGAAAGAACACAGAGCCAAGGTTTGAAAGGTCTACTTCACCAGCATGGCTAACTGAACTATGAAAAAACATCAACTACTAACGTGTGATATGCAGAGATGGCTGCCAAATGAACTTTAACAATGAGTTAGATAATTCCTGAGATTTCAAGTACATTAAGTATTCAGAACACAAGCAGACACAAGGGAATCAGATTTTCCCTCATCCGTGCCTGAAATCTGGGTCTACTTTAAGAAGTAACAGCTTCTAGTAGACTGTTTTCTAGAATTAATTAGCATGTCCTGCAAAGACAAAGAACATGATTGCTCAAGAGCAGACAGAGTCAAAGTCCAATTGCCAGTGCCAACAGGTGAAGAAACTATGGATCTGTGTGAAAAATTCCTGCCCTCCTGCTGAAACAGCAGGTCTGGAGGCATTGTCAGACACATTAAGATTCCACCAGAGAATTGAAGGAGATCAATAAACCACTGTTGACATAGCCAAGCCAGGGCAATGATAATAATCTTTGCCCTGTTCTGGTGTATCTAACCACCTTCTGAATCACTGGAAAGGGGGCGGAGGGGAGAGAATATACATCTGGCCTTTTCCCCAGTGCAGCAGGAAAGCATCTGACCAAGATAGTCCCTACCCACTCTGGAACAGATGAGGTCACACTTTGTTGGACCATGTTGCAAACAGCTTCACACCTGGTCAATTCCAGCTAGAGAATATGATAATTGACAGATCTGTTACGTACCATTTGTGCATCTGAAAGCTGTCTTTGCTGAGATGATCTGCAACTACATTGCTTCCCCCTGCCAGATATAGGGCCACAGTAAAAATTTTAAGTATCAAAGGGGTAGCCGTGTTAGTCTGGATCTGTAAGAGCAGCAAAGAGTCCGGTGGCACCTTATAGACTAACAGACGTATAGGAGCATGAGCTTTCGTGGGTGAATACCCACTTCTTCGGATGCACGGGTATTCACCCACGAAAGCTCATGCTCCTATACGTCTGTTAGTCTATAAGGTGCCACCGGACTCTTTGCTGCTTTTACAGATCCAGACTAACACGGCTACCCCTTTGATACTTAAAATTTTTACTGTGGCCCTATATCTGGCAGGGGGAAGCAATGTAGTTGCAGATCATCTCAGCAAAGACAGCTTTCAGATGCACAAATGGTACGTAACAGATCTGTCAATTATCATATTCTCTAGCTGGAATTGACCAGGTGTGAAGCTGTTTGCAACATGGTCCAACANGGTGGAGTCTCCTTCCTTGGAGGTTTTTAAAGCCCGGCTTGACAAAGCCCTGGCTGGGATGATTTAGCTGGGAATTGGTCCTGCTTTGAGCAGGGGGTTGGACTAGATGACCTCTTGAGGTCCCTTCCAACTCTGATATTCTATGATTCTAAGGTAGACTGATCCTGATTGAGTATTTCTTGATTCTTAATTTTCTCATCAAAACTGAAGCTTGTTGTTCCACTACGAAGATGATGACAAGAAAGTGGGCTGTTTAGATTTAGACCTTGGTTTGAAAGGCCTCTTTCTACATTGATTCTGGAAAGCTACAGGTTTGCTGGTATTGTTGAAATCTTTGACTTGACAAAAAATAAAATAATGAAGACTGGGGGTCGGACTGCTTTTGGTACTAGAAATAAAATAGAGGGCCTTTTCCAAGCAGAGAAAATTAAACCCAGAGAGTGGGCTGTCAATCTCTTGTCCTTTAATTTTTCTATTAATTTGTCTTTTCACTGAAAAGGCACTCCCCCTCCTTGAAACGAGAGCTCCTCCAGTATAAGCCAAGTGTCCAGAGCTAGAGAGGAGGAACAAAGCCAAGCTTGCCTCCTGATAGAGGAAATGATAATGTTCTGGCAGTAGGGTCCAAAGTGTCATGTAAGTTTTGTTAAAACAATGTCATCTTTTTCCATAAATAGAACTGTAGTGGGCCATGACTACCTGATAATTTGCCTTTCCTCCCCTTATGAATCAATCTTTTCCCCTCTCCCTATTAGATGGGGTGGAGTATGATTGTCCAGATGTTGCCCTGTTAGTGGCAGCGGTCACCACAGTGAATTATGTATAGGATGTGTATGGAAACAGGAAAACCTCTCAGATGGTATCTGAGGCAACCTGTCAACCTTTTTGGAGACAGGTTGACAAGAGGCAGTAGCAGACCACACACATTCAGCCAGCTGTAGCAAACCATCCAAAATGGGTAGAGATATTCTAATCCTAAAGGTAGCATCAAGGATATCAACAGTGTGGGAGAAGTCTCCTTCACAGGCACTGCAGACAGATTCAAAGTGGACGCCATACAGTTCACCAAATTGTGGAACTACAAAGTGCCTTTGAAAGGAAAGGAGGCAGAAGCCACTCCCACACGTTCATCTGGTGATAAATCAGGTTCACAGTGTGTTTCCATATGTTCCTGCTCAAAGAGGGCAGCTATCCCCTTACATTCTTCCTCAGAAAGCACTGTCTGAAATGTCAACGGCCCAGGAGAAGATGGATCTGAGGATCTCTGAACTGTTGGATTCTTTGTAGACAAAACTTTACCTCTCCAGCCACATGGAGGATAACTGATGAATTCCCGAGGTAGCCCTCAATAAGGTCATCAGCCCCAGGACCGCCAGTCTCCCCAGCAATTTGGATTCAGGAACATGCCTATAGGAGGTAGTCCAAAGGGTGGTACAAAGCAAGTTATAGGTCTTTGTGTTCCTCTATCTCAGGGGTTCTCAAACTTCATTGCTCTGTGACGCCCTTCTAACAAAAATTACTACACGACCCCAGGAGGGGGGACCGAAGCCAGAGCTCGCTTAAGTCCCTCCAAAGCCCAAAGCCCACCGCTTCGGGTGGGGGGACAAAGCCAAAGCCCAAGGGCTTCAGCCCCAAGTGGGGGAGACTGTAGCCTGAGCCCCACCACTTAGGGCTGAATCCCTTGGGCTTCGGCTTTGGACCTGGGCAGTGGGGCTCAGGTTTCAGCTTCCGGCCCAGCAAATCTAATGCCACCCCTGGCGACCCCATTAAAATGGGGTTGTGACTCACTTTGGGGTCCCAACCCACAGTTTGAGAATTGCTGCTCTATCTTCCTCCGGTATTGACCCAGGTCTGGATCAGAGATAAAATGCACCAGAAATGACAGTGGTAGGTCTGAGGAGGAAGGGCTGAGGATCCAGCTCTTTATGGAGACCCTGTACAGGTCCCAGAAAGAGAACGCATGCCACTTTATGGCCTTTTCTTCTTAACAACAGACAAAGATTATGATGGATCTTGGAACCAGGGAAACATGCCTCCTTTTAGAAATCTTCCATTTCACACTCAGATCCAATGCATGAACTGGAGCCAAAAAGTGAACTTGGGCTGCATGATGACAGACCTTTCCAGAACCATGGATGTAGCTCAGGGGTGGGCAAACTTTTTGGCCTGAGGGCCACATCGGGGTTCCGAAACTGTATGGAGGGCCAGGTAGAGAAGGTTGTGCCTCCCCAAAGAACCTGGCCCCCACCCGCTATCCGCCTCCTCCCACTTCCCACTTCCTGACTGCCCCTCTCAGAACCCCCTACCCATTCAACCCTCCCTGCTCCTTGTCCCCTAACCACCCGCTCCCAGGACCTCCCACCCATAACCACCCCCCGGGACCCCAACCCCTATCCAACCCCCCCTGCTTCCTGTCCCCTGACTGCCCCAACCCCTATCCACATCCCTGCCCCCGAGAGGTCCCCTCGGGACTCCCATGACTATCCTACCACCCCCTAGCGGCATGGCGAGCTGAGGTTGCGGGGGGGAGGCAGGGGACAGCAGAGGAGGGCAGGGGGCTAGCCTCCCTGGCCAGGAGCTCAAGGGCCAGGCAGGACAGTCCTGTGGGCCGGATGTGGCCCACAGGCCGCAGTTTGCCCACCTCTAAGGTAGCTGGAACCAACACTGGAACCAAAGCAGGAATTACAGCAAGTCCGAAGACTTGGACAACATCAGATCCAACATTATATACAAATCCATCTCCATTGCTAATAAAATTGGAGGTGAAACAGGTCTCTGCTTTAGAACGATATCAGCCTTGTCAGAATTGGACAGAATCAATAATTCTGATGCATAGGAAGTGGCACAGCCAACAGTGGCCGCTTTGTTCTATGTATCTTTTTTCAGTGCTACACCACGCAGAATTGAAGGCGCTGATGGCCCCAGTTCTGACACACTGATTGAATCTTCCTGGATCTGGAAGTGGAAGTAGGAATTGACCTTGGTCCTGCAGTTGAGGGGGATCCATCAGGATCAGAAAGTTGCAAGGCATGAGGTACGGCATTGGTGAGGATGATCAAACTGTCTCTTGACCTTTCTTCTGGAACTAGGGCAGTTGGATCTGACCATGCAGCCCCGGTTTGGACATGTGTAGCCTCAGGAGCTTTACTGAGGAAGCGCAGGAATTGAATCCGTCCCCAACAGGGGTTTCAGTTTCTTGGAACCCTTCAGTCACTGGAACTCACAGGAGCCACGACTGGCCTCTGAGACCTTGGATCTGAGGACTGATCTGATCCAGAAAGTCTAGCCTTGAGAGCTTCCTTGAGAAGGATCTTCAAGTGAGTCTCCCAGTCCTTGCAGTCTCTGGGACTAAAGGTTCAGCAAATCAAACATCCAGAAGGTGTGTGTTCTTCTCCCTGGCAGTTAAGGCACCGCATGTGGTGGCTTCCTCTGCTTTAATTCCACTATAACCCAGAACGTCAGAAAACATTAAATATACTAACAACCTACCACTAGAAGAAAGAAAGGCTTAAGGCTTAAGAAGAAAAAGGCTTCAGCTCACAAACAGATTGAAGTTCACATCCATCCATGCACACATGGTTGGAAGGAACTGAGTGGGTGAGGGTGGTCTAGCTGACACTGCTAGAAGGAGGTTCCACCAACGGCAGCTCAGTACCCCATAAATGGGAATGTGCAGGGCCACTCAAAGAACTATCAATATCTTACCCCCAATTCCCCCAACAAAAGTTGGATCTTAATGCCTGAATAGTATGTGGTTGTTTCAAATCCAAACCAAATATTTTCTCATCTGGATAGAGTTAGACTCTATAGCAGAGATTTTATTTTTACATTAAGGCACTATAATATTTATAAGGACAACCTTTGTAAAATGGGTCATTACCCTGGTCCATTTACATTATTAAAAAATAATTACTGCAAACTAAGATGGCTGTCTGCAAATAGATACTTCCTCTTGAAATGCAAGCATTTGATGTGCCATAAAATTCAGTGGTTTAAAGTATATTTTATTTAACATTATAAAAAGGATATACATTTTAAAATTATCTTGAAAATATTTAGCTACACTGTAATATTCATGGCATAAAAATAATTTCCTTTTACATTAGTAAGTTTTTTAAATGCTTCAAAGAAACAATGTAAGGGGGGAAAATGATATACTGATCCACTTAGCACAGGAACATATATGGTCAGAAAAAGACTAAGTCATGAGATCTAGTTCTACTCCCAGCTCTGAGAGACTTTCTGGGTGACTTTGGACATGTCTTGGTTTCTCCAGCTATATAACTGGGAGAATTATAGCTATCTACCTGAAAAGGAGACTGTGAACCTTAACCTTAACTTAATGCCTATTAAGTGCTTTGAGATCTTTGTACTTACAATCTCTCTCACTTTCTATCCAAATTATCATCATTGGCCAATAATTTATACTTAGGTTTCTAATTTCATATGATCTTCCCTTGGAGATGCTGGTTGCTGAGCACTTTTGGAAATAAGGCCATTGTCACATTTCAGAGTGCAATCAAGGCCAGGGAGAGGCTGTGTCATCGCCTGTAACCTGGGTGATTCACAGTGCTTTGCTATTGTAGCTCCCAAAATGGGCTTCTCACAGCCTAACCAGGGTTGCCAACTTTCTGATTGCAGAAAACCAATTGCCCTGCCCCCTGCATCACTCTTTCTCAGAGGCACTGCCCCTACTCACTCCATCCCGCTCGCTCTCCCCCACGCTCGCTCACTTTCAGTGGGCTGCGGCAGGGGATTGGGGTGCGGGATCTGGGGTGGGGTCAGAAATGAGGGGCTTGGGAGGGGACTGCAAGCTGGGGCCAAAGGTTTTGGAGTGTAGGAGGGGGCTCAGGGCTGGGACAGAGGGTTGGGGTGTGGGACAGGGTGTGGATTGCAGGCTCTGGGGAGGGAATTTGGGTGCAGGAGGGAGCTCAGGGCTGGGGGTTGAGGTGCGGGGTGCAGGCTTCAGGTAGTGCTTACCTCAGGCGGCTCCTGGAAGAGGCCGGCATGTCCCCCCTCCGGCTCCTAGGCAGAGGTGCAGCCGGGTGGCACAGCATGCTGCCCCATCCGCAAGTGCCATCCCCACAGTTCCCATTGGCCAATGTGAGCTATGAAGTCGGCACTTGGATTGGGGGCAGCGCACAGAGCCTCCGTGGCCACCCCTGCACCTAAGGGCTACAGGGGCATTCTGGCTGCTTCCAGGAGTTGCAGGGAGCCTGCCTTAGCCCTGCTACGCCACCAACTGGACTTTTAACAGCCAGAGCCACCAGGGTCCCTTTTCGCTCAGGCATTCCAGTCAAAAACCAGACGCCTGGCAACTCTAAACCTAACAGCATGTAGCTCACATGCTGAGTGTCTGTGTATAGCTACAGGCCTGGCCCAGCAGCAATAACATCGGCTGCCTGTCAACAACTCTCCAGTCACATTCTGGCTTTCATCAGCCTTGGATACTACCTGCAGGGTGACCCCAATACAGTCTTAGTCCTGAATTTTCCCCAAAACGTGTGTTCTGGACTTTCCAGCCCTCTCCAGTTCAAATATTAGAGATCCATTGCCTCTGTAAAGGGTCAATATGCAACAGTTTGCTACTTTAACTGTTCAGTTTAAACACAAAACTGGATTAGTTTTATTAAAAAATAAAACAAATTTAACTACAAAGAGATTTTAAGTGAGTACAAATATAAGGTATTAGAGTCAGAAAAAGTTACAAGAGAAATAAAGATAAAATGTTTTTTAGTAGTTAAACATAACAAGCTAGACTTGGTTCAAGGTAAAATCCTTACCAGCTTCCCAGCAACATTACTGACCAAATTCTCAGGTCAGTTACTCCCCCAAAGTCAAAGGGCTGGTTGCTTTGTCTTCTTAGATGAGAGAGAGGGAGAGAGAGATAGGTTGGGGTGTTTTTGCACCTCGCTTTTATAATCCAGTCACCCTTTGAAATGCATTTTCCTGAGGATTACCCCTAAATAAAGTTCATTCCAACTGTGAGGACGGAGACATGAAGTCTCATGGTGAAAAAATATCCATGTTGTTTGCTAAAATTCAGATAGATCTGTTCTTACCCCCCCCTTCATTGCCAAACAATAGTCACTTGACAGGTGATTGGCAATCAAACTTTGACACCTGGCTAGAGGAGGCAGCTTATCCTGTGTCTTCGAGAAACCGGTTTACCCACTCCCCAGACTTGCTGGTAAACACATGGTAATCAATTTCAGCTTATATTCATAACTCCTAATACATGTTTCGTATATATATTACGCAAGAATATTGACGATCTGCGTGTTATTAGATTTTAAATGATACCTCAACAAGATGTATTTTGCACAACAATTATTATAATAATGTGGAAGGAGTGAATATTGGGGTGTTTTTGGCCAGAGCCACTTATTTAGGTAAGTGAATATAGACTTTAGGTTTCTAACTTTAGAAGACCTTTTAAAAATAACTTTCATCAATTATGCCCTTGCAATAGACGTGACTTTCTATTTGAAGATCTCAAAGCATTTTTCAAGAATTAATCAATTAAACTTCACAAACCCTGTGAGGAAAATTTTCAAAAGCTCTGAAAAAAATCTAGTTAAGATTAATCACACCAGGTTTTAAAAAAATCCAAAAACCCATTCAATCAAAATCAATAAGAGTTCACATTTATATATAGCCTTTTACCCCACAATACCCCAAAGTGATTCACAAACTTTACAAATATATGATAGCCCCACTCTAATGGAGCCTTCGATAAGGCAGGAAAGGAAGGAACTAAGATGGCACACCAAAACAGGAGAGGGGAAATTTAGGCCAAAACCACCCGAGAAAAATCTATGCTCTTCAGAAAGTTGCAATGGGATCTTTCACATCAAAAGTAGTTTCAAATTGTTATTCACAGGTATCCTGATTTTAATCCAACCATTTCTTAAATCAATGACTAGAATAATGGCCTGTTTACGTCAGGCATCGAACAATGTTTGAAAACTAACCGTAGACTTTTACACAATGTTTGGAAACTGTTAACACTGGACAGACAAACTATGTTAGAAATAGGCTTAATTGGATCAGTATTTGAAACCTAAGTCTGAACTCTTTAAAAAAAAAAGTTCAACATCTACATTAAGCTTTTTCTAACATCACCTACACTTTTAAAAGGATATTTCAAAAAAAGATAATCTGTAATAAGATCATTAAACTTTTAAAATCCATTGTTAGTGATAAACATCCATATTTCCTTATATGAAAGTATGAGGAAGTGTGAAATGGTTCAAAATATTCTGTTTATAATTGCCCAAGACTCTTTAAAATAATTTAAAAACTAATTAACATTTAGAGAAAAATTCAGCATTGTAATAAAACTGACTCCAGGATGATGGTCCTTGATCTAATGACATTCTACAGCAGGCAGGCACATAGCAAGATCAAGACAAGTTTGAGAAGAAATTAAAAATTCCTTAGAAGATCAGTCCTATCTCTTAAATAAACAAGATAGCTCTATACTACTTGATAATCACATGATATAAATCTTTCAGTTTTTAAAAACAATGTAATAGCAGCCTCACTTGAAAGTTAGACTTGTCATATGACTATGAAGTGCTATATAGCCTATATCTTCCCTCCAATATTTCAAAATTAAAATCATTGTTATTGACCATGAATTGATTTGACATTTTTTTTTAATTCTCAAAAGATTTGCAAAGGAAGAGTCCCTTTGGAAAGTGAGAAGGAAAGGACAGAGAAAAATCAACCTTATTACCAATGAAATTTTACCCATCACTGATACACAGTTTTCATATTAGACTGCCACAGCATGTTAATATCAGTTACTCCTGAGGGCATTCTGCACCAAAAAAATTAATAATTCTGTGCCAAAAATTAATAATTCTGCACACAATATTTTAAAATTCTGCAAGTTTTATTTGTCAATAAATAAATGCAGAGGCTCCAGCGTGGCAGTGGGGAGCACAGGCCACTGGCTGTACGAAGGTGGGAAATCACTGCTTCCCTACCCCCAGGACATGGACTCAGGGGTGAGGCTGCACCCGACCCTGCCACAGCATAAGGCCTGGGCCTGCTCCAGAAACACCCTGGGGCCATACCCCTCTGCACCAGATGCCGGGCAGGCAGACTCAACCAGGCAGGATCCACATGTGGAGGGGCTCAGTGGGGGGGGATCCAGGTGTGGGGTGAGAGGATTCTGTGTGGGACAATCTAGGTGCAGGCAGCTCAGTGGTGGGTCTAGGTGTGGAGATCTGGATGCACAGAGGCTCGTGGCGAGGTGGAGGGGGGTCCAGGTGCAGGGACAATGGGACTCTGCAAGGGCTTCCAAGTAAAGGTTGTTGGAGCCCAGCGGAGGGGTCTGGGTGTCTCAGCGGGAGGGGGGATCTGGGTGCTGGGGCAGTGGGGTTTGTTGGGGGGGAGGGGTCTGGGTGCAGCTAGTTGGTAGTCAGTGGCATGGGGGTCTGGATGTGACGGCTCAGGGTGGTGCAGGGGGTGGGGCATCAGGGTGAGGGTTTGAGTACAGGGAGCTCAGTGGGGATGGTCTGGGGGCAGGGGGTCTGGGTGCAGGGAGGCGCCAGATTCAGGGGTTGAGGTACAGTGGGGTAGGATTTGGTATGGAGGGCTAGGGGGGTTCTGGATATAACAGGTGAGGCTTGTCAGGGATGTCTGGGTATGGAGGTCTGGATGCATGGGGGTTGTGTGGCTGGAGGGAGCAGATCCCCGTACAGTGACCCCCCCAACCTGTAGGAGTGATGGGGCAGGAAGCAGGGGAGGATGCTGAGCTTCCTGGTTTCTGGGGGTGGGTCTGACACCTTGCAGGGGAAGGGGAAGTCCTGTCCTCTTCTGCCTCCAGCCCAGTTGGGACTAGCAGCTGATCCCAACTCAGGGTAGGAGCCACTGGCTGGGATGTCCCTAGCCCCGCGGTGATTTACCTCTCTGCCGGCTGCTCTGGGTGCCGGAAACATTGTACGTGCGCTGCTAGCGAGTGGTGCATGACTGCTTTTGCAGCTTCCCTTTGCGCCCCTGTCAGAAAGTCATTTTTCTGCGGGGAAGCAAAGAAATCTGCAGGGGAGATTCTGTGCAGGCACAGTATTCCCCCAGGAGTAACCCAGTGTAAGAATAGGGCAGGGAGAAAATTAGGTAGAGGATTTAAAAATCCACTACTAGTGTTGCTTACATGTAATGCACTTTAATATTGCAAGTTACTATGGTATTAGTTCTTCTTACATAGAGTACATTTCTCAAGGATTATCAATATATACCTCCATATAATCTCTGTTAATCTAACATAGGTGGAACAAACATCTATAAAAGCAGAGGTTATTTTATCTCTTCAATATAATGTTATGCTGGCAGTGTTACTGTTCATACCAACACAATACCCTTCAAAGAAAGTTTATAGCTGTACATTAACAAGAGGAGAATCAAACTGTTGTTTAAACAGGATATTTATTACAAAAAATTTCCTCATTACTGTGTAGATCAACTGCCATTAGCTTCAATCTAACATTTGTTTTTCCGTTGTGCACTTCTACAGGATCCAGCTTAAAGGACTTACTGGGACAGCGGGCAAAATAAGTAGCATCAGCCAACCAGGAAATGATTTTAGCACAAAGGATGCAGACAATGACAAATGTATTTGCAAATGTTCACAAATGCTAACAGGAGGTAGGAATGGTTTTCTGTTTCTCAATCTCCCTATTTTTATTGGCAGTAAAACAGTCCATGAGGTAAATAGATGGTAATTTTGACGTATTAAATCCTGACTAGTGACAAAGTCCAAAACTCACAATTGGAAATGCTAGTTCAGTGAGTTCAAATTTTCTATTTTACCATTTCAAAGACAGCTCAGCTAAAGTAAAAATGAGAGGAGTTAAAATTGGGAGGAAATAGGCCTTCATTCTCTCACAGCTTGTGCAACAACAAGGCCTGCTATTGTGAAACTGGTATGAACAGAAGACAGCAGAGTGCGCTTCCAAATAGCAAGGGAAAGTAGCCCAATGATCAAAATGCCCCCCAAAAGTATCCGGAATCATCTTTTTAATCAACAAAATGGTTTCTAAATTGTTTAATTAGGCACAAGAAATCTCTAGTGATCCTATGGGAACTAAGCATTTTATAGGCTCTTTAAAAGTATAACAATTAGAATGTAGTTGTCATGAAATAATACATTTCAGTAATACAAAACATTACTTTTTCCCCATATTTAAATATAATTTGAAGTTAAGAATACATTTACTCAAAGCATACCAAAATTATTATGTAGGTGGATAAATTCTGGATCAATTTTGTTCACACGTTTATTGACATTACATTTTAGATTGCTTCTGTATCTTAAAGCAGGTTTAATTTTCTCTATAATTCTGCTATCCAGTCACACCTTCTGTAATGTAAATGTTGCTTAAGAGAGGCACACTCAATTTACAAAACAGTGATCTGCTTCTTGAGTGTATAGATTGCAAGTCTGAAGGCAGTTTAAATTTATCCGAAGGGAGAACTGGATTATTGCCTTGTAAAACACAGCACTCCTATTACCATCAGTATAACAAAAGTGTAAAAATATTGTTTTTACTAATAAAAATAAAGTTTCCCTATTCCTTACTAACAACTCAGGACAACAAGCGAAATTTGAAGAAAAAGATGTGAAACTGAATAAGTTTAGCTACTTTTTTCTCACCATTCCTTTATGCAGAGTTCAGCTAGCTGTTTCAGTACTGAAAGGCTTAGAAATAGTGCACATCTTTACAGACTTTAAGTACTGAAGCAAACTGAATTCGCTGCAAGGGAAGCAATTTTCATTTAAGTAGAAATGTAGACTTTAAAAGTGGAAAATTATATAATCTTGAGAGAAGGCAGAAGGAAAAAGATACAATATCATGATTATCCTCTTCAAGCCAAATTCTGCCCTTAGATCTATCACCATCAACCTCTGAAATATGTAGTAAGATAAACTTTTGAGGAGTTGATTGAAGCCCGCTCCCTTATTTTACAACCACATCCCATAAAATGCTACAACTCCTACAGCTAAATTTTGTAGTGCATATTCCTCAAGTATGTTATTCTGCTATATACATTTCATCATGGTTAAAGTTACCAAGGAGGAGAGATCTGGAGGCACACAAGTGAAAACTAGGTATTTTAATATTCCTATATTTTTTCTAGTTTCAGGATCAGGACACTGTAAGGTATTTGTGCATACAATTTTGAAAACTACCTACACTGATAATTTAATTATTTCAGATTTTTGTTTGTTTTCTGTTCTTACAGGCTGGTGGTTTGATGCATGTGGTCCCTCCAACTTGAATGGAATGTACTATCCATTGCGGCAGAACACCAACAAATTTAATGGTATTAAGTGGTATTACTGGAAAGGATCAGGGTACTCTCTCAAAGCCACAACTATGATGATCCGACCAGCAGATTTCTAAATGCCCTTTGCATTCTATGTGAATTGTGTATTGTATAGTCTTCAAAAACTGCATTTGCCAAACATTTAAACTCACAGCTGCAATTTGTCATTTTCCAGCCCAGAAAACATGCACTAGTATTCTGAAGGGATCAATTTGTTCCAATTCTTGAATTGTGATAGTCTTCATCAGTTCAAGCTCACATTACTCAACTAGACACAGCAAAGTCTAAAACATGAAATAATCTGTGTAACAATGATTTTGGCAGAAAGACTAAGTAAAAAGGATGTCCAAGAAACTGTCAGACAATTTAAGGACTTTGTTTTCTTGATCATTTATGTTGTGTGTGTTAGTAAATAACTGGAACTGTGAAAAATATCTAAAAACTTAGTTTTAGAAATGTGCCTTTGTGCTCATCACTGAACTTTAAACATTACATTAATATAAAACTCTCCTAACTTGCAATCTAATCTAGAACTATTTTTCTATCCAATACCTTGTTTGTAGTTTATGTACATAAAAATATATAGTGCCTTGTAATTAGCTCATTGTCATAATTAAAGGATACATTCCTTTGCAAAGACTTCTTTGCAAATAGTGTTTAGACTTATTTGGGGCTTTTCTTGTAGTCCACATCAGTTTATTTAACAATCTGAGTAGAAATAGTATCTCCACTTACGTGCTTTGCATTTATTCTTGGAAAATTGATCACTATTTTATGATTTTTTAAAAAATTATCAGATTTTGTACTTATTACAGTTGATATTTTAAAGTACAAACTCTCCTGCCAATTATAGTATGGTATCATGTGTTTCATTACACTTTCTATGAAGATTGCACTTTCCCCCCTTTCTAGTTGTTTAATGTATAACAACTGAGAATTAAGTATTACATAATGCTGTTGCCTCACTTAAACACCAGACAACTGCTGTTCTCCATGCAATTAAATATAACTTGGTGATGTTTGTTTAGACCTTTTGTAAAAAACAAGCTAACTTTAATAACTTCTTTAAAACCAATCTGCTCTTTTATGGAAAAAAGCTCATGTTTATTTCTTAAGATAAATTTTATTGCATTTTAGAAAGAGAAAGAAGAGAAACCTAAAAATATCCTATGGACAGAGTTTTTCTGTGTGGGAAATAGCTGTATGAGACTTGGGCAATTCTGAGTATGGTGATAATCTAGGCCTCAATGTATATCTTTAAGTGAATAAATGGCTTTATTGGGTGATTTTTCCCTATGTTTATTATAACAATATGTTTAAAAAGTATGTATTATAGGTTATTGATAGAAATGCTAAAATTAAGGTTCAGAAGACACTTCTCTTCTAAACACTTTTCAATATTTTATATAGGTCACACCAAAAAATTACTTCTGGGTTGAAATTTCTCATGCTTGGTATCAGCCCCAATCTTACAATTTTAGACATTTTTCATTGAGCGCTATTGAACTTTGAGTTCCAAATGTGACACAAAAAAGCATGTTTCCGATACTGAACATTTTCTAGATTTTTTTGAGGCTCAGATAACAAAACATGTTAAAGTCTTTTTATTTTTCTATGTGCACATTACATCAGTAATTGTGACTGATGTTGGGAAATGAGTCAAAAAGAAGAACCATATTGTGGTAAATCAACTGCTCTCAAAAAGTTACCCAGTTATATGCTTTCAGTGGCAAAAACAGACTGCTGTAGTAGTAGCAAGTAATGTATCAGAATTATTCAAGGAGAATGGAGGCAAAATATATATTATGAGACTTATAAAAATAATATTTCATTGTGATTTATATGAACCCCGTGAACGAACAGTTAATTGAGTTGTCCTAACAAGCATTTTACATAATAGACAAAATATAATTAAGACCGTTATTTAAAAATGTAATATTACTTCTACCAAGCTTATAACATTCTTCTTCAAACATACTAAGTCAAAAGATTACTTTGCAAATCACTTCCATAAAACAGCTGTCTTACAATGGTATGATACTTTAACCCCCATTTTTAATTCAATAGATCACCAAAATACTGATAATACTTTTATTCATATGAAGAAATACAAAAGATATCCTCAATATCTGAAAGATTTAGGTCATCACCCAAAGCAACAATCCATTCTTTAAAAGTGCTCATTAAGGAACATCTTGGTATCAGACAGCACAACAATGGGCACAGTATGAATGACTGGTCAGTCATTAAATAAAAATCATGCTTCCTTGACCTCAACTATAATCCTCAGTTTGTCTAAGGAAAGTACAGGGACAATATCAGATAATGAAATGAACACTGATTTAAGGTTTAATTATTTTTTCCTATTATGAATTGAGTTGCGTGAGCCAGATCTGTAAAATATGAATTCTTGTTTCATAATATTGTTAAAAATTATCTGATGAGTGCTCAGAATTTTTGGCACATCTAACCAGCAGACATTGCTGGTCTAGTTTGATTTTCCAAAACTCTCAATCTTTACCATGGCATTAACCTTGATCATTACTCCAGTCAAAGTTTTAAAATCATCATTCTGTAATTACCATCTCTAATTTTATTTGAAAATTCTGTAATTTTTTAAAATCAAACCTTAATGTTTAGAATTCAATTAATCAATTTTAGATGCCTTTCTAACTAAATAAGATTGCATGGCTTATTTAAAGTGCAAATGCTATCTAAGAGAGACTATACAGGTTTCAGATAAGGCAATGTCAACCATTCAGTGACTTGTACCACAGCCTGCAGTGACTGCAAGAAGCAACTACAAATTGGCAAGAGTGCCTTTTCCTGCCTCGTTCCTCAATAACCTTCAAAAGCATAAGCATTATATATTTCTCCATTCCTATCCCATCCTCCCTTCTTAAATGCTTCTTATGAGATATAAGAAGAAAAGGAAGGAAACTCTTTTGAGCGCAACTACAGTATTTACAACAAGAAAAATTAAAACACCTTGAGAGGGGAATGTTTGAAAAGAGGATAGATTCACTTATTCACAGATAAAGTACAACAGACAAAAACTCTCTGCACAACCCTAATGTGCCTCAACCTAACTTTTCAATGTCCCCCAAGCCTTCCCATTTCTACTGAAGGAATGATGGTGATAAGCAGATATTAGATAGAAGTGAGGAGTTAACAAAAGGCAGAAATCACTCTCAAAGGACTTTACAGAATGTTGTGCAAAACTACTGATAACATGCCAAGTTATTAATGAGAAAAAGGGTTTAAAAAACAGAAAACCCTACAGCCTTAAGCTAAAATCATCTGGCTTTCTCCTGCTTCTCTCTTCAACATACTCTATAAACAATGATGGGCACAACAGAAGCAGCACACCTACCTGAATAGAAAACAACATGCTAGTTATTTGCTGCCCCACAAAACATCCCTCCACCTCTCTCCAAAAGGACTCTTAGGTTAAACAAATCTATAAATGCACCACTAGTTTCTTTTTACACTCACACAGTCGTTTTAGAATAACTGTTGTATTTTCTCTACACCAGGGTTGGGCAAACTTTTTGGCCTGAAGGCCACATCGGGGAATAGAAATTGTATTTCAGGCCATGAATGCTCACAAAATTGGGGTTGAGGTGTAGGAGGGGGTGAGGGCTCTGGTTGGGGGTGCGGGCTCTGCGGTGGGCCTGAGTTGAGGAAGGGGTGTAGGAGGGGTTTGGAGGGCAGGAGGGGGATAAGGGCTGGGGCAGGGGTGTGGGAAAGGGTGCAGGTTCCGGTTGGGGGTGCGGGCTCTGGGGTGGGGCTGGGGATGAGAGGTTTGGGGTGCAGGAGGGTGCTGGGATCAAGGGGTTTGGAGAGCGGGAGGGGGATCAGGGCTGGGGCAGGAGATTGGGGCATGGGGAGAGGCTCAGGGGTTCAGGCTCTGAGTGGCACTTACCTCAAGCGGCTCCCGGAAGCAGTGGCATGTCCCTTCTCTGGCTCCTACCTGGCAGCGCAGCCAGGCGGCTCTGCACACTGCCCCATTGGCAAGCACCGCCCCTGCAGCTCCCATTGGAGCACTTCGAAGCCGGAGTGGAGCCATGCCGCGGCTTCCGGGAACCGCGTGGAACGGCACCCGAGGCTGCGCCCCGGCTGGAGCGGGGCAAGCCCCAGAGCCAACTCCCCAACAAGAGCACGCGGGATGGCTTAAAGCGGCTCACAGTTTGCCCACCTCTGCTCTACACTATAATAGCATGTTATTAAAAACGAAAGAGAAACCTTTATCTTGGAAATATTCAGATAAAATGATTATGAATGTAAAAGGAATTTAAAAATCCCAAATTCAAAAAATACAACAAAATTGTAGTTAGGAAAGCAAAGTTCAATCACCAGTTAAATGTTCTCTCATCAAAACGTGTGAAACATTATATGAAACAAGTAGCTGAAGAAAATATGTCTTACACAGGTAACACAAATTGTAAAGCCTTTTGTGATGTGATCAACCATCAGGTTGGTACAATCCTGCTTGTATCAAAGCCCAAAACCAATTTACTGCTTAATAACTTCAGACAATATGAAGTGGAGGTGTACCTGGAGATAGCCCAGGATATACAGGTAATAAAACTTTTTGCACAAATGCTCAAGTCATTGCTGGAAAGCTAGCATTTAAGAAGAAGTGCTCTGTATTACTGACTTACTGGGTTGTGAAGCCCATAGCGACTTTAAGTTCCTGAAATCCATTCAGTGGAAAAAACAGTAATGCACGCAGCATCTGGAACAGAAGTGTTAAAGCTGTGGCCTGTTGCCTTTTCCCACCTTATGATAGTCTCCAACTGAGACACGAGCACAGCAAGAAATAAGACATGATACTACAAAACTCAAGAATGTGCATATTTAAACATGAAACTTAGGCCAGGTGTACACTACAGACTTACATTGGTATAACAGTATAACATTGCTCAAGGGTGTGAAAAATCCTCACTCCTGAGCGAGGCAGTTATAGTAACCTAACCGCCACTGTAGATAGTGCTATGTCGACAGGAGAGTTTCTCCCGTCGACATAGCTACTGCCTCTCCCAGAGGTAGATTAACTACGCTGATGGGAGAAGCTCTCCAGTCAGCAAAGTAGTGTCTTCACTAAAGCTGCACCACTGTAGCTTTTTAAGTGTAGACCTGCCCTTATTTACTCAGAAGTTATTCAACAAATGAATCTCTTTCTAAATGTTTATATATTATATACCACAGGTTTTGCATACTGTTCAGGAAGGAGGATTGGACAAGAGTGGGGAGAGAGCATGAGTGAGCAAGAGAGAGAATACGTGTATCTATATTTTTTCTAATAAAGACACTTATCCACGATAGCCAGTCACCATTATTACCCCTAGTTCTGTAACTATTCATTTAACAGAGAAATTAATCTAAATTCACAAACATTTAACTTACAGGAGCTGCAGGGAAATTGGCTGACAGTTCATATGGTTCCTCTGAAATCCAATGTCCACATTCCAAAGACCACAGTACCTAAAATAAGTTAAGTAATAAGTAGACACTTAAAATTCTATAGTACTTTTTAAGAGGCAATAAAACAGCAGCCACTTTGAAAACAACTAAAATTAACACTGAAGTTAGAATAGTTGGTTACACTTTTTTTTTAAAACCCAAATCAAATGTTTTCCTGCAGATTAATAAGAGGTTTAAAAATAAGAATTTGTGGTTGCTTACTTGAAGTCTTTCCTTTCTTCAAAAGGAATAGGTCCACATATCTTCAGTGAGGATAATCACCTGTCTGTAGGTTTAGAATAAAAGCTGATTGTATGGCTGATAAGAGACTAGCCCCTATCCTCTGGAGACCCTCTCAGTTTTGAGATGCTTCCAAAGCTAGCCTCTCTGGATTATGAAACAAAAAAAATGAATCTCTCATCCTGCATCAGCACCTTGCCAAAATAATACTCAAAGAAAAATTTAACTACTGCAGAGAACTTTAAACAGATCTCTCTTTTTCAGGGAGAAACAGATCTGTGGGCCTATTCCTTCGAAAAGGGAAAATTTTCCGGTAAATAACCAAAATTTCTCCCATTCTCTCTCTCAGGGCTAGGTCCACAGATCCTCTGCATGGGATTTTCTCAGCAGTGACAAAATTCCTAGGGAGGGAACAAAATAATGTCAATGAAAGAAAGGATTCCCTTACCAAAAGGAATCATCAGTGTGCAGAAACCACATGACAAAGGCTGCATCACCTGAAAACTGAATATCTATTTTGTAAAACAAGGTAAATATATGCAGGGATGACCAAACTACAGTTTTACAGATTACATTGTAACCGGCCTGTCCTTTCTCCACCCACAATGCCACCACCACTTGTACTGAGTGAACTCCGATGCCCAGTGGAGAATTGAATCCTTTTGCTCTACATGCCTCAGCAATGCATCAGCGTATCTATTCAGATTGATGATTTAGATGCCTTAGCACCTCTTTTTCTTGGATGAAATAAGACCAGTAAGTCTGTTTTTCTTATGCTCAGTCCTTTTCACATAAAGCTTTAAGGCTCATCTTATATTCAACAAATGCCATAGCTTCTTCTTTGGGTGAGAAGGATGTGGACAAAAAGCAGGCAATGAGATCCCTTGTGCTTGATGAAAAATCAAATTCACTTTTGGAATAAAGGTGGGATCCATTCTCAAAGCCACCTTATCTTTGTAAAAGATGCAGCAGGATGGATAATGCTCCCAACTCTAACAACTTTCTTGCTGAAGAAGTGATAGCAGTCAGAAGAGTCGTTTTGATAGTCAAGTAAAAAGGACACCTGAATTATGGCACTGAGTACAACGTTTAAATTCCAAGATGGAGATCTAGGGTCTCTCACCTGGGAGGGGAAGGTGGTGAAGGCGATGAGCTCTCTCGCTGCCTCTAAGGTCTCCAGTGTGAAGGGCAGTTCCAAAGCCTCTCTGTGACTCTCCCGAGGAGGGGAGTCCTGAGGAGCTGGACTCGACTGACCCCTTGTTGGTGCAGGAGTCAGCAGTGCCAGGCGAGGTGGTGCCGCACTTACTTGGCCCAATGTGGGTCTCACTGCTCCAGTGAGGGCAGGGATAGCTCAGTGGTTTGAGCATTGGCCTGCTAAACCCAGGGTTGTGAGCTCAATCCTTGAGGGGGCCATTTAGGGATCTGGGGCAAAAATCTGTCTGGGGATTAGTCCTGCTTTGAGCAGAGGGTTGGACTAGATGTCCTCCTGAGGTCCCTTCCAACCCTATATTTTTTTTTTTTTTTTTTTTTTTTTAAAAGAGTCCTTCCATCCCGGCCTCAGTGTGGATGAGTGTCCTCTGTCCAGCTTCTTCTTCTTGCGGGGCACCCAGGGACTGGTGAACAGTGCCATGCATTGCCATGCTTGGAGCCCTGTTGGGGCCGAGTATCTGTATCCAAGTCTTTTCTCGGCGCCGAAATTTCCTGTGTCAATGCCGGAGCACTGTGCACCAATGTTGAGGGGCTAGGCATCAGTTTGGCCAAACTCGGGTCCGAGTGGGGGCAGAGGGCAGCCTCCATCAGAAGGATCTTCAACCATTGGTCTCTTTCTTTTTGAGTCCTTGGGCAAAATCCCCTACAGATTTTGCAATGGTCCTTCTGATGCGATTCCCCCAGGCACTTCAAGAAGGAAGTGTGAGGGTTGCTCTTGGTCATAGGCTTGTTACAAGCTGCACGGGGTTTAAACCCTGGGACCGAGGCATGCCCCGGCACTGGGGATGAGGGGGTAGGGAAGCAGAGGGTACCCCCAGAACAATTCCCAACAGGAATCCAACTATATAATGACTAGCTACAACTACTAACTAACTGATTAAACTAGTTACAGAAAGACAGTCTGAAGATTACTAGGGAGAAGGCTTGCCAAAGCAAGAGCAAATGAGCGTTCTGGCTAACCATCACAGGCAGTAAGAAGGAACTGAGGTGGTGGCAGGACCCTATATATGATGCCATGGAGGTGCAACTCCAGAGGGCAGCTGAGAAAACCCAATGGGTATTGCTAGAGGAAAAATCTTCTGGTTACTGTGCACACAGTACACACACACACACCCCCCTAATTGGAATCAACATGAGTAAGCACTCAAAGAAGAACTTTTACCTTACAAGAGCTGCAACCTGATATCAAAACCATCTTGTAAAAATTCCAGAACATGAGACACTTTGGTTACATGATGCTGAATATAGATTCATAGAAACATAGGACTGGAAGAAACCTTTCCTCAGCCTCATGGACCATACTCAGAGTAGTTATCAATGGTTTGCTGCCAATGTTTGGATCATTTACTGAGTCACTCAAGCAGACCACCTCCTTGGACAGGGGTCTGTCTAGAATAGAAAAGGGTATACCTGTATCCCCTTCTGCCTGAGAAAAAGCCACCAGAACAATGAGAACTTTTGAGAATGCTCAAAGGTGCAGATGACAGTCTAAAATACAGCATTTTACACGGCAAAATGATCAGTCCCATGAGCAAACTGCAGAAATCTCCTGTGTGCCTGGTGAATATAGGCTTTCTTCAAATTGATTAACAAAGTAATCCCCTGGCAGATCGGCACTGATATGAACTTCATGAACATGATCCTTATGAACTTGTTCTGGTGTTTTAAGTCCAACACAGCTCTGTCCGCCTCAGACCTCCTGGGTACTAGAAAAAGAGATTCGGTAGTGACCAGAGAATGTCTCCATCTCAGGAACGATACTGCACTGATTCACAAAAGATGAACTATGGCCGTTAGCATATTTTACCTCTTTTGCAGATTTGATGATACTAGTGAAAGGGAAAACGACAATTCACAATCTTTGAAAATTCTATGATGTGCCATTGTTAAACCACATCCAGGACCCATCTGTCTGATGTGGAGAGAGGCCATTGGGTCCTTGAACTTTAATAGTCTCCCCCATAGGTGTTGCTTGTCAGTACTCTCCTGACCATAGTATGAGAATGTTCCTAGTGTTGGAATTTGCATTGTGGGAAGACTGGTCTCTCTCCTTTCCGGGATTAGACTTGTTACATTTGCTTTTGCTGTAGTGTTGGCTTCTATACTTAGGAAAAGGATATTTAGACCTGTAAAAACCTTTAGACCGGGATTTGGAGTTAGGAAGGTTCTGTAAGGTCTTTGATTTATCTGAGGAACCTTTGTCTAATGGCTCCACAAATAACCAAGCTCCTGAATATTTAAAAAACAAACAAACTACTAATGTGATTTTGGCCTCTATATAACCCTTCCAGTCATGTGAACAGAGGTGCTGTCTGGTCACCACATTGGAGACCATACTTTGTGCTGAAAACCTCAAACCATCTCTGGTTGCATCAGCTATGAATGCTGAAGCCATTGAGACTTTAACTATGAACCTAACCACGATTGCTTAGCCTTTTGGCAATCTGGCTACCAAATTGTCAGTCCAGGCCAGTACTGCTCTTGCTTAACATGTTGTCACACCAGAAGCTCTCAGAGAGGAAGATACAGACTCAAAATGTATGCTGCAGTTATATTTCCACTCTGCAGGCATTGGATTCTTTAAGGAAAAAGTCCCCTTCCAGCAGTCTCTTTGACTAAATGATGAAACTGCCTCATCCACTTCGGGAAAAGACACAAAATCTACTTCGCTATGGTGCATGTTGTAGAATTTTCTCTCACACCTGGACAATGTCATAGACTTGTGCCAAGGTTTCCCATTCAGCTTTAATTACTCTTTCCAAAAAGACATGAAGGGGGAATATATGGTTCAGCTTAACCTGTTGGAATATACTTTTTTTTTTTTTTTTTTTTTTTTGTAATTTCTGTACCAATCCTCTATTCTTCCTCCTTAGAATTTTTTCTAGTAGGCTCATCCGATAGAATACTTAAGTATCTAATCAACCTTTCTCAAATCATTCAGCTGGAAAAAGATCCTATTGATTCTCTTCATCCTGTGATTCTGAGATTGAGAGTTCACCTTCCTCCTGTGAAGAATGTCCTGACTTTCTTCTTGACTTCTTTTTTCTTCCCTTTGATTTAAATTTAACAGATTTCCCAACCTTCTTTTTTTTTCTTTGTTGATACCCACGAAGATAAGGATGAAAATGAATTAAATGATGATGATGATGATGATGAAGAACCAGACAATAAATTCTACTCCTTTTATGATGATTTTTCTTTCTGAGTATGAAAACCGTATGTGAAGAGCCTTTAGCTCTGGCATCCTCTGGGGATAAGTCAGAGGAACTGCTGTCAAATGGAGGACTGGCCAGTTTTCTAAGTTTCTGAGGTAATTTCTTGAACCTTGTTCACTCTTTTAAAAATTTTTACTCCTTAAGGGAGGTGGGGATTGGGAACCTGGGTCAGACGAAGATCCTGCAAACCTCTTCTGCTAATAGGTACCTCTTTATCCTTCTCCTTTAGAGAGAGGATAGAATGCCTGTGATGGGACACTGTAGCTGCTGCCTAGGGCTCACAAGATGGTGATATCTGAGGTAAAGGAGCTTTTTGTGCTAAATCCAGGGGCTCCCTAGCCCAAGAGGTAATTTCTTCTTGATGGGGGGAGTCCCTTCTCCCCTCTGTGCAGAATTCCTGACTTCCCATGGGGAAAGAGATTGAATTGCTTGACAAGGGAAGGAAGGGGTGGGGAGTAATGAGACCTGCACTGCAGGAAGATGCACACACAAAATCGTCTCACCGACTGCTCCTTGCTCTGCCTGTGATGGATTCAGCCGGTCTCACTTATGGTTTCCCCATGCAGGGCTGTTGCCTTTTCATGCAACCATCTCCTGCAGCTGAACGGCTCTCTTAATTTTTCCACCATCCTTTGAGACATTTGTGGCCTGGTTGTCAAGACGCCTGGGGAATCAGTCTCCTAAGTCTAGCTACGGTGGCCAAAGTGAAACCTTTCTGACCAAGCGGCTGGAGTGCACAATGCACTAGCCTCTCCTTCTGCATTCTCTGGCAAAGTTAAAGAGCAGGAGGAACACAGCCTTGGTCTCCTGTTTGGACCATTCTCAGCCAACCTCCTAACCCGTTACCTGAGCAGTCGTAGAGGGTGGGGGGGTGCGAGATGTCATAATTCTGGCTGGAGACAAACTGCCTATTCAGGCTTTTTTCCCCACCATTCTCTCTCAGTTGGTGCTGGATTTCACTGCCTGATAGTAGAGACAGAACAAAACTCAGGGGGTCTCCAGAAGGTGGGGGCTTGTCCCCTGTCAGCTGTCCAATCAGCTTTGATTCTGCCCCCTACAGTTACAGACAGGAGACAACCCACACTGAGGATCTGTGGACCTAGCCCTGAGAGAGAATTGCAAGTCGGCATTAATGATTTAAATGAATACCAGTTATGACACAAGACAAGTAACTGATAAAGGATCATTAAGAGACTGAACTTGATGCGTAATGTGGGATATTATCTGACAATAACACTGATGGGGCCATGTAGTGGGTTTCTGTGCCCACAGGCTGCCACTGTTTTAAGGATCCCATTGCTGTGCTTGAAGTCAAGAGCACACCATGTTGGGTTGACACTACAATATTGAACTCGCACATGTCCTCCCCACCTTGAAACCATCTGATTTCATACCTCCTCACTTGGCAGTAAGTTTTTAAAGTGCTTCTTACAAAGTGTGAATCTAGAATGACAACTGACCCTGTAATATATTACCTTCCTTTTCAATCTTCTCACTGAACAATTAGACACTTTTCATTTTTGTGTTAATATTTTAAGAAGTTTTGTATTTTTAAGTTTTTATTATATTTATTTTTATTCTAATGAACACCATTCTGAGCGCTTTGGTGGGGTCCCTATTATTATCATAGTAAATATTTCTCTAGCCCTTTAAGTGTTAACTAATCAATTCAGTTCTCCATTAGGTAGTATTAGGAAATCGTCCTAAGAACAATATACTTCTCCAAAATAAAAATCTACCTCTTCGGTTTAATAATTTTTATTTTCCAAATAAATTATTATAATTCTCTCTCTCTCTCTCTCTCTCTATATATATAAATAAATAAATAAAGGATGGTCCATTGGTTAAGGAACTAGCATAGGACTTGGGAGACCTAGGTTCAATTCCCTGTTTTGGGGGGAGGGATAGCTCAGTGGTTTGAGCATTGGCCTGCTAAACCCAGGGTTGAGAGTTCAATCCTTGAGGGGGCCATCTAGGGAACTGGGGTAAAAATCTCTCTGGGGATTGGTCCTGCTTTGAACAGGGGGTTGGACTAGATGACCTCCTGAGGTCCCTTCCAACCCTGATATTCAATGATATATCATCTTGAAATTTATGCCAATGTCATATGCAACTAATTATATTAATAGGATTTAACCAACCTGCACTGTATGTAATGACAATGTATCTCATTCCCTTAATTTATACATACCCTAAAAACATTGAAATCATATTTTTGGGGGCAAATGTGTCAATGCACTGTCTGTATCTTGAGTTTAGAAATCAGAAATTGTATATCACCTCATATTAAAAAAATCAATTAGAAGACCAAAGTGCAAAGTGAAACACACAGAGTCATAAAATTAAGATTTTCCATGCAACCTTAACTCTCTTCCAGATGCTGGTGCATTATGATGCAGTCTTAAGTGGCACAACCACATACTACTTTTCTCTGCAGGACCCCTAACTCATTCAGTGTGCAAAATGGATAGTGCTCAGTGCACAAAGCAGCTGCTCAACATATTTTTATCCGCATTGTCATGCTTCACACACCATCTGACTCTTGTATTGTATGAGGCAGGTATCCTGAGGACTGTTACTTCATTTACTATACAAATAAGATTAGGCTCCTTCCTATACAAAACTGTTTCATTCACCATTCAACTTACAGAGTAAAATGAGATTGAGGTCATGTAGGGGGAAAATAATATGATCTTGTAATTTAAAACTATCATACATAATCCATATCACACTTCTACCTCGATATAACGCGGTCCTCAGAAGCCAAAAAAATCTTACTGCATTATAGGTGAAACCTCGTTATATCGAACTTGCTTTGGCCTCAAAGATTTCCGTTATTAATAGTCAGCAAATCATTTTTGTTAGAACTAACACAGTGTACGCAGTAAATAAATCTGTTCTACAATGGTTAAATTGTATCTCCTTTCTTTAATGACAACAATTATTTTATAAACTTACTTAAAAGATACAGTGTATTAACAACACAGGTACTAAGCACTGCTAAATGCAACCATGTGGGCTAGGTTTCATCATACATCAATTGTTTGGTCTGCGTGTAATGCTTAGGAAAATGCAAAATTCACATAAAATAACAGAAAATGCTTTTAGTTACACATCCTTACAAATTGTTGTAAAAAAGGATTTTGGTATTTTAGGAAACAGGAGCATGGGCCACTTTGTCACTTAGCCAACTACTGTATGTTATACATAGATTATTAAGTAATATGAACTGTTAACTATTAAATAGTCTAAAAACATTTTGGAGATGGAAGTTTTTACTTATAGAAAAGGTTAAAATGAAGCTAAAAATGGTAAAGTAATTAAGTTTTAGAGACATTGATAAAATGGTAAATTTTGGGGGTACAAGATGCTTTCTTATTTAAGAACATTTAAAAAATTAAAAAAAAAACTTGTTATACTTTGTTGCTTCATGCTACTGCGAGCCTTCTTCGCCAGGTCAATTATGGATTTTAACTGCAGTAATTGCAGTCTATCCACATCCTGGCTTTCTAGCCACTTAAGACCAATCTCTAACCCTACAACTGCATCAGCAGCTTTGGGCGGTGGCGCCAAGGATTCTTCATCACTATCCTCAGGGTTAGACACATTTTCCGAGGCACCAGGTGGTTGAGGGGCAACATTATGAATTATATCTACATCGGTAAGTCGTTCATAGGTTGGACACATAGCATCCACCTCCATCCACTCTTGAACATCAGCTATCCCACTTTGAACCATAAGTTCCCTGTAGACTCGTTCTGTCTCCATGGACTCTTTTTCCATAAAACCATAAAACCTTCAAAGTTGTTCTCATCTTCATCTTCTTCCTCATCTTGGCTGTCGTCGCTTTCAGTGACAAAAATACTTTTGAGACCGCGATGCCAACATTTCTCTATCATTCATGGAGTGATTCCTAGCAGGGCTGTCTCGCCTAAGTTAAATACATCCAGAAAATTAATTAATTGATGACAGCCGTTATTTTCTTTACTAAGGCTTTACGATAGTTCATTTTAAATGTGGCTATAATGCCTTGATGGAGGTGCTGTATTTTGGACGTCGTGTTTTTAGGAAGGTGGCTCACCTTTATCTTCCTGTCTTTGCTGGTTAAGGTCTCAACTGCGGGGTGGGCGGGACAGTTGTCAAGTAGGAGCAATGCCTTTGGCTCCAGGTTTTGTCTGCGTAGGTGGCTCCGGACAGCTGGTACAAAATATTTCTTAAACCATTCCTCGAAAATATCCAATGTCATCCAAGCATTTTTTGAATGGCGATAAATGAAAGAAAGCGAATCCATGTTCTTATGGTGGAAAGCCCTAGGTGACCTGGATTTGCCTATGCACAGAGTTTTAAATTTATGTGAATCCGTTTTATTCATGCAGAAAAGTATTGTCGCTCTCTCTTATCACCTTAAAACCTTTTGTTCTTCGGTCCTAGAAGAAAGTGTTCTATCCGGCAGCATATGGTAACATAAGCCGGTTTCATCAGCATTATAGATTTGCTCCAGAGCATAGCCACCCTCGATGATGATCTCTTGTAACTTTAGCGGGTATTCGTCACAAGCTCTTATATCTGTGGAGCACATCACTCCTGAAATTGCGACTTGCCGAATGCCATGACGTTTTAAAAAATGATTAAGCCATCCACTGCTAGCTTTAAATTAGTTACCTTGATGTGCAGAAGCATTCTCACCCGAGCGTCTAAAATCAAGATCCTTCTTCAATTTCTCTGCTTGTTTCCTTATAATGTCACCGGAAATTGCTGTGCTGTTGGAGTGTTCTTGGGTAAACCACATAAATACTGCTCTAGCTAGTTGGTTATCCTTGGCAGTTTTTAGGCGCTTCCTTTCCAGGCCTTCACTTTCATCCAGTTCAACTAGCATTGATCGTAATTTTTCCTCATCTTTGATCCACCCTCTTAATATTGATTCCCTCACTCCTAGTTCTTTTGAGACCTTCGCTTGGCTCATTCCTGATTTCAGTCTGTCCAAAGCTTCCAATTTTTCCTTTGGCTGTCCATGCCTTTCGTTTCCGTGGCTGTGAACTACTTGCCATCACGTCAATGGTATTTTAATACTGTATTAATGCTAACAATTTTTTAAAATTGTTTAGAAAATGTCAGCACAGAGTTACAATGTTTCCAAAATACAACTAATGAGACAACTTAAGCTTAGTTTATACTGCACACAATTTAGAAACTAGATTAAAATAGGCGGGAGAGATGAGAACGCCTAATGCAGGGGTGGGCAAATTTTTTGGCCCGAGGGCCACATCGGGGTTCAAAATTGTATGGAGGGCCGGGTAGGGAAGGCTGTGCCTCCCCAAATAGCCTAGCCCCGCCCCCTATCCAACCCCCACCTACTTCCCACCCCCTGACTGACCCCTCAGAATCCCCGCTCCAAAGATCCTGTCCCTAACCACCCCTCCCAAGACCCCACCCCCTATCTAAGCCCCCCTGCTCCTTGTCCCCTGACTGCCCCACCTCCAGAGACGGGGGGGTCCCTAATAACCCCCAAGACTCCCACGCCCTATCCAATAACCTGTTCTCTGTCCCCTGACCACCCCGCCCCCAGAACCTCCAAACCATCCAACCCCCCCCCCTCTGTCCCCTGCCTGCCCCCGAGACCCTCTGCCCCTTATCCAACCCCTCAGCCCTGGCCTGGCACCCTTAACACGCCGTTCAGAGCAGCGTGTCGGAGCCAGACATGCTGATCCGCCGGAGCATGCAGCCCCACCCCCCAGAGCGCTGCTTTACCACGTTATATCTGAATTCATGTTATATCAGGTCATGTTATATAGGGGTAAAGGTGTATACAAGTAGGTGTATATGCAAAGAGGAAGGGCTCCCCATTTCATTAATTCCCTCCCCTATCATCCTTTGGAAATTGTATTTACTGTAGCATTAAAAAAAAGGCTAATAATGATACAGCGTAATGGCTATCTGCATAAAATAGAACCCAAACAGCATCATTTATATTCAAGGATCTTGGCCATTCAGAGTTTCAGAGGTAGACTTTCTGAGCAGCTGTGACACTTTCAGCAGTTGCTTCAGCTTTCTGTTCCCAATAGGGCCATTACAAAATGATTAGATAAGGGGTTAAAAAAATATCGTATTGTAACATTGCTCAGTGACGTTTTCCCTGTAGAGACAGTCCGTGTTTCTACCTGTCACAAAAATAGTCTACTCCTAATACAGTAAATAAATGAGCAGCATACTTTGACCGCCACATCTCTAGAAACTAACTCATTTTACAGATTCTTGAAAATTTTGTATTTTCTGGATTACATCAGTTTCATAGGACTTTAGAAAAAAATCAGAAAACACTGGACAAATTATAATCAGTTCTTGAAAACAGTTTACCTTTAAGCCTAAGGATAAGAAGACATATGGTTGAGAAAAGTCACTAATAGTGTTCAGGAACAATGTCTTGGAGAAGAAGCCCATCCCATCTACATGTTAGAGAGAGAATAATGAAATTCCGACCAGGGTACTATCCTCAAGCCCTTCAATTTTTCATATTAGCCTTTGTATTGTGGGTGTTTGAGAATTCTGAAGCACAGATACACATTCTGTTGAAAGGAAGGACCACCGTGCTCCATCCTATTACCTCTTCCTGGGTCATGAATCTCCCCACTCTAGTATTGAATGGCTGACAAGCTGTTTGCATAATTTATTCATAAATTAATGCACTCTTGCCACAATTCAATCATCTCTTTCTCTTTTCAGAACATTCAAGTTCCACAATATCTCTCCAGTACCTCCCATTTAGCAAGGCTTGAATGTGGACCAAATGGGCACCCATCCACAAGGATGACAGTATAGTTCATGCATTATTTAATTCAATTAATTAAAGCTGTCGGCAGTTTACATAGCAATAAAAAGAATAAAAGCTGAATGGAAAAATATATATGTACAAAAAAGGCCATTTGAATTTAGAAGGTAAATCCTCTGTCCCAACCCAATTCTCATTCTGGCAAATGCCTACATAGTCTTCCTGCCATTTCAAGTAAATGGGGTCTATTTCTTTGTTATCATTTCTATGCACTGTTAAAGTACTCCCACAATTCATCCCAGAACAAGTTGAATTTTATTGGTGCATGAAGTTATTCCTGTGTATAGTTTTATATAATATTTTAGATTTAAATCTATAAAATTAAAAAAAAAAAAAAGAGGTTCTACCTAATCCAAGATGTTAACCATACTATAAACTATAAAACACTCACACTACACTGAAAATTGCCATAACAGATCTCACATCTGATATGTTGATTCTTCAAAAATGGTACTGGCTACTGCCTGACAGGATATTGGACTAGATGGACTATGGGTCTGATCGAGTATGGCAACTTCTATGTTTCTAAAGAGGAGATTGTGGCACCCTGTACCCCATATTCACCACTTTTGTATGGTTATGATATATTTTGTACAAAGCATGCCCTGTGAGGTAACATTGAAAACTCATGATCTATTGAACACTGTTGTCCTGTTAACATGTATGTACCATCATCGTATACAGTTATCCAGTTTTGCTATAGGTTTGTTACTGAAACAAGTTGTGAGTCTGGAGAACACCCACAGACCACCTCCTCAGAAATAACAAAGGCTTTGCATGTCATCGCAAATGTCACGTATACAGAATGTATGAGACAGAAATTTACAATTCACCTGAGAGACCTTTGAATGTCACATACACAAGAGATTGCTTTTTCTACACCCCAGCGGGGACAGGGGGGACTGGTGTGTTCCTCAACAAGGAAGGTATAAAATAAGAGACAATGGCTTCTACCCCCCCGACCCTCCACCCACTCACAGAGCAAGATCATTTAGAAAACAAAGAAAACCTTTGAACTGGAGTAGCCCTCCCAGGCTGTAAGGAAATCCAGCCTGTGAACTAAGAACAATGAACTGTGAACTACCTGCAGCATCTGATGGATGGAGAAGGAACTGGAGATGGAGTGAGAAAGTTGCTTGCTTCAAGTCTTGGTTAGCTCGGTAAATTTAGGAATTAGATTGCGGTTCTATATTTTATTTCTTTTGTAACCAATTCTGACTTTTATGCTTTTATCACTTATAATCACTTAAAATCTCTTTCTCTAGTTAATAAACTTGTTTTAATATTTTATCTAAACCAGTGTGTTTTGACTGAAGTATCTGGGGGAATCTCGAAAGTAAACAAAGGCTGTGG
The DNA here is from genome assembly GCF_013100865.1 of Trachemys scripta elegans. Lineage (NCBI taxonomy): Eukaryota > Metazoa > Chordata > Testudines > Emydidae > Trachemys > Trachemys scripta. Next base: position 160,401,896 of record NC_048300.1, read on the forward strand.
CATGATCATTTCCATTGATGAAATGACAAACTAATTAATGAGCTTACTCTGATCCAGGAGGCCTTGAGCAATGTAAGATGCACATTTCTGGGGTGCAAGGCTGGGACTGAGGGATATGCAGGTGTTGCCCTGCATTAGTTCATGAGTGGTTGGGAAAGCATTCATGTAACTTTCTTGGGTGTGCCTTGACATGGCAGTGTGAGCAGACCCTGGAGAGGCTGCTTTTCACTAGCACTAGTAAGAGACACCCCGATCTGGAAAATTAAGGGGACACTGCTGTTCAAAAGTCCATCTTGTACCCTGGGGGATGTCATTGAAGTTACTTACCTGTAAATGGAGGTCCTTTGAGATGTGTGGCCCCCTATAGTTATTCGGCTGAGTGTTTATGCATGCGCACCATGCACACAGAGTCGAAAAATTAGAAAGCATATGCCCTGACCAGCCTTGTGCTTCCATCCAAGGCGTTAAAGGTCAGAGCGGACCAACTACATCTCCAGTTCCTTCTCCACCAAGAATCTGACAGATCCAAAGCAGAGGGGACAGAGTGAGAAGCGGAATACAGATAGGGACCATGCATCTCGAAGAACCTCCAGTTACAGGTAAGCAACCTACTCTTCTTCTAGTGATGGTCCCTATTGTATTCCACTGAGTTATGACTTCCTGAGTTATTCCACTAACTTCATGACATGCAGTACCTAAGTCAGAGGAGGGCGAGAGGATGAGGCTAGAAGGGTCTTGCGGAGAACTGCCATGCCACGGAGGCATCCATCATAGAGTCCTGCTCCAAGGTGTAGTGTATGGAGACAGTACGTACAGAACTCCATGTGACTGCTCAACATATGTCTATGAGATATGTTCCACATATGTCCTAAAGGATGCAATGGTCATAGCTTGAACTCTAGTGCAGTGAGCCCATACCTGTATAGGTGTGAGGTAGCCTTGACAGCTGGTAGTAGAGTTTAATACAGCCAGAAATCCATTTGGAGATTCTCTGGGTGGAGATGGCCTATTTTCTACTGCAAGGAACAGTCTAAGGGATTTCCTGAATAGTTTTGTCCTCTGCAGGTAGAAGGCCACAGCTTGTCGGATGTTGAGGGAATGGAATCGACATTCTTCTGCAGATGTGTGCAGCTTTGGGAAAAAACAGGTGGGTGAATGGATTGCTTAATGTGAAACTGGGAAACTATCTTTGGTAAAAATTTTGGATGTAGAGCCTATCCTTGTGGAATACTGTAAATGGCAGGTCTGCCATCATAGCTCTGAGTTCACCGACTTTTCTCACTGAGGTGAAAGCAACAAGGACGGCAACTTTCATCAAAAGGAGGAACATGGAACAAGATGCCAGTGGTTCAAATGGGAGCTTTGTTAATACCCAGTGTACCAGATTCAGGTCCCATTAAGGTGTGATTGTTTGGCGGGGTGGGAAAGTGCAGGAGGAAGTCTTTCCAAAATCTAGAAGTTATATATATAAAGGGAGAGTGACCTTCCACAGAAGTATGGAAAGCACAGATCACTACCAGGTGGACTCTCAAAGTGCTGAAGGTGAGGCCCGATGATTGGAAGGATAGAATATAGTCCAGAATGAGGGGAATTGCTGCTGCTTCTGGTAAAATCCCCTTGTGTTATGTCCAAGATAAAAAAAAGTTTCCACTTAGCCCAGTAACACTGTCTAGTGGAACCCTTCCTACGGTATGTACATGGTGCTAGTGGGGGTGCCTGAACAGAGGTATGTCTGTATGAAGTGCCGCCTAATAGAGCTGCTGGAAGAAAAGATCCAAGGGTTGGAGATGCAGGTAGATACCCTGGTAGAGTTTAGAAGGGGGTTCGAGCAGCTGATGGAGGAAAGGCAAGGAGGGGCTGAAGGGGAATGCTCAGGCATACAGGTGGAAGCAGGGGCTAAGGTCTGTGAGGGGGGAATGTCAGGGGGAGAACAAGGGCAGTGGAAGCATGTGACCATGAGAAGCAGGCCAAGGAAAAGGAGGGTTAGTGAAGGGGAAATAGAACTCAGGAACAGGTTTGGGTGTTTGGATAACGAGGGGGGGCATCAGGTGGTAACTGAAGGTGGGAGGGTGAGTAAGAAGAGAAGAGCAGCTAGTCCAATAGAGAGAGGGGAGGAGTTGATGGAGACAGCACCAAATCTGGGCCCCGGGAGGATACAGAATGGCACAAGGGGGAGTATAAGGGAAAATAGGAACGGACAAGGGTTGCGACTAGAGAGAACAGGGGATAGATTAGTAGATCGCACTGTCACCAGGGAAAGGCAGGTTTACGTGATTGGGGACTCCTTACTGAGGAGGTTAGACAGGCCTGTGACCAGGGCAGACCCAGAGAACAGAAGGGTGTGCTGTCTACCAGGAACTAAGATACGGGATGTGGACCTGCAGTTGAAAAGGATCCTAAAAGGAGCAGGTAAGAACCCCTTGATCATCCTTCACGTAGGAACGAATGACATGGCTAGGTTCTCATTAGAGAGAATCAAGGGAGATTATGCCAGACTAGGGAAGACGCTCAAGGAAACTGAGGCTCAGATCATCTTCAGTGGGATTCTGCCTGTTCCTAGAGAAGGGCAGCAAAGGGCTGACAGGATTGTGAGGATAAATAGTTGGCTAAGGGAGTGGTGCTATAAGGAGGGCTTTGGGATGTATGGCCACTGGGAGGCTTTCGGGGACAAGACAACTGTTCTCACGGGATGGACTTCACCTGAGTAGGGAAGGAAATAGACTTCTGGGAGGGAGGCTGGCTCATCTCATCAAAAGAGCTTTAAACTAGGAATTTGGGGGAGACGGTTGGGAGATGTCCAGTTAATCTCCACGCCAGATTCCAACATTGAAAAGGAAGGTGATGAGATAAGAACAGACATAGCTAGGGGGAAGGGATTGGACATAAGAAGGAGGGGGGGATAAACAGTACGGGGTCCATACCAAATTGCATAACTAGTGGGAAAGAGGCTAAACGGCATACATTAAGATGTTTATACACCAATGCGAGAAGCCTAGGTAACATAATGGAGGAATTGGAGCTCCTGGTCCAAGAAATGAAACCGGATATCGTAGGAATAACCGAAACATGGTGGAATGGTAGTCATGACTGGAGTACAGGTATGGAAGGGTATGTGCTGTTTAGGAACGACCGGAACAAAGGTAAAGGTGGGGGAGTAAAGGGGAACAAAGGTAAAGGTGGCATTGTATGTCAATAATGAGGTAAACTGTAAAGAAATAATAACTGATGGAATAGGTAAGACTGAGTCTGTCTGGGCAATACTCACACTGGGTAAAAGAACTACTACAGCCTCCCCTGGATAGTGCTTGGGGTGTGCTATAGACCGCCGGAATCTAGCCTGGATACGGACAGAGAACTATTTAATGTTTTTAGGGAAGTAAATACTAATAGGAACTGTGTAATCATGGGAGACTAACTTCCCAGATATAGATTGGGGAACAAATGCTAGTAACAATAATAAGGCTCAGATGTTCCTAGATGTTCTAGATGATGAATTCCTTCATCAAGTAGTAGCTGAACCGACAAGGGAGGATGCCATTTTAGATTTGGTTTTGGTGATTAGTGAGGACCTCGTTGAGGAAATGGTTGTAGGGGACAACCTTGGCTCGAGTGATCATGAGCTAATTCGGTTTAAACTAAATGGAAGGATTAACAGAATTAAATCGGAGACTAGGGTTTACAATTTCAAAAAGGCTAATTTTAATAAACTAAGGGGACTGGTTAGGGAAGTGGATTGGGCTAACATATTTATGGATCTAAAGGCAGATGGCGCCTGGGATTATTTCAAGTTGAAGTTGCAGGAGCTGTCGGAGGCCTGTATCCCAAGAAAGGGAAAACGGTTAGTAGGCAGGAGATTTAGACCGAGCTGGATGAGCGAGCGTCTCAAAGGGGTGATTAAGAAAAAACAGAAAGCGTACAAAGAGTGGAAGAGGGGAGGGATCAGCAAGGAAACCTACCTTATCGAGGTCAGAGCATGTAGAGATGGAGTGAGAAAGGCCAAAAGCCATGTAAAGTTGGACCTTGCGAGGGGAATTAAAACCAATAGTAAGAGGTTTTATAGCCATATAAATAGGAAGAAAACAAAGAAAGAAGAAGTGGGACCACTGAAGACTGTAGATGGAGTGGAGATTAAGTATAATCTAGGCATGGCACAATATCTAAACGAATATTTTGCATCGGTCTTTAATGAGGCTAATGAAGGGCTTAGGAATAGTGGCAGCGTGACAGAGGGGAATAAAGGAGGGGGGATTGACATTACCATATCCGAGGTAGAAGCCAAACTTGAACAGCTTAACGGGACTAAATCGGGCGGACCGGATGATCTTCATCTGAGAATATTGAAGGAACTGGCACAAGAAATTGCAAGCCCGTTAGCGATAATTTTTAATGAATCTGTAAACTTGGGGGTGGTACCGTTGGACTGGAAAATAGCTAATGTGGTTCCTATTTTCAAGAAAGGGAAAAAAAGTGACCCACGTAACTACAGGCCTGTTAGTTTAACATCTGTAGTATGCAAGGTCTTGGAAAAAAATTTGAAGGAGAAAGTAGTTAAGGACCTTGAGGTCAATGGCAATTGGGACAAATTACAACATGGTTTTACGAAAGGCAGATCGTGCCAAACCAACCTGATCTCCTTCTTTGAGAAAGTAACAGACTTTTTAGATAAAGGAAATGCGGTGGATCTAATATACCTCGATTTCAGTAAAGCGTTTTGATATGGTACCGCACAAGGAATTATTGGTTAAATTGGAAAAGATGGGGATCGATATGAAAATCCAGAGGTGGATAGAGAACTGGTTAAAGGTGAGACTGCAGCGGGTCATACTGAAAGGTGAACTGTCAGGTTGGAGGGAGGTCACCAGTGGAGTTCCTCAAGGTTCGGTTTGGGGTCCGATTTTATTTAATCTATTTATTACTGACCTCGGAACCAAATGTAGGAGTGGGCTGATAAAGTTTGCGGATGACACAAAGTTGGGAGGTATTGCCAATTCGGAGACGGATCGGGATATCCTGCAGGGAGACTTGGATGACCTCGTAAATTGGAGTAATAGTAATAGGATGAAATGTAATAGTGAAAAGTGTAAGGTGATGCATTTAGGGATGACTAACAAGAATTTTAGTTATAAGCTGGGGACGCATCGGTTGGAAGTAACAGAGGAGGAGAAGGACCTCGGAGTCCTGGTTGACCACAGGATGACTATGAGTCGGCAATGTGACGTGGCCGTGAAAAAAGCTAATGCGGTCTTGGGATGCATTAGGCGAGGTATATCTAGAAGGGATAAGGAGGTGCTGCTTCTGTTATAAAAGGCACTGGTGAGACCTCATTTGGAGTACTGTGTGCAGTTCTGGTCTCCCATGTTTAAAAAGGATGAACTCAAACGGGTACAGAGAAGGGCCACTAGGATGATCCGAGGAATGGAAAACCTGTTGTATGAAAGGAGACTCGAGGAGCTTGGTTTGTTTACCCTAACCAAAAGAAGGCTGAGGGGGGATACGATTGCTCTCTTTAAATATATCAGAGGGATAAATACCAGGGAGGGAGAGGAATTATTTCAGCTCAGTACTAATGTGGACATGAGAACGAATGGATATAAACTGGCCGTGGGGAAGTTTAGGCTTGAAATTAGACGAAGGTTTCTAACCATCAGAGGGGTGAAATTTTGGAACAGCCTTCCGAGGGAAACAGTGGGGGCGAAGGACCTCTCTGGCTTTAAGATTAAGCTAGATAAGTTTATGGAGGGAATGGTTTGATGGGATAACATGACTTTAGTCAATTAGTCAATAACGTGCCATTGCTGGTAAATAGTATCAATGGTCAATGAGGGTCTGGCTGGAGAATCTTGCCTGCATGCTCGGGGTTCTACTGATCACCATATTTGGGGTCGGGAAGGAATTTTCCTCCAGGGTAGATTGGCAGAGGCCCTGGAGGTTTTTTGCCTTCCTCCGCAGCATGGGGCAGGGGTCGCTAGCTGTAGGATTCTCTGCGACTTGAAGTCTTTAAATCACGATCTGGGGACTTCAACAGCTGAGTTAAGGGAAAGTGGGTGGGTCAGCTTTTGTGGCCTGCATCATGCGGGAGGTCAGACTAGATGATCATAATGGTCCCTTCTGACCTTAAAGTCTATGAATCAGAGAGAATGTCTTGCACAGCTGAGGAGCATATCTGTTCTAGAGCAGATGTCCATCCATATATCATACCCTGAGGTGGAGTTTATGTGGATTGGGATGCTTGATCCTGCCATTATACTGTTTCAGAAGACTGAGTAAGCTCAGGATGGAAATCAGTGGGCAGAAGTATATGCATAGGAGATTGGAGAACCAGAATTATCTGGGCCAGAAGGGGTGATCAGAATGACCTGTATTATCAGATCTTGTGCAGCACTTGAGGCAGGAGTGGTAGTGGGGGAAAGATGTAGCTGAGTTGGTCTGCCCAGAAGAGGAAAGCATCACCCGGGGAGTGTAGGCGAGGGCTCCCTGGAACAGTATGCGGCCACTTGCTGTTTGCCTGAGAGTCGAAGTGGGTCACCTAAGTGCACGAAGCCACTTGGCCCAGAAGAGACAAGCAAGTTCTGGCTGGTGCACAGGGGTTGTTCATGATACAAGCTATAATGATGTTTATCTCTGAAACCTGTCTATGGGTAGGTATGCCCATGATAGACTTTGTAGTAGCCCTGATGAAGTCCCGTGATTGCATGTGTTTGAGGATCGACTTCTCGATGTTGAAGCTGACTCCCAGTGAAGAAAGGAGGCTAAGAAAGAGAGAGATGAACACGTGAGCTTCCTGATGGGACCTGGCAGTTAGGAGCCAGTCATCAAGGGCAGGAAAACAAGGAGAGCTTAACATCTGATGCAAGCTGCTACAACTGAAATACTTCGGTGAAGACTCTGGGAGTGGTAGTTATCCTGAAGGAAAGTACCCTGTATTGGAAAACGTTGGCGCCCACCATAAACCTGAGAAAACATCTGTCGGTGGGATGAATATCAACATGGAAGTAAGCATTCTTCATATCGAGAGCCATGAAACACATACCTTTTTCTAAGGCTGGAATTATCTCTGTCAGCATGACCATGTGAAACCTGAATTTGCAGATTAAGCAACTGAGGTGGCAGAGATCGAGAATTGGTCTCCAACCTCCCTTTTACTCGGGTCTGAGGAAGTAAGTTGAGTAGAACTCTGTTCCTTGATATTCTAGAAGCATGCATTCTATTGCTCCTCATTGTAATAAAGTGTTCATCTTTCATGACAGTATTCTTGTCTAGAGTGGTCCCTGAAGGGGGACGGGGAGTGATTTTTTTTTTGAGGCTGTAGCATTACAAACTCAATGGTATAGCCATGACATGACATTCAGCACGCATTTCTCCTTTGTTTTTGCACTCCAAGCATGCAAAAAGAATGCTAAACGACCGCCAAGGGAGTGGAAAGTCGTAAGGTGTTAGCTCAGTGGTTGGTGGCTCTTGAACTGCACCAAAAACACCTCTTGGCTTGTGGTTGGGTTTGAGACATGAAAGCCTGTGAGGGGAGGCTCAGGAAGCGAGACCTCTGCACCTTTTGCTGTTTGCAAGGGAGTCTGTAAAGTTTCTGTTGGTAAAATTAGGGAGACCTGGATGGACAACAGGTGGTGGAACTTTCATTTCGGGCAGGAATATAGATGCCCAATGAACCAAGGGTAGCTCTGCAGTTTTTCAGTGTATGTAACAATTCATCTGTCTTCTGGTTGAAGAGATGGGATTCATCAAAGGGGAGGTACTTGATGGTGTTCTAATCCTCCCTAGGAAAACTAGAAGCATGAAGCCAGGACCACACCACAATAGTTGTAGCCATGGTTCTGGAAGAGGTAATCAGCTGCATCTAGTGTGGACTGGAGGGTAGTTCTGGCTATGAGTTTCCCTTCTTTGACATGGGCCTAGAGGCAGACATGATCCCATTGTGACAGTGTAATTCAGGAAATTGTATTTAGCCAATAATGTTAATGGTTCATCCCCTAGAACTGCTGAATCCCATTATTCATGGGTTTTCTTGTGCCTGTGGGACTTGGAATGTGCTCCATCCCCTTGGGTCATGCTGGTGAAGGGAACATTCATTTTCCCGGACTTTGCGGAAGACTAAGTATCATGCTTATGAGAGTGTTTCCTAATCTCCTGACTAGGCCCCACCATGGGGTCAGTGGGAGTGGTTCTGCCCACACCAGAATCAGATGCAGCAGAGGGAGGCACACTCCTCACTGAATCAGTCCGATGTACATGGAGGGTTCCAAGCCTGGGTCTGAATGCAGTCTCATGGCCATCTCCATAAGAAACTTCCAGAGACGAAGCGTCTGGCCTTCTCAGGCATGGCTGTGGAAGGACTGGGAAATACTGCACCTGGCCGCGATGTGAGCTTCTCCCAGGCAGTAGAGGCAGCATTGGTGCAGGGGCAGGAGGAGCAGAGTTTGAGGCCTGAAGTTCTGGGTATAGTCCAGTACCGACAGGAGGGCCGGGAAAGGGGACAAAAATCCCTGAAGTCTACTCAAAAGAGACATTAAAACTACTAACTACTAAAACTAGGAAAGAAATAAAACTAGTGAAGCTACAGTTAAAACTGCAAAAACTATTTACAACTATGCTTTTTAGAACTGTGTCAGATGAGGACACAGAAGGATCCGACCTGGAGATGCGGTCAGTCTGCCCCGTGCTTTATCACCTCGGACAGAAGCATGAGGAGAGTCAGGGTGCATGAGCGGACCAGTATACGTTATTTTCAAATTCTCTGCAAAAACCCTCAGTGGAATACAATACAAACCACCACTCAAAGAAGAGCAATGCTTTTTATAGTAAAGCAGTTTTAGGAGCTCTTTTGTCCATTTTCTGTTACTAAGAATAGCTTTTGTGTTTTTTAAATGAACTTTTGCAGGCTCTTAATCATCAAGTATAATATGTGCAGTTCTCAGTCTGAAGGAGTTGCTGACTTTTGGAGCATGCCATAACTGTTTGCATAGATTGCTACAGAGGGTGGGGTGAAATCTGCAATGCAGGAGGAAAATTGTGTATTGTTGGGCGAGTCAATTTTTCTGGATGTTGGAGAGGATAAACTGCTACTTAATTCTGTTTTATTCTTGTTAGTAAATGGGAAGGGAGTCTAAAACACTTGTCTGTTATTGCAGAAATCCAAAGAAAGAATGTTTATCTTAAAAAAAAAAATATTTGGAAGTTGGATAGTCCAACACTGTTTTTTTAGTACAATTAACAATTATGATCTGCAGCATCCAAAGTTAACGTATTAAATGCCAAAATAAAGAAGTCATTACTGTGTCAAATAATTTGCATTGTCTATTCTTTTAAAAATCATGCTAAATACGTAATAATGAAGTATTGTATTTAGCCTGAACATATGCTGCAATTTTTTTCAGACAATGTCTCAGAGTAGAACAAAGGATAACATCTATTAAGGAAGCCATTCTTATTAAATATCACTTAAACGTAAACATTAAGATATCAGTTAGCTTTAGATTTACAGCTTCATTTGACATCGTTAATCTGAGATATATCTCTTGAAAAATGATTGGCAATTCAAATTCAGTTGAGCTGAGAAAAATGTAGTATTTCACACAGCACTTTCTTAGGCCTGGTCTACACTAGGCGTTTATGTCGAAGTTAGCGCCGTTACATCGAATTAACCCTGCACCCGTCCACACCGCGAAGGTATTTAGTTCGACATAGAGGTCTCTTTAATTCGACTTCTGTACTCCTCCCCGACGAGGGGAGTAGCGCTAAATTCGACATGGCCATGTCGAATTAGGCTAGGTGTGGATGGAAATCGACGCTAATAGCTCCAGGAGCTATCCCACAGTGCACCACTCTGTTGACGCTCTGGACAGCAGTAAGAGCTCGGATGTTCTGAACTGCCACACAGGAAAAGCCCCAGGAAAATTTGAATTTGAATTCCTTTTCCTGTCTGGCCAGTTTGAATCTCATTTCCTGTCTGGACATCGTGGCGAGCTCAGCAGCACTGGCAACGATGCAGAGCTCTCCAGCACTGATGGCAGTGCAATCTCAGAATAGAAAGAGGGCCCCAGCATGGACTGATCGGGAAGTCTTGGATCTCATCGCTGTGTGGGGCGATGAGTCCGTGCTTTCCGAGCTGCGATCCAAAAGACGGAATGCAAAGATCTATGAGAAGATCTCTAAAGACATGGCAGAGAGAGGATACAGCCGGGATGTAACGCAGTGCCGCGTGAAAATCAAGGAGCTGAGGCAAGGCTACCAGAAGACCAAAGAGGCAAACGGACGCTCCGGATCCCATCCCCAGACATGCCGTTTCTACGAGGCACTGCATTCCATCCTCGGTGCGGCCGCCACCACTACCCCACCACTGACTGTGGACTCTGAGGATGGGATAGTGTCCACGGCCGGATCCTCGGACATGTTAGCGGACGGGGAAGATGAGGAAGGAGATGAGGAGGACGAGGCAGTCGACAGCGCTCACAACGCTGATTTCCCCGACAGCCAGGATCTCTTCATCACCCTTACAGAGATCCCCTACCAACCCTCCCCAGCCGTTACCCCGGACACAGAATCTGGTGAAGGATCATCCAGTAAGTGTTGTAAACATCTAAACATTTATTTGTAACAGAACATGAATATTAACAATTTAAAAAATGGGTTTCTCATGATTAGTTTGATTAACTTTACGGTTCAGTCATGGGCAGTGCAACTATTGAAAAAAAATCTAGCAATGTCCGGTTTTGCATGATTGTCCTGCCCAAGCCGCTCTACTGTTTAGTCCCTGCTACTGCAACTACAGTAAGATGCGGTCTATATGTCCGGGGATGGAGCAGAAATCCTCCTGGGACATCTCAAGGAAGCTCTCCTGCAGGTAATTTGAAATCCGCTGCATTAGGTTCTTGGGGAGAGCGGCCTTATTGGGTCCTCCGTAGTAGGACACGTTGCCGCGCCACGAGACTAGCAAGTACTCCGGAATCATTGCTTGGCACAGCATGGCGGCATACGGCCCTGGTCTTTGGAGGCTTTCCCGGAGCATTCTCTGTCTGTCGCTCTCAGAGATCCTCATGAGGGTGATGTCGCTCATGATGACCTGCTTTGAATGAGGTAGGGGAATGTTAGTGTTGGGACTGCTTTACCGTTCCTTTACAGAACTGTAACCGCTGGTTTGCAGCCACGCGGTGGAGGCGGGAGAGGGGCAGCCGAAAGGGATCGTTCCCGGGGACAGCCGCGAGGGTGTGGCACAGGAGCAGACTTCCTGCTTGCCGGATTGCTGGCAGCAGGGACCGACATTGATTTCAATGTGAAATGAGGCCATTGCTAATATTAAAGTTTTAAGCTGCCACGAATCTACGGCTTACCATGTCTGCGTGCAAGAGCAATTCCGTTGTCCTGACACGGTTCTCAAATGTGCTCTGCAAAACCCCAGACACTGAATGCGAAGGCCGAGAATTCGACCTTGTGCTGAGTGCGCATGTGATAGGTGCTGTGCATGGTCCTGTTCACAGAGAAAGACTATGTTCTTTGTTCACAACTACATTTATCTTTCTGAGGAATTCACTCCCTTTTTCCCATTCCCACAGCCCCATCTGCGACTGTCTCACAACCTAGCCTGTCATCACACTCCCAGAGGCTAGGGAGGATTAGGCATAAGAAGAAGAGGACACGGGAGGACATGTTCTCAGAGCTTATAGCCTGCTCCAGAGCCCAGGCAGCACAGCAGACCCAGTGGCGGGAGAACTTGACCCGAATGCACCAAGCCAACATGGATCGGGAGGAGAGGTGGCGTCAGGAAGACCAGCAGGCGACTCAAACCCTGCTTGGACTACTGAGGGAGCAAACGGACACGCTCCGGCGCCTTGTGGATGTTCTGCAGGAACGGAGGCAGGAGGACAGAGCCCCGCTGCAGTCCATCTCTAACCGCCCTCCCCCGCCACCAAGTCCCATACTCCCCTCACCCAAAGTGCACAGAAGGAGAGGCGGCAGAGTCCCTGCTAACTCTCACTCCACCCCTGCAGAGAGCTCGAGCAGCAGAAGGCTCTCATTCCCCAAAGTTTGACAAGTTCTTTCCTTCCCGCCTGACACAAGCCCCCGTCCAAGTTTCACTTCCCAGTTCCATGTGTAGTTGATAATAAAAAATATGTTTCTGTTAACTACTGTTTCCATCATGTTCTTTTGGAGGAGGGGGGGAAAGGGGGTTGGTAATTGGACAGGACAGTCACCTTTGGCAGGGTACATAGTCGGGGGCAGGCACAGCAGCAGGGCACATACATAGTGCAGTGATGCAGTGACTACTTACCCTGGTTAGTCTGGGAGGTTGTTTTCATGTTATGTGGTGGGGGATGGGTTGCTCTGTGACTTTGTGGCAGGGGAGGGCAGTTAGAGATCTTAAGCGGTGGTCCTTAGGCAGGATCACAGAGCCACACAGCAGGGGATCTGTAACCGTCCTCCCCCTGCCACAAAGTCACATAGACCCCCCATACACACAGTCCCTATCAGGAGGGGTGACAGGCTCCGTTGAAACAACCATCCCACCGCAGCGGAGCCTGTCAGTCCTTGAGTTTAGAAGCTGCATTCGCGCGACTACACTACACCCGCTCCGCACCACAGTCTGCGTCCCAGTTTTAAAAAATTCCCGCGAAAACAGTATTAAAGAAAACGGTGTGCTTTAACAAAGTAGAACTATTTTTATTTTGAAACGTGTGTTGGAAGTGGGGTGAAGGGGGTATGTAACTGGATAGGATAGTCAACATGAACTGGGTAAAGAAACGGGGGCAGGTTCGGCTTCTCTGTACACAAACTTTAAAGTCACAGGTTACCCTGCTCACTCAGGAACTTTGCTTTCAAAGCCTCCCGGATGCACAGCGCTTCCCGCTGGTCTCTTCTAATTGCCCGGCTGTCTGGCTGTGAGTAATCAGCAGCCAGGCTATTTTCCTCAACCTCCCACCCCGCCATAAAGGTCTCCCCCTTGCTCTCACAGAGATTGTGGAGCACACAGCAAGCTGCTATAACAATGGGGATATTGGTTTCGCTGAGATCACAGCGAGTCAGCAAGCTTCTCCATCTCCCCTTGAGACGTCCAAAAGCACACTCCACCACCATTCTGCACCTGCTCAGCCGGTAGTTGAAGAGTTCTTTTTCAGTGTCCAGGGCACCTGTATAGGGCTTCATGAGCCAGGGCATTAGCGGGTAGGCTGGGTCCCCGAGGATGACTATAGGCATCTCCACATCCCCAACAGTTATTTTGTGGTCCGGGAAGTAAATACCTTGCTGCAGCCGTCTAAACAGACCAGAGTTCCTGAAAACACGAGCGTCATGAACCTTGCCCGGCCATCCCACGTAGATGTTGGTAAAACGTCCCCTGTGGTCCACCAGTGCTTGCAGCACCATGGAAAAGTAGCCCTTTCTGTTAATGTACTGGCTGGCCTGGTGTTCCGGTGCCAGGATAGGGATGTGAGTTCCATCTATGGCCCCACCGCAGTTTGGGAATCCCATCGCTGCGAAGCCATCTATGATCGCCTCCAAGTTTCCCAGGGTCACTACCTTTGGCAGCAGTACATCAACGATTGCCTTGGCTACTTGCATCACAACAACCCCCACGGTAGATTTGCCCACCCCAAACTGGTTCGCGACTGACCGGTAGCTGTCTGGCGTTGCAAGCTTCCAGAGGGCTATGGCCACTCGCTTCTGGACAGTCAGGGCTGCTCGCATCCGGGTGTCATTGCGCTTCAGGGCAGGGGACAGCAACTCACAAAGTTCAAGGAAAGTTCCCTTCCGCATGCGGAAGTTTCGCAGCCACTGTGATTCATCCCAGACCTGCAGCACTATGCGGTCCCACCACTCAGTGCTTGTTTCCCGTGCCCAGAATCGCCGTTTCACAGCATCAACATGACCCATTGCCACCGTGATGTCCTTGGCGCTGGGTCCCCTGCTTTCTGAGAGGTCTGTGCTACTCTCAGACTTCAGGCCATCACCGCGTTGACGTAGCCTCCTCGCCTGACTTTTCTGCATCTGCCTCAGGGCAACCTGTATGATAAGCTGCGAGGCGTTGAGAGCGGCCACAACTGCAGCGATGGTTGCAGCGGGCTCCATGCTCACAGTGCTGTGGCGTCCGCGCTGTCAATGACTGGAAAAGTGCGCGAAATGATTTCCCGCCGGCGCTTTCAGGGAGGGAGGGAGGGCGGGAGTGATGGACGGATGATGACAGTTACCCAAAAGCACCCTGGCCCCTTTTTTTTTTACCCAGAAGGCATTTGCGGCTCCACCCAGAATTCCAATGGGCGGCGGGGACTCCGGGAACTGTGGGATAGCTGCCCTCAGTGCACCGCTTCCAATGTCGACGCTTTCCCCGTTAGTGTGGACTCACAAAGTCGAATTACTGTCCTTAGTGTGGACACACACGTTCGACTTTGCAATATCGATTCCAAAAATTCGATTTAAGTAAAATCGAACTACTCTCGTAGTGTAGACAAGGCCTTAGACATTTCAGATATATTAAATGAGAATTAGTTCCTCTATAGATAATACCCAGCAGAAACAGATGTACCATGCACTACAATGTGTGCAGCATGTCAATGCTGTAACTACAAAGGTATTTTGACCAAGAGTAAATGGCAACCAATTAAGTAGATTAATAGATAAATCTAAAAAATTTGTTAGGTTTGGGTAATTGGTTTGTAAAATGAAATCCAATTTTACAGTTAAGCCCTAAATCAATCCTTGCAGTATTTACACAATTTAGTTTAGACACTAAATTTGTTTATCTGAATACAAGATGGATTATAGCTCATCTGTCTATCATGGTTCTGGACTGGAGTGCAAAGCCACAGTATCTAGTTTCCTACTTTAACAGAAAATTAGATACAGAGTCCATGAACAGGTCACAGAGGTAAATAACTTATCTGTCACTGAAACATTCAAAGTTTTCATAAACACAGTAGGCCAGATCCTATCTCTGCTAAGTCAATGGGAGTTTTTCCACTGAATTTAATAGAGTCAGGATTTCATCCAATGTTTTCAAAACAATATTCAGAAAATACAACAAAATAAGCTACTTCCAAATAGTTTCTGTACAGACAACTGACATAGAGACATTAGTCCAAGTAATTATAACAGTATAAAATGAAAGGGATAATTAAATATTAGTATCTTTGAGTTAACTAGTTTCTTTTGACCTGCTAGCGATAACTCAAAATTTCTTATACATAAAAACATAAAAACTAAAGAAAATTGCACAATTACAGAATATATTTGAAGTGTTTAAATTATACTAAAAGAGAAAAGTTCGTAATATTTTCAAGTATAGTAGAAGATTTAACTTACAAAGTATGGTAAAGCAACACGTATTTCAAGTGTGTTTCCTGTATCTGAGTATCTGGCCTAAGATAATTTCTTTGATTATGATTAGAGCAAATATGATCCATCTGTTGCACAAAACCTTTGGCACTTCAGTACTTCCTGTTCCTGAAATCTTCCCAACCTAGCATGAAAGGGATTTTTAGTGCATGTTTTTCATGTCAAGAGTTTTGCCCCAGAAAAAAATTCACTGCTTAAGCACTAGTTATGCCATTCATTAGTTTGTACAGCTTCATTTATTACTTATTATTTACTGCTTTATTACTGTCATGTTGTATTATAGCATTGTTAAGCAGTAACACACAAAAGCCCACATGGAAATGCTGCTTAAAGACATGTCTTGAGTTCAGGGTGATGTATGAGGAAATGATGTCTTCTAACCATCTGTCATTATGCAACATACTTAAATGACCATAAGTAATTTACTGAAGAACTTAAAAAGAGCCATATTGGGTCAGACTAAAGGTCCATCTAGCCCAGTATCCTGTCTTCCGACAGTGGCCAATACCAGGTGCTCCAGAGGGAATGAACAAAACAGGTAATAATCAAGTGATTCATCCCTTGTCACCCATTCCCAGCTTCTGGCAAAGAGAACTATATTAAATAATTATATTCTAGAATTTGAAACAAAATAACACTGATCTATGTACAGTAAATTTGTGGTTTCAGTTCCTAGTGGGGAACAATCCATATCACACAAAGCATCAGTATCATTGGCATTTTTACTAGTAATCAATGATTAAGTAAGTTAGTGAGTCTAGACCAGGGGTCTCAAACTCAAATGACCAAGAGGGCCACATGAGGACTAGTACATTGGCCTGAGGGCTGCATTACTGACACCTCCCACCCCTGCCGCCCTCGGCCCCGCCACTCCACCTCTTCCATGAGGCCCCGCCCCTGCCCCGCCTCTTCCCTGCCCCCATTCCAACCCCTTCCCCGAAATCCCCACCCCAACTCTGCCCCCTCCCTGCCCCCAGGGGGTGCAGGAGAGGTGTGGGGTGTGGTGGGGGCTCAGGGCAGGGAGTTGGGCTGTGAGGTGCAGGAGGGGTGAGGGGTACAGCAAGGGGTCAGGGTGCAGCGGGGGCTCAGGGCAGAGGGTTGGGGTGCAAGAGGAGTGCGGGGTGCGGCAGGCGGTTCACGGCAGGGGGTCGGGGTGCAGGGTGCGGCAGGGGGCTCAGGGCAGGGGTCAAGGTACAGCAGGGGGCCGGGGGACAGGAGGGGTGTGGTATGGGACTCAGGGTAGTGGGTTGGGATGCAGGAGTGGTGCGGGGTGAGGCAGGGGGTCAGGGTGCAGGAGGGGTGCAGGTATGGCAGGGGGTCGGGGTGCAGGATGTGGCAGGGGGCTCAGGGCAGGGGGTTTGGCTCCAGGAGGGCTTCGGGGGGTCAGGATCTGGCCCGGCAGGGAGCAGGGCAGGCTCCCTCCCTGCCTGGCTGCCTGCCCTGCCCCGCTCCAGGAAGAGGCTGGAACATGGGGAAGGGGGGGCAGAGGGGCTGTGTGTTGCTTCAGGCACCGCCGCAGCAGCTCCCATTGGCCACGGTTCCCCGTTCCCAGCCAATTGGAGCTGCTGGGGGCACTGCCTGAAGCAACAGACACACACAGCCCCTCCACCCCTCGTTCCCCATGTTCCAGCCTCTTCCCGGAGCTGCGCAGGCAGGCACGGAGCCTGCCCTGCTCCCGGTGCACGCCCGGCCGGAGCCACTCTGGTAAACACTGGGGGATGGCAGGGGGGCTGAGAGAGGCTCACGGGCTGCAGAAAATCACCCCGCGGGCCGCATGCAGCCCATGGGCCGCGTGTTTGAGACCCCTGGTCTAGACTATCAATTGAACCTCCAAAACCTGGTTGAAGCACTTTGGTGGGACAATGTGGAAAATGTACCATACTGCATCTATTCTCTATATTACATACAAAAAAAATCCACCTGTAGGGGAAAAATAGTATGCAATCATGTAAATAAAGAATGTATCTCAATACATGTGCACAAGGGGACTGAATTAAGGTTGCCTGGCCAACTGTAAATCTGGCATTCCCCAACATTTGTGTGTTTGATTTTGAAACCTAAATACTGTTCTTCTAACATAGATTTTTGTATGGAATTTCCAAAGAAAAGGCACTTCCCTCGCCGAACCTCAATCCCATTGCTGAATTTCAAAGGCCTGTGGCAAACAATGGAAATGTTAAAGCTTCTCAAAAAGGTCAAAAGAACCTTTTAATGGAAAGTATTAGGCAACCTAAATATCACTACTAAGTCTCTATAATTAATTCTCTTTTTAAAGCAACTCTATATACTAAAACTAAATGATAAATTATTTCCAGTGTCCAATCCGAAATGTTCTACCGCTGAGAGTAGTAATATTAAGATTTAAGTTAAAGCAGTTTATGGATTCATTATTTTAGCATTATCGGAAAAGACAGACTATGTTCTGCATTACTGAATTTCCTCTAACTAATTTTCTACAGTATTCCTTGTGGTCATGGAAGACAGATGAACTTTCATATAAATGTGTATGGCTTCAACTATTTCCTCTCCTCTGATAAGGGTGTTGAGTCATGAATAATTTGGGTGAAAGGATAGCAAATTGATACTGATGACAAAATTAGAAATGAGACAAAAATGCCCTGTTGGATAAGAGGTACCCTTTAACTAGACTTTTCCTTTTTTTGAAATAATTCATTTCAAGGTCTTAGTGACAGATAAAATACTTTATTCACATCTGTTAGAAAACAGTGTTTATGAAACCTTTGATATGGAGAGTTCCTAGTGACCATTGGCACTGAATGTTAACAGATCTGCCACCCCAAAATCTTTTTTAGTGATTGGATGACAGTTAAAGCAAAATGATATTATAATATGCACAGTTAAAGGACTCTAAATATTAAATAAATTACTTATTAATATTAAACCAAAGCCTGTTATCCTTACAGTTTAAATTCCTGAGTTACCTGTACCTCTGACCCTCTTGTGGCTTCCTCGAAGCCACCCAAGTTAGGGGGCAGCTGAAGGCCTGACACTTTCTCAGGATAGAATCCCGTGATTCTCTCACTTCAGACCACAGTCTCAGGCTGCAGACTCCTGCAATTCATTGTGTTCGCCTCAGCAGATGTGACCTCATTTCATCTCTGTTGAACTCAGTTCATTATTCTCTCTAGGGCAATGGCAGGGTTAACCAGTGGCCGGGCAGTTTTCATAAAACAAAGTACTATTTATTCAAAACAAAAAATATTAGAGTAAATGTATCTTAAAAAGAATAAACAGCTTATACACAGGCTAGCTTACAAGGTGGTCAGCTAGTAGGTTCTAAAATACTTCAGATCCTCCCTCAAAGTCTAGTTCTGCTGCACTGAGTTTTATGCATGTCAGTTTTCAGATTGTGCCCATGACCCTCTCTCCAGATCAAGGCTGTTATTTTCAAGTCCTTTGTCTGCCAAAGCCTTTGAACTAAGTGTCAACCCATCTGTGTGCTCTTTTCCCAAGGGGGCAAAACTTCAAAAAGACTTGTTACCTGCATTGTTTAAGTATTGGGGATTAGTTCCTGCAGGAAGCATCTGTTATCTGACCCATTAGGCAGGAATACAATCACTAGCAAGCCCGCAAAGATACATATAACATAAACTTAATACAATAGTCTTTGCATATTTATTCCATGACTCCATAGCATCTATCAGACTTGCCTATATCCTACTCATCCACAACTCCTACTTACTTCAGTGAGTGTTGCCCACACATCAACTCATTATTAAAAAAAAAAAAAGAGTGAAGACAGCTTAAAGATTTGATCCAAGAATACTTAAAAGGAACAAATTAATCCCTGATCTATTCCATTCACTTCATTGGCATTATAGCATGGATAAAGTTGGCCCAGCGGGTAAAAGTGTTGATCTTAATATGATCCTATTTGGATTATTCCTAATCAAGCGATACTTTTGGCTTTGCTCCTAGTTAATGCTCTGTTGGAGCTCTTGACATAGAACATTATATGTGATCAATGACATCATGATAGTCATGAGAGAAGTGCAACTGACATTCGACAAAACAGAGAAATTGACTC
This sequence comes from Trachemys scripta elegans, assembly GCF_013100865.1. NCBI lineage: Eukaryota > Metazoa > Chordata > Testudines > Emydidae > Trachemys > Trachemys scripta. Next base: position 160,421,277 of record NC_048300.1, read on the forward strand.
TACCCAAATATTGTCAACTACACAAAGAACAGGAAAAAAATTACTAAGATTTGTCTATAATCTTAGTTATTTGAAGCAATTTTTGGATGGAAAGATATAATTTTCATGTTCATTGCATCTTTTAAAGAAAGTAGCACCCTATAGAGATATACTGTTAAGAAGATATCTTTATGTGAAGTATTAAATGATACAAGACTATGGGTAGGGGTGCTGGAACAAGTTTTATAGTGGATGGTGCTTAGACCCCACTGAACCAAACTGTAAACCCAATAGGTAATGGAAACCACTTCAAGCCAGGAGTGCGGCAGCACCCCAAGTTCCAGCACCTATGATTATGGGCCAGATTTTTTAAAGTATTAGGCACCTAAAATATCAGCTAGTTGCCTAGTGCAGTGGTTCTCAACCAGGGGTACACGTAACCAGGGGGGTACACAGAAGTCTTCCAGTGGGTACATCAACTCATATAGATATATTTGCTTAGTTTTACAACAGGCTACATAAAAAACCCTAGTAAAATCAGAACAAATTAAAATTTCATACCGCTCGATATACTATACACTAAATGTAAGTACAATATTTATATTCCAATTGATTTATTTTAGAATTATATGGTAAAAATGAGAAAGTAAGTAATTTTTCAGTAATAGTGTGCTGTGACACTTTTGTATTTTTAGCTCTAATTTTGTAAGCAAATAGTTTTTAAGTAAGGTGAAACTTGGGGTATGAAAGACAAAGCAGATTCCTGAACAGGGTACAGCAGTCTAGAAATGTTGAAAGCCACTGGCTTAGTAGGATTTTCAAACACCTACACACCTAACTCCCATTGATTTCATGGAAGTTAGACACCTAGGTACCTTTGAAAATCCCACTAAGTTCCTATCTGCTGCTTTAGGTGCCTAATTACCTTTAGAAATCTGGCCCTATGACATTGGCCCTCTATTCTTGGTTATAAGGCAACAACATGATTGATATACTTGAAATAATACCAACTATTACATCTTAAACTAATATATAAAAGAATACAAGAAATTGACCAAGAAAACATATTCAAAGCAATCATGATGCACATCTTCATAGTTGCTTGTATGCAAGGTTTTCATAAAGCATGTTTTCCAATCTTCTTGTCTTCCTTTTTGTAGATCATAAAAAGGAAGAAACTGTTTTATCTAAAAATAGATTCCCTTAACAGATGTTTCAATATCATTTTAAAGAAGTACTCAAAAAAAACCCACTTATGACAATCCTTGTGTATTCAATATTTGCAAAAATAGAGCTACTTGTTTCAGAACAGAATTCTATTTAATGCAAAAGAATAATGAAGATGCCATTGCTTATGGCAAGATTTTGATAGGGATGTTATATCTTAGCTAATGCTGAACAAACAAATCTGATTTACTTTATTGTAAAATTTAGATGTATCTCTTACCCATTCGTCACACACAATCCAGCAGCCCCGGGCAATTCCCAGCATTACATTCAAGGTGCGACGAGGACTCCCTGTAACCACGTGAGTAGTCGTTTCACATACATCATCCGAAAACAAAAAGCCTCCGAGTTTATTCACCACCTGAATTATTGCACACTGCTTCCTGCCAAAACACAGAAGGGGGAGGTGGGGAATCCAAAATCAGTAGAACTCAATATTAAATGTTTACTTTATATACAGTAACTATTAGGGTATATGCATAAATGTAAAAATTCAGTCAAAACTTTTACTTAACAGATTTTACAGGGAAATTCCAGTTGTTAAGCACCCCCGAACATCAGGCCACATTTAGCCAGGGTGGATAAAAATCTTTTTTTTTTTTTAATTAAAAAAAAAAAGGATTTTTTTTTATTTAAAATCAGATTTTTTTGATAAAATGCTTTTTGAGGGAAAAAACTATCTAAAGATAGTTTTAATTAAGATACATTATAGTTCAAAGATCTCTCATAATGGGATAGGGATTATAAATTCTAATTCTATAGTATGAGAATATATTCATGTAATGTTTAAGAAAAGTTTTGTAAATGAATTCCAATAGTTCATGGATTAGGGACCCAATCCTATGGGGTTCCAGAGGCTTCTGTATAGATTATTTAGGTTAATCTTTCTATCTACCCAATGGGACTCAGTGCTAAGTCTAAAAGATACCATCAGAGATGCTTAGTTTTACAGTTCTCAAACTGTGGATTTGTCTCTCCAGAGGTAACATGCTTGTTAACAGCAAAAATGTTCTTAAATAAATAAATAAATGATCAAGTAATTAAGAAACAGCCTGGAGCAGAAATAACAGACCTCAACTCTATTGTCCCTCTGCCAATTTGTGTACACAGAGTCAACCCCTTACCTCTCCCTAAAAGTCCAAAGTTTTAAAAAGTTCAATAAATAGAAGATTGGTGGGGGTGGAATAGATCGGAACAAGAAGTCTGGACATAAATGTGAGAAGTGAGGGACATATGCTTGTTTTGTTAAAATATTATATGTTTGCTGTTGAAGAAAAAAATCCAGAATACTTAACATTTTTGTTTTAGTTAAATAAAACAATTTAAATGTCTATCTGGTGATGTTCTCCTCCTAATACAGCATGGCAAGAAAATATTAATGATTAACCTGTTGAATTGGAGCTAGTTCACCTCCCAATGACTTCATAAATATCTGCTTCAATTACCTTTGGTAAATGAAATAACCAAATAATCATTCATTTTCTGATATAGCTGTAAAACTAATCTGAAATGTTTTCAAAATAAAACAGTTTAAAAATGTATAGTGTCTACCTTCTAAAAGTGAAGAATATGTATTAAGGTTATAACAACCAACAAGAATGTACTTTTATGTAGAAACCCATGATTAAATCAAGTCTTCCTGACTAGTGATTTAAATCATGATTTAAATTAATTTGATTTACATCAAATCCACCCTGCACTTAGCCTAAATATTAAACTAGGTGTCCCAAACTCAAATGCCTAATTTTAAAGTTTTGTCCCTACTGACTAGACACCTCAATACCATCATAAAAATTACTGTATGTTGATTCAATCACCAGAGCATGAAGCTCACTAGTCCTACAAGTTATTGCCACCAGATACAATTTCCATGTAAAATAGTGAATGTCGACTGTAACTAGAGTTCTATATATATTACCTATTAATGTGAACATTGAAGTACATAAATACATCATGTGATCACTGAGATTTTGGTATCCCTGGACGAAAGATGATGTATGAGAACAATTTACTGCTGCAGTACTGTAACCAAAAGCTTGATTCCAATGTCTTTTCTGTCCACACACCTGACTTCTGGGAGCTTGAGAGGAAGCTCAGAAACATCTCTACTCAAGATCAAGTAATTAAGAAACTGCCTGGAGCAGATTCACCCATCTAGTCCAGTGCTGATCCTCTCAGGAAAAATAGGCTGAGTTCATCTGTCAATCAATGCCATCTTGTAAGCATGTTCAGGACATCTCCTATAGCCTGTGGGGCACTTTTTCATTCCGTCTACATTTCTCTCTACAGAAAGTAACTCAATAAAAAAGCTCCTAAAATAAACTGGCTAAAACAAAGAGTGCACAGAACTCCAAGAAGATCCTAAAAGGATTCTTTATAGAGACAGCAACAGCTTTTAAAATGAGATTTAAAGAAAACAAATAGCTTAGCAAATTGACTTCCCACTGAAAGAGATGCCAAGTGCAGAGATCTTTTTAACTTATTTAACTGCCTGAATATAGACATAGGAGTCTAACTTTAGACCCTCATTTGTGATCATCTTAGCCTTACCTATTTGTCACTGGATATATTTATGCTTCCTTTATCCTGCAGAGTGTTTTAGTTAGACAGAGATTGTGTGTGATGGTCATGGCAACTTTGAACTCACAGGGATGCGGACCCTACCTGGACTATATGCTCAGGGGATATGTTTTACACACTCCTCCCAAAGTTTATCTTGGCTTTTTTTTTGGGGGGGGGGGTCTATATGAGATATGCTCTGGAATGAGAGGAAAGGTCCTACAATACGAATCTGAACTGAAATAGCTCTAATATCTAGTTTACAATAGAAACTAGCCAATTCACAATTCAATAAACTACAAACCTACTGATACAGATTTACGGGTTTGCAATTCCGTGAAGCACAATATGGCTAGGTATTGCTGTGGGCCAGTGGGTGGTGATGCTATGCTCTTATATGAGGAAAACAATGTCAAGACACCCACTCATCTCACACCTCTATATTTACTTAAATTCCACTGACCCATTTCTATAGCCCTAGCTCCTACTCAGGCAGAACAGGCTCTTGGCAGATGGCTTCTCTCCTAGAGGGATGCATTTCCTCCTCTTTCCAGAGGTAGTCCGCCCCACCCATAGACTGGGGAACACAACCTATAATGTGCTCTCTGTACTCTGAATGCAGTCAGCTCAAAGCACAGACCTCAAAGTAGAAAGCAGACTTTTGAGGGACAAATTTGTTTACCATTAGCCATATAACATACCATAACATAAACTAAGGCCTGGTCTGCACTATGGGGTTAGGACAAATTTAGCCGTGTTAGGTCGATGTAAAAATGATTGTGTCCACACAACCAACCCTGTTCCGTCGACCTAAAGGGCTCTTAAAATTGACTTTTGTACTCCTCCCCTTCGAGGGGAGTAGCGCTAAAAACGACCTTGATGGGTCAAATTTGGGGTAGTGCGGACGCAAATTGATGGTATTGGCCTCCGGGAGCTATCCCAGAGTGCTCCATTGTGACCGCTCTCGACAGCGCTTTGAACTCCGATGCACTAGCCAAGTGCACAGGAAAAGCCCTGGGAACTTTTGAATTTCGTTTCCTGATTGGTCAGCATGGCGAACTCAGCAGCATAGGTGACCATGAAGTCCCCCCAGAATCGCAAACAAGCTCCAGCATGGACCGAAAGGGAGACGCTGGAACTGATTGCTGTATGGGGAGAAGCATCTGTGCAGGCCGAACTCCAATCAAAAAGAAGAAATGCAAATATATTTGCCAAAAATCTCACAGGGCATGTTGGACAGAGGCTACAACAGAGACACACAGCAGTGTCGCGTGAAAGTTAAGGAGTTCAAGCAAGCCTACCAAAAGACAAAGGAGGCAAACCGTCACTCTGGGTCAGAGCCCCATACATGCCGCTTCTATGACCAGCTGCATGGCATTCTAGGTGGAGACCCTACCACTATCCCACCATTGTCCGTGGACACCTGCAAGAGGGGAGTCTCACGCAACAGGGAGGAGGATTTTGCAGAGGAGGAGAATGCACAGCAGGCAAGTGGTGAATCCGTTCTCCCCGGCAGCCAGGAACTTTTCATCACCCTGGAACCAATACCCTCCCAAGGCGGGATCCCCGACCCTGAAGCTGGAGAAGGCACCTCTGGTGAGTGCACATTTGTAACTACAGTACAGGGTTTAAAAGCAATAGTGTTTAATGTTTGATTTGCCCTGAAGAACTGGGATGCATTCACGGCCAGTACAGCTACTGGAAAGGTCTGTTCATATGTCTGGTGATGGAGCGGGAATCCCTCAGGGACATTTCCATAAAGCTCTCCTGGAGGTACTCTGAAAGCCTTTGCAGAAGGTTTCTGGGGAGGGCTGCCTTATTTCGTCCTCCACAGTAGGACACTTTACCACGCCAAGCCAATAGCAAGTATTCTGGAATCATTGCAGCACAAAGCATGGCAGCGAATGGTCCTGGGTTTTGATCGCATTCAAGCAACATTCGGTCTTTATCTTTCTGTGTTAGCCTCAGTAGAATGATATCGTTCATGGTCACCTGGTTGAAATAGGGGAATTTTTGTAAGGGAACAGTAAAAGGACCCCGTTCATGCTGCGCTATTTGCGCTTGGCTAAAAGGGATCATCCCAGAGAATAGCCATGCGGTGGGGGGGAAAGGGAGAAGGGATCATCCCAGAGAATAGCCACACGGTGGGGTCGGGGGTCGGTGGTCGGTGTGTGCTGCACATCCACCCAAAAACCACAGCCCCTCCTTTTAAATGTGAAACCCAACCCATTGTTTGCTCTGGGAAAGGAGGGCACTGCAGTTTGCAAATATTCCCACATGTTATGAAGGCGTTAGAAGCCAAACCCGCGTTCCCTTTGGCTTACCATGGCTGCCTGGAAACCAAATTCTGTTGACCAGTCGTGTGTGTGTGATGTGTCACCATACCAGCAGGCGCTCAATATAAAAGGCAAAATGTGACCTTGTATCTAAAGCACATGTGCTGTCTGCTGTGAATTGCTTGATTCACTGTGAAAGAGTCTCCCTTTTGTTCTCAGAAATGTATCATCTTAAAGTTTACTCTCCCTTTTTATCTACCCCGAGGTTCAAATGTTTCTACGCTCCCTCTATCATCTCCATCCCTGAGGTTATTGCAGATTAGAAGGCAAAAAACCCCACACTCGCGATGACATGTTTGCTGAGCTCATGCAGTCCTCCCGCACTGATAGGGCACAGCTTAATGCATGGAGGCATTCAGTGGCAGAGGCCAGGAAAGAATTAAGTGAGCGTGAAGAGCGGAAGCAGGAGGCGATGCTGAGGCTAATAAGGGATCAAATGGACATGCTGAAGCATTTGTTTGAGCTGCAGGAAAGTCAACAAGAGCACAGACCCCCGCTGCATCCACTGTATAACCGCATGCCCTCCTCCCCAAGTTCCATATCCACCTCACCCAGATGCCCAAGAATGCAGGGGGGAAGGAGGAGTGGGAGGCTCCAGGCACTCAGCCACTCCACTTCAGAGGATGGCCCAAGCAACAGAAGGCTGTCATTCAAACAGTTTGATTGTTAGTGTGACTACAATAAACAATGTGGCCTTGTCCTTCCCTCCTCCCCCACCCGACCCGGGCTACCTTGTACGTTATCTCTCTCTCTTTTTTTTTTTTAAATTAATAAAGAAAGAATGCATGGTTTCAAAACAATAGTTACTTTATTTCAAAGGGGGGAGGGTGGTTGGCTTACAGGGAATTAAATCAACAAAAGGGGCGGGTTGGCATCAAGGAGGAACATGCACAACTGTCACACTGAAGCCTGGCCAGTCATGAAACTGGTTTTCAAAGCCTCTCTGATGCGCAGCGGGCCTTGCTGTGCTCTTCTAATCGCCCTGGTGTCTGGCTGCTCAAAAATCGAACGCCAGCTGATTTGCCTCAATCTCCCACCCCGCCATAAACGTCTCCCCCTTACTCTCACAGATATTATGGAGCATACAGCAAGCAGCAATAACAATGGGAATGTTGTTTGCACTGAGGTCTGACCTACTCAGCAAACAGCGCCAGTGAGCTTTTAAACGTCCAAAGGCACATTCTACCACCATTCTGCACTTGCTCAGCCTACAGTTGAACTGCTCCTTACTACTGTCCAGGCTTCCTGCATAAGGCTTCATGAGCCATGGGAGCAAGGGGTAGGCTGGGTCCCCAAGGATAACTATTGGCATTTCAACATCCCCAGTGGTAATTTTCTGGTCTGGGAAGTAAGTCCCTTCTTGCAGCTGCTCGAAGAGCCCAGATTTCCTAAATATGTGAGCATCATGCACCTTTCCTGGCCATCCCATGTTGATGTTGGTGAAACGTCCCTTGTGATCCACCAGTGCTTGCAGCACCATTGAGAAGTACTCCTTGCAGTTTATGTACTGGTTGGCAAGGTGCTCTGGTGCCAAGATGGGGACATGCGTTCCGTCTATTGCCCCACCACAATTAGGGAATCCCATTGCAGCAAAGCCATCCAGTATGACCTGCACATTTCCCAGAGTCACTACCCTTGATAACAGAACGTCAATGATTGCATTGGCTACTTGGATCACAGCAACCCCCACAGTAAACTTGCCCACTCCAAATTGATTCCCGACTGACCGGTAGCAGTCAGGCATTGCAAGCTTCCACAAGGCTATCGCCACTCGCTTCTCAACTATCAGGGCAGCTCTCATCTTGGTATTTCTGCGCTTCAGGGTTGGGGAAAGCAACTCACAGAGTTCCAGGAAAGCGGACTTACACATGCGAAAGTTTCACAGCCACTGTGAATCATCCCATACCTGCAACACTATGCGGTCCCACTAGTCTGTGCTTGTTTGCCTGGCCCAGAATCAGCGTTCCACTGTATCAACCAGCCCCAGTGCCGCCATGATGTCCTAATTGCCACAGCCCGTGCATTCAGGAATGTTTGTGCCAATGTCCTCATCAAAATCCTCCTCGTGGTGGCGTCTCTTAGTCCGGTTCTGCATATACTCCAGGATAATGCGCGAGGTGTTTACTATGTTCACAACAGCAACGGTGATGGTGAGCTGAGCAGGCTCCATACTTGCCGTGGTATGGCATCTGCATGGGTAACCCAGGAAAAAAGGCGCAAAACGATTGTCTGCTGTTGCTTTCACGGAGGGAGGGGCAACTGATGACATGTACCCGAAACCACCCGTAACAATATTTTTGCCCCATCAGGCATTGGGAGCTTAACCCAGAATTCCAATGGGTAGCGGAGACTGTGGGAACTGTGGGATAGCTACACAAGGAGGATCAATGCAAGAAGATTACATTTAATATGAGAAAGGAAGGCTTAGCAATATGGCCATGAGATCTGGGTTGTTTTTCCAGCTCTGCCATGACTTCTTCCTGTGTTTTTGGACAAATCACAACCTCCCTGTGCTTCATTTGTCTCATCCGTAACATGGTGATCATATTTACCTACCTTATAGGGGATGTTGTGTTGTGCAGTGTCAAGGCTGCTTCCCCACTCTGAACTTTAGGGTACAAATATGGGGGCCTGCATGAAAACTTCTAAGCTTAACTACCAGCTTAGATCTGGTCCGCTGCCACCACTCCCAAAGTGCTAATTCCCTTCCCTGGGTATCCTTGAGAGACTCTTCACCAATTCCCTGGTGAATACAGATCCAAACCCCTTGGATCTTAAAACAAGGAAAAATCAATCAGGTTCTTAAAAAGAAGGCTTTTAATTAAAGAAAAAGGTAAAAATCATCTCTGTAAAATCAGGATGGAAAATAACTTTACAGGGTAATCAAACTTAAAGAGTCCAGAGGAATCCCCTCTAGCCTTAGGTTCAAAGTTACAGCAAACAGAGATAAACACTCTAGCAAAAAGGCACATTTACAAGTTGAGAAAACAAAGATAAAAACTAACATGACTTGCCTGGCTGTTTACTTACAAGTTGGAAATATGAGAGACTTGTTCAGAAAGATTTGGAGAACCTGGATTAATGTCTGGTCCCTCTCAGTCCCAAGAGCAAACAACCCCCAAAACAAAGAGCACAAACAAAAGCCTTCCCCTCACCAAGATTTGAAAGTATCTTGTCCCCTTATGGGTCCTTTGGGTCAGGTGTCAGCCAGGTTACCTGAGCTTCTTAACCCTTTACAGGTAAAAGGATTTTGGAGTCTCTGGCCAGGAGGGATTTTATAGTACTGTACACAGGAGGGCTGTTACCTTTCCCTTTATAGTTATGACATGCAGTTAAATGTAAGGCTTGTGAAGTGCACTGATGCTCTAAAATGGATGGGTGTTAGTGTCGAGTTTCATGAGGCATAAAGAAGATAAAACTAAAACTATATTTTAAGTTTTTCTCCTTCCTGAACTATTATTTTATAATGAAAGTGGAAAAATTGACAGAAACACGGTTAGTAGCTATCTTTAAAGAAATGCTTTAGACAAATGCATTTTAAAGTAGTCATCTTTATATAACCATCATGGTTTATCAAATGTTTTCAAACCTGAAACAGACATGTGGGTGGCACAAATAACTTGTTATTTTTTTTCAAAGGAATTTAACATAAAATATGGGACTGTGTTTTTGTTGGATGATCTTTATTTTGTAAGAGTTTAAGGAGAATAAAAAGAGTGTACCAGAAATATACCAACTCTTCCACAAATATGTATGTACTATACTGTAGTTTTATTACCTTTAATTGCTGTGTAGGACAACCATAACATGTACTCTAGTCCAGTGGCTCACAACCTTTCCAGACTACTGCACCCCATTCAGGAGTCTGATTTGCCTATTGTACCCCAAGTTTCACCTCACTTAAAAATTACTTGCTTACAAAATCAGACATAAAAATACAAAAGTGTCACAGCACACCATTACTGAAAAATTGCTTATTTTCTCATTTTTACCTGATAATTTGAAAATAAATGAACTGGAATATAAATACTGTACTTACATTTCAGTGTATAGTAGATTATATAGAACAGTATAAACAAGTCACTGTCTGAGTGAAATTTTAGTTTGTACTGGCTTCGCTAGTACTTTTTTATGTAGCCTGTTGTAAATCTACACAAATGTATAGATGAGCTGATGTACCCCCTGGAAGACCTCTGTGTACCCCAGGTTGAGAACTCCTGCTCTAGTCTACAAAATAACACCATGTATTTAAGCATATGCATGCCACTCAACAGAAGGAAATATACTTCATGGATAACCTACAAATAAATTTAATTCAGTATGTGAAAGCCAAGACTATAAACAAGTTCAAAATTTACACTGAATAGAAAGACACAAAAATATCTAGTACTTACTCAGAGGACATGCTTGTCATGACTAATGTTCTTGTTGGCTAGAGATTTAAAAAAGGAAGAACAAGAAAACAAAGTCAAAAATATGAAAAACTTTTTCCCACAGAAACTAAGTTATAAGAGATTCCACTAAAAACACAAAGTAAATCAGGATTAAGACACTAGTTTGCAGGCCTGCTGCATGTTGCAGGAAATAAGAACTCTGAACAGATTACATGTCCCATGATTCCAAGGACAGTGATGTTCAGGCATATCACAAGTGATGCACTTTGGCATCAGGGAAGGCAACCACTATACACTGCACAAACACTTTCTGCCATCTGCCCTTCTCTGAGGCATAAGCAAATGCTCCAATGGCTCCATCCAAATATGTTAACATATCACTTAAATGGACAAAAAAATATTTCTTGGGGGAAAATTTAGAATCTATTATAAAAGGAGGGCTAGAGCCTTGGAACCCCCTTACACTTGTATCTTAACAAATAACCATTTGTTAAGATACAAGTGTAAAATCACCAATGTGGTGCCTGAACAAGAGACGGTGCAAACAAGATGGTTCTGTAATACACCTCTACCCCGATATAATGCTGTCCTCGGGAGCCAAAAAATCTTACTGCATTATAGGTGAAACCGCGTTATATCGAACTTACTTTGATCCACCGGAGCGCGCAGCCCTGCGCCCCCAGAGCACTGCTTTACCGCGTTATATCCGAATTCATGTTATATCGGGCCGCATTATATCGGGGTAGAGGTTTCAGCTAGAGATAATGATTAATACTTCAAATTAGTTTACAAAAATTTCAGTCCAATGCCACTGTACAGCTACCATACTTTGAGTTACGCCTTCTAGCTGGTAACCAATCATTAGAAGAAAATTAGATATATTACCAAGATACAGAATATATTCATTCTCTTAGCAAATCTATGCTTTCATTTAACATAGAAAATTGTGGCAAAGTACTTATTCATCTTTCTGAAGCATATACATTGCATATAGCACCAACCTGTCTACCTAAGAAACAGATATACCTAAAATAAGTTTTCCAAAAACTGAAGGCAAACAGGTCTGCTTAGTACTATATTATTACATATACTACCCACAGTAACAAAAAGGTATGTAAGGTGTCATAACTATAAAGGGAAGGGTCATAGCTGTCCTGTGTACAGTACTATAAATCCCTCCTGGCCAGAGACTCCAAAATCCTTTTCCCTGTAAAGGGTTAAGAAGCTCAGGTAACCTGGCTGGCATCTGACCTAAAGGACCAATAAGGGGACAAGATACTTTCAAATCTTGGGGGGGGAAGGCTTTTGTTTGTGTTCTTTGTTTGGGAGTGTGTTCGTCTCCGGGAATGAGAGGGACCAGACATCAATCCAGGTTCTCCACATCTTTCTAAACAAGCCTCTCCTATTTCAAACTTGTAAGTAAATAGCCAGGCAAGGCGTGTTAGTTTTCCTTTGTTTTTCTCAACTTGTAAATGTACCTTTTACTAGAGTGTTTATCTTTGTTTGCTGTACTTTGAACCTGAGACTAGAGGGGAGTCCTCTGAGCTCTTTAAGTTTGATTACCCTGTAAGGTTAATTTCCATACTGATTTTACAGAGATGATTTTTACCTTTTTCTTTAATTAAAAACCTTCTTTTTAAGAACCTGATTGATTTTTCCTTGTTTTAGATCCAAAGGGGTTTTGGATCTTGATTCACCAGGAGTTGGTGGGAGGAAGGAGGGGGGATGGTTAATTTCTCCCTGTTGTAGATCCCAGGGGGGGTGGAACTGATTCACCAGGAGTTGGTGGGAGGGAGGAGGGGAATGGTTAATTTCCCCTTGTTTTAAATCCAAGGGGTTTTGGGTTTGTTTTCACCAGGGATTTGGTGAAGGTTTTTTCAAGGCTTCCCAGGGAGGGAATCCATTGATGGTGGCAGCCGAACCAGAGCTAAGCTGGTAGTTAAGCTTAGAAGTTTTTCACGCAGGCCCCTACATTTGTACCCTAAAGTTCAAAGTGGGGATCTCAGTCCTGACATAAGGTTTGTTTGAAAATATTTGTATGATTCATATAGTGTTTTAAATAAATCTGTGCTCTAGAAGTTTTCCTACGAATCTATTGATCCACAGGAGATCCACTCAGTGTCTCTTCTACTGTTTCCCCCTGCCATGCCACAACCCCAAGTTTGCTGACCCCTTCCCACAACTAGTTTCTTTTGAATCATGTACATAGTTGAGAATGTCTAAGATACTGTAAATCAGCTTAAAGCTTGTAGCACAGGCTCAAGAGGTGGCTGAATGCCTCACTGCATCTTATTTATTAACGAATCACAATTAGAGAAAGAACAGACCCACAGTATAAATTCCCCAGTGCAGAATTATTCTCCATTGTATAGTCAAGAAATATAAAAAGAGGAGAGTTCCTTGAAGTTATTTTACTAGACTAATGGCTTTTACTTTGCAGCAAGAATGCATATTCATTCTTTGATGTGAATGGGCTTTAAATAAATAATTTGGCTTCAGATTATACAATGAGTTATAACTATCAATGTTGTAAATACACTCACATTTTTCCCTTTGCTTAAATGCTTTGTTCCTATCCTTCGTTAATTAGTACATTATTTTTAAAAGAAATGAGATGAGGACACAGAAAAGCCATTAAAAGACATTTTTCAGAGTTTGAAATAGACAATAAAAACTTAAAGGAAATTCAAAAGAAGAGAGACTAACCACAGTTCAGCTTTTGGGAAATAAATACAGTAACACAGAAATAGAATTTTTAGAAATGTATATATCTGAACATTCAATTTGTGAATAACTGGAGGATGAAGGGGTGATCACTAGCATCCAACATGGATTTACTAAGAACAAATCATGCCAAACTAGCTTGATTTCCTTCTTTGACAAGTTAACTGGTTTGGTGGATAGGAAGAATGTGGTGGGCATAATATACCTGGATTTAAGCAAGGCTTTTGACACAGTCCTACATGACATTCTGATAAACAAGCTGGAGAAATGTGGGCTTGATGGACCTACCATTGAGTGGATACATACTTGGTTACTCAACCTCAAACAAAGAGTCACTGTTAATGGAATGATTACTCCTGGGGGAATTCTGTGCCACTGACAGGGATGCAAAGGGAAGCTGCAAGAGCAGTCACGCATCACTCCCTAGCAGCACAGTTATATTGTTTCAGGCACCTTGAGCAGCTGGCAGAGATGTAAATCACCATGGGCTGGGAACACCCCAGCCAGTGGCTCCTACCCTGAGCCAGGATCAGCTGCTAGTCCCAGCTGGACTGGAGGCAGGAGAAGACGGGACTTCCTCTTCCCCTGCAAGGAGTGGCTGGGGCTGTGTCAGACCCACCTCCAGAAACCTTCCCCAGCTGCAGGAAGCTCAGCATCCTCCTGCTTCCTGCCCCTATCGCTCCTCAGCCACAGGGGGAGAGGTCACTGTGCAGGGAGCTGCTCCCCCATCCGCCCAACCTCCGTGCATCTGGACCTCCCATATCCAGATACCCTCACCAAGCCTCACCCTATACACCCAGAACTCCCCTAGCCCACCATACCTGAATCCCACCCCACTGAACCTCAACCCCTGCATCTGGAGCCCCCCTGCACCCAGACTTCCTGCCTTCAGACCCCAACCCCTGCACCCAGACCACCCCCTCCCCGAGCTCCCTGCACTCAAACCCCCACCCTGATGAGCCTCAGCCCCCTGCACCGCCCTGAGCCCTCACATGCAGACCCCCAAGCCAGACCCCCAACTAGCTGCATCTAGACCACCACCCCACCAAACCCCACTCTCCCAGCACCCAGACCCCTCTGCTGAGCCCCAACCACTGTCACCTGCAAGCCCCATTGCCCCTGCACCTGGAACCCCCACAACAAGCCTCTGTGCATCCAGATCCCCCCACACCTAGACCCCCCCCTGAACTGCCTGCACCCAGATTGTCCCACACAGAATCCTTTCATCCTACACTTAGATCCCCCCAAGCTGAGCCCCTTCCACACTTGGATCCTGCCTGGTTGAGCCTGCCTGCCCCACACCTGATGTAGAGGGGCAGGGCCCCAGGGTGTTTCTGGAACAGGCCTAGAGCTTGTGCTGTGTCAGGGTTGGGTGCAGCCTCACCACTAAGTCTGTGTCCCCGGAGTGGGGTGTGGGGAGGCTGCAGGGTGATCTCCCACCTTCGTACAGCCAGTGGCCTGTGCTACCGCCTGCCATGCTGGAGCCTCTGCATTTATTTATTGACAAATAAAGCTTGCAGAGTTTTGCCGAATTTTAAAATATTGTGCACAGAATTTTTAATTTTTTGGCACAGAATGCCTTCAGGAGTAAATGATGGCAATTTGGAAGGAGGTCTCAAGTGGGGTTCCTCAGGGATCAGTTCTGGATTTGGTCTTATTTAACATCTTTATTAATTATCTGGATGTATGAATAGAGAGCATACTGATCAAATTTGCAGATGACACAAAGCTGGGGAGGGGGGCGCTGCAAACACTTTGGAGGATAGAGCTAAAATTCAGAGGGATCTTGATAAATTGGAGAACTGGCCTACAGATGACAAAATGAACTTCAACAAAGACAAATGTAAGGTGCTACACTTAGGGAAGAAAAACCAAATGCACAAATACAGAATGGGGGATAACTGCTGAGAAGGATGTGGGAGTTGTAGAGGATCACAACCTCAGCATGAGTCAACAATGCAATGCTGTTGCAAAAAAAGCAAACACAGTTTTGGGTTGCATTAACAGAGCCATAGCATGCAAGTCACGGGAGGTGATAGCGCCGCTCTACTTGGCCCTGGTTAGGCTTCAGCTAGAGTTCTGTGTCCAATTTCGGTCACCAATTTAGAGAAACTAGAAAAGATCCAGAGGCAAGCAACAAAGATGGGATGGATGCAAGCCATATGAGTAAAGGTTGAAGGAACTGGGTAAGTTTAGTTTGGAAAGAGGAGATTAAGGGAGGACATGATAGTGATCTTCAAATACTCAAAAGGCTGTCATTAAAAAGTTGAAAAGTTGTTCTCTTGCCACAGAGCACAGGACAAGAGGCAATGAGTTCAAACTACAGTATAGGAGATTTAAATTAAATCTCAGGAAAAAAAATCCTAACTGTAAGAACAGTAGGACAATAGAACAGACTACCTAGGGAAATCATGGAAGCTCTTTCATTGCAGGTTTTCAAAAAGAGGCTGGATAGCCATCCATCTTGGATGGTTTAGATACAACAAAACCTGCATCTTGGCAAGAGATTAGACTAAACTTGCATCCCTTCTGACTTTATTCTTCTATGATTCTACACATATACAAAATCAGGACAAAAAAATATTATACCTGAGATTTAGGAAACACTGCTGTAAGTTACACAGGCATTTGATAATAGTTCAAAAGTAAACAATTATAGAACACAAAAGAAATTAAAGAGCCAGGTATAGAGGAATAACAAAGTAAGAGAAAAACAGTGCAAAAAGTGAGGTGGTGTGCTGAAATGGTGGCGATAAACAGGAGCTGTATCTGAAGATTAGCCAATGTGAAAAACTATGAACTCAATCCTGCTGCACCTTAACTAAAAACATACAATGCATCTTACCAAACACTTAACTTGCTAATGGTAGCACCTGCTGATTATGTCTGTACTTATTGTTATCCTAGTGACTGGAAGGAAGATTTTTATTTACATATCTAAGATAATGAAATTTCTTTCTTTGCCAAAAGATTTTCCACTTTATTTTTGCCAAATTCACATAAGCTGTTAGTGTCAATAGCTCTTGGAATGTTCATCAGCTTAATACAATTTCCTAAAAAAATAAATCCAACTTCTGGACTTTTCATTTTCATATTAGGCACTCAAATACATCCTTCCAATAAAGCCCATATCAACCTGGATCCAGGTGATATGGTCTTGTTTACTACCAGCATGGGGCATATTCCTATGGGCAGTGTCACGGAAGCCATTAGGAGAATATGGTGGATAGCAAAAATAATGGCACAGTTAATAGTTAGATTGTGTATCTGTAAAACACTAGCCACTTTACACCCAGGGCAAAGGCTGGAGCCATGTAAAGAAGTCCTAAAAAGCCCCATATCTAGCTATGAAAGGATTGCCCCAGCACAGGCACTGCAAAAGGTAGCCATAGTGGGTGTATCGGGGCAGGGGTGGGGGCGACAGAGGCTTATGGGGGGTAGGCCCCCAGCATGCCATGCTGCAGAGATCCCAGGAAGCACTGTGGCACATAGCACAGCCCAGAGAGGCTGCTGTAACTTAGGGGTTGTCTAAGTTACACTGAGGCCTCTCCAGCCCCCAGAGCTGGGAGACCACAAAGATAGCTTTAAAAGACTACAGTTTCCCACCCTATTCCCTCCGCCTGGGTGGCAAATCTCATCCTATGTATTTATATTACTGTGGGTTGCCTCAGCACAAACTCAATACTTTGGAATATACCAGTATTAACAGTCAGGCTCCCAACTTTGCTGAACTTGCATTCAAGGATATGTTATCCCAAATGTACCACAAAAGCTGCCTAACTGAAGGTTAATACACAGAGTTGAAGTACAGCCCTCATGCAGCTGCTTCTCAAGCCTATAAACTGAGATATTGGCTGCAGCCTCCAGCGACACATATTCAGGGTGTAAATACTGCTGGATCCACAGTTGTGGATCAGCCTGTCCTGACACCACTCCCTTTAAAGTCAGCCTTGTGAGGCCATCAGAGCGCCTCTGGGGAACACAGAATGGATACAGCGACCAGCCTGTGTGAATGCTCTGTTAGTAGCTTCTCTTTTAAAATGTCTACCATGAGGTTTAAAGGAACACAGAAGTCCATATGCAAACTATGAACTGGGGTGAATTTCACTCCTCTTCATTCAAAAGTGCACATTTCTGCAAGCTAGGGGTCATCTATTAAGCAGACGTGTCCTGTTGCTTCAATAGGACAACCAATGTGTTTTAAGATGGTTGTCAGTAGAAAACTGAGCCAAACTATGTTTAATTTTTAGTTCTACATTTTTCAAATTAATTGCTTTTACTCCCTTTTGCCCCTTTATATACACTATCTACACTATTTGTGTCTGGTTTATTTTACATTGTGCTTTTATCGTAAAACATGTTTTAAATTAGCAGTTTCTTTTCTAAATGGTAAAAAAAACATCTGGGGAGCATCACTGAGTTTCTAATGCACATTTATACCAGAATTATTGCTAATAAAACACATGAAAAAGGTGGCATTAGGCAAACCGACCCTTTTTATTTATCATTCATCTGTGATTCCTAAAGATCTTCACATTTGTATTCTAAAACAGAACACATTTTTCCCAAATGACACAAAGTCCGGAATATATGCTGTGGTATAAATTAGACACCTATAGGACCTTTACATGATTTCTGCTTTTTCTTTAAGTCTTTCTCATAAATACAGTTGCATTAAATATTTCATTTTAGAGTCTGCCAACAAGCATATTTTTTCCAAGTCACATGAAATATAAAACATGTATTTCAATACCTCTCAAAGGAAACAGCATTTATAAATCCTGCCAGTACTTAAAAACAATGTGATATTTCCTGTATGTTAACTGACCTATACTGCAGAGACACACCCAACCTCCAAATTTGTTCTCTGACTGCTAAATAAAATGCATCCATAATAAAAATTTGCTTGGAACAATAATATTTTACATTTGTTCCTGGCTAAGTTCTGGATGGAAGGTTTGAGGAAGTTAGGCATCTCATCCTCACAGGCCAAGTGGAATTTGTCCAAGCAACATATGCCATCTATTTAATATGCACTACTTTGTCCAAATATTCCCCTACTGGCTGTACCACTAAATCTGGAGAAAGCCACAACCTAGAATGGAATTATTTCAGTGACGAAGGAAATAGGACCACAAGTGCTTTTCATCTACTAAACCAGATGAGAAAGCCAGATAAAAGAACTGAACTTTCCATATTTGCAAAAGGAACAGGAGTACTTGTGGCACCTTAGAGACTAACAAATTTATTTGAGCGTAAATTTTTGTGGGCTACAGCCCACTTCATCAGATGAATAGAATGGAACATACAATAAGATGATATACATATACATACAGAGAACATGAAAAGTTAGAAGTTGCCATACCAACTCTAAGAGGCTAATTAATTAAGATGAGCTTTTATCAGCAAGAGAAAAAAAGCTTTTCTAATGATAATCAAGATGGCCCATTTCAGACAGTTGACAAAAAGGTGTGAGGATACTTAACATGGGGAAATAGATTTAATTTGTGTAATGACCCAGCCACTCCCAGTCTCTATTCAAGCCAAAGTTAATGGTAGCTAGTTTGCATATTAATTCAAGTTCAGCAGTTTCTCGTTGGAGTCTGTTTTTGAAGCTTTTCTGTTGCAAAATTGCCACCTTTAAGTCTGTTACTGAGTGACCAGAGAGGCAGGGAGGGCAAACTTTTTGGCCTGAGGGCCACGTCAGGTTTCGGAAATTGTAGGGCAGGCCAGTTGGGGGAGGTTGTGCCTCCCCAAACAGCCAGGTGTGGCCCGGCCTGGCCCTGCCCCCATCCGACCCCCCCTGCTTCTCACTTCCTGATGGCCTTCCCCCGGACTCCTGCCCCGTCCAACCCTCCCTGTTCCCTGATGCGCCCCCCCCCGGAACCCCTGCCCCATCCACCCTCCCCCCACTCCCTGTCTCCTGACAGCCCTCAGAACCCCCACCCCTGACTGCCCCCAGCCACCCCATCCAACCCCTTCTCTTATTCCTGACTGCCCTCCCGGGACCCCTGCCCCCATTCAACCCCTGTTCCCCGCCTCTGATCGCCCCGACCCCTATCCACCTCCCCGCCCTCTGACCATCACCCCAAACACCCCTGCCCTCTATCCAACCCACCCTGCTCCCTGCCTGCGCTGACTGGAGCACTGGTGGCTGGCAGCGCTACAGCCGCACCATCCGGCTGGAGCCAGCCACATACCGCACAGCACAGAGCACCGGGTCAGACTGAGCTCTGCAGCTGCGTTGCCCCAGAAACTCGCAGCCCTGCCACCGAGAACATTGCGCTGGCGGCGCAGTGAGCTGAGGCTGTGGGGGAGGGGGAAGAGTAGGGGAGGGGCTGGGGGCTAGTTTCCCGTGCCAGGAGCTCAAGGGCCAGGCAGGAGGGTCCCGTGGGCCATAGTTTGCCCACCTCCGTGCCAAGGGTTTGGTCAGGGAATCATTTCTAGTGGCGATCACAGACTAGATAAGTAGTTTGGATTTGTCAAGTCCATTTAAAAGCAAAACAGCATGCAAGAACAATATTCCATTTGTTTAGGGATGCCCTACCCCATCTCCTCTAGATCATGTGCTTGTCTTAGAATCATAGAATAATATTAGGGCTGGAAGAGATCTCAGGAAGTCATTTAGTCCAATCCCCTGCTCAAAGCAGGATAAACATCAACTAAATCATCCCAGCCAGGGCTTTGTCAAGCCAGGCCTTAAAAACCTCTAAGAATGGAGATTCCACCACCTCCCTAGGTAACCCATTACAATACTTCACCACCCTCCTAGTGAAATAGTGTTTCCTAATATCCAACCTAGACCTCCCCCACTGCAACTTGAGACCCTTGCTTCTTGTTCTGTCATCTACCACCACTGAACAGCCTAGCTCCATCCTCTTTTGGAACCCCCCTTCAGGTAGTTGAAGGCTACTATCAAATCCCCCCTCACTCTTCTCTTCCACAGACTAAATAACCCCAGTTCCCTCAGCCTCTCTTTGTAAGCCATGTGCCCCAGCCCCCTAATCATTTTTGCTGCCCTCAGCTGGACTCTCTTCAATTTGTCCACATCCCTTCTGTAGTGGAGGGACCAAAACTGGATGCAATACTCCAGGTTTGACCTCACCAGTGCCAAATCACTTCCCTTGATCTGCTGACAATGCTCCTACTAATACAGTATGCCGTTGGCCTTCTTGGCAACAAGGGCACGCTGCTGACTCACATCCAGCTTCTTGTCCACTGTAATCTCCAGGTCCTTTTCTGCAGGGCTGCTGCTTAACCAGTTGGTCCCCAGCCTGTAGTGGTGCATGGGATTCTTCCTTCCTAAGTGCAGAACTCTGCACTTGTCCTTGTTGAACCTCATCAGATTTTTTTTGGCCCAATCCTCCAATTTGTCTAGGTCACTCTGAACCCCATCTCTACCCTCCAGCATATCTACCTTCCCCCAGCTTAGTATCATCTGTGAACTTGCTGAAGGTGCAATTCATCCCATCATCCAGATCATTAATAAAGATGTTGAACAAAACTAGCCCCAGGACCAACCTCTGGGGCACTTACCAGCTCCCAAGCCTCTGCCAGTGGCTCTGAACTAAGGCACATACTTTCAGTGTTCACTGTTGTATTTTAGAAATCAAGTACTTCAATGACCAGGTCCATAACACAGAACTATGTGGATCAGGATGAAATAGCCAAGAATCAGGTCAATTTCACTCTGTTGTAGCTTAGGAAAACTATGATCAGGGTCCTGTATTTCAGAGCACAATGACATCAAAATCCAGGGCATTTATTTTATCACCATGAAATGTCTTTCATTTCCAATTCTTCACCTTCCCACACATAAATGTATGACTGTCTCACAGTTGATAACATCCATTGACAACATTCATCAGTTATTCTCAGTGATTTTTAAAATTAAGGAATTATTGTTGCTATACTCTCCAGATAACCCTGCTCTACTTGCTGGACCTCTAATATTGCCCAGCTTGCCAGCCCTACACTTCTGGTTTTTTCTATCCCCTGCCTGCAAACTGACTACCAGACTTAGCTTCTTGACTCCTCTTCCTAGCTCCATGCAGCAGTTAAAGGTATATGCACTGTAATTCAATTAACTCCTCATAGGACACTGGAGAGCAGAGGAAATGACAGAAAGGTGCTGACAGGACAGGGAGACAAAACTAAATGTCAAGTGCTGGCTGCAACAAAATGACAAATTTCACTACAAAAATATTGATTCTGTTGCACCTTGGAAGAATGAAACTCCATGGCCACAGAACAGCAAAGTCCAAAGGGCCTCCCTGTTATTGAGATAACAGGGAGTGCCAAAGAGCTATTATTTCAGACTCTCTTCACACTGTGGGTGGCATCACTGCAATGGTTTACAGTCTGCTCAGACTTTCCATGTTCCCTTTGCAACAACGACGACTAAAAACAACTGTTCTTTTAAAATGAAAACAAATCCTGGAGAACAATTCTGCAGCGAGGGAAGAATTCCATGGCAAGTTCTGCAGTTTCAGAATACACAGAAAATACAGGCATTGGAGTTATTCCTTTGGACAGCCGACCCACAAACAAAGAAGAGTGAGGGCAGAGTAGCATCCCTCCCTCCATAAAAAGATGGAAAGGTAGATCAGCACCATAAATTCCAATCACAGTACCCAAGAGACCGGAGTAGTGGCAGAGGCTCTACACCCTCATAAAAGCCAGGGAAATTTGGAGTGGGAAGAAGAAAATCTTGGTAACTTACTTTGTTCTATCTGTTATTACTTGAAACTACTTAAATCCTACTTTTTATACTTAATAAAATCACTTTTGTTTATTAATGAACCCAGAGTAAGTGATTAATACCTGGGGGAATAAACAGCTGTGCATATCTCCCTATCAGTGTTATAGAGGGAGGACAGTTTATGTGTTTACCCTGTATAAGTTTCGAACAGAATAAAACGGATTTATTTGGGGTTTGGATCCCATTGGGAACTCGGTGTCTGGGTGCTGGAGGCAGGTAACCTGCTGAGCAGTTTTTGGTTAAAACCTGCAGCTTTGGGGGTGTGGACCAGACCTGGGTCTGTGTTGCAGCAGGCTAGTGTGTCTGGCTCAACAAGACAGGGTTCCGGAAGTCCCAAGCAGGCAGGGAAAATGGGCTCAGAGGTAATTCTAGCACGTCAGGTGACAGTCCCAAGGGGGTCTCTGTGACCGAATCCGTCACAGCAGTTTTATGCTCCTACAGCAACAATTTCAATTAAAAAGTTAACACAACTATGACTGGAGCCATACAGAAAAAACCCACCTGCAACCATTAGTTTAATTGTTTAAATATAGGGCATTTAGTTTCCTGGTCCTTTGCAGGGCCGGCTCTAGGGTTTTGACCGCCCCAAGCAGCCAAACCAAAAAAAAAAAAAAAAAAAAAGCTGCGATCGCGATCTGTGGCTGCAATTTGGCGGGAGGTCCTTCACTCCAAGCAGGAGTGAGGGACCGTCCGCCGAATTGCCGCCGAACAGCTGGACGTGCTGCCCCTCTCCGAAGTGGCCACCCCAAGCACCTGCTTGGTAAGCTGGTGCCTGGAGCTGGCCCTGGTCCCTTGACAGCTGAATCTGTCCAGCTGGCTTGTTTGACTTGATAGTTTGTTGGTTTCGAGTTAATACACCACCACTATAGGAATGTGCTTTATAAATATAAAAAATGAAATTTAAAAGCTGACATAACTGCCAATTGAGTTATTTAAAGCCACAGTTTGTGTGTGTAAACAGCTTCAGCTTTAAAAGTCAGTTTCTCCCTCTGTTGGAGTTTGCACCCCCATGAATATTAATATTTCTTCACCCATCCCCAACAATGGCAGCACACCTCATGTTAAAAAGCTATCAGTCAAATGTTGCAGTTTGCATTAAGGCAAAACTGCCACTCATTTCAAAGCTAATGAACCTGCAGCATCAAGCACCTTTTATGTTTTCTGTAATGGAGAGAGGCCCAACTATTTAAATAAGTGTAATATACAAAATAAGTAAAATAAATCTTAACAGATTCCCTTCAACCTACAGTATGCATCCATAAAGAAGTGGTTAATTTGAATGAATAAAGACATAAAAATACAAATTAATTCACTTAATAAAAGTGTTATATTACTAATACAAAAATTATGTCAATTGCTAATGAAATGGAAAAAGGAAATCTCTTGTTCAGAGTGATTTACAACAATCTTCAAGAGCTGTATGGATATAATTTAGAATGCTGTTCGTAAACCAGAACATTTCCGACATACAGAATTATGCCAGATA
Organism: Trachemys scripta elegans; assembly: GCF_013100865.1. Taxonomy (NCBI): domain Eukaryota; kingdom Metazoa; phylum Chordata; order Testudines; family Emydidae; genus Trachemys; species Trachemys scripta. Next base: position 160,444,743 of record NC_048300.1, read on the forward strand.
TCAGTTAGCTTTCAAAGAATATTCATTTTCCAAAAGTTAAATATCCCAAATGGGAGGATCTCATCAGCAGTTGCTTTTCTTCTTGGTAGTTTTCATGCCAAAAGGGGAACAGGTTCAGTTTTACACTGACTCATCACCAAAGCAGCTGCAGCCCACTGAATTGCTTTGGGTTTCTGGCATGCTAATTACAACCTCAAAATAACAAGTAGGTACCCAACAACAGTAACTAAACTTTCAGTTGTTTACCATAGAGGCTACATTTTACCACTGATCTTTGTGCAAGCCTCCACTAATATCACTGTGAGTTCTACTGTAAATTAAGGATACTAATGTAGCCTATAAGTTTATATTTATGGTCCAGGAGATAAAGTAAAGAATTTGCTCCCTCTGTAGAAGTCGTAAGACACCCTGGGATAGGTGGTAAAAAAGCAAACAAGTTGATAAGTGTATTAATATCTTAAAGTGGTAAACAGTGGTAAGATAATTGTATACAGGAATTTTGCTGGGAATGGGATACTCTATAGACCAGTGGTTTTCAACCAGGGCTCTGAGGCCCCCAGCAGGTTTGAGGGGAGCCAACAAGCAGGCCCAGCATTAGACTCGCTGGGGCCCAGGACAGAAAGCTGAAAGCCCACTGCATGGGGCTGAAGTCCTGGGCCCTAAGCCTCACCACCTAGGGCTGCAGCTGAAGCCTGAGCAATGTAGTTTCGCAGGGGCCCCTCTAGCATGGGGACCCAAGCAATTGCCCTGCTTGCTACCCCTTAACACTGACCCTGGCTTTTATATGCAGAAAACCAGTTATTGTGGCACAGGTGGGCCGTGGAGTTTTTATAGCATATTGGAGGGGCCTCAAAAAGAAAAAGGTTGAGAACCCCCACTCTAGATTATACCTATAGCATTTCTGAAATTTATAGATTCACAGATAAGGTCAGAAGGATCCACTGAGATCTAGTTCAGCGGTTCTCAACCCGTGGCCCACGAGCCGCATGCGGCCCAATTAGCACACAGCTGCAACCCAACTGTGTGCTAAAGGCCGCCGGGCTGCACAGTGGGGTCCAGGTTCCTGCCTGCCTGGCGCAGTGGGTCCGGGCTGCCCAGCACGGTGGGGGTCTGGGATCGGGACTGCTGGCTAAGCCAGCCCCTCAGAGTCCGGGGCCACCATCCAGCCCCACAGGGTCCAGGGCCGCCACCCAGCCCTGCAGAGGCAGGGGTCCAGGTTTGGGACTGCTCTCGTGCTTTTAGCCATGCAGCAGCCAAGCCATCAGGTGCAGCACTGCCAAATTTGGGTGCAAAGGAATGCCATAGTTCTGAAAGAGTAGATCCAGCCAGAGCGGCAGTCGCAGCGGGGCGGCCACTGAGAGGTCCAGCAGTGTGCCGAACCAGCGTTGACGAGGCCAAACTGGGATTGTTAGGATAACCTTTGCCTTGTCCTGTATGATCTTCACAAGGAACCTGTGGATTAATGGCACCGGTGGGAAGGCGTACATTAGAGCCCACAACCATGGGAGCAAAAAGGCATCTGATAGGGAGCCCCTGTCGATCCCCTGAATCGAGAAGAATACGTGGCACATTCTGTTCTGTTCTGCCAGAACAAGTCCACCCAGGGAGTCCCCCACCTTCGGAAGATCACACTGACCACCTCTGGATGGAGAGATCATTTGTGGCGAGACCAGAAGGTTGTGCTGAGGCGATCTGCCACCACATTCCTGGTTCTGGGGAAGTGTGCAGCCATGAGATGAAGGGCATACTGCACACACAAATCCCAGATAGAGAGCTTCTTGATGAAAGACTGATGACCGGACTCTGCCTTGCTTGTTGATGTAAAACACTGTGGCCTTGTCCATCAGAATCTGCACCACCTTACCTTTCAGGTAAGGCAGGAAAGCCTGGCAGGCCAAGCGATCGTCTCAGGACCAACAGCCTTGCATACTGAGATTGCCCTGGTGGGCTCCCCAACCAAGGTCCGAGGCATTGAAGACCAGGATCAGCGACAGGGACGGGGCAGCAAAGGGACCCTTCAACACTGATCCGGGGTCCAGCCATCCATTCCAGAGACAACTGTATGTGACCTGGCACCCAGACCACCCAGTCCAGATTGTGCCTGTTGGGGATGTAACCACGCTTGCAGTGGTCTGAGGTGGAGCTGGGCGTGACGGACCACGTAAGTACAGACGGCTATGTGACCTAACAACCTGAGGCACATATGGGAGGTGGTGAACAGGTGGGTTCTCACAGGCAAGATCAGGTCTGACATGGCTTGGAAACAGGCCTCTGGGAGAAAGGCTCTGGCCCACATGGTGATGAGGATCATTCCTATAAACTCTATCCGTTGTACCGGTATCAGGGTTGATTTCTTTTTGTTTATTATCAGGCCCAGATCGTGGCAGGTGGAACACAGATCGAGGCTCCTTCAAACCTGATCCCAAGATCTGCCCTTGATGAGCCAGTCGTCAAGGTATAGATAAACCTGGACCTCTTGACGCGTCAGGTAAGTGGCCACCGGCACCATACATTTTGTGAACACTCGCGGGGCCAACAAGAATCCAAAGCGTAGCACCGTGAATTGGAAATGGCACTGGCCCACCACAAAATGGAGAAACAGTTTGGGCCCTTGGAAGATGGAGATATGAAAGTATGCGTCCTTCAAGTCAAGGGTGATGTACCAGTCTCCCAGATCCAGGGAGGGAATGAGGCAGGCCAGGCAGACTATGCAAAACTTCAACTTTTTGAGATACTTGTTGAGGTGTCGCAGGTCAAAAATGGGTCTTAGGCCCCCTTTCATTTCCGAATTAAGAAATAGTGGGAGTAGAACTCTTTTCCCCTCATGTCCCGGGGGACTCCTCCACTGCTCCCAGTCATAGGAGGTTTTCCACTTCTTGAACGAGGAGTTGCTCGTGGGAAGGGTCCCTGAAGAGGGACGGGGAAGGGAAGGAAGGCCGAAAATTGCAGGGTGTCATCCAGAGATATTATGCCGAGCACCCAGCAGTCTGAGGTTACTCGCGACCAAGCCGACTGGAAGGGATGCACGTGGTTGAGGAATGACTAGGGTTGTGGATCCTGAGGCTTGACTGGGCACCATCCTTGAGCATACCCTCAAAATGAGTGCTTCTGGCCCCCTTGGTGTTTTGAGGAGCCTGGCTGGATGGGTGAATGGGAGACAGAGGGGCAACGGTGACAGCTGAACACCAGGTCTATCTCTTTTCTTAGAGGAGCCCTGCCAGGGAAGCCAAGGCCTAGATCATGGGGGTGGCCTGAACTGCCTCCTCGTTGATTGCGGCATATGCAAACCTAGCGAGCAGAGGGTATCTTGAGTGTCATTGAGTCCATGCAGCCTCGCAGCCATTTGCTCCGAGAAGAGTCCAATCCCGTCAAAGGGGAGGTCCTGAATGGAGGACTGCATCTCCTGGGACAGACCCGCGGATTGAGGCCAGGAACTCCGCCCAATCACCACGGCTGAGGTAACAACCCAGACTGCCAACTCTGCCGCATCCCAGGCCATCCTCCTCGCCACAGCGGTACCCTCCTCCAAAATGGTGGCAAACTCCTGGCCCAGGTCCTCGGGCAGGAAGTCTTTAAACTTCTTTAGGGAGTCCCACAAAATAAAATCTGCCCAATGGGGCTTGATGGTTAGACACTCAAAACTCAAGGCTGACTGTTGAATAAACTTTCCTTCCGAAAAGGTCCAGCTTCTTGCCATCTTTCTTTTTGGGAGTGGAACTCGCCTGCCCTTGCCTGTCCCTTTTATTGGCCACAGAAACGACCAGCAATCCCACGGCAGGTAGGTATACAAGTATTCAAACCCTTTAGCAGGCACGAAATATTCCTTTTCGGCCCACTTGGATGTTGGCGGGATAGAGAATGGGGTTTGCCAGAGGGCCTTGGCTATCTTTAGAACCCTTTCATGCACAGGATATGCGACCTGCGAGGGGGTTGTCGCCGGAAGCACATTGAATAGGTTGTCCAATTGCTCTGTCATTTCCTCCACCTCCAAGCCCAAATTCAAGGCCATACTTCGCAGTAGGGATTGGTGCTCCTTGAAGTCATCGGGTGGGCTGGCCTGCCCAGGCCCCGCAACTGCCTCGTCTGGCAACAATTGTACCACTGGGGGAGGGGCTGGAGCATTATCCCCCTCCTTTGCAGTGGGCATCTGCTCTCTCCCACTCTGCACTTGTCCTTGTTGAACCTCATCAGATTTCTTTTGGCCCAATCCCTCCAATTTGTCTAGGTCACTCTGGACCCTATCCTCCAGTGTATCTACCTCTCCCCCCAGCTTAGTGTCATCTGCGAACTTTGCTGAGGGTGCAATTCATCCCATCATCCAGATCATTAATAAAGATGTTGAACAAAACCGGCACCAGGACCGACCCTTGGGGCACTCCACTTGATACCGGTTGCCAACTAGACATCGAGCAGTTGATCACTACCCGTTGAGCCCGACAATCTAGCCAGCTTTCTATCCATCTTATAGTCCATTCATCCAGTCCATACTTTTTTAACTTGCTGGCAAGAATACTGTGGGAGACCATATCAAAAGCTTTGCTAAAGTCAAGATTTATCACGTCCACCGCTTTCCCAATATTCAGAGCCAGTTATCTCATCATAGAAGGCAATCGGGCTGGTCAGGCATGACTTGCCCTTGGTGAATCCATGTTGACTGTTCCTGATCACCTTCCTCTCCTCCAAGTGCTTCAAAATGGATTCCTTGAGTACCTGCTCCATGATTTTGCTGGGGACTGAAGTGAGGCTCATCATCTGTAGTTCCCCAGGATCTGCATGGGGAAGGCTCCCTAACAATACCTCCCCCCCCCCCCAAAAAAAAATAACTGTTCTGTACTTCTCCCACCCGCACCCAACAACCCTGCAAGTTCACTCCCAGGCTCTTTTCTAGCAATTACTTCCCTCTGCCTCAGCTCCTCTGTTACCCCTGATCCCCCCAAGTTTTTGCTCTGCTTCTGAGGGGTGCAGGAAATATATTTCTGTTTACATTAATTACTCAAAGTTCTGTATTAATATGCCCTAGTAAGGAATCTATTTGTCAAAAACATTTCCTGAATCTTTTTTGTTGTCTGCATTGTTACAGACATATTTGCTGACGGGTATCTTGAAATAAAATTAGCAAAATAACTGAAACTGGCATGTTATATTGCTATTCTGTTCTGGCTGGGAAAGAGCAACAGATACTGCACTTTGCAGAGATCTACCTCTCACCTAGACAGTACAGGTATCATTGATGTTCAACACTAATGAAGAAGGAGCGAGGGCTGGAAACACAATTCTTGAATCCCAGTTAATATAGTGACAACCTTTTCACTTTTGAAAAAGTATTAAAATCAATTATCATTCAAAATACTTCTTATGGGAGTCCTGATTCTAAACCAACTTTTGAAGGAAAATTAACTGTAGTTTATACTGTTTTCCAGACTGTTTTTTTTACAGGCTAAATAATAATTTGAGCAGATCACATTTCAAAATGAGTATCTAACTACAGTAGCAGGATCAAACACAGCCTTATACAACTGGAATTCTGCAGAACCACTCTTGGTTTCAATTAGACAGGAAGCAACAGCAATTTATAAACTTTTGAAAGAGCCTTGTAAATTAGTATTGTGATAAGACTGGATTCCACTAATACTGCTTGTATATTGAGTTATGTAAAATGCTTAATACTAAACAAAAAAAAGTTAAGATAAACAAGGATCCCAAAACAGACAAGAGCAATGAGATAAAATGGGAACTATTGTATACACTTGTGGTAGTAAACAGTTTACACAGACTAAAGATGAATGAATCAGTGACAAAGAATTCATGCGTCTGACGAAGTGGGTATTCACCCACGAAAGCTTATGCTCCAATACATCTGTTAGTCTATAAGGTGCCCCAGGACTCATTGTTGCTTTTTACAAATCTGATACAATAGCAATGATTGAGATTCTGTAAGTAGTCCGAACAAAGGTTGAATGGTGATATTTTCTGGGGGTGCAATACAGAGTCAAATTTTTGTGGCAAATCATGAGATGGTTCTGACTAAATTCTTCAAAATAGTGGACCAGAAATCTCGAAATATAGCAACAGCCGTGATTTTAGCAAGTCTGTTCTCTTTCTTTTTAAAGAGAATCTGTCTGTGAACAGTTAAAAGAATCAAGTAGCATAAAGGCAGGAACCATTGGTCCATCTAGTCCAGCAACCTGCTGCCAAGAGTGGCATTTAATTTGGAAGCTCTCCAATAATTGCACCTACTTAATATTTCAATGTAGAAGGAAAATAGGTCTTTTGACCAGCAGATCTCTCTGAAATTCTTTAGACAGACATCCATTGAAACACGGGCTAGCTTTCTATCCTACTTTAGCTGGTTTATACTTCATCTCTCTGGGTGATTTTGTCCGCAAGAAACTTCAGCCATCTTTATCTTCATTCTGCCAGGTGGTACATAGTATGTAAATTTACTTTTACCAGTTATATTTGCTGCTAATCACAATATAAATGCTAAAAATATCACAATTAGTAGTTCTCTGATAAAGAGAAGCTTAAGGCATGTTTTCAAGTCATATTCTAAATACACTGACAATCATATGATGTAGTTCATACATTGTCAAGCCTCACTAGAGTAGGCCTGTCTAGGCCTTCCTATTCAATATTCACCCAAAATGTAAACAAAAAAATGACAGAAAATTCAATAGATCATTTTGCATTGCATACTGAGGAAAGTTTTATTTTTTAAAGGTGTTAAAATCATATATTACATATAAAAAATGGTCTTGACATTGTGTCTATGTAGACTGACCTTTTTGATTCTCCCAGTTTTCTTTGATTCCCCACTGGGCTTATTCTTGTTCTCATTAAAAACTTCACAAGAGACATCTGTAGCCTCACATACTGAAATTTCATTTTCAATACCTAGAAACCAAGTGCATCAAAAGTTTAGATCCTTGCGGAGAAAGCAAGGTGCAATCTGGTTAAAAAAAAAATCTAAAAAAAGTTTTTGGAAGTCTTTTCACCCAAGTACCAACAAATACAACTAAAACATTTTCAAAATATCATTTGCATATTAATATTTGTGCTGTTTACTTTTCTATTTCACTCAAACTATGACAGTGCATTTACACTCCTATGTCTCTGGTTTAGCCTCACAATTTCTAGTCTCATGCACAGTGGCACAATGATACAGTATGTGGACTTTCAAAACACACAAGGGCATTTTTATTTAGAAAAGTATTCAGAATTTCTTTGTATCCACACAAAGCCTAAATTTGGGGACATAAAGCACTGATGTTTGAATTTTTCCTTATACATCAATGTTTATTAGCCTACTTAAAATGAATTGGTGGTATCAGGCCTATTGTCAAGTCATACCCCTCCAACACAATTGGCACCTTGTCATCAGGTAGAGGACTAAATGGGCATGGAGCGTAGCTACTACCCTAAATATGGCCCTCCGGAAAAGGATAAGCATGCACTGTCATTGCCTGTGCTGTATCTGTTCTGTGATTTAATAACTTTCAGTCTCCAGGGCTGTCAAAACTACTTTTGAGAAGTTAATTTGTGTGATTAAGATGTATATACTTTGATCAATCTTTTGATAAACGCATGTTTAATTACTGAAGATTTAACTAGGTCATTATTGCCAATTTAGTTTACTCGAGACATTGCACAATTTTTCATTTCAAAATGTTAATGTCTTGTTAAAGAAAGTTTAGTGCACCAGGTGTTTGAAATTCAACTTCCCCCAAATAAGCTGATTTTCCATTTCTTTTAGAGGATAAAATACGAAAGTGTATTAAATCAATATTCATGAATATAACTGCATTTAAAACTTGAACAAGCAAAATGAATCATATACATGATTTTTTTTTAAAAATCTTCATTACTAAAATATAAAACTTTCTAATTCTCTATCAACTATCCAAGAACACCCAAGCATTTTAAAAAATGACTTTTTAAAAGGACAAAAAAGTGGCAAGTAATTTAAGAACAAAAAAGTGTCCTTTATCCATTATTAGAATTTAAATGTTTTCAGTTTTAATCTAGTTAAGTATTCTACCATTTCTTCTATTTAATGTGTGCACCTTACTCATTATTATATGATAAAATCAAAATAAGAAGTTTCATTTGGATTTAGAGTGTCACATTCTAGTTCTAATGGAACAGAAAAAAGCTGATGAGTTTTAATTCCAACACTGCAGAGTAGTATTTATATAATGAAAATTCTCACTCATTCATGAAGGCATATACCTTAATATTACATTTCAGGTAAAATCCTTTCGTATGCAAGAGTTAAAATTGGGATTTAATTTAAATTAAAGTGTCCTTTTAAACGCAGAGTACCAATTATATAGCTTTAGCATATTGGTTTTTTATATATATCATTTGAATTACATTTGTGCCTACTGGCCCCGGTTATAGACCAGGATTCCATCAGGCAAGGCACTGTATATAAAACTATAAAAGTAGGGCTGTCGATTAGTCGCAATAAACTCACACGATTAACTCAAAAAATTAATCACTCTGTTAAACAATAGAATACCAATTGAAATTTATTTAAATATTTTTGGATGTTTTTCTACATTTTCAAATATATTGATTTCTATTACAATACAGAATACAATACAGTGCTCACTTTATATTATTTTTATTACAAATATTTGCACTGTAAAAATGATAAACAAAATAAAAGTATTTTTCAATTCACATCATACAAGTACCATAGTGAAATCTCTTTATTGTGAAAGAGTAACTTACAAATGTAGATTTATTTTTTTTTGTTACATAACGGCACTCAAAAACAAAAAAATGTAAAATTTTAGAGCCTACAAGTTCACTCAGTCCTACTTCTTGTTCAGCCACTCAGTAAGACAAACAAGCTTAGTGCTGCCTGCTTCTTATTTACAATGTCACCTGAGAGTGAGAACAGGCGTTCGCATGTCACTTTTGTAGCCGGCGTTGCAAGGTATTTACGTGCCAGATATGCTAAACATTCGTATGCTCCTTCATGCTTCAGCCACCATTCCAGAGGACATGCTTCCATGCTGATGATGCTCGTTGAAAAAATAGTGCATTAATTAAATTTGTGACTAAACTCCTTGGGGGAAGAATTGTATGTCTCCTGCTCTGTTTTACCCGTATTCTGCATATATGTCATGGTCTCGGATGATGACCCAGCACATGTTGTTCATTTTAACAACACTTTCACAGCAGATTTGACAAAATGCAAAGAAGGTACCAATGTGAGATTTCTAAAAATAGCTACAGCACTCAACCCAAGGTTTAAGAATTTGAAGTGCCTTCCAAAATCTGAAAGGGATAGGGTGTGGAGCATGCTTTCAGAAGTCTTAAAAGAGCAACACTCTGATGAGGAAACTACAGAACCCGAACCACCAAAAAAAAAAAAAAAAAAAAAAAAAAAAAAAATCAAATTGCTAGTGGCATCTGATTCAGATGATGAAAATGAACATACATCGGTCTGCTCTGCTTTGCATTGTTATAGAGCAAAATCCGTCATCAGCATAGAGTACATTCTCTGGAATGGTGGTTGAAGATGAATGGACATACGAATCATTAGCCCATCTGGCATGTAAATATCTTGTGACACTGGCTACTACAGTGCCATGAGAACTCCTGTTCTCACTTTCAGGTAACACTGTAAACAAGAAGTGGGCAACATTATCTCCTGTAAATTGTAACCAAACTTATTTGTCTGAGCGATTGGCTGACGTAGGACTGAGTGGACTTGTAAGCTCTAAAGTTTTACATTGTTTTATTTTTGAATGCAGTTTTTCTGTACATAATTCTACATTTGTAAGTTCAACTTTCATGATAAAGAGATTGCACTACAGTACTTGTATTAGATGAACTGGAAAATACTATTTCTTTTATTTTTTACTGTGAAAATATTTTTAATAAAATAAATATAAAGTGAGCACTGTACACTTTGTATTCTGTGTGGTACTTGAAATCAATAGATTTGAAAATGTATAAAACATCCAAAAATATTTAAATAAATGGTATTCTATTATTGTTTAAGAGTGCAATTAATCGCGATTAATTATTTTAATCGCTTGACAGCCCTATATAAAATATTTATTTACAAGTAAAGGATTAAAAACATTAAAAAATATAAGATGTAGCTGTGTGACGGGGTATATGTAGCCCACACTGGCCCACCTGGAATTGACCACACAGTGGGTTGAAGAGGCCAGGCCCCCTTGCCCCTGCTGGGCATGCTCTAGCTGGAAGCAGGATATACAAGGTAGTAGCCCTGCTCAGTCTGGACTGACTGAGGAGAAGAGTGGACGTATGCTGCAGGCTCCTGCCAGAGAACTGCTAGAGTTCCAGACTTCCGAGGCTGAAGACACGGCATCTGAGCTGGAACTCCCCTCAACCACAAGGGATCAGAGTGACAGGAGGTCACTACCCTCAAGGGAACTGACGGAGCCAGAATCAAGGGTAGGAGGCAGCCCAGGGAATACAAAGATTAAAATGGGAAACCGAGCCTGAATCCAGGACTACAGGTTTCATAAGGCCCGGGTCAGGACCTGGTAGGGTAGGGTGAGCCTAGGGCCCCCTATCCTGCCCCACATTTACTGCTGGGTGCAGGCACATGTAGGGCGGACATGACTGGCCAAGGGCAGCTCCAATGACTCTGGGCACTAGGCCAAACTGTCCTGGGAGCAAGGGTGGCCCTATGGATTCTGGCCACTAGGCCAAGCTGCCTAAAGACAGAGAGCACCCTAGTGACTCTTGCCATTTGAGCCATAGCTACTCCTTTAATTGTCTGCCTCAACTTGACACCCCGTGACAAGCTGTTATATAAACACACACACACACACACACACACACACACAGAGTTATCCGACCTTAAAGTATCTGTGTCTTTACAGAGGTGGAAAAATTAAGGTAGAGAAATTAAGGCTAGCATTTTCAAATTTGTGTCTCTCAAATATCAATAGTACTGAACACCCAGGATGAAAGCCTGGCCCAACTTTTGAAATCTGTGGCAAAACTCCTATTGACTACAAGAGAAGCCAAGTGTCACCCCCTGGAGCTCCCATCCAAGTAAATGGGACTAAAGTCGCTCATTGTCACCGCAAGGAAATAGCAGCCATGAAGAGATTTCAGGACTCTTGATTCTTCAGCCTTGTGATCAATCCACAAGACTATAGGGGACCAGAGAAATTTATAACTTTTGCCATGTAAGAGAATGTACTGTTCCCAAATTCATTATAGATCATCAAAATCACTCACTCCCCAAGTTTGTAATTCAGAAAGACTAAAAATAATGTGAATGAAATCTATGTTCAAGTGTCATCTGAACAATTGAAGAATGTTTAATCTTTCTTAAAATCTATTAATGTTCCATTCCTTGCCTAACCTATCATTTATTGCTGGGGTTTTCAGGTAAATAGCTATAGGAATTAAATAGATCTGGGCAAGTGTTACCATTCTAAACCACAGTAGAACACCAACTTATCTAATCGCTATCCCTATCAAAAAATAAATCACAACCAGACTGATGGAAATTGTATTACTATAAAATGCATAGTTTATTTTGAACTACAAGGAAGTTTTACATAATTCGATAACTAGCAAATCCATTAGGCTTCCCTTATCTCACGGTATATTAATGTTCACTGAAAATAGTGTATACTGCTGCATTTCCATTAACTCTTATTCACAGATGAGAAAACCACTAATTCTCTCCCTTGTGTTCAGCGCAAATCTAAGACCTTGACATAAATGTCACTGATCACAAAGCACTATAAGATGTTAACCATAGTTTTTCTTTTTTTAAAAATTATCAAGGGTAGAAGAATTCTCTACTCCACCAAAACAATTAAGAGACAAGAGGAATCTTATTTTAGGGAGATGTTTTATTTAAGTCTCTTATGGTTACTAATTAATTTCTACTGCTCTTGCATTTGTGCTTCTCCTGCACGTACTGCTCCTAGCAGTAGAGTGAAACGAAGCACTGCCACTTTTATTCCTGCACAGCTCAGGAAGAGACCCGGACAACAGTGGGAACAGAACCCTATAAAAGTGAACTGCTTAGGAAATTGTGCACAGTTTGCAAAGTCAGAGCAGGAGACCTGAATTGTCAGATCCCATATTTCACTTGCATGCAATACCCGTGCACTCACATCTATGGCCACAAATGGTTTGCACATGAAAATTTTATCAACTGCTCACACAAGTCTTAGTGGTGAAAACTAACATGTGCAGGCAAAGACAGAATTGAGGATCCTTTGAAAATAAGTATCCTCTCATTGAGGTCAATGGGAATTTTGCCAATAACTAAAGGAAAGAGAAATATTTGGGGTCAAATCTTTCTCTCTAAGTTTCAAACTCTAGCATAAGAGTATCAGAGCAAAAAAAAAAAAAAATTTTTTTTTCCAAGGGACAAATCTTTTATGCAGAAAGCAGATCAGTTCTGTCATCATGGATATTGGATTACTTTTTGTCTACATGTTTCAGGAGAAAGGTCAAAGGTTTATTAGAGATTTTTTTTCAGCATTTTAAAAAACAGCAGTTTCCTCTCTGCTAGCTCTAATCAATATTTGCATGTAACACTTTCAAACAATTACCTGGAACATAGGAACAAAAATAAAAGTTATTAAACAATTTTGACTATTTCAACATAAACAGCAACAAATAAATTCTCTTGAAATAGAAGGGAATTCACAATCAATCCAAAATAAAAATGAACGCTTTATTTACAAAACATCAATATTTAATAACCACACTGATTCACAGTCTGTTACAATTCTCCACATTAACTAATCTAAAAGTTTAAGTGGGACTTGTGTTTCCATAACTTTATACCTAAACAAATTCAAATCTTATACTTTTCATTATTGCTCCTTCCCTTTCAAATGATTTTAAACAAGGGCTCCCCAAACTCAGGCTCTATTTGATCCTTCAGTGAAATGACAAGACTGACCTTGTGACATCAAAAGCACCGCCAAAGAAAACAGTGACAATGGTAAATGCCAGATAACATCATTAGATCAAGTAGAACTGGAGTAATTGAAAGTTCTTAACCAAAAAACAGATTTTCAAATAGCAGCAGGAGGCAGAAAAATGTAAAGGCTCAGTAAATTGATTATATTTTCAAGTTTGCCAAAGTATGAAAATTCCTCTTTGAGGGAATTAAAGCAGAGTGGCCCCAAAGAGAAGCTCATTTTTGGATTTGGAGCTATAATTTATAAGTTAAAATTCAACTAATATCAAACCAATTGATATAGCTATCTAAGTTTAAAACCACACAAATGGAAAAAGCACCTTTGAGGTCCTTATGCTTATCTTGTAAAAAGAACAAAGCAAAGATGTTAATTTTATGACCATTTTCTAAGCTTGGGTATATGGCACAAAACATATAGATCTCCATAATCATTTAGGTCTAAACTTGAGACAAAAGCTATTTTTCTAAGCTAGTCCAGGGGTTGGCAACCTTTCAGAAGTGGTGTGCCGAGTCTTCATTTATTCACTCTAATTTAAGGTTTTGCGTGCCAGTAATACATTTTAACATTTTTAGAAGGTCTCTTTCTATAAGTCTATAATATATAACTAACCTATTGTTGTATGTAAAGTAAATAAGGTTTTTAAAATGTTTAAGAAGCTTCACTTAAAAGTAAATTAAAATGCAGAGCCCCCCGGATTGGTGGCCAGGACCCGGGCAGTGTGAGTGCCACTGAAAATCAGCTCGCGTGCCACCTTTGGCACATGAGCTATAGGTTGCCTACCCCTGAGCTACACAATTGTGGGGTACTCCAGACCTTAAAATATTGGTACTCATTTTATTAATTAAGCCAAACCAGTAGCGGGAAGTGTAGAGATATCATACCTACAGCTATATTTAAGGTTCTCTGTCAACTTAGGGTTTTTTTCATGATTCATAATCAGCTATGTTTGCTGTGCACTAAAACTTTGCATGAAGTTTTTAATAATAAAATTTAGATGTCATTCTAGCACTCTTTTGTAAAAGTCTAACTAAATTTACAAAATGAAATTAAGCTTATATGAACAAGTTTTTCCCATATTCAAAAGTCAAAAATATCAAATTTTAAAAATAGCATACCCACAACAGACAGTAATTTTTTGCAGGGAAATTCCTTTGGTATCGTATCATACTAGTATATTCTAATACCAGAATGATACTAGCAATTTTTAAACTTGCTTAAATGATTATCCAGTAATAAAAAAAAAAATCTCATGACTGTTAAAAATTAAGCCTGCAACATACTGAAAAACAAATTCTAAGTTGAAATTGGCATTCCATCTATATCTTTTGGACTCACTCTTTCACCTCCATCCACACCAATGGCATGAGTTACAGCAATGCAAGTTTTCAACTTACATTTTTATGGGCATCTCCCCCTGCTAATTTTTAACCGCAATTTTATTTAAAGGTAGTTTTTCTACTGGTGGATTAAAAGGAATATACACATTCCAAATTAAGAACTATATAATATGGACAATTTGTAAAATCACAGTACAATTAACCATGATAATATTGTTTCTTAGGATACACAAGAAAAATGGCACAGGGTATTTATAGTGTGCCAAATACACCTCTACCCCAATATAACGCTGTCCTCGGGAGCCAAAAAATCTTACCGCGTTATAGGTGAAACCGCGTTATATCGAACTTGCTTTGATCCGTCAGAGTGTGCAGTCCCACCCCCCCCCCGGAGCACTGCTTTACCGTGTTATATTCAAATTTGTGTTTGTCATAACTATAAAGGGAAGGGTAACAGCCCTCCTGTGTACAATACTATAAAATCCCTCCTGGCCAGAGACACCAAAATCCTTTTACCTGTAAAGGGTTAAGAAGCTCAGGTAACCTGGCTAACACCTGACCCAAAGGACCAATAAGGGGACAAGATACTTTCAAATCGTGGTGGGGGGGAAGGCTTTTGTTTGTGCTCTTTGTTTTGCGGGTTGTTTGCTCTTGGGACTAAGAGGGACCAGACATCAATCCATGCTCTCCAAATCTTTCTGAACAAGTCTCTCATATTTCAAACTTGTAAATAACAGCCAGGCAAGGCGTGTTAGTTTTATCTTTGTTTTCTCAAATTGTAAATGTTCCTTTTGCTAGAGGGTTTACCTCTGTTTGCTGTAACTTTGAACCTAAGGCTAGAGGAGGTTCCTCTGGGCTCTTTGAATCTGATTACCCTGTAAAGTTATTTTCCATCCTGATTTTACAGAGATGATTTTTACCTTTCTTTCTTTTAATTAAAAGCCCTCTTTTTAAGAACCTAATTGATTTTTCCTTGTTTTAAGATCCAGGTGGATCTGGACTCACTAGGAATTGGAGGGGGGGGGAAGAGGGGGAATGGTTAATTTCTCCTTGTTTTAAGATCCAAGGGTTTGGATCGGTGTTCACCAGGAAATTGGTGGAGAAGTCTCTCAAGGCTACCCGGGGAAGGGTTATAGTACTTGGGAGGGAGATATTCTAGGGGAGAGGTAGACAGAGTTTCCCAAATAACTCAAATAATTTGGGTGGTGGCAGCAAAACCAGATCTAAGCTGGTAGTTAAGCTTAGAGGTTCTCATGCAGATCCCCACATCTGTACCCTACAGTTCAGAGTGGGGAAGGAATCTTGACCGTGTTATATTGGGTCGCGTTGTATCGGGGTAGAGGTGTATCAGGAAAAAGAAATTCACATACTTGGACTGCATTTTTTGAGCAGGATTTCCTTCTTTTCTCCTGTTGATTTTTCTGTATTTGTAGAGTCTGGAAAAGTAAGTGGGTGTTCTTTTGGCTCCACTGCACCCATTTTGCCACTTTTTAAAGAATCTGGTGCCATCAATACAGTATTTTCTTCTGGTAGTCTAGTTTTTGAAAGACATTGTTTTCCTTCAACATGGTAGTCCGTTTTAGAATTTAATTGCCCAAGCATTTTTAATGTATCATGATGCTGCATCTTTGAATTTTCACTTGAATGGAGCAACTTACCAGTAGCTTGAGGGCAACTATTCACGCTAGTTCTGCAGGATATTTTCTGAATATTTTGAGGCAGTTTATTCAGAGGGCTAGAACCCAGGGCTTCTGCAGTCTCAGTGGCTACTCCACCTGACATGCAGTTTAAGGTCACACTTATTGTACTTTCTGAACATTCAGTTATCTTGCAGCCACTCTCTGTTGAAACACCACTTGTCTTAACAGTTCTCTTTCTTTTTTTGATAAGAGCAGTGCACTGTTTATCTGACCCTTCAAACAATCTATCTTGTTTGTGGCTTAAAAAGTCTCTTTTGCAACTCACTTCAGGAGCACTTGGCGATTTCTGCTGAACTTGCAAAGGAAAGTGTCTTACTTGCATTTCACTTTTCTTCAAATTAGAAGGTGAAAAAAAGTCATCATACGAAGCTTCCTCTATGTCTGATGACTTGTTACGTGTGGTCATTGCTACAAGAAACTCATTTTCAGACCCTACCTTACATGACGAGGTGGTCAATTTCATATTATATTTTTCTCTTTTTGGTTTCCCCCTTATTTTGTATCTGACACTACAATCCCTTGTGTCAACAGGAATATTTATGTCAACCAAAGGCATATTAACAGAATCTTCACTGCTCACTAATGAGTCAGACTGATTACCTGTGGTAACTGCAGCAGCTTCCAACTGGACCATTTCTGGGGAAAGAGTGATGTGACTCAAGCCTTTTTCTTGGAGAAAAGAACTTTTGGTTGAAACTGACGCAGAAGTCAGAGTATCTTCACCACTCTGATTTAGGTTAGGGGAGACTTCAGATTTTCTCTTTTTAGGAAATAGTTCACCTTTTAGAGGGTGTTGCAAAATTAGTTTTTTATTTAAATGTTTTCTGTTAGATGATTTTGGAGTTAAGTTCCCTTGGTCACTGCTGGAAAGCAGAGAATACTCTGATGCAGGTGTTGAAACATAAATATCACTTTCAGCTGATGCTGGTTTCTGATTTTTGTATTTACAGTTTCCCCAAATGTCATCAAAACTCGAGTTTAAAGAATCACTGATGTGCTCTTCTGCAAGACATTAAGAACAGAAGTATAAACATTTTAACAAAATGGAATAGTACAAAGTTAAGTTAGTGAAGTATGTAGGAAGTTACTGAAATAAATGTCCAAGGATGTAGCCACTTAACATTCACACGGCTAAGATTTTCACTGAAATGTTGAAAAAATGTATTTCTGTATTTTCTCTCTTAAAATATTCACTTTATAAAGTGTTTGGTGGAAGAATGTGATAATTTTAAAAGAACCTTTTCAGAACTCGAGCAACCCAGGGCTCAGATACAGACTAGAAGAATGTTTGATTATTCTAGAACAGCTTGGAGAAACCTGGCATGTTTTCACTTTTTCCCTACATATCATGTTCATCTGTGTCTGGTAATTCTGTTATTTACTATATAGATTCAACCAGTTTGCATAGTAATGAAGTTATGCTTACCAGCCTGTAATTGCCTATAAGGCTGTCAAATTCATGATAGTTAACTCAAGAGATTAACTCAAAACAAACTAACTCGATTAAAAAATTAATCATGATTAATCACAGTTTTAATCACAAATTTAAATTGGTATTTTATTATTATTACAAATATTTTTGGATGTTTTTCTACATTTTCAAATATGTTAATTTCAATTACAACACAGAACACAAAGTGTACAGTGCTCACTTTATATTATTTTTTATTATAAATATTTGCCCTGTAAAAAACAAAAATAGTATTTTTCAATTCACCTCATACAAGTACTATAATGCAATCTCTTTACATGAGAGTGCAAGTTACAAATGTAGATTTTTTTTTGTTACATAACTGCACTCCAAAACATAACAATGTCAAACTTTCGAACCTGCAAGTCCATTCAGTCCTACTTCATATGTTCAGTCAATTGCTAAGACAAACAGGTTTCATTATATTTAAGGGAGATAATGCTGCCTGCTTCTTATTTACAATGTCACCTGAAAGTGAGAACAGGTTTTCACATGGCATTTTTGTAACCCGCATTGCAAGGTATTTACGTGCCAATATGCTAAACATTCATATGCGCCTTCGTGCTTCGGCCACCATTCCAAAGGACATGCCTCAATGCTGATGACACTCGTTAAAAAAAATGCGTTAATTAAATTTGTGACAGAACTCCTTGGGGGAGAATTGTATGTCTCCTGCTCCACAGTTTTACTCGCATTCTGCCATACATTTTGTGGTATGGCAGTCTTGGATGACAACCAAGCATATGTTATTCAATTTAAGAACCTTTTCACTGCAGATTTGACAAAACACAAAGAAGGTACCAATATGAGATTTCTAAAGATAGCTATAGCACTCGAGCCAACATTTAAGACTCTGAAGTGCCTTCCAAAATCTGAGAAGGACAAAGTGTAGAACATGCTGTCAGAAGTCTTAAAAGAGCAACACTCCAATTTGGAAACTACAGAACTTGAACCACCAAAAAAGAAAATCAACCTTCTGTTGGTGGCGTCTGACTCAGATGATGAAAATGAATGTGCATCAGTCCACATTGCGTTGGATAGTTATCGAGCCGAACCAGTCATCAGCATGGAAGCATGGCCTCTGGAATAGTGGCCAAAGTATGAAGGTGCATATGAATGTTTAGCATATCTGGCACGTAAATACCTTGCAATGCGGGTTACAAAAATGCCATGTGAACACCTGTTCTCACTTTCAGGTGACACTGTAAATAAGAAGCAAGCAGCATTATGTAATCAAATTTGTTCGTCTTAACGGTTGGCTGAACAAGAAGTAGGACTGAGTGGATTTGTAGGCTCTAAAGTTGCACGTTGTTTTGTTTTTGAGTGCAGTTATGTAATACAAAAAAAATCTACATATGTAAGTTGCACTTGCATGTAAAGAGATTGTACTAGAGTACTTGTATTAGATGAACTGAAAAATACTATTTCTTTTGTTTCTTTTTTACAGTGCAAATATTTGTAATAAATAATAATAATATAGAGTGAGAACTGTATACTTTGTATTCTGTGTTCTGACTGAAATCAATATTTGAAAATGTAGAAAACATCCAAAATATTTAAAAAAAAATAGAATATCATTTAACAGTGTGATTAAAACTGCAATTAATCGCAATTATTTTTTTAATTTTGTGATTAATCACAATTAATTTTTTTAATAGTTTTACAGCCCTGATTGAAAAGCTGGCTTCTGGACTCTGTTTTTAAAAAAAAAAAAAAAAAAAAAAGTGTTACATTAGCTATCCTCTAGTCATATGGTACAGAAACTGATTTAAAGGATAGGTTACATACCACAGTTACTAGTTCTGCAATTTCATCTTTGAATTCCTTCAGAACTCTTGGGCCTGGTGATTTATTACTGTTTAATTTATCAGCTTGTTCCAAAACCACATCTAGAGACACCTAAATCTGGAACAGTTCCTCAGATTTGTCACCTAAAAAGAATGTCTCGGCAGTGGGAATCTCCCTCACATCCTCTGAGTGAAGACCGATGCAAAAGGATTCATTTAGTTTCTCCACAAAGGCTTTGTCTTCAAGTTCTCTTTTTGTATTTAATTCTCATTTTGCTTCCAGTATCAGACTGTTTGAACTACACACACAAAAGTTTATATAGGACTACTAAAAGAAAAGAGAACCAATAGTGAACTAAGACAGCAAGCCACAAGAACAAGGATGGGCATTTACCTCATGTAGTTTCTCATGCTCTTTCATTACAGTTCTTACATTTTACATTCTTTTCAAATCAAGGGGACAACTTTTTGTTTACTTTTATCACTTGTATTCAAATATAAGCATGTTTTCCCAAATCTCGTAGGGATATTTATCCTTGCAACACATTAAGGATTGTGAAGCACTCTGAGATATGCTAATAAAAAGTGCTATATAAGAGAGGTTGTCTCATTGAAGTCAAAATCTGAGTATGTGACACTACACTATAATACAAACTATCTAGAATATACTATGGTTTTACTTAGAACATTTATAATTTTAAAAAATATATTTCACAGAACTTAAAGTTACATTATTTACCTGGAAGCAATGCACTTGCAGAACTGGTGACACCAAGAGACTCTCCATATCCAGGCTGTGTTGAATTAAGTGTAGATATCTGAGACATTTGTGAAGCTAAAAAATAATTTATGAATAGTTTATTACACTTTTTTTCCCTATGAAAGTTTCAAATTTAAAATGCTCGTCTATGCCAAGAGACAAATCCAAAAAGTCATTAACATAGTTACTGTGATGCAAAACACGCACATACAAAATTATAAGCAAACAGGCCTGCGATATATTTGCAACCAATATCAATTTCTGATATATTGAACTTCCATAAGCCACGAACGCTAAAATGCTTCAACCTGGCTCTCTCAGTCCCTCCCTAAGTAACTTAGATACTTTTAAAAAATTCACCGGTAGGTGTCTAAGTATGGGTTTAAAGCCTAACTTTAGGCTCCTATTTCTGAAAATTTTGGCCTGTGTGTATAAACAAGTTCACAAGTGCTTTGTTAAAGTATTGAAAGTCTAAATAGCTTTTTATTGTTAACTGTGAAGGGATCTTAGTGTGAAGTGAAAAGAGAAATTATGCCAGTAAGGGAAAATACAATTTTAGCCCTTGACACTGCAAACACTTGTGCACCTACTAAAATTTCAAGCACTTGAATGCTCCCATTGAAATCAGTGGAACTATTTATGTAAGTAAAGTTATGCATGTGCTTAAACGTTCGCAGGATCAAGGCCTTAATCTTCATTGTTTTGAATTCTGCAGATAGTTCTGTAAATTCAAATACCAGTAGTGAGTGGTATTTGCAAATACAGTGTTTATACTTCAGTTCATTGTAAATTTTAATATTACAAATAGCACAAACTTGCACAGCTTAATATACCACAACCCAATTTAAACCTGTTTCTTTAAAAAATATTTAAATCGATTATTAAAATCGGACCACCCAGTGCTACTTTGTATAGTAAATTAGTAACATTTAAATTGCTTATGTCTTTTATCTATCATGAGCTCTCCCTTTTATAGTGACCTGACATTAAGTGTATGAATAAAAATTAAAAAAGGAAAAAGCTGGTTTGGCTGGAATTTTCAAAAAGGTCCAATGTTGTGGAATTTTTGTTCAAAACTAGAGGACCATGCTATTACAAAAATCAATATTGAATTTGTTTCAAACAAATTTAATCCCATAAAAACAAATACTTCAAAACAAAAACAATTACTTCAAAATAGCATGTTTCTGGTATGAAAATATATATTTTTGACATTTGAGTCAAGAAATGTGATTAAATAAGATTTCACTCTCACAAAGTGTTACTTGCATAATTCTACTGTGCATATCAGCAGAACCATTGCAGTTTATGTTCTGACAATCACTGATTTCAGTTATAGTATGAAATGTCAGATGGTATTTAAATAGACATATTAGGGAATATTAAAATAATAGCACTAATGAGTGGGAAGAATCTTTAAAAATTTTGAGTATTTCTGTGGTTAGTGGGAATGTTTTTAGTAGCAGGAACAAAAACGCTAAATTTACCATGTTGCTGCTCATGACTGGAGTGTGACCAAGTAGTATGTGGCTGGTTATTATGAAGTATTTTGAGCACCACAGAATCATAGAAATGTAGGTCTGGAAGGGACCTTGAGAAGTTAAAGTCCAACCCCCTGCACTGTGGCAGGACCAAGTAAACCTAGGCCATCCATTATAGATGTTTATCCAACCTGTTTTTAAAAACCTCGAATGATGGGGATTCCACAATCTCCCCTGGAAGACTAATCCAGTGCTTAACTGCCCTTATAGTTAGAAAGCTTTTCCTAATATCTAACCTAAACCTCTAGTGCTGAAGATTAAATCTATTACATCCTGTCCTACTTTCAGTGGACATGAAGACCATTTGATCACAGTCCTCTTTATAGAAGCACTTAACTTATCAGGTCCCTCCTCAGTCTTCTTTTCTCAAGACTAAACATGTTTTTTTTATCCTTTCCTCATAGGTCAGGTTTTCAAAAAGCTCCATGTTGTATTAGGACATCCATTTGGTATTACTTGCTGAACACATGACTAACCCTGTCCAAGACCAGGCTCTTATGAGATATTCCAATCGGCTGCCCAGAAAGGTGTGTCACACCACATTGGAGAACAATCTGAGAAGCGCCCAAGACCAAAAACAAACAAAAAAATCTAGGGCTACTAAATGGTTGTTTTTCAGCTACCAGTTCTCCATGAAACAATGGATTCTCTACACAGGAGCCCAAAGAAAGAACCTGGCATTGGCCACTGTGGGTAAACAGGATACTGGGCTGCATGGACCTTTGGTCTGATCCAGAATGGCCATTCTTATGTTCTTATGAACAAGGCAAAGAGGGAAAGACTATTTAAGAACAATTTCTCTTTGAAGTAAATCATTCATCGCCACATGCAAAAAGTAACGGCCAGGCAGGAGGGACTCTGCCTAGCCTGATATGCTGACAAGACCTCACACTCTCAGACAGATTGAGATTAGACTGGGGGAAGGAGTTGTGCATCTCAGGATACGTCTACACTACCCGCCGGATCGGTGGTTAGCGATTGATCTATTGGGGATCAATTTATCGCGTGTAGTGTAGACGCGATAAATCGATCCCCAATCGCTCTCCCTTCGACTGCTGAACTCCAGCTCAGCGAGAGGCGGAAGTAAAGTCAACGGGGGAGCGACAGCCGTCGATCCTGCACTGCGAGGACACGAAGTAAGAGATTCTAAATCGATCTAAGATACGTCAACTTCAGCTGCACTATTCTTGTAGCTGAAGTTGCGTATCTTAGATCGATCGATTCCTCCCCCGCTCCAGTGTACACCAGGCCTCAGGTATTCTGTCATTTTGCAAAGATCTATAACCCGAGTGCTTTTTCAGAGTAAAGTGACTGTGGTTAAAAAATGTTCGTTGCTAAGCCTGTGTTCCTTGCCTTTCTGCCACATTGACCCTAAAAGCTGTGGCTTACAGTTAAACCCTAAGACAAACTCTGCAGGAGCATGTGCAAGCAAATAGGAGCTCAGGTGGTTTGAGTCACTGGTTCCAGTGTTTTGGTAGCCGAACTGTGGAGTCCCAAGAAAGGGCTCAGACAAAAAGGTCTCAGCCTAGGAGTGTATCTTGAAGCCCAAAACTAGAAACAGATTAGACTCAGCCCAGACCCAGGTGGCTTAAAAAACACATGGGACCCAGCATTTGGGTCCCCTTACAACAGACTGGTGACTGTCTAGAAAGGGACTAGACTAGACCAGGGAACATGTAGCAACAGGAGTGCAGAATATAATTCTTTAAATGGGTGGAGCAACAAAGTTCTGGTGGTGAACTGTAGGCAGATATTAGACTAACACAGCTGTGGATCCTAAATGACATACTCTGAAGACAGAGGGCAAAGGAAAAAAAGCTCAATTTGTTACCTGTTTTCAACCCCCAAAATAGGAAGAGTCCAGGAGCTTGACCATGGGATATTTTCTGAAACTGGACTATTAGTCTATGTCTATATTTAAACCACTACAGTGGCACAGTGACAGCACTTCCACTACACCACCGTAGCGCTTAAGTATAGACACTCACTACAGCGATGGGAGGGATTCCCCCATCACTGTAAGGAATTTACCCCTCCCGCTAGCCCCGAGAGGTGGTTGCTAAGTCGACTGTGAGCACTGTACCACTACTCTTCACCATGCTTAGATCCATGCCGCCATCCAGAGTTAAGTATGCTGCCCATGCAATTTTTATCTCTGGCAAAAGAGGGTGCAGGGAATTCCAGAGAGCAACGGCCCTGATATTTATGGGTTCCACCAGTTGTTCACATCAGATTTCACTGAGCAAGGGGTAAAAACAATGGAGGTTCATTTGTGGAGGGGGGGGGAGGAGTATACTTCAATTCTATTTTATGATGATCATCTTGAAGTACCCAAAGTTCTTTAAAAAAATGTAAGCTACTCTAGAAACTATGAACTAGGATGACTTCATCTACCACTGAACTACTAATTCTGGGTTGAAATGGAGCACAAAGCAATAATCAACAGTTTAGATTACAAGAAATATTGTAAACAATTTTAACTGCAGGAAGAAAGTAATTAAGTTGATATTTCACCAGCACCCCTACTTTTGCAAGAGGTGCAAAGGTTCTTTAAAGACTACAAGCAGTCAAGACTTTGGTTTTACATATTCTCTGAAAGACAGCATCTCCCAACACTATGCTATGTCAGTAGTTCAACATTCAGAGGGCAGACCCCTCATTCTAATGGATTACTAGCACCTACGGGTTCCTTGGAAATCCCTTATCCAAGCAATGACTTAACCCTGCTTGACTTGAATGATTTCAACATAAAAAAAAAAAAAAAAAAATCACATGACTACAAGTTGTCTGACCAAGAGTCCTCGATTTGGTTTCAATATTTATATATTTTTAATCATGCATTTTCAGTTTAAGTCAGGGTAGGCACATGTTTTGCAGCAACTTAATTTATCAATTCTAAAGAAAATTACACAGTCCTGGAACGTGTGCAGGGCTAGCATCAACATAATTCAGCGAGAAAGATGGCAACCATTTATGCTTTTTAATGAATTCATAAGGCTTAACTCCTTACCAGTTGGGGAAAGATTTTCCCTTTTCTCCTTCATGTCTTTTATTCTCTTTTCCATTGCACTGCACTGATCTTTTATCTTATTTGTAGGGCTATATGCAAGTGAACCATCATCCTCAAATAATAAAACAGGTATATCGGTTTCTAAAAAAGTAATTGTAATTTGCAGTTAATATGAGGCTTCCATATTTGAACAGAGCATGAATTTTTAAAGTACAAAGTTGTATTTTTAAATTCTGTTACTTAAAAACTACATTTCTACAATGCTGTCAGTACCGCAAGTTTAATAATGCTGAATTCCAAACAACTCCTTAAAAATGAAGTCCAATACTACTTTTTAAATTACTAAAAAGTAAATTATTCTTTAATACCAAAGCATGCATAATACTTGTAGTAGCTTTTCTTAGTTATTTATAATATGAATTCTCATTATGTTAACTTCAATTATAAAGTGATAAAAGTAAAAATAAGCTATATCTTATGAGTTCTCTTGAAACTTAAAAAAACAAAGATATTTTGGCATGTCTTTTTGGTGCAGTGTTTAATTTTTACAATCTAACCAGAACTATGTATTAACTCACCGGTTGCTGTTTTTTGTATATCTAGTTCTTTAGCCATTAGGTCCAATTTTTTTTGTAGTCTTTTATCATTTTCTGGTGTTTTTTCAACGAAGTCTTTTGGCTGCATGCATTTGTGCTACAAGATTAACCACAGCATAAATTTCTCATAAATTAACTTGTACTTAACATTTCTCTCTTTTATCATACAATACTATGTGTATTATATGATCATTCTACATCATTTATGACTCCCTGGTAAATCCCATTTAGCCAGCCATGGATAGACCATAAAATTTAGGGGGAAATTTCAATGTGGATTAAGGAAAAAATGATTTCAGATTTATCAGAATGACCAATAAGAAATTGGACAAAACCACTGTGGACATTTTAATACTCATTTGAAAATATGGAATATTTTAGACTTGGATTAACATTTTCAAAAGTGGCTAAGCATATTTCTACACTGCAGAGGAGATGAGATTCCCAGCGCAGGCAGGCAGACACGCTATCTCTGCTTGAGTTAGCATGCTAGAATATGCAGTGCATGTGTGTTGCAGCATAGGCAGCTGCTCATGCTAGCTGCCCAAGGTCAGACTCAGGGGGTCGGGTGGTCTTGTACTCGAGTGGCTAGCTCAGCTGCCACTAGTGCTGCAAAGTCCACACTACTATTTTAACACACTAGCTTGAGCTGAGCTAGCACAAGTCTGTCTACCTGGCCTAAGAATCACACCTCCCAGCTGCAGCATAGACATACTCAAAGTGATTTATGGCCCTAAAGTTTCATTTTCAAAAGTGACTTAGCACCTAGGAGGCCAAGTATCATTGAAATTAGGAACATGTCAGATCCCCACACGTCAGTCATCCTGAAATCCCTACTCAAACAGATAAGCTTTGTCCAGTGTTCTGAAAGTTAGTAATTCAGACTCCCTTGGAACAAAGATGAGGGATGGGAAAAGAGATTCAAACTCAGGAAGTTTATTATTCTGTACATCATTTTAAAATTAAACACTCACTTTTTTAATTAGAAGGGGTAACCCTTCATTAGTGTATATTGCAGGAAATAATGATTCATCAATATGGGCACCAGCTTCTCTGCATCTGTACAATATAATAAATAAGCAGTTAATACATTTACTTTGTTTAGAAATAGAATTTAATTTTAAAATGGTAAAAAGGCCATACCGATTAGCCACAACAAATATCTAAATTAACAGAGAGAACAGACCTAGAAATAATACCTGAAGTGAAGTGGAAAGCCCAAAAACTGTGCCTCTGACTCCTTAGTTTCCCAGCAGGCAGAGAGCTCCTTACAAAGTCCAGCTGGCATGACTTAGCTCTCCATCATGCCAGTGGCCTTGACCTTCATCTGGGAACTAAAGGTCTTCTCTGATCAGGCAGTGAACTTCTTTCTAAGTGCCTATAAATTAAGGACTTAATCTGTTTCCTTTCTGAGAGTCTATTCTCTCAAACCAGGGTCCATAGAATATCATGGGTAAGCAATAGTTTGAAAAGGAAGAGGAGATGTTTGCAGTCAGGCAAGTGAAGAGAAAGAGGCCCTATCACATCTTGACTTTCACTTTTAATCATTCCTTACCCGGTCTTCACAAAGAGTGAAGGAACTAGCCCCTGGCAAGGTCCATTTTTACTCATCCAACTGACTTTGGCAAACATGCTGCCTCAACCCAGTCAGCTATGTTTCTTCCATTTTTCCTATTGAACGTTTGACCTGAGAATATTGGGACTAAAATCTTTGTGAGCTGGGGTCCTATCCATCTGTAGTTGTGAATAATTTGAGGAAAGCTGGGACACCACTTTGGGTACTAATATAGAATACACTACATAAAACAAAGAGCTAAAAAACAATTTTAACCAGAAACAATAAACAAGTTTCATTACTCTACAATTTTTCAGTACCTAATAGAATTGACTATGAAAAAAAAAATTATGAAGCATTAACGCTGCACTAGGAACACTGCAACAGAGTAATTCAAATATGTGATTCTAGTGACACCTAGTGATCTTACATTTATAAAGTACACATTTTCAAAACTACAATACAGCATGATCTGAGTAATTTTAAGTTTTGGAGTAGAAAATGTACGAACAAATTGCTTCACGGCCACAGATTTGTTTTATGCAAAATGTGCAGTTTCAAAGAGTTAGATGTTAGTACATTAATCTGAATTTACGGAGGTTTTCTGAAACACCAGGCAAAGGTGATTTAAAAAAACATGATAATCAATGAGCTTTAAACAAATGGCTATTATTAAATCCCAGATGCTACCACCTAGAACATAACTAGACTATCTTAAATATGAAAAAGTTATATTAACAGCACTGAGGTGGAGGGAATTTAAACAAAAGTCAGGAAATGAAATCATTTGTCCAATTTGCATAAGATCAGTTAAACTGTTAATAAAAGCACCTTTAATATTTAATATATGCAATGTGAATAAGTCACACATTTCTAAGAGAATATTGATTTGCATTTCCTATCATTTTGTGTAAAAATCTGGAGCCTTAATGCTACATCAGTATAGTTTTTTTAAAGAGACACATTGAATTTAGAAATTTCAGTTCCCTGTAGCATCTGAACACCTTTTCTCCAAACTTAATTTGGGCATCTAGGATGAACTTGTGTTTAACAAACACACAGAACTTTCAATAATCTAAGCAGAAATCAGTGCCAATCAGGTTGAATTGCATAGCATCTCTGATGAAATATTCCATAAAAACTGGTGAGATAATGTTAACAGGGTGGCCCTGGATTTCTAAAGCAAAAATAAGTGTTTTTCTGCTTAATACATGAAACAAAAACACCTTTCAGAGATTCTACATATTCCACAAAGAATCATTTCTGCTCTCCTGCTTTTGAGTTATCTTTACTTTTTGGCATTTCCTGACTTTTCAGAGCTTAGCCTTGCAACTTTAACATTATTTTAACAGTATTTCTCTCTCTAATAGACATGTAAGTTAAGTTGTGGCATTATATTGAGTTCAGATACAAATAGAGGGATTATCCTCGCCCCAAAAAGCTTTTCAAATAAAATTCAGACTGATGAAACAAAAGAGCATGGGTTTGGAGCTCAAACTGTGGTTTTGTAAAAAGCCTCTAATACCAAATCAGGTTCTCATGGAGGTACTCTATGCATTGTCTGAGGCACCTGTAGTGATCTTACTCTCAGGAAACTCTCACTGTCTGGGTTGAGAAATAATTGAGTTTTTCCCATACTCAGCACTTAGGTTTCCAGTATTTATGAAATTATGGTTGATCTGGGAGATATATTCTGCATCAGTAGTTGAATAAAGTTCAAATAACTGAATAGACAATTGGCTGATTTCCTTCTGAATGACAGGAATGTGATCAATCACCATAGTCTCTTCTCTCTTTAGCTGTTTCCTCTCAACAACCAGGGAGCTTAATTCCATTTTCCTGGCTATAGATGACATAGTATTTTATTCTAGGCCATGGACTGGTCGTTGTCATATAATGCCCTGTCTGAGCAGAGCAACCATAAGGGGTTCACTCAGATTCATGAGTTCTAAAAAGTATGAAATACTTAGGGCTCCCCTCTGGCTGAGGAGACGGAGCTTCATTGTGGGCTGGCTCAAGCCTGTGAGTGAACCCCTCACAGGAAATAAGGACTCACCACCTTCTGCAAGTGTAAGGCTCATTTATTTGACCTGCCTTGTCTAACAAGCTAATAGCAGCATGTGTAATATATAAGGCTACGTTTTAGTCACAGGTATTTTTAGTAAGAGTCATGGATAGGTCACGAACAGTAAACAAAAATTCACGGCCTACAACTCATCCATGACTTGTACTATATACACCTGACTAAATTTGGGGGGGGGGGAGGGGAGGCAGCCTGAGGGTGCCTCGGGGCAGGGGCAGGTGGCAGCGTGCAGCCCGGGACCCCTGCTGGTGCTGGGGAGGGAAGGCAGTGCACGGCCCGGGCCCCCTTGATGATGCTGGGGGAGAGGGGTTGGCAGGCTCCCTACCTGGCTCTGCGCCTCGCCAGAAGTGGCAACATCTCCCTCCCTCAGCTCCTAGGCGGAGACGTGGCCAGGCAGCTCTGCGTGCTGCCTCCGCCCTGAGCGCTGCCTCCGCATCTAACATTGGCTGTTAACCGTGCCAATAGGAGCTGAGGGGCGGTGCCTGCAGGCAAAGGCAGAGTCACCTGGCCACACCTCCGCTTAGGAATGTTGCCACTTCCGGGGAGCGCCCCCCCCCCGAGGTAAGCGCCGCCCAGAGCCCTCACCCCCTCCCACTCCCCAACCCTGAGCCCCCTCCCACACTCAAACTCCTGCTGGTGATGCAGGGGGACAAGGGGATTGGGGTTTCCCAAGACTGCCCCAGCAGTAGCCGGTGCAGCTGGCCTGGGGTCTAGTTACAATAGCCACTGCAAAAGTCACGGAGGTTCCAGAAAGTCACAGAATCCGTGACTTCTGTGACAAACCCACAGCCTTGGTAATATATATAAAAAAGATCCAGAACAAAAATACTGTATTGTACACTTCTCTTCTCTCTCCCCCACCCCGGGAGGTGAAAGAATAAACATGTGACAGATGTTTATCACATTGCTTAATGCACTACTGGAAGATGCTCAGATACTACAGTGATGAGTGTAGTCTAAGAACCTATATAAAACAGAACTTATGCTCTTAACATTGGAACCCCCATGGTTGCTCTGCTCCCACTTCATTCTCTGGATTATTCAGAGAGAGCAAAAGGTGAAAACATAGATGTAGAAGATCTTCTGACTAGGTCTAAGACACTGCATCCACAGCAACAGCACCTGGACCACATTTTTTTGAGAAAATATTTGAATTGTATGTTTAGAAAGTAACCACAGGCACCAGAAGGATTTTGACAAAAATCTCAAGATGCTGTGGCTAACTGGAAGGGCAAAGCTCTGTATTTAAGTGCTGGCATTCATAAGCAAAAGTGAAAGAATTTTCTTCTGTGTTGGACAAAATTGTCTATGACACTCAGAGGCTTGTGGATGACAGAAAACCTCCCTATGATATGGTTGTCTGGGCCAACTTCAGATTTGAACTTTTTCAAGTGGCTGCTGAGAAACTTCCAAACGCAGGACCAATCTATCCCTGCAAGATCAAATAGGAACCAGATTAAATACGGCCTTCATTCTTTCTCCTGTGCGGGCGCATTCTATATGGAGCTGATTTTTTAAAAGCAGGGCAATTTACTCTGATTGTTAGAGAGGGCAGAGGGTAGCATACTAGAAGCTGTTTCCTAGGAAAAAGTAGAAATTCTACTGTGCATTTATTCTGCATGATCTCCGTTGCCCATCTGTTCAAAATAGTTTTGGTACAGGTCTCTGAGAAGGGAGGGCTGTATGAATATTAGAGAATACACTGTGAAATCAGGTTTACAGTCACTTCACTTTTCAAAATAGAACCACGCTCTTCTTCTTTAGAGAACCAACATGCCTTAAAATAAAAATACCAAATGTACATCACTTCAGTGTGACCTCTCAAAATGGCCAGTTAGCCATAGTTGTGAAGGTTATTTTAAATATACAAAAAACTTATATACTGTACTTTTTTGCAGTCCTTAAAAACATAGTACTGGATTAGATTCCCTCTTCTCCTTGGAAAAAGTCACCTTTTTAATATACAGCACTACTCACTTTTCCACCCAGAGTACAGAAACTAGTTTTACTCCCGTCTTCTGTGCCTTTCTCCATGTAGCCAAATGTCCTTCTTTGAAGACTACATGAGTCACTTGCTTGTTAAAAGTTTTTGAAACCTGCAGGATTATACAAAGAATTATTAGATATTTCAGTTCACTGATCAGCAAACCTTCATGAAGCTACATAAAATAGTCCACTTTTATTGCAAGTAGTAATCCAGGGACTTCATAAAAGTTACTGTAAAAAATTATTTTAAAGCGTGTTTCGTCAAAGATTGTTTTGGTCTTTCCTTTCTCAGCAAGAAACATCCAAAAACAAGCCAATTCGTTCGTCAAACTAGTATGTTACTAAAGAAGAGCTTTTACCACCTCAAAGCAAGAATTCCAACATGTAAGGTAGGATAAAATGGACTCATAATTTCAAACAGAGCTTTGTTCTAGGCCACCACTTTTTAGCTGCCTGCTGTACCCTTATTTTCAACCCTCCGAATGCCTTGGAAAGGTTACCTCATTTAAGAAGCCCTAAATATGACTTCATGCATCAGGTGTCACAGGAGGTAGACCCAGAAACTAGTCAACATCATCCAAAATGATAAGTGCATCACCAGATAATATTAAAGTACGCACATGGCTGAAGAGTTCTAATGTTACCTCTCTCTAACTGATTTTCATCTATATATAATTTATTTATACTTTTGAAATGGCCCTCACAGCAGGCTGGCCTACACTACAAAACTAATCACAGTTGTGAAGAATCATGACAAGAGAACAACTATATGGTCAGTGTGTATCAGGACAAGTCACTTTCAGCATCATGTTGACTAATCACAATTAAACCCTCAGGAACTGTATTACACCGACCACTACATCATGATAATAATTTCACCTAACTAAACCTTCATAAACATAAACACAGTAAAATTTTGTAGTGAAGACAAGCCAGTGTTTAGAACTCAATTCAAATTGTTTCACCACTCACCATCTTTCTCATGTTCCACTCTTCCTTCATCTATGTTAGCGTATATACTCGTTCATAAGCCGATTTTTTTTTAGTAAAAAGGGGAAGCACCAGAGAAGGGGGTCAGCTTATGAACGGGTATAGAGAGGGAGAGGTGGGATACAACCCCTCCCCCCAAAAGAGGGAGCAAGGAGTGGCAGCACAGCCAGCAGAGCCAGAAAAGAAGAGGTGGGGCCAGAGTCTCTCCGCTTCTGGCCACACTGCTCTTCTCCCAGCCTCCGAAGCAGCTGGCAGGCTGCAGCCCTGGGGCTGGCAGGCTTCAGCTGTGCCGCTCAGCCCCACCCCCCAGAGCACGCTGCGACCATGCTGCCCGGCCTGCTAGAGCACGCTGGGGCCGTACTGCCCGGCCCAGCCTGCTGGAACATGCTGCGCTGCGCCGCCCGGTCTGGCCTGCCGTAGCAGGCTGCAGCAACACTGCCCAGCCTGATGGAGCAGCTCCAGCCAGGCCAGAGACATCCTCCTCTGGCCCTCCCCAGATAAGATGGGAAGGGATGGGATGGGGAGAGTGTGGGGGTCCCGGGCTAGGGGTGGAGTCATGTGGGAGGTGGTCACAGGGGTTACTCCCCTGACTCCCAGTTTCTCCTCCCACAAAAATTTCCCCACCAGTTGCTGTCCCAGCCCGTCAGAGTAAACAGCTGGCGTGCCGGGACACTTTGTTTACTTAGGTTTACCTCCATGCTTGCGGACGCTGGAGGCAAACCATCTCAGCCCACCAGTGGCTTATCCTGATGGCTCGGGAGCCAAAGTTTGCTGACCCCTGAATTATAGGGTCGGCTTATGAACGGGTTATAAAAATTTTCCATTTTTACTTATTCATCTTGTGGGGGTCGGCTTATAAATGAACTGGCTTATGATCAAGTATATACGATATTTAAATTTTGCTTTTGACAAACTTGTAAAATATTATCTTAGCCAAAACAAAAATACCCATGTAGCCCTCAAAACACATGCATTACTCAAGAGATTACACGATCTTTTCGTCGTCTCATCTCCTCACCTCATCCTCTTTGATCTTTTATTGTTCTTGTCAACTTAATTCCCTGAGGCTGGTACTCTGTTTAAGGTTCCATCCATGTGCCTGGCACCACAATTAATCACTCTAATAGAGGATGCTGGAAGATTACTAGCATCTTGAAATCTTTTGGTGGGGTTCAAACTGACACCAATCTGTCAGAAGACAACTCATACTGGGAAAGCTGTATTGACCTATGCACAAATTATAGTGTTGGATTTGAAAATGAAAGAGCTTCTTGGGACATGTAGAGATTGAGCATCTGTCAACCAACTTTACCATGCACCAGGGCCACTCATCCCAAAACACAATTAAAGACTTTGCTAAAAGTTAAGAATGTGTTTTGCAAATGATGAAGAAAGCAGGTGTTTAAAAATGTTTTTTTTATGTAAGTTACCTGCCCAAATGACTAAGAAATCTGATGAGGTTTCTAACCATCAGAGGAGTGAAGTTCTGGAACAGCCTTCCAGGAGGAGTAGTGGGGGCAAAAGACATATCTGGCTTCAAGACTAAGTTTGATAAGCTTATGGAGGGGATGGTATAATTAGATTAGTCTTTGACTATTAGTGGTAAATATGCCCAATGGCTTGTGATGGGATGTTAGACGGGATGGGATCTGAGTTACTACAGAGAATTCTTTCCTGGGTGTCTGGCTGGTGAGTCTTGCCCACATGCTCAGGGTTTAGCTGATTGCCATATTTGGGGTCGGGAAGGAATTTTCCTCCAGGGTAGATTGGCAGAGGCCCTGGGGGTTTTTCGCCTTCCTCTGCAGCGTGGGGCACAGGTCACTTGCTGGAAGATTTTCTGCACCTTGAAGTCTTTAAACCATGATTTGAGGACTTCAGTGGCTCAGACACAGGTTTGATACAGGAGTGGGTGGGTGAGATTCTGTAGCCTGCGTTGTGCAGGAGGTCAGACTAGATGATCATAATGGTCCCTTCTGACCTTAAAGTCTATGATTCTATGTGCAAATTTACTGCTGGCTGCCAGAGAGTGATATCAAAAGTATCATTAACAGATGGACCAAAAACTGTATTTTGCTACTTGTGCTGTCATCCACGGTCAGAGAACCTTGAAAATCAGCAGCTCAGAATTCTCAAGACCTCAATGTAATTGTAGCCTAAACTGTCTACATGAAATAACACCTTCTTATTCAACAGATCTACTCCGTGTTAATTGTGAGTCACATTTGCTTTTGCGACAAATTATTATATCACCATGGACCTAGGAGCATTAGTAATGGACCACATCCCCATTGTGCTAGGCACCGTACAAACAGATCAAAGATGGTCCCTGCTCCCAAAAGCTTACAATCTAAGTATAAGACTAGAGACAACTGATGGATACAGACATACAGATTGTTTCTTTGTACTCCCCACAATGAGACAACATTGATCTGCATGATAGGAAGTGGTCTGAGCACACCAATGGTCTAATCATTGTCAAGTTTTTCACAGGTATCATGGCAAAGAAGAATTTGAAGGAGGTAGCTTTGGGAGCTCCTCTCAACCATGAGGGACAGCATAGTAGAAAGCATGAAGGTACTTGTTTGAAAATTTAACAAGTGGGCAAGAGAGGCTGGCATCATGGGCCAATCAGGGGTGATGACAACATCTTCATAGTAAAAGAAAGATAAAGTAAGGTGGGCATAGGTCAAGAAGGGCTTGGAAGTTAAGACAAGTATGCAACAGAGAAGGCGAGGAATGCGAAAAGAGGGGCATGACATGAGTTGTGTGCTTTTATTTGTAGAACAAAAAAATGTTAATTATTACTTTTTTTATACAGAGCTTTTATCCAAAGTACTTTACAATAGTTAGCTAACATTACAAACAACATTTAGAAAGATCATTAAGTGGTCCACCGAGATCCTCAGCAATTTTCAAGTGGTCCACGAAAAAAAAGTTTGAGAACTACTTACCTAAGTAATCAAGTCTACAAGGAATAGCCAATATGGATTTGTCAAGAAGGGTATGTCTACACTGGCAGACTTACAGCGCCGCTCAGAAGAGAAACGGCTGTTATGTGTTCACACTGTCAGCTGCCTGTGCAATAGCATGTTCACACTTGCAGTGGTATTCGGAGCACTGCTCTCTGGGCAGCTATCCCACAGAGCAGCTCTTCCTCTTCTGATGCTAAGAGTTGTGGGAAGGCAGAGGGGGGGTCACAGGTCCTGGGTCCTGTCCCAATGCACCGCGATTCATTGCTTCGCATCTCAGCAATCCCTGTGCTTCCATCCGCATTTGGCGCCATCTTTAACGGTTTGTGTACTACGCACTCTGCCTCTTCGGTCTGCAGGAATGGATCCCGAACTGTTGACCAGTATGCTGCTTGCTATGACTGACACGTCAGGAGTGGCAGTGGAGTTATTCCTTAAACTACAGAGGCAAGAGGAGTGTGACATTGATCTTGCCACACGTAGTAACTATGACACAAGATTGCTTGTGGCATTCATGGAGATGCTGACCACAGTGGAACGCCGCTTTTGGGCTCGGGAAACAAGCAGAGTGGTGGGATCACATCATCATGCATGTCTGGGATGACGAGCAGTGGCTGCAGAACTTTCAGATGAGGAAAGCCACATTCATGGGACTGTGTGATGAGCTCATCCCAGCCCTGCGGCACACGGATACGAGAACGAGAGCTGCCCTGCCGTTGAAGAAGTGCGTGGCATTTGCTCTGTGGAAGCTGGCTACTCCAGACTGCTACCGATTGGTCACTAACCAGTTCGGAGTGGGAAAGTCAACTGTTGGACTTGTGTTGATGGAAGTGTGCAGGGCCATTAATCGCATCCTGCTCCGAAAGACCATGACTCTGGGCAACGTTTGTGACACTGTGGATAGTTTTGCACAAATGGGCTTCCCTAACTGCAGAGAGGCAATAGATGGCAAACTTATTCCAATTCTGGCACCAGACCACCTAGCCACTGAGTACATTAATCGGAAGGGGTATTTCTCTATGGTTCTCCAGGCGCTTGTAGATCACCTTGGGCGTTTCACGGACATTAATGCAAGCTGGTCTGGAAAGGTGCATGACACATGCATCTTTTGGAACACTGGCCTGTTCAGGAAGCTGCAAGCAGGGACTTTCTTCCTGGACCAGAAGATCACCATAGGGGAAGTTGAAATACCCATTGTGATCCTGGGAGACCACGCTTACCCCTTAATACTATGGCTTATGAAGCCACACATGGGGCACCTTGACACCAGCAAGGAGCGGTTCAACAACAGGCTGAGCAAGTGCAGAATGACTGTTGAGTGTACTTTTGGCCATTTAAAGGCCCGCTGGCACTGCCTAGATGGGAAGCCTAGATGATAATATTCCTATCCTTATAGCCGCGTGCTGTATGCTCCATAATATTTGTGAAGGGAAGGGTGAAAGCTTCACTCAGGGATGGACCACTGAGGCTTAGCACCTGGAGGCTGGGTTTGAACAGCCAGAGACCACGGCTATTAGAGGGGCGCAGCACAGGGCAATAAGGATCAGGGATGCCTTGGGGCAGCAATTTGAAGCTGAAAGCCAAATATTTATTACTATGCAGTGCTTGTAATGCTAGGAGGTGATTGTGATTGGTGCAGACAATGCAATATGAAGGTTTAAGATAATTGTTGCTTTGCAGGGCTCTGTTTGCTTTCAATTAATAGAATAAAGATTGCTTTCAAACCAAGACAATTCTTTATTTAAAAAACAATAACCACCAGAGGAGAGAGAGAAACAAAAATACCCATCAGCACTGAGGGGGATGGGAGAAGGAAGGGTCAGAGGACTGTTAAAGATTTGTGTATGTCCAGGAATCATATCCAACCTTCTCCTTTGGAGTACAGTGCAGCAGGTACTGTACTTCAGCAAGGCTAAACTGCAGAGGGATGGGCGTTGACTGCTGTGGGTATTGGGAGTCCACAGTGTTGGACTGTGACAGGGGAGGAGTGGAATGCCGCAGGTACAGACTGGAGCCAGGAGGTTGATAAGAGTGTGTTGGCAGTGTCTGGGGGGCACAAGGGAAAGAGGTTTGTGACAGCGGCTGCAGGGGAGGGTGGGCGCACAGTATATCACCTGTAGCAAAAAGAAAAAAAAAAAAAACCTCCATCATCCAGAAACAACCATAGATAAGTTTGTGATAAGAATCAGCAGATTACAAAAAGGGGTAATTGATGAAAAAACTGCCCGGTTTGCTTATGCAACAAATTCTCCTTTCCGTGTGATTGAGAACCCACACTTCATTAACATGGTTCAAGTCATTAAGACCAGGATACAGTCCACCCAATAGAGCAGATGTCACAAGCAAATTGCTGGATAACGTGTATGAAAGAGAAATTGAGCAGTGTGCAAAAGGTCTAGAGGGTAAAATTGTTAATCTGCTACTTGATGGGTGGAGCAATATCCACAATGACCCTGTTGTATGTGCTTGTGTGACAAGAGAAGGGGGGAATGTCTTCCTTACAGAAACAATTGATACATCAGGAACTGCACACACAGCAGAATACTTACAAGTAGTAGCAGTAAAAGCTATAACAAACTGTGGGAAAAAAATTAAAATGTCTAGTACGCAGCTTGGTCACAGACAATGCTGCAAATGTATCAAGATGAGAAGAAATTATTTAGAAGAGAGTCCCAAGCTAATAACATACAGTTGCAATGCTCATTTGATGCATCTCCTAGCCAAAGACTACAGTGTGCCAGAAATAAAGGCTAATGTTGTTAAAATTGCAAAATACTTCCGTAACAACCACTTTGCACCAGCTGCTCTGAAAAATGTGGGAGGAATCAAGCTCTCTCTCCCATAAGACGTGTGATGGAACTCAGTAATGGACTGTTTTGAGCACTATATCAAGAACTGGCCTAATCTGATGAGTTTGTGAACAAAATCGTGAAAAAATAGATAGCACTGTCACAGCCAAAGTTCTCAACATTGGGGCTTAAGAGAAATGTTACATGCTGAGTACCCTGAAGCCTATTTCTGTAGCCTTGAACAAAATGCAGGGAAATAGCTGTTTTATTGCTGACGCTGTTGAAATTTGGAAGGAACTGAGTGAGATCTTAAAAAGAGAAATATGCAATGACAGAGTTAAATTACAAGCATTAAAAAAAAAAAAAAAGAGACAAGCACTATCTCCAGCTCATTTTCTTGCAAATATTCTCACCTCTATATATTATTTCTCAATAGTCGGTACCAGGGTCAAACCTTAACTGCTGAAGAAGAGGAGTTGGCTATGACATGGACATCCAGCAATCATCCCTCCATAATACCAACTATAATAAACTTCAGAGCTAAGGGTGAACCATTCAAGAAATATATGTTTGCTGATGATGTTTTAAAGAAAGTCACACCAGTGAACTGGAGGAAGTCACTTAAACACTTGGATTCAGAGACTACTGAAGTGATAATTTCACTTTTAACAGCAGTTGCTTCTTCTGCCAGTGTAGAAAGAATATTTTCTTCCTTTGGACTAATTCATTCCAAATTGAGAAATCGTTTGGAACCTGAAAAAGCAGGAAAGCTTGTTTTTCTTTTCCAGATTATGAACAAACAGGAAAATGAAGGTGAAGATGACTGAATTAGCTGCAGAAGCCAATATTTTAAGTTTCTCATGTTGACCTGGCTGGCATAGTCAATTTAATTTTGTTTTTTTAATATTTCATTTAACTATTTTAGTAAAAAACTAATTTAAAAAAACTTGAATGTTTAACTAAATTCAAAAATTCATGTTTGTTTTGTTAAATTATTATATGTTTGCTGTTGAAGAAAAAATCCAGAATACATAACTTTGTTGTTTTAGTTAAATAAAACAATTTAAATGTCTTTTCTGGTGATGTTCTCCTCCTAATACAGCATGGCAAGAAAATCCTCCAAATATTAATGATTAACCTGTTGAATTGGAGAGAGTTCACCTCTCAATGACTTCATAAATATCTGCTTCAATGACCTTTGTTAAATGAAATAACCAAACAATCATTAATTTTCTGATATAGCTGTAAAACTAATCTGAAAAGTTTTCAAAATAAATCACTTTAAAAATGTATAGTGTGTACCTTCTAAAAATGAAGCCTACATCTATCTCTGAGTTGTGAAGAACACGTATTAAGGTTATAACAACCAACAAGAATGCACTTTTATGTAGAAATCCATGATTAAATCGAGTCTTCCTGACTAGTGATTTAAATCAAATCCACCCTGCCTGGGACACCAGAATCCAGCATGATGCCACTGTGCCTTCTTTATTCTAATCCCAAGAGCTGTCCTGACCAGACCAGGCCAGAGAGAGGGACCCAGATGACACCTCCTCCAGCCCTGACTAAATCCCAAACACCAACTGGAACGTGAGACTGGCTGCTTGCAACACCCAAAGTGTCCTTTTCCTTCCCTACTTTATTTCCTCTGTTTTCTATCTCTATCCTTTTTCCCTTCTGCTTACTAAGAGAGTCCGACTTAGCTGACCAAGACTTTATATTTTCTAACACTGCTGTAACCCTGTGGCCAGAAAGAAAGCTAGGGCACTGCATTTAAAGAGCTCAATTCTGGTAAAAGTTTGACAGGCCTCTGAGTGGCTAATAAGACCACCGCGGTGTCTGTGTTTTTCCAGCAGCGAGATTGCAAATAAAAATCAACACCAGAGACAGAAGCTGCATTTGCTATTTTTGCTATTCTTTCCTCTGCCCTCTTTTGTCATTTTGTCTTCTAAAAAACAGAATCAAGCTGCAACAGCAGCTTCAGAGCACCTCAACCAACTTTTGCTCCTTTGCACAAAAAGGACAGTTATAATATTTAATGCCACCTAAAAGACTGTCAAACAAGTTTTTCCCTTATAAAAATTCTCTATAGCTAAAGGAAAATGAACATTGGATATGGTTAAAATGAAAGCCTTAACATTTTATATTTCAAATTCTTAAACTTTTTTTCCCTTTTTTTTAACCAAAGTTAAAAAAAATGTGTTTCCCATGGTCCTAAGCAGGCTGAAGTCTGTATATTAAACCCTGAACTTTTAAAAACACTGTTCAATGTTGGAGAGTTTCAGGATCATGTTAACTTCTTTGGACCCATTTCTTCCATTTAAATTAATACAACTGGGGTCTATCCTAGGTCCTGTACTATTTTCTTTAATGACCTGGATAACAACATGGAGTGTGCACTTATAAAATGTACAGATGACACCAAGCTGGGAGGGGTTGCCAGCACTTTGGAGGCCAGAATTAGAATTCAAACCAACCTTGACACATTGGAAAACTGTCTGAATCAACAAAATGAAATTAAATAAAGACAAGTGCAAAGTATGCAGTGTTGTTATAGCCATGTCGGTCCCGGCATATTAGAAAGACAAAGTGGATGAGGTAATATCTTTTATTGGACCAGCTTTTGTTGGTGAGAGAGACAAGCTTTCACAAAGCTCTTCTTCAGGTCTGGGAAAATTAGGCCTGGTCTACACTACAGAGTTAGGTCAACCTAACTCTGTAAGTGTCCACACTATAACGTTGCTCCCACCAATGTAAGTCACCCGCTGCACTGACCTTATAACTTCACCTCTGCAAGAGGCATAGATCGTAGGTCAACATAGTTAGGTCGACACTGCATTGACTGTTCCAGCTGTCAGCCCCAGTGCTCCACAGTGCCCCACATGGTCAATTAAATCGGTGGAAGGGCTCCTAGTGAGGATGAGCACCACCAACAGAAGTAGCGTAGACATGAAAAACCAATTTAATTACTGAGGTGGCTGTACGTCAACATAACTTAAGTCGACTTAATTTTGTAGTGTAGACTTGCCCTTAGAGTGTCACAGCTCAATAGACATCGTGACAGATTGCTATTGTGCCTTTACTGAGCAACAGAGGGTCCTGTGGCATCTTTAAGACTAACAGAAGTATTGGGAGCATAAGCTTTCGTGGGTAAGAACCTCACTTCTGTTAGTCTTAAAGGTACCACAGGACCCTCTGCTGCTTTTTACAGATTCAGACTAACACGGTTACCCCTCTGATACTGTGCCTTTAATGTTGTCTCTGAGAAACTGCCAGCTCTCCTGAACTCCTTTTTGTAGGCCGACTGAAACAGAGAAGTCATAGGTAAGGTTCCATCAGCTTAGAGTCAAGCTGGGATCTTTCCTTCTTTCACATCATCACCAGTTAACAGAGATTCCATAGCCCGTACTATCAATGACATGTGCCAACCCCTTTAATAGACTTGCACAGGTGTCTAATTGTAATTTAGTAAACAATTTTTCTGATTCACATGAAAGATAGTGCAGAGCCCATGCATCTGGGCTTTGCTGGGCTAACATGAGTAAACAGTAGGTTTCCCTTTCTACTCCAGGCCTGTCTCCTTCCGTTCAAACTAAAATCTCAGCCTGTCCCTCTGACATATCCTCATAGATGTCTAGCCTCCGGTTCAAGCTCAGCATGGCTAAAAAATGAGGGGGAAATCTGGAGTTAAACATTTTTACACTTGAAAACCAAACACATTAGAGATATTCACCACTGAAACACATACATAGAATCCCCCAATACTATTTTTACAGTCACTTTTCAGAGCAGTGCCACACTAGTAGGGATGTTGGCAGGATGGTGGGTTGACAAGGTTAGAGGTAAGACTGTGGTGCATGGTCTGGGATTTATGATAGTTGTAGCAATGACAAGGTGGGTGAAAGTTCGTGGAAGAGTACTGGATATGTTCTGGTAAGCAGCTTAGCTTTTCTTTTCTTTGCTTTTGTGGGTTTGTGTCAAGTATGTTGTGTTTAGCCAGCCTAACTGCGTCACAACAACGTGTTTTTTGGTATACTACTATATAATATGGCTTAACACATTTCCCATCTGCCATACACATTCATGAATTTGAGTGATGGTAGCAGTATTGACTCTTACAACATCCCTCCTAGATTAACCCATACATACAAGGAGACATACATGACAAATAGAATATGCAAGCAACAGTCTGAGAGGGACCTTTGCCCTCCTGATTCATTTACAAGAAAATTATTTCCTTACTTTTGCTCCCATATCCAGAAGTTGTTGTGCAAACGTTTTTGAATAATTCTCTGTTCTGTTGGATGACCATACTTCTACATATGCTGAAACACCTGGGGAACAAAAGCTGTGTATTAGCATGTGCTTTTGTCTATGTATATTGAAAAAAACTTGCTCAAGTCTCTTTTAAGACCAGATTCTGCCACCCTTACTCGTACAGAGTAGTAACTTACTCTGCAAGAAGTGTCACTGTGGATAAGCTTATCACCAGCAATTACATGTGTTTAACAAACTTAACACCATGCGTCAGCAACAGAAGGCTTTTTTTCTTTTTTTTTTTAAAAGACTGGTTTAGAAGGGCTGCTAGAATTTTAGTAAAACTGAAACTGACAAGTTTGGCGAATACATTGCCATGGTTGGCCAGTTCAGCCTGGTAAGAGCAGTACAGCTAAATCTGGCCTTCCAAATGACCCAGATGCTTTTGTCTGACTTGTATCGGAGACGTGCCAAAAAGCCAATCACAGGGGCTTAAAATAGGACGGTCTCCAGCATTTATTTCCTGATCAACCTCTATCTCTTTTTTTAAACTTATGTTCTTAGGTATTTATACGGTCCCCCAGTAACATGGCATCTGAGCACCTCAGTGTCTTTTTTTTTTTTTAAATGTATTTATCCTCACAGCATCCCTATGAGATAGGAAAATACTATTACATCTATTTTATTGATGGTGAGGAGAAGCACAGAGAAATTGAGAAATTTGCCCAATGTTACACATGTAGACTGCAGAGCTGCAGCGAATTGAATCCAGGTTCCAGTCTAGCACCCTTACCAATAGACCATCCTTAGCCTCCAAAAAATTTAGGTGTTTCTCCTTGGCCTCCTTTTCTCAGACTTGCTCCACAAGTTGAGCATAATGATAAGCTACATGTTTTATCTAAATTGTTCCAAGCTAAACTCAA
The DNA here is from genome assembly GCF_013100865.1 of Trachemys scripta elegans. Taxonomy (NCBI): domain Eukaryota; kingdom Metazoa; phylum Chordata; order Testudines; family Emydidae; genus Trachemys; species Trachemys scripta. The sequence continues at coordinate 160,487,450 of NC_048300.1, forward strand.
GAATTATTCTGAAATATAACCAGCCACTTGCCAATACTGCAGAAAAGGAAGTGGTTGCATCATTTGCCACAACAGTAGCATCCAACAAGGACACATTTGTCATATTTCCATATCCAAGAAGGACACTAAACTAGGAGGAGTGGTAAATACGCTGGAGGGTAGGGATAGGATATAAAGGGACCTAGACAAATTAGAGGATTGGGCAAAAAGAAATCTGACGAGGTTCAACAAGGACAAGTACAGAGTCCTGCACTTAGGACGGAAGAATCCTATGCACTGCTACAAACTAGGGACTAAGTGGCTAGGCAGCAGTTCTGCAGAAAAGGACCTAGGGATTACAGTGGATGAGAAGCTGGATAGGAGTCAACAGTGTGCCCTAGTTGCCAAGAAAGCTTACAGCATTTTGGACTGTATAAGTAGGAGCACTGCCAGCAGATCGAGGGACATGATCATTCCTCTCTATTGGGCATTGGTGAGGCCTCATCTGGAGTACTGTGTCCAGTTTTGGGCCCCACACTACAAGAAGGATGTGGAAAAATTGAAAAGAGTCCAGCAGAGGGCAACAAAAATGATTAGGGGGCTAGAGCACATGATTTATGAGGAGAGGCTGAGGGAACTGGGATTATTATTTAGTCTGCAGAAGAGAAGAATGAGGGGGGATTTGATAGCTGCATTCAACTACCTGAAAGGGGGTTCCAAAGAGGATGGATCTAGACCAGAGGTGGCCAAACAATGGCCCGCAAGACCCTCTTGCCCAGCCCCTGAGCTCCTGGCCCGGGGGGGTAGCCCCCAGCCTCTCCCCTGCTGTTCTCCCTCCCCCACAGCCTCAGCTCACTGCGCCGCCAGTTCAATGCTCTGGGCAGTGGGGCTGTGAGCTCCTGGGGCAGCGCAGCTGCAGAGCCCGGCCTGACCCGGTGCTCTGTGCTGCACCGTGGCGTGGCTGGCTCCAGCCCGTCAGCGCAGCTGTAGCACCGGCAGCCACCAGTGCTCCAGGCATCGTGGTAAGGGGATGGGGTGGATAGAGAGCAGGGGAGTTCGGGGGTGGTGGTCAGGGGGCAGGGGTGTGGAAGGGATCAGGGCTGTCAGAGGGCAGGGAACAGGGGGGTTGAATGGGGGTAGGGATTGCGGGGGGGCAGGCAGGAAGGAGGGGCGTTGGATGGGGGCAGTCAGGGGCAGGGGTTCCAGGGGCAGTCAGGGGACAGGGAGAAGGGGTGGCTGGATGGGGCAGAGGTTCCGCGGGGGGCAGTCAGGAATGAGAGGAGGGGTTGGATGAGGCAGTCGGGTGGCAGTCGGGCGGGGGCTCATGGGGTGGTCAGGGGACAGGGAAGTGGATGGGACAAGGGTCCGTGGGGGGCCATCAGGGGGCAGGGGCCGGGCCACGCCTGGCTGTTTGGAGAGGCACAGCCTTCTCTAACCGTCCCTCCATACAATTTTGGAAACCCGATGCGGCCCTCAGGCCAAAAAGTTTGCCCGCCCCTGATTTAGACTGTTCTCAGTGGTACCAGATGACTGAACAAGGAGTAATGGTCTCAAGTTGCAGTGGGGGAGGTTTAGGTTGGATATTAGGAAAAACTTTTTCAGTAGAAGGGTGGTTAAGCACTGGAATGGGTTACCTAGGGCGGTGGTGGAATCTCCTTCCTTAGAGGTTTTTAAGGTCAGGCTTGACAAAGCCCTGGCTGGGATGATTTAGTTGGGGATTGGTCCTGCTTTGAGCAGGGGATTGGACTAGATGACATCCTGAGGTTCCTTCCAACCCTGATATTCTATGATTCTATTATATGTGGCATCCACTATGGGCCAGATGCTATCAGGGTTGGACATTCAGGCTAATTGGCCCCTAACTGGCAAGTGAATGTTCTATTTTAGGGAAGTGACAACAAATCCTCTATACTTTTATTCTTTATGCTTGCAGGCGTACTTCAGCTTCTACTGTCATGGCACTATCTCTGAGCATGTCTAGAAAAGCAGACTTAGCACGCGTATTTAGAAGTGGTGCAGCTGCTAGTATAGACAGGGTTTGGGAATTTTTACTACTATTTCATGAAGACTTACTCAGTAGTTTTCATGATATAGTGGTATACAATGTTCTAGTGTTTATATACAAGTGCTTATTGTTTTACCGCTGCTAACAGAGAAGCTGCACCACTGCAGGCAGCTGCTGAAATAGAGATTTTATTTTTGCTCATGTAAATAAGGTCTAAGGGACTCTTACATGAAATGAGGTGTTCACAACATTGTAGCAGTTTCCCTTCCCCTACTTACACCAGGCTAGAAGTGCCTTCCAGTCACCACAAACACAGCTCAGAGAGCAGCTGCAGGAGTAACAACTCCCACCCTGACCCTACATTGGAAAATGTATCAATTTTCCAGCAACAGTACAGTTGCACCAGTACTTGCAATGGTGTGTTAATGTAGCACAACTCAGGGATTTTCTCCACATCATGAAAACCATACAGCAGGTTTTAGGGTGACCAGATGTCTGGTTTACGACTGGAACACCCAGTTGAAAAGGGACCCTGGTGGCTCTGGTAAGCACCGCCGAACCGGCTGTTAAAAGTCTAGTCGGCAAAGCTAATGCAGGCTAGTCCCTACCTGTCCTGGCTCCGTGTTGCGCCCCAGAAGCGGCCAACAGGTCCGGCTCCTAGGCCGGGAGGGGAGGCCCCCCATGGGACTCCACATGCTGCCCCCGCCCCGAGCACTGGCTATGCACTTCCATTGGCTGCGGTTCCTGACCAATGGAAGCTGCGGAGGCGGTACCTGCAGGTGAGAGCAGCATGCAGAGCCGCCTGATGCACCACCGCCTAAGAGCCAGACCTGCTGGTTGCTTCCGGGGCACAACCCCCTTCCCCAGCCCAGTGAAAGTGAGTGAGGGTGTGGGAGAGGGAATGGAGTGAGTGGGGGGCATAGCCTTGGGGAAGGGGCAGGGCTAGGGTGTTTGGGTTTGTGTGATTAGAAAATTGACAACCCTAGCAGGTTTTCGTAATCTGATGGCAAAAACACCCCCATCTGATCTACACTACTGCTTAAGGCACTCATCACAGCTACATTGCTGATAGAGAATAGTTACAACATTTTCAAATGTAAACAAGACCCAACTGTCTTGTTGGCCAGGACAAGAGGGTTTTAATACAAGTTTGCCAGGAAACTGTGAAAATGGCAGGGAAACTGGTGGGACGAAAGAAACAGTTCAAATGGGTGCAACAGAGGATGCGTCTTCACTAGGAGAAAAGGTGTGTTCTTAAGTTACCTAACTCCAAGTAAAGTCCTAGCAAAGACAAGATGGGCGAGGTAATATCTTTTAATGGACCAACTTCTGTTGATGAGAGAGACAAAAAAAACTGAATAGCAAGCCCTGAAAATATGGACAGAAAATGGGGAATATAAAGGGAACCAATAACCTCCCCACCCCCAGGGGAACTACCCTCCTCTCCTCCAAGAGCTGCCAACTCTCCCCCCTTTCCCCCCAGCTACCCTCCTCTCCTCCGGGAGCTAACTCCCCCCCCCCCCCCCCCCCCCCCGAGCTGCTAACCCCCCACCACACACACACCCTTCTCCAGCTACCCTCCTCCTCCTGGAGCTGCATCCTGGAGCTAACTCCCCCCCCCCTACCCTCCTCGTGGAGCAGCAGCTGTTATCTCCCCCCGCCTCCGGAGCTGCCCCACACGCTGGCGAACGGGCCCACGAGGCGGCTTGGTACCTTCCAGGATAGGCTCCATGTTGCCCGCTCGGGGCCGGTCGCGCTCAGTGCTACGCTACGACCGGATCAGCTCCGCCGTCTCCCGCCGCAGTTCAAACCACTTCCGGCCCGGCCGCCAGCGCCTGCGCACTGCGCTCGCCCCGCCCCTCCCCTGGCCCAAGGGAGACTCGCGCGTGGCTGGGCTGCCTGAAAAGAGCTGGGGGGGGGAAGGAGGGTCGGTAGCGGGAGTTTTCTGGCGGCCCAGTGCTGGGGGCGGAGGCAGGGGAGCCCAGTGATGAGGGGGGGGGGGGGGGGGGGGTGTCAGTGCTGTGTTTGTTTCTGTGTCACCTCGGGTGGATGATGCAAAATATTGAAAACTGCCCTTGCACGATCCATCTCCCAGAAACATACACAAGCCCACCGTACCAGCAGGGGGGCAGTTACCCCAGGCCAGCAATTTAAAAGAGCCCGGGGCTCCGGGCAGCAACTGGAGCCCCGGGCCCTTTAAATTGCCCCCAGAACCCCGTGGTGGTGGCCGGGAGCCCCATGGTTCAGGCGGCGATTTAAAGGACCGCGGGCTCCCAGCCTCGGGCCCTTTAAATCGGCGCCCGAGCCCTGGGGCTCCCAGCTACCACCGCAGCTCCAGCAGTGATTTAAAGGGCCCGAGGCTCCTATGAGCCGCTACTGCAGCCAGAGCCCCAGGTCCTTTACATCTTGATATAAAGAGCCCGGGGATTTAAAGGGCCCGCCTCTTCTGGTTGAGGCCCTGCCCCTTAGGACCACGGCCCTGCGTACTGGTAAGTCCTTTCAGTTACTTTCACCCCTGGGACACACACGCACACATTCCCCACTGAGTCCAGTGTTATGGGGGGGACGCACATGTATTCACAAGCTTTATCATGCAATTTTTTGACATTTGATCTAGTGATATCTATTCCTCCATCCCACCAAAAATATCACTTTGTGGACTTTTTGTGACGGGCAAATTCTACCATCCAGCTGGGAGGGGCAATAAGTGCAGGTTTTGGTTAAATAGCTTTTTCACATAAAAATTAACAGAGAGTCCTGTGGCACCTTTAAGAGTAACAGATGTTTTGGAGCATAAGCTTTCGTGGGTGAATACCCACATGCGCCTGACGAAGTGGGTATTCACCCACGAAAGCTTATGCTCCAATACATCTGTTAGTCTTAAAGGTGCCACAGGACTCTGCTGCTTTTTACAGATCCAGACTAACACGGCTACCCCTCTGATACTTGTCACATAAAAATGTTAGTCTTGCATGTTTTTGATGTAAAGCTACCTTCACTCAACAAATAGGCTATTTTCACAGCAATATGGGTGTGGTTAGATAGAAAAAACTGTATTCTTAGGCCAAAATTTTGGAAGAAACAGTTCTTTTTCAAGTGGGTAGCATTACAAAAAGAAAATTACTTGAACTTTGTGATTTTGCATTTTGTTACAAATATTTGATGAAAGCTCAATTCCGGCAAAAACTTATGCCTGTGCATAGCACCATTGAAATCCGTGGGTCTATTCTTACATGTAAAATTATGTGCATGCATCAGTGTTTGCAGGATTTGGCTCTAAATCTACAGTTAGCAGTTCCTTTCCAGACCTTATTTGGAGAATCTGGGCCCAGTTCTACTGTCACTGAAATTTTTGAGAATTTTGCCATTGACTTTTTCAGGAACAAAATTTGGATGATTCCTGTGTCACACCAAGGTGCCTCCATTTTGGGCCTCTCTAAAATATACAACTGATTAGAGCAGAGGTTCTCAAACTGTGGTCCGCGGACCAAGTTCCATTCAGGTGGTCCGCGAATAGTTCCCTCTAAGGTGCACGCCTGGGCAGCCGCACATAAGAGAATGAAGGGCCATTCCCCTAATTAGTGGAGCCACGCAGGCATGGCTCCACTAATTAGGTGCCTGGATCTTGGAGAAGACGCACATGTAAGGTGAAGTGGCGGCCTTGGGAGAATAGGGGGTAAGTGGGAGGGGGCAGTGGGGTGAGAAGAGGGGGTGGTGGGAATTTGGGATGTGCAGGGCTGCAGCAGCCAGAGAAAGAGGTGATTTTCCCCACCTCCAGGGCTGCGGCTGCCGGGGAGAGACGGTCCTCCTTCCCAGCCTAAGCTCTGTGGCTGCCGTGGCAGGGGAGAGAGGGCACATCCATTGCATTAGAAAGTTAAGACTACTGATATTAAAATATGAGTTGTGTGCTTTTATTTGTAGAACAAAAGAACGTTAATAATTATTAAGTTTTTTTATATTAAGGTTACCATATCTGAACTTTCAAAAAAGAGGACACTCGGGGAGAGGGGTAGCCCCGCCCTCTAGCCACTTCCCTCCCCCCCCCACCCCCCCCCCCGCCCCCCCGACCCACCCACCCCGCTCCCTGTCCCCTGACTGCCCCCCTTCTCCAACTCCCCGGCCCACTTACTGTGCCGCTCAGCTAAGAGCAGGTGTCTGGCTCCACGCCCCAAGGACCGCCCCGCCCAAGCGCTGCCAAGCGGCGTGCTGAGGCTGTGGAGGAGGGGGGAAGCGGAGGAGGGGCTCTGGCCGCTGCTGCCAGCCCCGCCACTGCGTTCCCTCACAGGCGCACAGCCCTGCCCCCCAGCGCTGCCGGGCGGCGTGCTAAGGCTGCAGGGGATGGGGGGAGCCGGGAAGGGGCTTTGGCTGCCGAGGCCCCAGTGCGAGCGGCACTCAGCTGCCTTGTCAGATGCTTTTCGGTCGATAAATAGCCGACCGGGGGGAAATCCCGGACATTTTTAGATTTTTAGAAATCCCCCCCGGACGGCTATTTAAAGAGCAAAAAGCCGGACATGTCCGGGGAAATCCAGATGTATGGTAGCTCTATTTATATAGCGCTTTTACCCAAAGCGCTTTACAATAGTTAGCTAACAGTACAAACAACATTTGGAAAAATCATTAATTGATCCACTGAGATCTTCAGCAATTTTCAAGTGGTCCACACACAAAAAAGTTTGAGAACCACTATATTAGAGCCACCAAGAAATGAGTGGTGAATTAATTTTGATATAAGCAAGTTATATAGTCAGTGTATACAAAGTACAATTCCAAAACCCAAGAAAAAATAAGCAATGAAATCTATTAAATATTTACTAAGTTATCATTCAGATGAGAAAAAAAGGTGATCCCATTCTACAATGTAAAAAAACAAAACAAAAAAACTAGGGCTGTCAAGCGATTAAAAAAATTAATCGTGATTAATCACACTGTTAAACAATAATAGAATACCATTTATTTTAAATATTTTTGGATGTTTACTATATTTTAAAATATATTAATTTCAATTACAACACAGAATACAAAGTGTACAGTGCTCAGTTTATATTTATTTTTATTAAAAATATTTGCACTGTAAAAACCAAAAAAATTGTATTTTTCAATTCACCTCATACAAGCACTGTAGTGCAATCTCTTTATCATGAAAGTTGAACTTACAAATGTAGAATTATGTACAAAAAAACTGCATTAAAAATAAAACAATGGAAAACTTTAGAGCCTACAAGTTCACTCAGTCCTACTTCTTGGTCAGACAATCACTCAGACAAACAAGGATGGTTACAATTTGCAGGAGATAATGCTGCCTGCTTCTTGTTTACAGTGTCACCTGAAAGTGAGAACAGGCGTTCGCATGGCATTGTTGTAGCTAGCGTTGCAAGATATTTACATGCCTGATATGCTAAAGATTCATATGTCCCCTCATGCTTCAACCACCATTCCAGAGGACACGCTTCCATGCTGATGATGGGTTCTGCTTGATAACGATCCAAAGCAGTGAGGACCGATGCATGTTCATTTTCATCATCTGAGTCTGATGCCACCAGCAAAATGTTGATTTTCTTTTTTGGTGGTTTGGATTCTGTAGTTACCACATCGGAGTGTTGCTCTTTTAAGACTTCTGAAAGCATGCTCCACACTCGTCCCTCTCTGCTTTTGGATGGCACTTCAGATTCTTAAACCGGGGGTCGAGTACTGCAGCTATTTTTAGAAATCTCACATAGGTACCTTCTTTGCGCTTTGTGAAATCTGCTGTGAAAGTGTTCTTAAAACGAACACGTGCTGGGTCGTCATCTGAGACTGTTATAACATGAAATATATGCAGAATGCAGGTAAAACAGAGCAGGAGACATACAATTCTCCCCCCAAGGAGTACAGTCACAAATTTAATTGACTCATTATTTTTTTAATGAGCATCATCAGCATGGAAGCATGTCCTCTGGAATTGTGGCCAAAACATGGGAGGGGCATACGGATGTTTAGCATATCTGGCATGTAAATATCTTGCAACGCCGGTTACAAAAGTGCCATGTGAACGCCTGTTCTCACTTTCAGGTGACATTGTAAATAAGAAGCAGGCAGCAGTATCTCTCCTCAATGTAAACAAACTTGTCATAGTGATTGGCAGAATAAGAAGTAGGACTGAATGGACTTGTAGGATCTAAAGTTTTACACTGTTTTGGTTTTGAATGCAGCTATGTAACAAAAAAACCCACCTGCATTTGTCAGTTACACTTTCATGATAAAGAGATTGCACTTCAGTACTTGTATGAGGTGAATTGAAAAATACTGTTTCTTTTATAATTTTTACAGTGCATATATTTGAAATAAAAATAATAATATAAAGTGAGCACTGTGCACTCTGTATTCTGTGTTGTAAATGAAATCAATATTGAAAATGTAGAAAAACATCCAAAAATATTTAATACATTCCAATTGGTATTTTATTGTTATAAGTACGATTAATCACGATTCATGTTTTTGAGTTAATCACGTGAGTTAACTACGATTAATTTGCAGCCCTAAAAAAAACCAACAGAAAACCCTTCTCCAACTACAGGATTAATTTAAAATGAAAAAAAAAGGCATTACTAGTAAATATAACAAATGCTTACTTTACCAAAAACTTTAGAAAATGTATTTACTCTGTCCAGTTTTCAGTCTCATGTGTAAAGGCTTCAGTGATGAGTCAAGGCTGGTTTCACGGAGGCTTTAAGTGTTAACCAGCCATCAACAGCTCAAAATCTTAAATCTTGTCACTTGAGACTACCAAACAGATGATTAAAGAAATCCCCTAAAATTACACATAAAAATCAAAATGCAGTATATAAAATTTTCGAAAGCACTGCACTCTAGCATTGCTAGCTTTACTTCATTTCTAGTACATGAATTGCACACAGAGCCTAATCTCATCATCCTCATTCAGCAACAACTCCTATAGGGGCCTGGGCAAAATTAATTCTGCTTTTCCTAACTTTCTGAGTACTTCGTTTTGCAATTTTAAATTTTTAAAATGTGTGGTGTGTGTGTGGCAGGGGTGCGGGAGGATGTGTTGAGGGTGCTATATAACTTTTTTTTTTTTTTTTAAGAAAATTTAAAAAAGAGAAATTCCAGCAGGATTTGGACCCAGAACTTTTAGATCCAAAGCATAGACCTTTACTACTCAGGCTAAAGAACTAACAAGTGGCAAAACTGGATAGTTATCTTCTATGTGAAAAGTTACTAGAAGAGTCTGTTAAATGTTCTTTGCCAATGGGTTACACGATTTTCTAGACAACAGTAAAGAGTTGAGGATCAAGATTCTTGGATCCTATTCTTGGCTCTGGGAGGTGTGACACTCTGTACCCCAAAGCAACACCCTGGCAATCACATATTTACCATGGTGATATGATTATGATAAGTTTTGTACAAAGTATGCTTTGCAAAGTATCATTTTAAGTCTTAATCTGTTGAACATTAATATCCTGTTAATTTGAATGTGCTAATATTGTATGTGAAGTTATGAAGTTTTGCTATGTGTATGTTACTGGGATATGTTGTAAGGTTGGAAACACGTGTAACCCACACACCTTGTGGGTGTGGTGTTCTGTCCCATCTAGTGACACCCAGACCACTTAGAGAGAGAGATAAAATGAGTCTAATCTAAAGCCTTATCTAAGATGCAGATGGCTTTTAGCTCATGCAGGAGAGGCTCATGCACTAAGATCTAGAGGTCCCAGGTTCGATCCCGCCCGACGACAACAAGGGTTTATCAACATTACAAGTGGGGGCTTGTCCAGGATTTCAACTGGGAAGTCTCTGAAGCTTGGGATATGCTTCCTCAGCTAGGGAAGTATGTAACCCACACACCTCCTGGGTATGGTGTTCCGTCCCATTTAGTGGCACCGAGACCACTTGGAGATAAAATGAGTCTGCTCTACAGCCTTAGCTAAGAGCCCGTTGGCTTTTAGCCTAGAGGCTCATGCACTAAGCTCCAGAGGTCCCAGGTTCAATCCCGTCCGCCAACGACCGGGGTCTGTCAGCATTACACACACACAACCAGCCTTTTCAGATACGACAATGAAGAAGCCAGACAGTGTTGATGGCTCATTAAGGGTAACCCCACTACTAAGGACTATCACAGGATCTGTGTACAACGAAGACTTCTCAGAGGGAGCATGCAAACGATGGACACTGTTTGACTCACGTCACAGCAAAAGATCTTTCCAGCAAACTGGAGGAACCTAAAAAAGGAGGGAGTGACATTATCGCTTGGCCTCATGCCCCCCCACAACTCAACACCCGGAAGCATATCCGGAGAACAAAGATTGAACTGGGGAGGTGGTCCCAGGCTGAATGGAATTTTCTATTTTACTTTTACTTTTACATGTATTTTACTTTTATTTCTTAGTAATCAACTTTGATCAGTACGCTTACTACTTATAAGCACTTAAAATCTATCTTTCTGTAGCTAATAAATGTGTTATATATTTTACCTAAAACAGTGTGTTGCTTGAAGTTCAAGGGAAATTATCTCAGGAATGAAGGTTGGTGCATGTCCTCTCCATATTGAGGGATGGGTGGATTGTGTAATGTACTTACATTGATCAGACTTCTGATCAGGGCAAGACGGTAGAGCTCTGGGGTCCTAGGCTGGGGAGCTGGTGTAATTGTCTGGAGCGGGTCTGGCTCCTAGGTTTGGGGGGGGGTCACGGGGCTCTTTGTGCTGCCCCCTCCCTGAGCACCGGCTCTGCACTTCCATTGGCCAATGGGAGCTGGGGGAGGGGGGCGGTGCGTACAGGCGAGAGCCGTGCAGAGCTGCTTGCGTGCCTCTGCCTAGGAGGCAGACCTGCTGCTGGCCGCTTCCAGGGCGCAGCACGGTCCACAGTGCCTGGACAGGCAGGAATCCTGCCTTAGCACCCCCACTGTGCCGCTGACTGGGAGCCGCCCGAGGTAAATCCGCGGCCCAACCCTGTGCCCCAATTTCCTGCCCCAGCCCTGAGCACCCCCCAAACCTGAAGCCCCTTCATGCACCCCAAACCCCTCATCTCTGGCCCCACCCCAGAGCCTGCACCCCCAGCCCAGAACCCTGACCCCCTCCCACATCCCAACCCTCTGCCCCAGCGCAGAGCTCCCTCCCACACCCTGAACCCCTCATTCCCAGACCCACCTTGCAGCCCTCACCCCTGCACCCCAACCCTCTGCCCCAGCCCTGAGCCCTTCCCATACCCCAAATCCCCAGCTCTGTTGGGGCACGGGCATCAACAATTTTCTTCAACTGGGTCACAAGAAAAAAAGTTTGAAAACCACTGGTCTAGTGGGTAAAGCCGTGATTACAAACAGCATAGCCGAGCACATAGATTTAGAAAATTCATTCAGAAAAGCAATGTGGCTAATGGATAAGGTTTAGGAAAATTTCATCCCGAATACTTAAAGTTTGGCAACAATAGTTGTCCGAGGAAATAGCGCTAAGGATCTTTACTAGGAAAACACAGGTTTCTACTGCCTGAGTTAAGGGAAAACTTCTTTAGCGGTAAGATTGTAGCAGGACCAGTCCCACCACTGATTCATAGCCCCTGATTCTCCACTGCATCCTAGCTCCAGTCAGACAGTGGAAAGGGATGCTGCAGGGCACTGGTTGTGGCTACCTCATTCAGACCATCCAGCTCCAGTGCAATTTAAGGCTACACAAGGGCAGCCCTAATTTATGCCCTTGGTGTGCCATTCTGACATGACCTTCACATGCTCTGTCCCACCTATACCCTGCTCCCAACGAGTGTAGGTGGGTGGATGAGGGGGGGGTTGTGTAGAAGGCAGCAGAACCACCCTGCCCAATTTATGCCAACAGCGAGTAGTTGGCGCACCAGGGTTATTCTCTGCTGGCCGTATCCGTCTGCTTTGAGGCAACAGTGCACAGTGGCTTTTGCAGACCAGAGATCCCAGCCTATTGTCCTAACCTTAGTGCTATTAAACTCAAAGGTAATGTGGGAGGATGTCATTAGCCTGCCACCTTCCATACCAAATAGCAGTCTGACACCAGCACTAGCAGTAGTTTATAATACACTGCACCTCTAAAAAGGAGATGTAGGAGTCACCCCTCAGTGGCCCCTGAGGCATTCTGCATATCTTGTTTCTCCACAGACAAAATCCCTCCCTGGAGTGCCAATAGTATGTTGATCCCCTTCCCCTGCATCTCTCCTTACGTGACTGTTGGTTAAAACCCCACAATATAGCTCTGCACTTCTATTTTGTAAAAGAGTAAAAATTTCACTTTTACAAAGCAATAAAACCTAAATAGACATAGGGCTTTTCTTAGCTCTTCCCCTCTCTTCTATTTTGTAAGATGTTAAAACAAAGACATTTAGAGTTGTTTTTAAAATAACCCAAGTATTTTAGCAAGCGTTGTCAAAAGGAGAATGTTCTATAAACCTGTCAAGTGGATGTGTATATATTATTCTCAGAAACCTTTACTGATAGCTTCGCTCTTTAAATCTCATTCTGTGGCAAGTTAGCGATAGAAAGGTAAGGGAAGTATCATTTGATTCTATCATTAAAGAAAATATAATATCTTGGAGTCTTGCAGAATTTTTAAATGTTTTCAGCAAGGTGAGGGCTTTGTTTTCTAATTTTCTAGTGCAGATGATCACAGTCAAGGAAGTGATATGTACTAAGTATAAAACGTTCTTCAGGCTGTGGAAAAAGAAAAATCAATGCAAAAATATTTGTTCTTCAGCTGAAGCAGGGACTCCAATTTTATTTTCTCTTTCTATCCTATAATTTAAAAAATGACCCCTTTTGGACCTGCAGTTAATCTGCTGACACAGCACCAGGTTTACTTTTGAGTATGTGGAATGCTGGTAATGGGAGACAGTCCTACCCTTGTGATTTTTTAGTCATACTGTTAAAACACATCTCTTTGACATAGCATTCCCCCAAAGAGCCAGAATAGAGGAAAACATAGGGCCATGCTTAAAAATAACAGCCCATTATAGAACTGAGAGCAGGACTCAACACCATGCTAATAAAAAGAAGACCGAATTGCCCATGGAGTGGTGTAGTGTGGCGTAGTGAACTTAACTAACTGCCCTCCAGACAGCTCGGGCGGGCCACAATTTTGGACAGTAGCTATAAAGAGACTGTAAAGCCAGTTTAACTGACCTCTGTGCAATACCCCTGGTGTGAGTGTGTGTGCGGTTCCCACCAGCAGTACAGAGCTGAAATAGTGGCTTTATCCCACTCCCTGTTCAGTCTTTTGTGGAGCGACATGGGCTAGGTCTACAGTGAATAGCGTAGCTGAAGTCGGCGTATCTTAGGTCGATTTACCTGGCTGTGAGGATGGCGGCAAGTCGACCGCTGCCGCTCCCCCATCGACTCCGTTTTCGCCTCTCGCCTTGGTGGAGTTCCAGAGTTGACGGCAGAGCGATCAGGGATCGATTTATCGCGTCTAATGTAGACACGATAAAATCGATCCCCGATAGATCGATCACATCCGGCGGGTAGTGTAGATGTACCCATGCTAGAGACAAGTTCAAGGCAAGAAGCAGAGTATCAAGAGAAGGAGGCGTGTGGTCAGTGCTTCATGCTCCAGATAGTCTTGGCTGGCAGAGCAGGCTCCAGGAGGCAATTTAAAGTCATTTTAACTTAGAGCAATCCCTGTGGTGCACTAACTTACATGGGAGACCAGGCCCCCAATTCACGGGTTGCAAAATGATGGTTTAAATTACACCTTTCCCCGTCCCCCAAGCAGAACCTTCTGAGAAGCACAGCTCCAAATTGAGACCACTGCCTTTTGAAGCCTTGTGTGGCACTCATATGCCACAGCAACAGACATTCAGTAAATGCATATAATAGATTGGATTAGGTGTTCTAGTACTTTAGGGAATATCTTCTTTATGCTGTACATTTTGAAAGTGAATAGCCTATGAAATGAACACAATATTACTTCCTCTTCCATCAGCCTTATCCATTTCTCCCCTCCTCCATGAATACATCTAAACAACATACAGTATAATATGGCTGCAAAATGTTTTTGCATTTCCTTAGTTCCTGTTTAGTTAGTTACATCCATTATCAAGGTAAGTGGATAGAACAGATGTGACAGAACTAAGTATAGCTCTCAGTGCTGTAACATGTGCAAGCAGATTATAGACTAGCAGCAAACGTTGTTCCTCCCATAGAAATGACAAATGTTAGGTAAACATGTATTTACCTTCAGCAAGAACAAACACATTTTGTTCATTTTAAAGTGGTTTATAATATACTCTTAGTTGTCAGGGGCCAAATTTACCCTTGGTGTGAATTCTTTGAAGTCAATATTGAATTTGGTCCATCTAGTATCAGATAATATGTGAAAGGATGAGCAGAACTGGATTATAAAGAAGGAATATAGATGGCGGCTGTGAGATTTGGTGATCCGAAATGTTAACCCATTTCTTTTGCACTTTTTGAGACTTGGACTCAAATTTGTCTGTCAGTAGGTCACAACTGAAATAAATTTGGTCCACTTGAATGTCCGTTTCCTATGCTTAGGAAGGAAAAATCAAATGCACAACTACAAAATGGGGAATAACTAACTAGGCAGTAGTACTGCAGAAAAGGATCTGTTAAAGGCTGTAGATGATGGAGATCAGTTGTTCTCCATGTTCACTGAAGGTAGGGCAAGTAGTAATAGGTTTAATCTGCAGCAAGGGAGATATTAGGAAAAACTTTCTAACTTTAAGGGTAGTTAAGTACTGGAAGAGGTTACCCATGGACCTTGTAGAATCCCCATCATTGGAGGTTTTTAAGAACGGATTAGATGAACACCTGTCAGGGATGGGCTAGGTATATTTGGTCCTGCCTCAGACCAGGGGGCTGGACTTAATGACTTCTCAAGCTCCCTTTCAGCCCTACATTTCTATGATTTAATGGTTGTCAATATAAAAAACACTTTAATTCTGAATAAGAGTCCACGTAGGGGTTTAATGTGCCTTAATTAATTATTTTTCAAGTCACACCTTTAGTTAATTCAGATTAACTAACTAAAACAGAATTAAGTGACTTTGTCAGTTTGTTCAGAAGAGATATGAGACAGGACAAAATGGTTACTAATCAGATGAGAATTATCTGTGGAACTGTGTGATGCTTGCAAAGCACCTGCCTGTACTATTTTTGCCTATAGCCAGTGCTATCATCTCCACTCCTTTATAAGTACTAAAATGTCCCACAAAAAATGGAAAAACTAAGGGAGATAAAAATAAAAAATTATTTGAGGTAGAAATGTAGATGTCACTCACTGCTGCATTCTTTCAAAGAGTATAATACTGTATAGCACAAAGACAGATACAATGCAAGCAAAAAAGTTAACTTGTTCTTGCTATTTCATTTTAATCTACCACACACATGCCACATCACTTTCACTAAAGAGATCTCTATCCGACAAGTTAAAGAACTGTTCTCCGTGAATTAGAATATTTCTTAGTAGAAACTCACAATGCTAGGTTATCTTTCTTTGGTTGCCTCACCATAAGTAATTGAGCATCAACACATTTCAGAGCCTGACTGCTAATTACTATAGCTGAAATTTTCAATTGTTTGCCTTGACGAAAATCTAAGTCCTAAGACCCTGATCCTACAAAGGCCTGGTCTACACTTAAAATTTAGGCTCATACAGTAACTCCTCACTTAACATCGTCCCGGTTAACGTTGTTTTGTTGTTACGTTGCTGATCAATTAGAGAACATGCTCATTTAAAGTTGCTCCCTTATAAAACATTGTTTCGCAGCCGCCTGTTTTGTCTACTGCTTGAAGGAAGAGCAGACTGTTAGAGCTAGCTGGTGGGGGTTTGGAACCAGGGTGGGCCGGCAGCCCCACTATCAGCTCCCCTAAGTTCCCTGTGCAGCAGCCGCCCAGCAGGCTATCAATTGCCAGCAGTTTAGGTGTCCCTCCCCCCACTGCCCTGTGCTGCTCCTGCCCTCTGCCTTGGAGGTGCTCCCGAGAGCCTCCTGCTTGCTGTGCAGCAGGTGGGGGGGAGGGGGAAGAGGGGTGCTGATGTCAGTGTGTCCCCCTCCCCCCACACCTGCACCCCATCTCCACAGAGCGGGATGGGGGACACGAGACAGGGCTCAGGACCGAGGGAGCTTGCTGGTAGCAGCTACGGTCTCGACTTGCTGATCTACTTAAAAAGGCAATGTACTTAGAGTGCGGTCAATGTACTTAAAGGGGCAATGCATCTCTCTCTCTCACACACACACACAAAGCATCTGTCTGTCTCTCTCTCTCACACACACCTGGTGTGTGTCTGTCTCTCTGTCATACACACACGGTGTGTGTCTCTGTCTCTCTTTCTCTCTCTCTCATACACACACGGTGTGTGCCTCTGTCTGTCTCGCTCTCTCTCACACACACACACAGACAGTGTGTGTGTGTGTCTGTCTGTCTGTGTCTCTCTCTCACACTATCACACACTCACACCCACACAATATGTGTCTTTGTCTCACGTACACATGCACCCCCCAGCACTTTGGAAAGTGGAGGGATTGGTGCGCCCCGGTGTGATAGCGTGGGTTCATCATCACGTTCAGTTTCTGCAGGGAATGTTTGCAGCCACTGCCATGCGTCTATTGTGTCTCCTCCCTCCATTCGTGCTGCCTTGTAGAGTGTGAGGCTACATCTGTGATTCTATGATTAACAACAATGTGTTAACCCTTGAGGGCTCAGCCGAGTGCTAGTTCATCATTTAGCAGCAAGGTATTCCCTGAGAAATAACCCACCCTCTTCCACCCTCTGACTCCACCACCTCAACCAAGCTTCACAATCATCTGTGACAGACCCAGACCAGTGGGGTACAGGAGTCTGGTAGAGGGCAAATATACTGGTCACTGGATGAGTAGTTTTCTGTTCCCTGAGTGACCAGAGCAGGGGCTGCACTAGAGTAATCAGGAACCTGCTAAAACCAGTTAAGGTAGGCAGGACACCTAATTAGGACACCTGGAGCCAATTAAGAAGAAACGGCTAGAATCAATTAAGGCAGGCTAATCAGGGCACCTGGGTTTTTAAAAGGAGCTCACTTCAGTTTGTGGTGTGAGTGTGAAGAGCTGGGAGCAAGAGGTGCAAGGAGCTGAGAGTGAGTGCTGCTGGAGGACTGAGGAGCACAAGCGTTATCAGACACCAGGAGGAAGGTCCTGTGGTGAGAATAAGGAAGGTGTTTGGAGGAGGCCATGGGGAAGTAGCCCAGGGAGTTATAGCTGTCATGCAGCTGTTACAGGAGGCACTATAGACAGCTGCAGTTCACAGGGCCCTGGGCTGGAACCCGGAGTAGAGGGCGGGCCCGGTTTCCTCCCAAACCTCCCATTGACCTGGACTGTGGGTTCTTCCAGAGGGAAAGGTCTCTGGGCTGTTCCCCAACTCACATGGTGAATCTCTGAGGCAAGAAAATCCGCCAATAAGCGCAGGACCCACCAAGATAGAGGAGGAACTTTGTCACACATCATTGCTGTGTACAGTATTAAATTGTTTGTTTTAAAATGTATAACGTGTAGATATATATATCATGTCTTTTGTCTGATGAAAAAAATTTCCCTGGAATTTAAACCTCTCCTCGCCCCCTCCCCCTGCCATTTACATTAATTCTTATGGGAAAACTGGATTCACTTAACATCATTTTGCTTAAAATAGCATTTTTCAGGAACATAACTACAACATTAAGCGAGGACTTACTGTATAGCTATGATACTCAGGGATATGAAAAATCCACACCCCTGAGTGCCATAGCTTTGCCAGCCTAACCCCAGTGGATATGCAACTAGGTCAACAGAAGAATGCGTCTATCAATCTAGCTACTGTTGCTTGGAGGTGGTGTTCCTACTGCGACAGAAAAGCCCCTTCCATTGCTATAGGCTGCATTTACACTATGTGGTTATGCCGGCATAGCTACGGTACCATAGTCCCTGCAACTATAGTCCCTGCAGTATAGACATAGCCATAGCCACGAAGACTTACACATGCGCTTAATTCTGTGCACTATGAGTAGCTCCATTGACTTCGGTGGAATTACTCACAGTGCATAAAGTTAAACACAGTGTCAGAGCTTTAGGCCTTTGAATTTTTCAAAAGTGACTAATGATTTTGTGTGCCTTAATTTTCAGAGAGTGTTGAACACTTTCCCTCTGAAAAACAGGTGCTTTTGAGATGGCTCCAAATGGGCACCTGGAATGAGTAGCCATTTTGAAAAACTGGGCCTAAATGAAGTAATTTTAATTGCATTGGAAGGCTGGACAAAGTCTTTTACACTTCTATATAGAACATGCAGGCAGCAACAAAATTGTATCAAACAGGCAAGTGAATAAATTACTATGACAATGCTGCATTGCTGTATTTGGTAGAACAACAGTATTATAAAAGTTCCTTGGCAAAAAAAAATTGTAAGAAGATTCTTGTACTTGCACAGAGATATAGAGATGGTCTCCCTGTTACTGGAATAGGGCTGTGGGAGGGTCTCCTAGTAGTTCTAACATATGGGCATAAACGGATTTGAGGCAGAGGGATCCTTCAAGGGCAAAACAAACAAACAAAAAAACCCACAGGAACAGCAAAGCTCAGAAGAGAGCTTAGGGTGAGGTTTATGTTTTGTTGTTGAAGTTTGCAATAAAACAAGCCCTAATAAAGATGGATATGTTCCAGCATTGTATGTGCTGCGTTAAGAGCAGGGTGAGAGAATTGCCAGCTTACAGGGATGATATAAGCTGTCCAATATTTTAACAAATCCATTGCCAAGTAGGATCATTATAATTCTCAGTATGATAAACATGATCACTTGATATTTCCTGGCAACATCTGAGGTAGAACTTACATTCTTCTGCTTCAAAAACCACAGACCTCTATTATTTGGGCTAAAGGACAACCTCAATTAGCTGTTAGCAGCATAGGACTAGGGTGACCAGACATCCCGATTTTATTGGGACTGTCCCGATATTTGCTTATTTGTCCCGCATCCCGACCTACCTTCGGTCGGGACGCAAATTGTCCTGATAGTTTGCCTCCGCTCACAGGCGGAGCGGAGCCCTGAGGGGGCTCACACCCCCCTGCCCCAACTCTGCCCCCTCCTTCCCCCATTGGATCCCTCCCCAAATCCCCTCCCTGGCCCCGCTTCCAGCCCTACCCCCTCACTGCCCCATTGGATCCCTCCCCAAATCCCCGCCTCTTCCCCAAGCACGCCGCATTCTCCTCCTCCCCCCTCCCTTCCAGGCTTGCGCTGATCAGCTGTATGGCGACGCAAGCGCTGGAGGGAGGGGGGAGGTGGAGATGGAGCGGAGGCAAGCTGGTGTGGGGGAGGGGTGGGGCATGGAGCCCTGGCAGCGTTTTTTTTTTTCCTCCGCTGCTGGCTTCCCCCCCCCCCCCGCATCCTGATATTTCACCTGTGATTTGGTCACCCTACATAGGACATATGACACACAATTCTCATTCTGTTCAGTAGATAATAGTGCTACGTAAATAGGGCCCTACCAAATTCACGCAAAGTTATTTTAGGGGGATTGCAGTATTGCCACTCTTGCTTCTGTGCTGCCTTCAGATCTGGGCGGCTGGAGAGCAGCGGTTGTTAGCCAGGTAGCCTGCTCTGAGGGCAGTGCTGCCAGCAGCAGCGCAGAAGTAAGGGTGGCAATACCATACCTTGCCATCCTTACTTCTGCACTGCATCAGAGCTGGGCAGCCGGAGAGTGGTATCTGCTGACTGAAGGCCCAGCTCTGAAGGGAGCAGTGCAGAAGTAAGGGTCACAGTACCATACCAGGCCATCCTTACTTCTGCGCTGCTCCTGGCAGCGACTCTGCCTTCAGAGCTGAGCTCCTGGTCAGCAGCCCCCGCTCTTCTAGCTGCCCAGCTGTGAAGGTAGTGCCGCCACCAGCAGCAGCACAGAATTAAGGGTAGCAGTATTGCAACCCTCCCTACAATAAACTTGTGACACCCCCCCCACACACTCTTTTATGGGTCAGGACCCGTAAAATTACACCACCATGAAATTTCAGATTTAAATAGCTGAAATAATGAAATTTACAATTTTACCATGAAATTGACCAAAATAGACGTGAATTTGGTAGGGCCCTATACATAAACATCCTAGCCATTTCATCACATTATGATAGTGTGGGAGAAAAATGAGTTCTCACTCTGAAGTTGGCTGCAACATGCCAGAGGCGGCTTTATTTTCTTTAACACTTGCAGTCTAAGAATTCCCCCTCACCGCCAAAAGAGCACCCCTTCAGATAATGACTGAAGGTTTTCATTTCTGAATATAAACAGGTACAAAGAAGGATGAGGGGACAAACTTCAATTTTCTTAACCTTTGTTACTGTAAACGTAGTTAAACTAAAATGATACATTTTCAAAATGTAAGGCGATACAGCTGCTTTTTCTTAGACTGCCCCCCACCCATTTTCCAATCACAAACACCGGGGGAGGCGCCCTGTTTGCTAGCGGCTCATAAACTAGGGAATCTCGGGGGGGGGGGGGGGGGCACCCTGTCCACTAGGTCAGCGGCTCATAAGCTAGAAAGGATTTCCCTCACACTCCGGGAAATGCCCTGTCCACTCAGCAGCTCATGAGCTAAAAAAAATTCTCACTCGCTCACTTCCCGGGAAAGGGTCCACTGGGGTCAGTGGCTCATAAATAAGGAAAAATTCCTATCCGCTGGGTCACCCCCCCCTTATTTTCAGAACTCCCACATGGGGTAGCCCTGGTGTGGCTGGAGTCAGCTTAGTCTAAGACTTGGTCAGCAGCTCATAACCAGCCTTTATTCATTCAAACACACATATTCATATACACACACACACACACACACTCATTCCCCATATCTAGATGCATCATTTTTTTTTTTTTTTTTTTTTTTAAACCTGAGCGTGTCACCACAACCCCTCTGTCCGGACTGAACACACCTATGTTCCAATCTGAGGGCATCACTACAACCCCTCAACTCATATAGGTCTGACCTAAGCCACACATTTTCCAGCCCCTGCGTATGCATACAACTAACCTTACATGGGGCAACCAATTCCCCAACACCGTTCTGCATCTGATCCTGTTGCATTAGCAAAAGTTCGCATGGCGTGAGCGCAAAGGGACAGACGACCCCACGGTCAGTCCTCCTGCGACACCCCAATAGAGATTTCAAAAGTCTATTATGGTGCCAGGGGGTTCGCAGGGGAACAGTCTGTAGTAGCTTGTTGCTGTCTCAGCCGGGCGTTTGCCATCTGAGTCACGGCACCAAATTGGGGGAGAAAAACGAGTTCTCACTCTGAGGTTGGTTGCAACATGCCAGAGGCAGCTTTATTTTCTTTAACACTTGCAAGGGGAGAGTACTCACGGACAGGGGTTCCCCTCCCGAGGCAGGTCTCCATTAGATAAACAATTAAGGCAAGCGTTTATACCTTTTGTGACATACAGTATGATCAACAACTGCTTTTTGTTTATACATAGTCCTTTCTGATATCTTACTTTCTCAGCAATTTCTGCTACAGTTTGCATTCTATTCTTATCTAACACAAGGTCAAAAACCAGCATCTCTTACATTCTTTTCCACTCACCCAGGCCCTGCTTGGAAGTCTCGCATTATTAGCTGTTAGGGTTAGCCTGACTCTTGCTCTTCCTGGAAGACTAAGATGTCTGCTCTTTTCCCAACTTCCACACTTTGAATCAAATATATTTTGTTAAGTTAGGCACTAGGAAGTGCTTTATCTTTAGTTGTCTTATACCATTCTGACCTTTATGCCTCATTACTTGTACTCACTTAAAATCTCTCTCTTTGTAGTTAAAAAGATTGTTTTATTCTTTAATTGAAACTAATCCAGTGTATTTAAGTTAAATTGTCTGGATAAATCTGTTTAAGGTGGTAAGTTGTTGTGTATTGTTCCCTTAAAGGGACAATGGACCTATATCTCTGGACTGTCCAGAAGAGGGCTGGACAGTATAGAACATACATTTTGGGGGGAAATCTGGGATTGGGAGTGTGTTGGGGGTCACCCTGCAGTACAACCAATGCTAGTGAGAGCCAGAGTGTGACCAGAATGAGGCTGGCAGGCTGAGTTATAAACAGACACTCAGGGACATGCTGCATGCTGATGGCTGTTTGTGAGCAATCCAGGTTGAGAACTACAGCAGCAAGGTATTGCAAGGCACCCCAGGTTACAGGGCAGATAATGACACAGCCCCTCAGTGGTCTAGATAACATCCAGAAATGTCACACTCTCCTAGTAAGCTTTAAAACAATAAATTAAGTTTTAGCATATTAAATTAAACCCACAACATCACAAAAAGAAACAAACCAAAAGCTCATCTTTACATAAATCAAAACTGATCAATGCTTCTGGTTACAAGGAGAAAATGAGGAGTGTCATTAATCTCAGAGTCAGATAAATTACAAAATGCTTCAGGGAAAGCAGTTTCTTCATTTGTTTCACCGTACTTACATAACTTTTTGGTCTAGATTGAGTTTAGAAAGTCACCTAGAAACTTAAAAGGAAACACAGCTAGCAATTTTTCCAATAGTTTTCTTTTATACCGAGGGACATTGCTGTTGCTCTCAGGTTCTGAAAGTAGGCTATGACCAACAGAGATAAAGATCTTGTTTAGTAAATTCAGGGGTAACCAAAATGATCCACAGATAATGACTGAAGGTTTTCATTTCTGAATATAAACAGGTACAAAGAGAGATGAGGGGACATAAACTTCAATTTTCTTAACCTTTGTTACTGTAAACTGAGTTAAACTAAAATGATACATTTTCAAAATGTAAGATAACAGTTGCTTTTTCTCAGTTTGCCTTAGTAATTTTTACTTCCCTAACTCAAAGGAGTGTTGTGAGCATTTATTAATTAATGTTTGCACACTGCTTTTACTAGAGTAGAAGTTTTACTAAGTTTTAGCATATTAAATTAAACCCACAACATCACAAAAAGAAACAAACCAAAAGCTCATCTTTACATAAATCAAAACTGATCAATGCTTCTGGTTACAAGGAGAAAATTCAGGCAGAGAAACATTTACATTAAAGTTCCATTGTTTCATAATACTGTAATTTAGTGTGAAGCTCTGCAGTTTTGACAAAGAGGTCAACCCTAACTGGAGTAAACAGGATGGAGTTGTACATATTTTTTAAGGGGGCAGAGCTTTGCTCTCTTATCAACAAAATTTGTGTCAGGGGAAGAGGAAGTGGAGAAGGAGATGGTTACAGAAGAATGGGAGAGTAGCAGGGAAGGAGCATGGCTGAGATCCAGCAAGATCTGTATGCCAGAAATGAAAAGTAAAAAACACTGTATGCATGCACACTGCATATTAAATGGTAAAAGTACCTAGATCAGACGGTTTAACATTGTATAACACCAACAACATCCTGGATACTTTCTGCTCATCCGAGGAATTAAATTCTCCTGTCACATGAACGAGGTCAGTAGCCACTAACTACAGTGACTACTGTTATGTTTTGCCTGTTTCTTCCTAAATCAAATAAAACATCATAAGACATACAATACAGACAAATAGTTCCCTGTCACACATAGGTTATTGCACCTTCTTCTGCAGCTAGGGTATTGGCAGATCATCACCCAAGGAATAGTGGATCTTGGAGTCAGGGCTGGCTCTGGCTTTTTTGCCGCCCCAGGCAAAAAAGCCGCCGGCCGCCCCCCCCCCCCGGGGGGGGCAGCCGGAGTCCCGGGGGAAGGGCAGCGAGCCCCGGCGGGGGCTCCGCTCTCCCCCCGGCGGCCAGAGCGCAGGGGGCAGGGCGGCGAGCCCGGCCGTGGCCCCGCTCTCCCCGGGGGCCTGAGTGCCGCGCCGCCCCCCTCCAGGTGCCGCCCCAAGCACAAGCTTGGTGGGCTGGTGCCTGGAGCTGGCCCTGCTTGGAGTTAACGTCCCACAGAGATGCATGGGACATTTCACACATCTCAGAGCTAGTACTGTTCCATTCTGTCTGCAGATTCAGGTGACTCATGCTTTTAAGCTTTTCTTTGTAACCACAAGGACTAGAGAAAAAGACAATTTAAATGAATGCTGAGATTCTGCCTTCATCACATGACTTGGGAACTGGGGCCCTATGCATGGGCTGATATCCTTAGGCAACCTACATGGTTTCTATGACTTAATCCAGCACTGCCTGCACCCTGTGTGTAATGATGTCACCACCTTTGCACATGCAGGCAGTGTGCCATTTAGAGGCATTATCTCCTCCTCCTTCTGTTCCCACCACTCAGCAGCTGCTTCTGACTGGCCCCTTAAAACTGCCTTTCCATCTGTGGGATATTACCAGCACTGGCAGTATGATAGAACAGGGAGCCTCAAATGGGTCCAAAGCCAACTGAACTACAAAATGCAGTCTAATGGAGAGATCTGGTCAATAACACCAAATATCCTGAAGAAGTAGAGAGCCAATGTCATCTTTGGTTTTATTTAGGTATCCTGTGTTCCTCTTGAGGTTGTTTTTATGTATGACCTTGCTGGGTAAGGTACAATTGTTATCTTGAAAGTTGCCAGTCACTTTGTTTCAAATCTGACACCTTCTGCCACTACCACTGGGGGTCTGGCATTTTTGTTGAAGTATTTCCTCTATTCTATTTTCCTGACTCTTTTGTAACTATTTCAGGGTTAAAGGTTTTTGGTTCAAGAAGCTTAACAGAAGTTAGCATGATGATTTCTGTCCTCCTGCCCATGAGTTAGTGATCCTAATAAAGCATTGTGAAGTGTGTTGCAATATGTGAACAATGCTAAGCATGAAATTTATCAGAGATTTTATATATAGCTACTTGTACTGACTTTACTGACTTTTCTGCTAACCCACTTGACTATGCAGAAGTCAGTACTTTGACATGGTATGTTTGAACTGAAATATCAAAGAGAATTGTTGACATGAGCCCCTCAAGAATTGTGGGTTATTACTCGTTTGGCGTCCCATGGTGACCAAATTTTGATTTCTAATGTGTTATTACATTTCTCGAGCTGAGCTAGTGTGAGTCTGTCTACCGATGCTGGCAATCACACCTTCCAGTTGCAGTGTAGACATGCCCTCCGAGACCTGGCAAACTTGTACCAGTGTCAGTCAGTGTCAGCTTTCAGCTGCCTCTCTGTCACAGGTTTGCAAAAGATGTGTTGCAAAAGATTGAGTAGACTTGGCTAACAAAACTTCTTTGTTTTTTTGTTTTGTTCTGTTTTTTTAAAAGACAGAATACAAAAAGGAGAGAGCTAGGAAAGAGAATAAATAAAGTGGGGAAGGAAAATGACACACAAGGGAGGGTAACAGCAGAAACCCAAGTCTCACATTCCACGCGTTTGTCAGGATAGAGGTCAGGTGGAGGTGGTGAAGTCATTGGCTCCTCTCTCTGGCCCTATGTGATCAAGATTCCTTCCAGGATCAGACTAATGAAGACCCAACAGTGTCATGGTAGATCCTAGGTTCCCAAGAGACAATGAAGGTGGCAACCATGATGGTAAAGCTCACTCCTTCCAGTCCATGTGTTCCCCTGCTCTCTACTAGTGACCCTCAGATAAAAAATGTGTAGGAAAGGAAGGCAGCCTCATCCCACAAACATTAACCAGTTACAGCACATTTTAATGATATTAACTATAAAAATCTCCTCCCATTTCTAGAATCTTTTAGCCTGATCTGGCATTTGTTTCTGTTCCATTGAGAGGTTTTTCCTTTATAGTAATCTCACTCGGCAACTAATTTCTTGTAAAGAAAATTTGCCAATCCTAAAGGACATTCTTGCAAGGATCACAGTAGTCTTGACAGTCTTTTACAGTCCATATCCTTCAGGTGGCTTCATTTGTTCCATTTTTGCAAAGTTTTAATTTGACACAGTGACAGAAAAGCACTGGTGAAAGACACAACAGACTAAGAGCAAGTCAAAGTGTAAAATTCTCCTTTCTGATCTGTCAGTGAATTTGACTGAGTAAAGCAAAGATCCTCACTGTGGACAGTACTGATCTGCAGTGTACATAAATATCTACAGTGGTGTTCAGAGAGGAACATAAGTAAGAAAATAAATGGCAAGCATATGTTGACAAGAATACTCTGCAAATAATTTAGATAAATTCAAGAAACAAAGGATAAATCCTGAGTAACTGGACTTTGCTTCGGGAAAGGCCACAAGGGTTGTGAAGGATTGAATCCTACATTAGCAAGCTGTAGTCCCCACATCTGCTGCTCTCCCCTTCACAAGGGAATGGGGAAGGGCTTTTGTGGGGCTACTCAACTCCCACCCAGAAGACCCCTCTGGAAGAAGACAAAGAGAGTTTTCATTGAGAGCAGCTCTGCAAATGCATGGAGTGCAGATGCCCTACATGAATTCTTTGAATCCTGCTCTTTCTCTCTCACTCACTCCCCCTCTCTCCCTCCCCCCCCCCACAGTGGAACCATGTCAGTTCTATTGTGTTCAAGGTCTTCAGCAGTTCAGTTCCCCCCTTTACAGTCATACAGAAACAAACTTTAAACAANCCCTCCCCCCCCCCCCCCCCCCCCCCACAGTGGAACCATGTCAGTTCTATTGTGTTCAAGGTCTTCAGCAGTTCAGTTCCCCCCTTTACAGTCATACAGAAACAAACTTTAAACAATGCAAAGAGTATGCTTTGTTATTATACCCAGGGTTATCATAATTGTTTAGCATTTCATATCTGTAATAGAGATCTGAAAATCTTATTGTCTTCTGGGAAACAGTAACTGGGTTGCAGGTCTACTGTTTGATCATCAAGGATGTTGCCAAAAGCCGACTCACATTTTTCTAAAAAGGGCATTAACTTTGGTATGTGAACAACTAGGTGGTGCTATTCTGCTTTGAAATTTGTGAGGGCTGCAAGACAGGTGAATCATAGAAGAGAAATGTAGTCTGTAAAAATAAATGTGTAATCAGCATCACCCAGTGTATAATGTATACTAGATAGTCACCCAAGTACCCCACCAAGAAAAGAGTGTGCATGCAAGTTTTCCTGCAGTAATGTATGGCAGTCACAGTAGGACAGTGATGCAAATGACTGTCAATACATAGTAATCAAGCAGAGAAAAGAAAAAGAGAGAGAGGTCCCAATTTTCCTCTCACTTCTTCCAATTGGTCTAGTAATCTTAGAAATTACTTGCTGATACTGAATTTTAAGACGGAGATATGATCTTTCAAGTTGATGGTTAAATTTGCTTCTTCACTTAAATCCACATGCATTTAGCAGTGAGTAACATTCAAATTTTGCAGAATTAAGGTTTTTTTGGTAGTTGTTTTTGTACCAAGACTAATCCATTGTTTTTAAAACAATATCTGTGAGACTGTCCCATTATTGTTAATTGTCAAATGGAAAAACATTACTTAGTTTTGATAGGAAAATATCATTTGATTTGAAATAAAAGTTTTTATTTCATTCAAATTTATTGAAATAAAAAATATTTGTGGTACTCATTTTTAGTTCTTTCTTCCCCATCTCCTCTTTCTCCACCTATTTTCCCCTAGAAAAGAGGGGAAAATGGGAAAGAAAGGGTGTGGAGAAGAAAAAAATATAATGAAATACAGATTTTTTTTTAGTTGATTTGAAATTAAATTTTTAGATGAAAAAGCAGATAGTGTTTGAGAAATACACAAAACAGAAATGAATCTGTTGACTATTATCTTCCATGTTTCTATATAATTATAATAACGTACAAATTAGCCCAGGTTTCTATTCTGCAGAAATAATGTGTAGTCCTTCTGCAGGGAAAAACAGGATGCCATATCAAATACTAGTACAAGCTAGTGGCCATTTAAGGCTGTCCTGGAGAGATGTCAATGTCACATGCTTCAGAGGAAGGTGTAAAATGACCATAATCCCCTGATGCATTATTGCAAAGGAGGAATATTTTTCCTGATATTTGCTGATGTCCATGTTATGCCCACAAACATGGGGACTGATAGCCTCTATAATTTTTGCCTTGTGTAACTGCACTAAAGGAGTCTGGCAGACGAGTCAGGGAAGAATGGGCAAGAAGTATCATACAGAGGATGGCTTGCAAGCCACCCCGTTTTACTCTCCTCATGGCTGCAGTCCTGAGGGTAGAATTGAAAGCTAACCAGTTCTAACTCACAGAATGCTTTTCAGCACACTTTTCACCTCCCAAAGGTGTGTGCTGTTATTCTTTTTGAGTTCTCCTTGTATGGAAGCTCCTGCCCCTAGTCGTATTTTTATTCTCTGTATTTTTGCTGCTTTTGCTATCACAACACTCTCCCAGTAAGGTCACCATGGGTCTTTAGATCAAGTCCATGTTGATGGTCCTGGTTTACTGAAGAGTAGTTTTCCATAGACAATGCTATCAGGTGAGCAAGACAAGAGGAATGGCTTGTGCTCAGGACTGATACCCTAGCTATGATGGTATAGTCCAAAAAATGATAATCTCCACATATAGAAGGCACTAATATGTGTTGTAAAAGCAGTTATTCATCATGCTTCTGATGCTGGATGGGAGGACAGATGTTGGAGGAAGGGCAGATCCTTGTTTCACCTGAACCTTAGGCTGGTGTGCCTACCTCACAGTTTTTTGTATGGAGCTCTGTTACATGCTGAGATGGGGCCAGACTACCAGAATGTCAGAACTCTGGATAGTAAACCACTCGTTTTTCAATCTTGCTATTTTATTGTTTATGCTGTTGGTCCATTCTTATAGCCTGCACTCATGTGACTTTAACAAGAGCTTTCCTGCATTTCTCTGCAACCTCAGGCTCCACTTCTCTATTCAACACTTGTATTTCCTTGAAGAAAGCAGCTGGACATGTGAGATTGTGATTCCAGTGAAGCAGGTCTATGAGCCAAGCAACTGCTCACTCACACCAATGCCATGCATGTCGTTCTGCCTGATACCAGAGAAATGGTATGACTGCAGCACTCAGAAGTCATCCTATCAAAGTGACAGCAGCAAAGTATCTTCTGAACTCTATGGTGCTATGGTGGTTGCCCGTTGCCAGGCACTCCTCGTCAATGGTAACTGTAATTGCCACAGGTAAATCATGGCTCCCATGTGTACACCTGTGTATGATTCTCCAGACAATGCCATCTCTTCTTTAGACTTTAGAAAGCCATCAAGCCTGTTGAAGATCATGTTCATATTACTGTTGTGCTTATTCTTTCTTCACCCACATTCCCTCCTGTTTACTACATTGATTCATTGCATCTTGTCTTAAGTTAGATTGCAGTCTCTTAAGAGTAGGGACCATATTCTCCAATGCATAGTACAGCAACTAGCACAATAATTTTGATAGTGACTAGGCCTCTGAGCACGACTATGATGCAGATAATACTATTGCTAAAGAATAAATCGGTTTGTATAATAATGACAAATGATTTTTTATACTTCGTCAGACCTGACAATCATGCAATCAAGAAGGAAAATGAGGAAAGTGGTGCAAAGAGTTTTTGAGCCACATGTGGCTGGCAAGATAGCCTGTGTCATATTGGATGGTTGGGATATTCATTAATAACACCTGGGAAATCAGTAAAGGTGGATAGACAGTTTGGCAAGCAGTCTGGAATTATTTTTCAATCAGCGATTTAAATAACTGGAATGTTATGTGACTTGATATGAGCTAAGAGATTGGGATTGACCAACTCAGTCTCTCTATAGTGAGCTAGGAATTGGGGATGTATCAAATACTATTCCATTGAATTTCCACTCTGAATTGTCCTGCTCTACTTCCAAACTCAAGCCCAATTATTACCATAAACAATGTACACAAATAGAATATTATTCAGCCCTTGCTGGATTTCATCTGGTCATTTTTACCACTCTCGAGTGCAACAATAGCATCCATTTCCAAATTCCACTGCTTCTTTCTCATCTATAAAACATTTAAAAAATATTCAATAGCTATTCAGCCCTGCATTTGACCCTCTTAATTTACTGGGAATTGGGTGTATCCAGGATTTCTTTTGACCATATGTGTCCTCCAGACATCCTTGGGATTCTGAATTTCTCAGCAAGATAGCTCCATTTATGCCTATTTTACTGTAACGAGAGATGTTGCATTCTCTCACAACAGGAACTGATGGAGATATATCTTAGTTTGAACAGATCTGAACTTAGTCTGGTTTCACTCTAAAGACTGTGTAAAAATGGCATCTTCTGACTCAACAGATCTGATCCCTGCGTGTATCTGCCCATTTCAAAGACAAAGGTCCTGTAGAACCCACACAGATCTAGGAGAAGAAGATGGATTCTGTTCTTTTTCACACTTCATCAACAGAATAATTAACTATATTGTAAATGCAGAGCCAAATTCTGCTTTTAGTTGCACAGGTGTAATTGAGGGCGTAACTTGAAAACAATGGGATTTACAGGGCATAATTAGAAGGCTGTGCAGTAATTTAAGGCAGAATTTGGACCACAGACCAAATCATATTATTGATGATGATAAATCAGAGTGCTTGTTTTTTCAGATCTCTTGAATTTCAGAATTCAGTTTGCATGGCTGATTGGTAACTAACACTTGTAAACAACAAAGATGGAACCCATGATGCCACTTTTACAGAGTCCATATGGAGATCTGTTTGTAGCGGATCTTCAGAAGGGTTCACTAGGGGTCTGGCAAGCTGATATTTTTCTGAGCTATTTGAGTTTCAGGTGAACCCAAATACAAGGCCAAACTTCTCCAGGTTTGCCCATCCATAAATAGAGTTAAACAACAAACCAGCCCACAGGCACTTTTAAAAAATCAAAGTCTTTATGGAAAATAATAGGAGGCATGATCAACAAGAAAAGTGAGAATGTGATAAAG
Organism: Trachemys scripta elegans; assembly: GCF_013100865.1. Lineage (NCBI taxonomy): Eukaryota > Metazoa > Chordata > Testudines > Emydidae > Trachemys > Trachemys scripta. Next base: position 160,518,144 of record NC_048300.1, read on the forward strand.
CTCACAGTATAAACTGTGCACTTGCCTTGGGAATCTGCCCAAGTCACATGAACGTTCATTTCTCTTTGATATGATGCACAGGCAAAAAAGATTCTTGCACATGTTTGTGACCAATTATATTTTTGATTTTATGTGTGTCTTGATTATGTGTGGAGTTGAGGCAAATAAAAGTTTAAAGAATGTAAATAAATAAAATGAAAAGCAATGTAACCATCAAACTTTGTGTAGGGAAAACTGAGTTATGACATAATTGTTAATCTTGGGAGCCTTGTCCTTCTTTACACTTTCCCCCTATTGTCTGTTATTCTCTTGTATGTCACCTCTAAAATTTGATCATAAGCTCTTTTTGGGCAGGAATCTAGTTTTTTAAATATGATTTTTAATTCAACTATGCTATTTTTGGGTGCTAAATATAGAAATCCAGTGTGTTCTCCTTCATGCAGAAGTCCTGACAACTGTGTTATCAGCAAGACACCACAGCTGTCTCAAAATGCTCAGGTCCGGTATTATTAAAGATGGAGAAAAGAGCAGATGTTCTAATCTGTGTCTGAATTAGGTTAGAGTAGGGTTTAGGTTTGAGTGAACTGTGAGATTTTAGCCCAAAACAAAACAAAAACATCTTTATTCTGACATTTCCTAACATTTGAGGTCCTGACTTCGCAACTTTAAGAATGTACTTTTAACAGAATATTTTTTGCATGTAGTTTTTTAGGTTTAAAAAAAAAACAAATTGAAAAAACAGATATTCCATCATGTGGCATCATACTGACACCTACATGGGTCATCAGCAGGTTTGGCACCTTGAAATCTACTGTACAGACCTTAGTCACTTGAGCTAATGGAGTAATAGATAGGAGTGGTATGTTGTCCATCTATATGTGGATCTGTACTAGAGGGGAATGAGACACACACTTTGCCAGTGGGTTTCACAGATATTTGCTGATAGCGGAGGAGTGGTCAGCCACAGAAATCTGGGGTTCCATTCCAGGCTCTGGAGGGGAGTGTGCTTTAGTGGGATCAGACTCTTCAGCTCCCAAACCATAACCTCTTCCAGCCTGTCTCTGTCCCAGTCCTGTCACTTCCCTACCCCTAGCTCCTTAGCCCAGTCTCCATTCTCCTCATCTAGCTAGTCCTAGGCTCCACTCCTCAGGCTTTTCATCCCAGTCTTTTTACCCAGAAAATCTGAGTTTCATTTCTCCAGACTCCCAATATCCCCCACCCCACCCTCAGGACCCTTGCCAAGCCATTCCCAGTCCCCCTCAGCCCCTCAGTCCTTGTCCACAGTTTCCTGTACAGCTAGTCCCAATCCCTGCCCCCATCTCCTTATACAATCTGTCTCTCCCCTGACCTGTCATACCTCCAGTCATGCCACCTCCGTCCATGTTCCCTCTCCCTGCAGTTCCCAGACCCAATCTCCCTCCCCAGGTTCCTCATTCAATCTCGGTGTCCTCCCATCAGTTCCTTGTCCCATTCTCTTTGCCCAGCTAAGTTTCAGTTCTCCCCCAGCACCAACACTCCTCCTCAGATTTGTCTTCCTTACCCTTCTCTCCTCCTTCTCCTACCCCACTGGTTCTCAGTCCTAGAATCCTTGTCCTGCCAGTCCCAGTCTTCCCTGTCTCTTCAGCTACTGCAGCCCAGTCCCCTGCCCCTGTCTCACTGTCCACCTCCCAGTTTCCTTGCCCAGCCAGTCGCAGTCCTCCCACTTGGCTCCCAGCTCCTGTCTGTTGACCCAGTCAATCCCAGCTCCTGCTCCAGGTCCCAGTCTCCTTGCACAACCTGTCCCGCTCTCCCCCACACCCCATCTTCCTGCCAGCCTCCAGTCCCAGTTTCTATTCCTCCTCCCCACCAGGCTCCTTGTCCCAGTCTATTCCCCTGCCTACTTCCCACAGTCCCACCTTGTTTCCCCTCTGCATTCAAATGAGGGAGCTTCCTCTCCATGTTATGTGGGCTCAGTGGGGGGGCAGGAGGGAGGTAATTGGGAGCACAGGAGAGACAGGCTCCCTGCTCTCTATTCAGGTGCCTGTACCTAACCTGGCCTGCAGCAGCCCAGAGCTGCAATTGCAGTGAAAGTCTGGTTCAGCCCTGGGTTAGAACATGCACAGTACAGATGGAATCTTTCAGGAATTTAGCTGCTAAAATCAAATACATCTTTATTGAGCATGTGTGAACTGCAATTTTGCAAAGTCTTTTCAAATTGGCCAAATTTGGGCAGATTTTAATGAGAATGGCAAAAGGCACGTCCCTAGCACAAAGGTCACTCCCCTGCCAAATGTGAAATCCCTGCTCCAAAGCAGACGGGTGCTAGAGTTTTTCAAAGAATAAGTCACAAGAATTTTTTTTACCTGGGCATAACAATGTATTTTCCCTAGACTCATTCTCAGAGATGTCTGAACCATTTTGTCTGAATGTTTCCAAAATATTCAACCTAAGGCAGACACATGGCATGGAAAATTTCAGCCCCAATGGCTGAAGTTTGGCAAAGTTACAAGCAACTGAAAACAGGGTCTTACAATGGGAAATGTTAGGCAACCTTAATCATAGGCAGAGCTACCAGTTCAAAAAAACCCCAATTGTAAATATGTCTATAAAAATTTAAGTAGCCGTGTTAGTCTGTATCTACAAAAACAACAAGGAGTCTGGTGGCACTTTAAAGACTAACAGATTTATTTGGGCATAAGCTTTCGTGGGTAAAAACCTCACTTCTTCGGATGCATAGAGTGAAAGTTACAGATGCAGGCATTATATACTGACACATGGAGAGCAGGGAGTTACTTCGCAAGTGGAGAACCAGTGTTGACAGGGCCAATTCAATCAGGGTGGATGTAGTCCACTCCCAATAATAGATGAGGAGGTGTCAATTCCAGGAGAGGAAAAGCTGCTTCTGTAATGAGCCAGCCACTCCCAGTTCCTATTCAAGCCCAGATTAATGGTGTTGAATTTGCAAATGAATTTTAGTTCTGCTGTTTCTCTTTGAAGTCTGTTTCTGAAGTTTTTTTTGTTCAATGATAGTGACTTTTAAATCTGTAATAGAATGACTAGGGAGATTGAAGTGTTCACTTACTGGCTTTTGTATGTTACCATTCCTGATGTCCGATTTGTGTCCATTTATTCTTTTGCGGAGGGACTGTCCAGTTTGGCCAATGTACATGGCAGAGGGCCATTGCTGGCACATGATGGCATATATAACATTAGTGGATGTGCAGGTGAATGAGCCCTTGATGGTGTGGCTGATGTGGTTGGGTCCTCTCATGGTGTCGCCAGAGTAGATATGGGGACAGAGTAGGCAACGAGGTTTGCTACAGGGATTGGTTCCTGGGTTGGTGTTTCTTTGGTGTGGTGTGTAGTTGCTGGTGAGTATTTGCTTCAGGTTGGGGGGTTGTCTGTAAGCGAGGACTGGCCTGCCTCCCAAAGTCTGTGAGAGTGAGGGATCATTTTCCAGGATAGGTTGTAGATCGTGGATAATGCGCTGGAGAGGTTTTAGCTGGGGGCTGTATGTGATGGCCAGTGGTGTTCTATTATTGTCCTTGTTGGGCCTGTCCTGTAGTAGGTGATTTCTGGATACCCGTCTTGCTCTGTCAATCTGTTTCCTCACTTCCCCAGGTGGGTATTGTAGTTTACGAATGCTTGATAAAGATCTTGTAGGTGTTTGTCTCTGTCTGAGGAGTTGAAGCAAATTTGGTTGTATCTTAGGGCTTGGCTGTAGATAATGGATCGTGTGATGTGTCTTGGATGGAAGCTGGAGGCATGTAGGTACGTATAGCGGTCAGTAGGTTTCCAGTATAGGGTGGTGTTTATGTGACCATCACTTATTTGCACTGTAGGGTCCAGGAAGCGGATCTCTTGTGTGGACTGGTCCAGGCTGAGGTTGATGGTGGAGTGGGAATTGTTGAAGTCCAGGTGGAATTCTTCAAGGGCCTCCTTTCTGTGGGTCCATATAATTAATAATAATTTAATTAATGGAGATATCCCATCTCCTAGAGCTGGAAGGGACCTTGAAAGGTCGAATCCAGCCCCCTGCCTTCACTAGCAGGACCAAGTACTGATTTTGTCCCAGATCCCCAAGTGGCCCCCTCAAGGATTGAACTCACAACCCTGGGTTTAGCAGGCCAATGCTCAAACCACTGAGCTATCCCTCCCACATATGATGAAGATGTCATCAACGTAGCACAAGTAGAGGAGGGGCACTAGGGGACGAGAGCTGAGGAAGCGTTGTTCTAAGTCAGCCATAAAAATGTTGGCATACTGTGGAGCCATGAGGGTACCCATAGCAGTGCCACTGATTTGAAGGTATAAGTTGTCCCCAAATCTGAAGTGGTTGTGGGTGAGGACAAAGTCACAAAGCTCAGCCACCAGGAGTGCTGTGGCCTCATCAGGGATACTGTTCCTGACAGCTTGTAGTCCATCCTCATGTGGAATATTGGTGTAAAGTGCTTCTACATCCATGGTGGCCAGGATGGTATTTTCAGGAAGAACACCAATGCATTGTAGTTTCCTCAGGAAGTCGGTGGTGTCTCGAAGATAGGTGGGAGTGCTGGTAGCGTAGGGTCTGAGGAGAGAGTCCAAATAGCCAGATAATCCTGCTGTAAGAATGCCAATGCCTGAGATGATGGGGCGTCCAGGGTTTCCGGGTTTATGGATCTTGGGTAGCAGATAGAATACCCCTGGTTGGTGTTCTGGGGGTGTGTCCATGTAGATTTGTTCCCGTACTGTAGCTGGGAATTTCTTGAGCAGATGGTGTAGTTTCTTTTGGTATTCCTCAGTGGGATCAGAGGATAGTGGCCTGTAGAATGTGGTTTTGGAGAGTTGCCTGGCAGCCTCCTGTTCATAATCCGACCGGTTCATTATGACTACAGCACCTCCTTTGTCAGCCCCTTTGATGATAATGTCAGAGTTTTTTCTGAGGCTGTGGATGGCTTTGCGTTCTGTACGGCTGAGGTTATGGGACAAGTGATGTTGTTGTCCACAATTTCAGCCTGTGCATGTTTGCGGAAGCACTCTATGTAGAGGTCCAGTCTGTCATTTCGACCATCAGGAGGAGTCCATGCAGAGTTCTTCTTCTTGTAGTGTTGGTAGGAGGGTTCCTGTGGGTCAGTGCACTGTTCAGCAGTGTGTTGAAAATATTCCTTGAGTCGGAGACGATGAAAGTAGGCTTCCAGATCACCGCAGAACTTTAAGGTGCCACCAGACTCCTTGTTGTTTTTATAAAAATTTATACATTTGACTGTATTCATAAGAACATAAGAATGGCCATACAGGGTCAGACCAAAGGTCCATCTAGCCCAATATCCTGTCTTCCAACAGTGGCCAATATGAGGTATCCCAGAGGGAATGAACAGAACAGGTAATCATCAAGTGATCCATCCAATCGCCAATTCCCAGCTTCTGGCAAACAGAGGCTAGGGACAACATCCCTGTCCATTCTGGCTAATAGCCATTGATGGACCTATACTCCATGAACTTATCTAATTCTTTTTTGAACCCTGTTATAGTCTTGGCCTCCACAATATCCTCTGGCAAGGAGTTCCACAGGTTGACTGTGCGTTGTGTGAAAAAATAGAAAAAATACTTCCTTTTGTTTGTTTTAAACCTGCTGCCTATTAATTTCATTTGGTGACCGCTAGTTCTTGTATTATGAGAAGGAGTAAATAACACTTCCTTATTTACTTTCTCCACACCAGTCATGATTTTATAGACCTCTATCATATCCCCCCTTAGTCGTCTCTTTTCCAGTTTTATTAATCTCTCCTCATACAGCAGCCATTCCATACCCCTAATCATATTTGTTGTGCTTTTCTGAACCTTTTCAAATTCCAATATATCTTTTTTGAGATGGGCAGGAAACTGTTTCTTATATGCATTTGTACAGTGTCTAGCACAATGAGGCCTCAGTCCTGATTGTGGCCTTTGGGTGCTAAAGCAATATTATTATTGAATAATAATAGTACAGTTGCAAAATTAGTCCAGAAGATCCAATGAAATTCTTTACCTGATCATTGTCTTGCAGCTTATTACCACTCAGAAGTGTGCATGTCTACTCAATGCTCCGACTGAAGTCAATTTGGGCATAATCTTTTTTGTTGCTGCTTTTCAACACTAATTATCATTACAGTACTTAAATATTTTTCTACCCAAAGCTGCTCTACCCATTTGTCAGCCCATGGCCACAGTTTGATTCTTGCTTGGTCTTGTCTGGCTTTTCATGGCATAACCTTATGGTTGTCAAGAAGACATCAAAGATGGTTTAAAAACAGTAAGTTGATACTTGAAACTGAATCAGTCATCTTGTGTTAATATTGAATTATATAGTGCCATACCATGATGATTCACTCGATTATTATTAACATTATTCTTCTAGAGCACAGGTTTATGTACACAAGTAACTTTACTATCAAGACTAATGGGACTACTCTCATGAGTAAAGTAACTCTAAATCTTTCCAGTAACGAGCCTTGCACTGTACTAATGCCTAAAATGTGCTAAGCACTTTCCAAACATAAATACCCAGCCCAAACATTACTACTTAATATTGAGTCAAATGATAAAGCTAAAAAATTACTAATATTTTCATTTCAACAGTGTCTTGTACATTTTGAAGCACGTATATTGACATTTTAACAGCTTTATATTCGACTTCCTTTTGTGATCCCCAGGACATTCCTTTGATGTAGATTGTTATTCCCAAGGGATTATGTGAGAATCACTGTAAATATCTAGCAGTGATGTGACAAAAATGTCGAGCCAAAGATAGGAAAAAAGCCATCTTTACTGAACATAGTCTTTCCGTTCTGAGTAGAAAAAAATATTTTACACAGCAAGATTAAAAAAAGCTATTTGTTACTGATTTTGTCTTTGTAGATTCTGTGTACTGAATAAAAGGTCTTATGCAAAGTCATAAATTTATTGTTATTTAATTTATGCATGATTTTGATTTACCATCTGTCTGGTTTTATCTGACTTACATTTATTTATTTAGTTTTGCTAACGTGAATTATTTTAGTGGGTTTTTAAAATTTCTTTTGATCGTTGTTATCAAGGCTTTTTTTTTTTCTTTTGATCACAAAGAAGTGTGAAACAATGAGTCTGTGAAATCCCTTTTAAACAAGGTTATATCCAAAATACTTTCCCCAGTACGGCGAGTATAAAGGGAATATATTCCCTGTCTCAAATTTAACCCGGTACATATTCAAGGCATGTAAATAGAGAAAAAAGACTTAAGTAAGCAAAAAAAAAAAAAGTTTTAAACCATTGTCTAAAAGACTTTTAGAATGATATAAAATGATTCAGATTGGCTGATGTGATGTGCTTTGGATGTACATTTATAATGTCTATACTTTTTATTATATTGATGTACAAAAAAGTTTTATACAACTGTTGTCCAACTTCTGAAAAAAACCTGCCCTCAAATCTATGCTAATCTTTCAAATGGCCTTGCAGCTTAGTATAAAATTATTATGTTTTTGTTTGCATTTCTGCCTTATAGAGGATGAAATCGTACAGTTCTTTCCCAGGCAAAATTTCAGTGTGCTTTTTCCCTGGATAAGTACCCTAGAAACAGAATCTAAAATGTGACTTCGAGAATTGGAATGATTATATGATATAGAATCATAGAAGATTAGGGTTGAAAGAGACCTCAGGAGTTCATCTAGTCCGACCCCCATGCTCAAAGCAGGACCAACACCAACTAAATCATCCCAGCCAGGACTTTGTCAAGCCAGGCCTTAAAAACTCCTAAGGATAGGATACGATAGGATACGATAGATAAAAGCCCCAGGTTTCTTTAAAGCAAGAAAACCACAATTAGATTTTTTTAAATTAATCAGCCTAGGAATCAAACTAGGGCTATGGCTACGCTGGCGCTTTACAGCACTGCAACTTTCTTGCTCAGGGGTGTGAAAAGTGGTAGCTGAACCGACGAGGGGGGAGGCCATTTTAGATTTGATTCTGGTAAGTAGTGAGGACCTCGTTGAGGAAGTGGTAGTGGGGGACAATTTGGGCTCCAGTGATCATGAGCTAATTCGGTTTAAAATACATGGAAGGAGTAACAGAATTAAGTCAAAGACTAGGGTTTATAATTTTAAAAAGGCCAATTTTAACAAATTAAGGGGACTGGTAAGGGAAGTCGATTGGGCAAACGTATTAATGGATCTAAAGGCAGAAGAAGCCTGGGATTACTTCAAGTTAAAGATGCATGAGCTGTCGGAGGCCTGCATTCCAAAAAAGGGAAAAAGATTACAAAGCAGGAGATTTAGACCGAGCTGGATGAGCGACCGACTCAAAGGGGCGATTAGGAAAAAACAGAAAGCGTACAAAGAGTGGAAGAGGGGAGGGATTAGTAAAGAAACTTACCTTAGTGAAGTCAGAGAATGTAGAGATAGAGTGAGAAAGGCCAAAGGCCGTGTAGAGTTGGACCTAGCGAGGGGAATTAAAAGCAATAGTAAGAGGTTTTACAGCCATATAAATAGGAAGAAAGCAAAGAAAGAAGAAGTGGGACCGCTGAAGACTATTGCCGGAGAGGAGATAAAAGACAATCTAGGCATGGCGCAATATCTCAATGAATATTTTGCATCGGTGTTTAATGAGGCCAATGAAGGTATTAGGGATACTAGCACCACTACAGAGGGGCATTCAGGATGGGGGATTACCGTATCCGAGGTAGAAACAAAACTTGAATGCCTTAATGGGGCTAAGTCGGGAGGACCGGACGATCTTCATCCGAGAATATTGAAGGAATTGGCGCGGGAAATAGCAGGCCCATTAGCGATAATATTTAATGAATCTGTAAACTCGGGGGTGGTCCCGTTAGACTGGAGAATAGCTAATGTGGTTCCTATTTTCAAGAAAGGGAAAAAAAGTGATCCGGGTAACTACAGGCCTGTTAGTTTAACATCTGTAGTGTGCAAGGTATTAGAGAAAATTCTGAAAGAGAAACTAGTTGAGGACCTGGAGGTTAGTGGCAATTGCGATAAATTACAACATGGTTTTACGAAGGGCAGATCGTGCCAAACGAATCTGATCTCCTTCTTTGAGAAAGTAACGGATTTATTAGATAAGGGAAATGCGGTGGACCTAATATACCTGGATTTCAGTAAAGCGTTTGATACTGTACCCCATGAGGAATTATTGGTTAAACTGAAAAACATGGGGATCGATATGAAAATCCAGAGGTGGATAAGGAATTGGTTAATGGGGAGAATGCAGCGGGTCGTATTAAAGGGTGAACTGTCAGGTTGGAGGGAGGTTACTAGTGGAGTGCCTCAAGGTTCGGTTTTGGGACCCATTTTATTTAATCTATTTATAACTGACCTCGGAACCGATTGCAGGAGTGGGCTGATAAAGTTTGCGGATGATACGAAGGTGGGAGGCGTTGTAAATTCGGAGGAGGATAGGGATATCCTGCAGGGAGACTTGAACGAGCTTGTGAATTGGAGTATCAGGAATAGGATGAAATTTAATAGTAAAAAGTGTAAGGTGATGCATTTGGGGATGACTAATAAAAATTTTAGTTACAAGATGGGGACGCATTGGTTAGAAGTAACGGAAGAGGAGAAGGACCTAGGGGTCCTAGTAGACCGCAGGATGACTATGAGTCGACAATGCGACGTGGCGGTGAAAAAAGCCAATGCTGTCTTGGGATGCATTAGGCGAGGTATATCTAGTAGGGATAAGGAGGTCCTGCTTCCGTTGTACAAGGCGCTGGTGAGACCTCATTTGGAGTACTGTGTGCAGTTCTGGTCTCCCATGTTTAAAAAAGATGAACTCAAACTGGAACGGGTGCAGAGAAGGGCCACTAGGATGATCAGAGGAATGGAAAACCTGTCGTATGAAAAGAGACTAGAGGAGCTTGGGTTGTTTAGTCTGACAAAGCGAAGGCTGAGGGGGGATATGATTGCTATCTTTAAATATATTAGAGGGATTAATACGAGGGAGGGAGAAGAATTATTCCAGCTTAGTACTAATGTGGATACGAGAACGAATGGATATAAACTGGCCGTGGGGAGGTTCAGGCTTGAAATTAGACGAAGGTTTCTGACCGTCAGAGGGGTGAAATATTGGAACGGCCTTCCGAGGGAAACGGTGGGGGCGACGGACCTGTCTGGTTTTAAGATTAAGTTAGATAAATTTATGGAGGGAATGGTTTAATGGTAAAACATAGTAGTCAAGGAAAACCAAGAAATGGTAGGTAAATTGTATAATGGCTGACAGGGGTCAGGCTGGAGACTCTTGCCTATATGCTCGGGGTCTTACTGATCGCCATATTTGGGGTCGGGAAGGAATTTTCCTCCAGGGCAGATTGGCTGAGCCTCCGGAGGTTTTTCGCCTTCCTCCGCAGCATAGGGCAGGGATCTCTAGCAGGAGGGTTTCTGCCGATTGAAGTCACCTAAAACAGGATTGGGGACTTCAACAGCAGAGTCCAAGGAAGGGGTAGGGACGGTTTTATGGCCTGCAGCATGCAGGGGGTCAGACCAGATGATCATAATGGTCCCTTCTGACCTTAAAGTCTATGAGTCTATGAACAAGTTATAGCGCTGTAAAGCACCAGTGTAAACAGTGTCCCAGCGCTGGGAGCTGTGTTCCCAGCACTGTAAGCTAATCCCCTCGTGGAGGTGGAGTACCAGCAGCGCTGGGAGAGCTCTCTCCCAGCGTTGGCACGCGACCACACTTGCACTTCAAAGCGCTGCCGTGGGAGCGCTCTCGCGGCAGCGCTTTGAAGTTTGGAGTGTAGCCACAGCCTAGGAAATGGTTCAGCTATTGGTCAAACAGAGACCAGGTAGAATAAAACTGTCCTCTTTTTATCTACTGCTTCTTTTCAACCATAGAGATTCTTCCTTCCAACTTGGTTTGATATCATAATGCATCTCCCTGAATCTCAAAATTCAAATCTACATCAAAGAAGCCTTCCTCATCTGTACATTTTTCCATAATTTTGTCCCAGCCCTATTGTTTCGTCTCCTTTTAAAAAAACAATATTAAGCTAGGAATTCTGTCCAAAATGTTCCAGCCTGGGTGCCTCAAGTTAGGCTCCTAAAACTATATTTAGGCACCTAATAAATGTGGCTTGATTTTCAAGTGTTGAATACCTGCAGTTTCTTTGATTTCCATGGGATCTGTAGATGAACAGCACTTTTGAAAAGCAGTCCACGTTTATGTAGGTGCCTAAATACAGATTTAGGAGTCTAAATCTGTGGCACCCAGATATAAAAATGTTGCCTTTTGATATTAGAGATGGGATGAAGTCACAAAATTCAGGCCTACGTCTTGGCTTGGGTTCTAATTCCAACCTTTAAATGATGCGAGTGTTTTGATTAATATGGTCCCATCCCTAACATGTATTAGCTTGGCAATGTTAGCCATGACTATATTTAAAGTTGCATAAAACCTTCTAGTTTAACTCCTGCTTTCATTTGTTCATAACTTTCCAAAGTTTACACCTCTGGACTGAAATTTTCCAGTGCAAGTCTCTGTGACAAGGTGATTGGTTTGTGTGTGTGTGTGTGCGTGTGTGTGTGTGTATGCAGGCAAGTTTGAACCAAAATAGTTCCACGTGTTTGAGTCCAAGGAGAATGAAAAAATAAACTTCCCCCATTACATAGAATAAAATATAATAATCCTGTGACTTTTTCTCACAGTTCTAGGGTCAAAACAAGTAGGTTAGAATGTTAATATTTGGCGTGGAAATAAATCTCATTGAGGAAGCATGCCTTTGAATGTTCCATGAAAACTGATTCTGGCTTATTTTCAAAGTATGAGCATTTGTAAAAAAAAAAAAAAAAATCACACTCTTGAGTATCTGCAACATGTTTTAAAAAGCATTGCTGAGCTTGTAACGTGTGTGGCTTATAAGGCTAACTTAATATACCGTATTTGAGAAATAGTGGGCCAGACCATTGGCTTCATTCCTTCTCCTTTATGATGCTGCGGAAGAAGAAAGGATATGGAAAGCTGGGTTAAATAGTCATTATGGGGTTACCCTTGCATAGGGGAATCTCCAAGTACCATAAATTCAGCATGGCCAGGTCTGCATAACCAGCCTGCATCTCTTGCCCAGATTAGGTAGGTTCCGTGGACTGGTGCAAGTGCAATGTGCAGTTTTTTTTCTCCACAGCACTAGCTAGTCATTGAGAACTCACCCAGAATCAGTCATTGAGTAAAACTGTTCTGACATGCTGCCGCTCTGAAATTTTTCTTTTTAACCAGAGCTTCTCTGGTTCATGTGTTCAGAGCTTCTTGAATGACAGGGACATCTATTGCTTTTTGTCTCCCATGGCAAGACCAACTCCAGAGATCACTAAGCAGCACTGCTTGGATAGGTCTCTATTATTTGGAGATACATGAAATATTAATCACTCTGTGTATTCTAAATTTTATCTAGCACAACATTCCTGCCATCACATTTAAAAAAAATGTTATACAGAGATCCTGCTAGGACACCTAGGTCTCCCTGTGGAGACAGAAAGAGAGGTTAGTCAGCCCTTGTGTCACTAGACAAATGACAGTACAGCTAGATATGAACAGTGTCCCAAAGAATGAAAAGGGGCAAAAGGAAGAGAACAAAGTATAATGAAACATGGTAATGCACTAAGTTGTGTGGGGGTGCCCAATGATGTGCCATGTTAATTAGTGTTAGGCTTGGTTGTATCTCACATCTTTACTAATGATCTGCAAGAAACAGTAAAAGCGCACGTGAATCAATTCACAGATGACACTAAGTTGTGAACACCAGAGAGCATAGAGAAATAATATAAATGGATGTAGACGATTAGACACATGAATAGAAGATATTATAAGATCCAACCTTGAAAGATGCAAGCTAAGACTTTTGGGAAAAATAATCTAAAACACAGATATCCACTGAGAGAGAAATGCATGGAAAGTAATAATAGACAGAAAATTTTCTGTGTGCTTGCAATGCAATGCAATGATGCCAGCAGTGCCAATCAAAGTCTTCAGTTGCGTAATCAGAGCCATCTAGTCATGGACAAGGAGGTGATAGTCTCTCTTTCTCTCTCTCTGTGCATGTGTGATAGATAGAAGCAGTGAGAATGGAACTAAAATAGCACACTCAGGCCCCCATCCAGCAAAGCGTGTTATCATATGCTTAACTTTAAGCATATGGGCCCTGATTGAGCAAGGTTTACTTAAGCACATGTGTAACTTTAAGCACACAACCAGTCCCATTTGTCAATGGGTTAGTCACAAACAAAGTTACTCACATGATTAAGTACCTTGCTGAATCAGGGCCATGTATAGCTCCAAAGACTTTAAAAGGACTACTTCTGTACTTAAAAATAAGCATGTCCTTAAGCGCTTATCTGGATCAAGACCTCGCTCGGCCATCACAGTATAAATGCCTGGCACATTTGCTGTGCATACTGGGCCAGTGAAGTATAACTATATCAAAGGACAAAGAAAAATAGGAAGAATATCCTGACAGTGAAATCTTTTGGACTCCCAGGAAAAGCAGCAACCTCATTTCTTAGAACATTCAAAATTACACTGGATAAAGTACTAGAAAATATACTGTAGGTAATATTTCTGTCTAGCGGAGGGATGTGTAAAATAACCTAATACTGTTCAGACAACCATACACTTTGATATGTATCTGGACTTTCAAAAATCCAGGATATTGAGGAAGGTCAAGACTGATGACGACGAGTGGGGTTTATAATGCTCACGGTAATAAGCTCTGAAAATTTACGGAGCACTAGATCAGGCCTTTAAAAAGTAATATGTACCTGATATACTAAGTCACTAAAATTACCTTTTCAAGACACCAATGTTCATTTTGTGACACATCTGATTGAAATCATATTACCTGACACTCTTTGAAAATCAAGATCTACTGGTTGTATTCTGGAAGGAAGATGTATCATAACTGCACTTTCAGAGTAAAACTCATCCCTATGCAGTGGGCGTGCATAAGGTTTAAGTGCCCTTCAAATCCTGCTTAAGTCCTCGTAAAAGGTTGTAAGTGAGAATTCAGTGATATATAGGCTTTGTGGAGGCTCTCTGTACAGGGGTTAATTTCACCCTGAGTCCCATTTCTGGTAGAAGATCCTCAGCTTGTGTAATTGACCTAGTTCCACTGAAGTAAATTAAATGAGGCTAATTTATATCAGCAGAGGCAGTGGCCCCTAATATCTAGTTTCATAGATATTAGCTCAAAAATGTCAAAGACAGTCTCCTGTCCAGACCAATACATCACATACTCAACCTATCCATCATAATGTTGGAGGCAGATTCATCATTGGTATAAGACCAATGAAGCCATAGAGAGAATTTGAGCTTGGCCCCTCTTCTATCTGCTTTATGATGCTGAGGCATGCAAAGCAACTGGAGAGCTGGCCTAGAAGGGTAACCAAAGATCTTCCCTGACATAGAGGAATCCTTGAGTGTCACAAAGCCAGCAAAAACACCTCTATGCCACCTGCCTTGTCCCCTGCTTCTGCACCAGGGTGGCAATGTATGAAGAAGTGAGATGTGGGACAGATTTTTGGCTGGCAAAGCATTTGGCTGCAGCTGAAATAATTTAGAGCAGCCCTGATGTGACAGGGTGACAGCCTGGATCAGGATGACTTAGGCTGTCCCAGGTTTAGGAGAGCAGAAAGGAAAGCAGAAAGTGTAAACTCAGCAGAGCTGAAGATTGATCCTGTGGTATTTAGGGGGGCCATAGTTCCTTCTATCTATCCTTTCCCTTTTCCTCAACATTATGGACAAAGTTAAGAAATCTAATATAATAAGCTGTTACAGTCTGTTTTCCAGAAACTTATATGTGAGTCTGCAGATGGCCACGTGTTTGTGCACTAGAGAGGGAGAGGTCAAACCCGAGTTATGTGTGGGAATGGAAGGCTTACAGGTGTGAGTAAGTGCAAAAATTAATTCCTCTCTGTTTTGTCTCTGCACTTCTGTCTTTCTCCCCTCTGATTTCTGCAGGTGTTTGTTATTTTTCCTGTTTTTCTGTCCTCTTACCCCCTCTGTCTGCATGATTGACTGATCTCTCCCTAACAGTTCCTTCTGAGACCTTTCGGAGTCCCAGTAAAAGTTGAGTTTATGTGGAGTGAATAATACATGAATCCATTCCTCTCTGAGTGTGATACTGTGTTCCTTATAATGCCATTCATTAATCTATATGGCACAAACAGTGGGAGCAGGTCGATATAGTTAAAGATAATTAACAATTGATTAGCACCCGAGAAGCCAAATGAAAAGGCACATTTTTTCCAATGATCTGAGCTGCTGAATTAATTGATAAAAGCAAGAATTTTCCTGAGTTCAAACGTTGTTGCTCCTGCCTATTATGGAGATAATTTCTCTATTTATGTTGACATGTATCTGCCAAAACTTTAATTTGAGAAAAGAGACAAATAACCCTTCATTTGCCCATTGTAATGCATTTCATTAGAGGGAAATTTTTATGAGAAACGTAAAACTCTTAACAGGCTGCTACGAATGTCAAATAGTAGGACTAGGTATTTTATTCAATTCCAACATATATTCCAGGCACATATGTTCATTTCAAATATATTAATATTTTATCAGAGTCAATCCTTTGAACATGAGTCCCAGAGATCCTCACCGATGAGATTCACTTTCCAGGGCTGACCTTAGACGTTTTGAGTGACCTTGCAAACTAAAATCTGTTACCCCTTCCTCTCCAACATAACCAAGTCCAGAATCCCATGATCAAAGCACTCTGCAGAGGGTTCACTGGAGGATTCTGGGGAAGGATTTGTGAGATAATTTTTGGAGATATACCCATATATTTATGTGGCCCATTTCACATTAAAATCTACCCTTTCTTCATGTTGAGTAGTTCCTTACACCGTATGCTGTCCCATTGAAATAAATGGAACTGCTCACAGAGTGAGGGACTATTCAGCATAAGACTGGAAGAACTGAGCCCTTGGTGATTGTTTCATATCAGCTTACCTTTGCAAGGAAAAAATCTAGAAACTTACTTAAAAGAAATCTAAGGTTCTCCTTTACATTTGTAGTTCCCCCCCATTCAGGGGTCTCATGGTTCAAGTTTCTTCACAGGATGCTAAGACAGGTTCTTCTTTTCTGGAAGAAACTTGGCAGGGGGGTTGTTTAAAATGGATTTTAGATAGTGCTGGAATAACAGTACTGGAAGCTGGTCTCTTTTTATTCACAGTACAAGTATAACCATTGTGACAGTGATGCAGGCTCCTCCACATTGCCTGCCAATGAGCCTTTAGAAAGGATCATCTTTAGGAACAAGAAAGTAATTTTCATGCCCATTCAGTGCTCAGCTTCTGCTGAGACTGCCAAGTTAGTGATGGTTTTGTGGACACTTGCTCACTAAGAAATGGAATGAGGCCACTGATTCACTCCACATAGGCCACTGAAAAACCATCATCTCTATGGCAATAATTAAAAAAAATAATAATTTTTTTTTAATTTTAATTTTATTGCTGACCTGGGCCAGATAGAATCCTGGGGCCCTCTGGCCCTGACATGCCTCTTCCGCTTCCAGCCTTGCCGCTGGCATACCTCGTACACCAGGCTTATGCGGGTGTCCTTGAAGGCAGCCTTAGTACAGTGCCTGCTTTTAGGGCCCCTTTACACTGCTTTGGCCCTTTTATCTGGCATAAAGAGGCTGGAGCAGGGGTGAGAATTTCGTTCCTGCTGTTAAGACATCAGAATATGAACGTGCTTCTCTCAGCTCTCTTTGGAGCGACATTGTTAGCTGATTTGTGCCCATCTTTTTAAAACACAGTAAATACATTTGAAGTGTTTTTGTTTGCAGTGGGAACAAACATTATTCTTTAAATTATTGATACTTCTGTTTTATTAAAATAAATAAAATAATAATAGTGAACTGATCTGTCAGCATCTATTGGCTAAATGACCAGTGCAATGAGTACTTCAATAAACTTTGATTCTGTACGAATTAATCCATATTTGTTCTAAACTGCAAGTTGGTTTTGCCTTAACACAGACTTTGTCTGAATTATTTGTAATAAAGATGCTGATTTTTTTGGAAGTAGATAGGATAGTCAGGTTCTGCCTTTTTTTCAAATTAAATTGTATGCATATCTGTCCTATATGTGGCATAAATCCTCCCACAGTAGCAATGGAATTTTTTAAAATCATATAACAAATGATCCTAACAGAGTTTGAGTGTTAGCACTGGGTTTATATCAAAACCTAAACATATGCTATTTTATATTTTGATACCCCACATATGATGTGATAATATCTGTATGATAAATTGAAAGCCATGTGATACATATTTTATTTATCATGCACCATTGATTGATTCCACTGGACTTTGCCTACTAATCTCTGTTTGTAATGTTATAAACTCATGCTTCAGACAGCCACTTTTTCCCCCCTCCCCTCCCCCCCAAAAAAAGGAAATAAACCCAATCTGCTACCCCTTGGGCTACCCCCAGCCCAATTTAGAATTTCCTTAAACCCAGGATGGGCAATATTCAGTATTTCCCTATGACAGGATTAAGAGCCAATATTTTTCAATTCATCAGGGCTAGAAATGGGAGGTGTATAGCCTTGGAACAGCAATGGCATGCATACAGCGCTTACTATTAGTCATGGTAGATCCTGAAATATCAGACCTTACATCAGTGATATGTGCAAAAAAGGCAATTTTATGAAAGTATTAAGTTTCTAAAAACATTAATTATAATTTATCTCAGAATGTATTTAACAGGTGGAAGATGATTAAAATAGTAGCACTAATAATATTTCTTAAAACTCACAACAGTATCTCTAAAATATTTTTTTTCTGTAAAATATGCTGAATACACAGAATGCATGATGGGGTACTATAGAGATTGTATTGCCATTCATTCAGTATTCATAGATCTTCTGGTCAGAAGGAACCATTAGATCAACTAGTCTGACCTTCTATACATCATAGGCCATCAAATATCACCCAGTTACTCCTGCAATGAGCCCAATAACTTCTTTTTGACTAAATCATAACTTGTGATTCACTAAAGCATATCTTCCAGAAAGGCATCCAGTCTTGATCTGAAGACATCACCATCACTTTGCTTGGTAGTTTGTTCCAATGATTAATTACCCTCACTGTTAAAATTTTTTGTCTTGTTCTTAATTTGAATTTGTCTGGCTTCAGCTTCCAGCCATTGATTCTTGTGCTGCCTTTTTCCACTATATTAAAGAACCCTTTAGTACCCATGAAGGTACTTAGGCACTGTAATAGAGTCACCTCTCAATCTTTTTGATAAATTAAACAAATTAGGCTCTTTGTCAATCACTGTAAGGCATTTTCTCCAGCCCTTGAATCATTCATGGCTCTTTTCTGAACCCTCTCCAATTTTTCAATATTCTTTTAAATATGTGAACACTAGAACTGAACTCAGTATTCCAGTACTGGTCTCATCAATGACATATACTGAGGTAAAATCACCTCCTTGCTCCTACTCACTTCACCCCTGGTTAACTTCCAAGGACTGCATTATACTTTTTTGCTGTAGCACTGTACTGGGAGCTTATGTTGAGTTGTTTATCCACTATGACCCCTAAATATTTTTCAGAGTGACTGGGTCCCAGGATACAGTCCCCCATTTTGTAGGTATGGGCCTGCATTTCTTGTTCGTATCTTTGCATTTGGCTGTGTTAAAACACATTTGGTGTGAATTAATCCAGTTTACCAAGTGATCCAGATTGCTCTGTATGATTGCCCTGTCCTCATCATTATCTTTGTGTCATCCACAAATTTTATCAGCAGCGATTTTATATTTACTTCCAGATCACTGATATAAATGTTGAATAGTGTCAGGTCTACTACAGAATCCCGCAGAACCCCACTAAAAACACCCCCATTCAATGATGGTTTCCCTGTTGACAACTACTTTTTAAGATGTGTCAGTTAGGTAATCCTTATTCCTTTTAATGTGTGCTGTATTGCATAGCATTAATTTGTTAATCATAATGTCATATAGTACTAAGTCAAATACCTTACAAAAGTCTATTTCAGCTATGAAGTAAATTTTATCAAACAAATATGTAGTCTCAAAGAATTAAATTAGGTTTATTTGAAAAGACCTATTTTCCATAAAACCATGTTGACTGGAATTAATTATTTCCCCATCTTTTAATTCTTTATCAATTAAATACTGTATCAGCTTTTTCATTAATTTTCTTGGGTTTGATATCTGGCTAACCAGCCTGTAGTTACCCATGTCATCCCACTTCACTTTTTTTGAATATTGGTATAATATAATCACTCTTTCATTCTTCTGTAATTTTCTTGGTATGCCAAGATTTATTTTTTATTATAAAAAAGTAACATCAGTGGGCCATGGATCTCCTCAGCAAACTCTTTTAGGACTCCTGGATGCAAGTTTCTGGGCCTGCTGACTTAAAAATGTTTCTTTCTAGTTGATCCTCTTCACTTTCTAATGGATTGGACAGTACATCACACTCATATGATATCAGTACATCATCCTGCTTCCTTCCAAATACAGATCAGAGATTTATCAATCACTTCTGCCTTTTCTGCATCATTATTAACAAATTATCATCTCCATCCAGTAATAGGACCATCTGATTACTAGAATTATGTTTGTTCCCAACATACTTTAAAAACTCCTTTTTATTGTCATTAGGCCTAACAGCTATGGATTTTTCTCTGATATCTTTAGCTTCCCTTATCAATTTTGTACACTTCATGACTTTTAATTTATACTGAGTGCTACCCATTTCCCCTTTTTGCCACATTTATTATATATTACTTTTTTATCTCTAATTCCTGTCTTCTCTTCTCTACTGAAACAGGATGGGGTTTTAGCCAAAGTTATCCTCTTTCTTAATTGTGGACTTGTGGCTTTTGGGCCATTTAATGAACTCTTCTTAAAGAACTCCACTGTCTAAAAGTTTCCTCTTAATCTCTTTCACTAAGAATTTTCTTTGGCTTTGGGAAATTGCTCTTTTGAAACACGAAGTATATCACCATGTAGTCTGCTGGTCTGTTTCCCCAGCCCACAAAGAATTAAATGATTTCAGATCTCTTTTATGCCCTTCCCTCAGGACGTGACTTAATTAAAAAACAACAAAAACAACTCACAAACTAACATAAAATGAAACTACCATCACAGGATGCAGGAGCTTAGAGACCTTTCACTTGACACCTCCCCTCTCTGTTCCAGGGCCAATCACAGGAGTCAACCTCCCTCCTGCAACTCTCCTTGCAACTGAGCTCTCTCAGCCCATTAGAGGCATCACCTGTCCTCAGCATGGTCTGAGAATCAGACAGAGCTGGTTCCAGGCCCTTAAAGGGGCCGACTACCCTGTTACACTTGAATTCTTGTCTGTTTGCCCATATTGAATATAATCAGAACATGATCACTGGTCCCTAGGCAACAACCAACTTCCAGTTCAGTAATTATTATTAATAATCATGTTTATTATAGTAGTGCCTAAGGGCCAACCAAGAATGGGATCCCATTATGCTGGGCACTATATAAATACAGAGTAGTAGATGACGATGGTGATGATTTGAACTATCATAGCACTAAGGAGCCCTACTCATGACCGATGATCCCATTGTGCTAGCTGCAGTACAACACAGAACAAAAAGACACTCCCGTCCCCAAAGAGTTCACAATCCAAGTATAAGACAAGAAACAATTGATGGATACAGACAGACTGTACAAGGAAACAATGAGATGGTATCAGTCAGCATGGTAGGCTGTAGTCTCAGCACACCAGTAGCCTAGTTAAGTTTTTTTGTAGGCATCATGGCAAAGGGGAGTTTTAAGGTGGATAAAGAGTTAGTTCTGCAGATGTTTATGGGGAGTTTCTCCAAGGCATGAGGGATTCTTTATCCATCCTCATGCTGTTCAGTGAGAAATAGCCTGTATAAATCATGTATGGTTTCACTATTCATGAGCTCTGTGCTTCATTATACGTTGTGCGCTACCACAGAGCATTCAGTTCTGTAAATTCTTTACCTTTATTATAGGTCCCAACCTATTGACTCTTTTACTCTCGTATCTGACTCCCTTAACAGTTAATTACACAGATAGGGTGGTATTTTCAAAAGTGCTTAGAATTGACCTAAATTTCCTCCCATTAAAATCAGTGGTAAAGTTCAGTAGAAGCAAAGTTATACCAATGCTGAGCACTTTCGAAAATCCCACTTGTTAGTTTACTCTTACATGGAGTCCCACTGAAATCAGTGAGTAGCCATATAGATAAAGTAACTGTTTGCAGGATCTTATCCATAGTATTACTTCCATTTATAATCTTCAGCAATTATACCTGGCTTTTAAGACAATACAAGGTTTCAGATGTCTGATACGAATAATGGTTCTGTATAAGGTTGATATATTCTGTAAAGCTAACCAGTCAAAACCAACCAATTTTCTTTGGCATTGTATTTTGATACTAGCAATGGACCCACAGCTTTGCCACTTACGTTTATGATTCATATGAGAGAGGGTGGATGAATGTGTGCATTGTGTTGGGAGATTTGTGTTGATTTGCGAAGATGGTGAATGAGGGGTGTGTGCTATGGGGAGGGGTTATGTATGCTTGGGGTTATTTTGTGTGCTGTTTGTGTGTGGGTTGTACTGGGAGATTTGTGTTAATTTGTGTGGGTGGCACTTGAAGCACATGGGTGTGGCAGTTGGGCTGAATAAACCACTATCTACGCAGACTCCCTAACACAACAAATGAAATTGTTGCATGCAAATTAGCTGTAGAGTAAGGGTGGTGACTGAGTTATCTCTAATATCACAATGGTCTAGGACCCCTGGCATGGCATAGATACATGTCTTACTGTAGCATTTACATCACATAGGTATAATATGTAAAGTCAAAATGGATGAAAACTTAAAAATTGAATTGTAAAGACCACAAAACCCAGCGATGACTCATCCTGGTGATATGTTGAAGAAAAAGAGCCCTTAGCCATGTCTGTAGCTGCTTCCATCACATCACACTGACTCACCAGTGACTTTAGGCTTCAGAGTGACCCACAGAATGACATAGTTGCTTTCAACTACCTGAAAGGGGGTTCCAGATGACAGAACAAGGAGTAATGGTCTCAAGTTGCAGTCGAGGAGGTTTAGGTTGGATATTAGGAAAAACTTTTTCACTAGGAGGGTGATGAAGCACTGGAATGGGTTACCTAGGGAGGTAGTGGAAAATCCTTCCTTAGAGATTTTTAAGGTGAGGCATGACAAAGCCTTGGCTGGGATGCTTTTGTTGGGGATTGGTTCTGCTTTGAGCAGGGGGTTGGACTAGATGACCTCCTGAGGTCCCTTCCAACCCTGATATTCTATGATCCCTGGAATCTTATTATATAGATGGTCCAAATGTAAGGTCTCTAAGAGTTCACAATTACAGGGCCAGCCCACAACATTTTGGCACCTGAGGCGGGGAGCTCAAATGACGCACTCATGCCCCCTAGCTAGGGCCGAAACTTTGAAAGGTCTCAATTCTGCCTTCCTGTACTACTCCTCTCATGGTATTGCTCTGCTACCTATCCCAATAAAGGAGAACTAACAACTTAAAACGCCCTGTTCAAAAATTTTAAGTAACAGTTAACTTTCAAACACCTGAAGAGCAAACGTAATTTTTCTTGTCTGCATAGTAAACACTGGCATTTTTATCTGTTTGAATAATCAAAGTGGTGCTTTCTGTGCCGCCTTGGTTACAAAGATTTGAACTGCTTCCTGAAGGTCCACAGTCTGGGCCAGCTCATGCTCTATTGAGATGATTGCAAGGCCAACCAGCCTCTCCTGTGTCATTGTGGAGCATAGATGTGTTTTTATTAACTTGAGCTTGGAGAAGCTGCGTTCTCCACTGGCAACTGTTACAGGAAGTGTTAGAAGTATGCACAGAGCAACAAAAGCATTTGGAAAGAGGGTGGTCATCTTATTTGTGCACATATATTCCAGAACAGCCTTTGGAGTTGATCTTGCTGAAATGTATCTTGTAAAGGCTTTCAGTTCATCACCTAAATCACTCGCATCAATATCACACATGTCGTCATCATGTGTCAACACAGTCTCTAGTGCCCTGCATTGCTGGTGTAGGTCTTCTTCTGGTATAGTGAGAAGTTTTGGAATATCTTACAACATCCCAAATATACTGTTGTGTTCCCTGAGCTGCATGAAACGTTCTTCAACTGACTGTATTGTATAGCACCTGGTTAAAGAATTCAACTTTGAATTGTTGTTTGGGGTCTCTTATGGGATTATCCCGTGCCTTGTAATCAAAATGTCTTCTTCTTCGGTGTCAAGTATCAGAGGGGTAGCCGTGTTAGTCTGGATCTGTAAAAAGCAACAGAGTCCTGTGGCACCTTTAAGACTAACAGATGTATTGGAGCATAAGCTTTTGTGGGTGAATGCCCACTTCTTCTTCGGTGACTCTTGTATTCTTGAATGGGTGGGAAAATAGCTTCAGTGTGAAGTTCCTCTGCCAACTTCTGTGCACTCTTTAGAATGTTTTGAAATCCCTCATCTGACTGGTAAGACTGTAGTTATGACTTTGCTTTGTCCAGTTGTTCCATTGCTCCAGATATATCAAGATCAACACCTGGGAGTCTCTTGCTTACAACATTCATTTCAAACAGTATGTCATGCCATAACACTAAGCCACACAGAAATTTGAAGTTATGTATGTTTCTGGTGATTCCATTTCCCTTTGCCACTGTTCTCCCATGAACAGTTCCTGTCATAGCATTATCCTCCATAATGGCAACTATGGCATCATCTATCTTCCCAATTGGTGTTTGATAGGCGTTATCGCCTCCACTTGACTTTCCCATCATGTGGCACTCAGTGTTTCAGTGTCAGAGAGGATGTTCCCAGATGTTGCTTCAAAATTTGCTATCGATGAGTTGATGCAGAGAAAAATAAATAGATGCTTTGAATTGCATTAAAAAATTCAGCAGCCTCACTAGAAGCTGATGCTGCATCACTGACCACCAAGTTCAATGAATGAGAACTGCATGGGACAAAAAAAGCTTGAGGGCTTAACTCTCAGATCCATGTCTTCACTCCTCTGTTCTTTCCTCTCATGTTGGCACCATTATCGTAACCCTGACTTCTCATGTCAGCTATCGCAATTCCTGTATCTTCCAGCTTTTTAAGAAGCACATTTGTCATACCAGCTCCTGTAGTATCATCTATGTCAATAAATTCTAGAAAATGCTCTCTGACAGTCACCATTGCAGGGACATTTTCACTAGGTTCTGTTGTTGTTACAAAATGCACCATTAAAGTCATTTGTTCCATATGGCTGATGTCAGGTGTGCAGTCCAGAATAACAGAGTAATATCTTGCTGATTTCAGATCTGCCACAATCTTCTGTTTGACTTTTGTTGCCAGTAACTGTATGATCTCATTTTGAATTGTTTTTCCAAGGAAGTGGTATGTGTACATTTCTTGGGTGATGACTCTTCTTAGATGCTCCTGGAGTACAGCATCAAACTCAGCCATCAGCTCCACAATTTTAAGGAAGTTTCCATTGTTTGGCACATATAGCTGATCTGAAGTACCATGCAGTGCTAGGTTTTGGGTAGCAAGCATTCTCACAATGGCAACGAGCCTTTTCAGAATATTTTGCCCGTAAAGAGACTCTGATGCAATCTTCTCTTGATGCTGATCATCTATGGTGGCCTTTAATCTTAGTCTCATCTCAAGCTCTTTCCACCTAAGGAATGCTCTCTGGTGATTTGCTGCTTTCTCATGGCATGCCAGATTTTTCCAGTCCTTTGTTCCTGTAGAACCCAATGTGGTTGGAACATTAGACTGAAAGAGTTTGCAACAAAACCAGTATGCAACATTCTGGGTTTTTGAGTACATAAGCCATGGCCTCTCCACTTTGTCACTATTGGGGATTTCACGCCAGTAATGTGTTGGATGGAAACTTCTATTTTCATCGTCTTTGGGGAACATGAAGTTTTTCACTTGCTGTGGCCCATGCAGTACAAGGAAGTCCCTCAGGCTACTGCTCAAGTGGGTCCACAGTCCTGGATCATCTAAGCTTAAGGAACTAAATTCAGCAGCAGCTGTTTCTTGCGCCTCCACCACACTCTTCTTTGATCTACACTTTTCTTCAGGAATGTGCATGGTTACATCCATTTGAGATGGAGATATGGATGCTGCAGTAGCTGCCAGGTCACCTACACTCTGACTAACTGGAAGGTCAGGCATCTCCTCACCACTCACATCCTCACTAGTGCCAAAAGGCTCACCATGAACATTTGTGTCTATTATCTCAGGACAGTGCCTTCCTTTGCTTTCTTTCTTTTTTCTAAATGCTGCCCAAGAGGGGCATTTTCTTCTTTCACTCATGACTGCTGTTCTGTGCCAGCTATAGTGGCTCTCAACACTCAATTGAAGGGGACAAATAAGCAGGCTGGTAGCAGGGCCTGAGTGAGGGAAGATATCAGTGTCTTAAGGGCCTAACTGTCTCTTACTACTTCAGTTGGCTGCCTGTTCTCCTCAAGTGGGTTCAGGGAAGCAGCAGAAAACAGGAAGCTCCCTGAGAAGCTGTTGTTAATCAGTCCAGGCTCTGGGGGTGCTAGAGAGGTACATAAGAGGCTCCTCTTCCTCTCTCTTTCTGTTATTCCCTCTCACCTTTTCTCCTGCCTGCCAGTTATGTCTCTTGTGCCCTCTTTCCTCCAGTACAGCACTCCACCATATCTGTGCATCTAGAGCAGAGAGAATACATATGCACCAGCAGCAGACACACTTTTCTACACTCTGGGTCCTAGTTCCTCCTCCCGCCAACAGTCTGGCACTTGAGGCGGCAGCCTCAGTTCACCTCAGGGTAAGGCCAGCCCTGCACAATTATTGCAGAACAGTCCAATGCCTGCAAGATTAGTCTGAGTGATGCAAAAATTTCCAAATTTACAGTTTGAGACTACAATCATTGTATGCATGGAACTCCTATTGAAGTCAATTGGAATTCCTGATACAGAGCTTTTGCAGAGTTGAGCCCTCAATTCAGAAGGGGGAAACAGACAATGGCATCTTATTTCTTAACATCATCCCACTACACAGCAGTGTCACTACATGGTGATGAATCATGGTCATGTGATGCAGCGCCATGACATGCTGATGTTATATCACATCCTGATGCTACTACTTGGCTCCACAGGGCAAAACTGCAAACATGACAACCAAAGCCTTAGTCGCATTATTCCACAGGAAGAAAAAAAAAACCCTCATACTATTGAGCTCTGTATGTCTTTATGGCTGAGCCCACAGGTAGTTTTATCATTTACTCACAGCTGCACATTGAATTTTTTAGCCACAGGATTTACTCTGTCCTTGTGCTTGATTATTTTTTGTTTGTGATTGTGCATAGGAGGATGGGCTGAACAGCCCGTTTTCTGAAGGAACAAAATAAAGTATTAGTTGGGTGGTGTGGTCAGATTTCTCATATCCACTCAAAGGCTTCATATCTTCAATAGCAGATTTTTAATTTCCTATTTTCAAAAATATTGTTTTCAGCTAAAGTCTCTCTAATGCTTATCACTGAATGCCTGGCTCTCCCCTCCTGACATGAGCCAGAGAGAAACATGTATGCCTCTCTGCTCAATAATGCATCTTTCTTTTTAAATCCATAAAGTACGGGGAAATGACGGAATGTGAGAGCGATAGTTAATGCAGTTTTTATGTATGCTATCAGAGTAGATTTTTGATACATGATACCATTAGTGTCATAGAGCAAACGGTACTAGGAAAAGCTGTGATTCCATAGCTATGAATTAAAAATGTCTTTGAAATATTAAAATCTATCCAGAATTCTTTTGTTTACATCTACAATATGTGTAAATCAGTGCTTCCACAAACATGGAAGTAATATTTTTACAATTTTTAAACACCAATTCTTTGATCTTGAAAGTTCAATTAAGGAACATACATTCAAGAAGGTAGTGTTCCTTTAAACTGAAATATCATTTAGTAGAACATGTCTTCACTGAGCAACCTAGTCATTGGGAAAACATGCCTTTGATTTTTCTATGAGGCTAAATCATCTCCTATTGCAAATCCTCAAAGAGTGGACTTCAGTATTATTAATTAATTTGGCCCAAATATGTTGCTGCAAGTAAGGCCAGATCCAGTAATGCCCCTGAAATCCATATGCAGAGAGGATACGCCACATGCAGAGCTCTGGTGGAAAAGGATTTAAGCTGTCACTATGCTAGCATCCCTCCTCTTCAACTGGATCCTTGGTGCATGTTGGGGCTGGAGAGGTAGCGCATCATCCCCAAATGGCTATGCAGAACTCAGGATGGAAATATACTTTAACACATTTCTAATATAGGGATCACCCTTAGAAAAGGTCCCAGATACAGGGAGTATCATAGAATATCAGGGTTGGAAGGGACCTTAGGAAGTCACCTAGTCTAACCTGCTGTTCAAAGCAGGGCTAATCCCCAGTCAGATTTTTGCCCCAGATCCCTAAATGGCCCCCTCAAGGATTGAGCTCACAATGCTGGGTTTAGCAGGCCAATGCTCAAACCACTGAGCTAGCCCTCCCTGGAAAGTTCTGGTGGCACAGCTCCAATAGAATTGCCTACTAGGTAAGCCTGAAAGTGGACTGGCATGAGATTTTAGGAACATCAGGCATAAACCAGAAGGACCTGTAATGAGAGGCTTTGCTTTGAATATTTTGAGATGCCTTGCAGCACCTTAATAGCGGCTTGCAGAAAAACCTTGGAAGGGGTTTATATATCATACAAATTTTACCTTTCCCAATTAACATAACAAGGGTGGTAACAATATCAGGACACTTTGACTTGTATAAAACAGCAAGTAGTTTAAGATTAAGGCTTTGAATGAGTAGAGATTAATGATAGTTTAAATTTAGAAAATCCAATGTGGTGGATTAAAATGGCAGAGACAGGGATGATAGTGGAAAGGTAGTGACAGGTGGTGGAAAGTTCTAGCAAACAAGATGGCATCAGGGGGAGGAGATTAGAAAGGTCTAGAATCCAAGATGGAGTCAGGGGAGGAGCTTTCCTATCTAAAAATAGAGACGACATCAAGGAGGAGCTAGAAAACTGGAAGCTGATTGGCTACGAGGAGCCGACCTTGAGAGAGCAACAAGTATATAAGGCCGACAGCTAGCAGGCTGAGTGGTGTGTGTGTGGATCAGAAGACTCAAGAAGCAGCATCTTAAGAAAATTCCAGAAAAACAGCAGCAGAACTCTGAGGTTGCCTTGACAACGGCCTTCAGAACAGCTACCTGTCTGCAGTAACAACCAACAGCAACTACCTGAAGAAACAGCTAGAAGCTTCCAGAAGCCTCCACATTCTAAACCTCCAAGGCAGACAGCCTGAGGTAAATAACTGCCACTGCAGCAGCTTCCCTGAGATTGAGCGGCTACCTCAGCTCCAAGAAGACGACACCAACCACCATCTCCGGTGTCAGCCTATCCGTCAGACAGAGCATCAGGATCTTTAGACGACTCAGAGGGATTCTGGTACAAGTGTAAGTCTGATCTTCTTTCTACCTATTATTTAACAGTGCCTAGGTGTATCTGTTAATAAAGTTGGATGCCTGCTTCTGAATGAGATCTCCCCTTCCCATCCTGCGACTGGCTGATCACCACTCACAGGATATTAAATGTTAAGTGTTAAATGTTAGGTAAAATGCTTTTTTTAATGTGTGAATATGATGATGGTTTCTCATATGTGTATATAGAGGCTGCATATACTACATTGCACTAAGTACGGGGTTAGATTGTAACAACACTAAGACTAAAAAGCCTTTGTGTATGTGGGATCTTTATATGCATGTTACATTGAAACTACTGTATTCTTTGTGTGTGTTAAATATTTTATGCCGTCTGTGTCTTTTATTTTGCTGTGCTGCTTTATTGTATAGTTCTTCAGTGTAATTCTATTAAATCCTATGCAATTTTTCTTGCTTTATTAAACTCACTGTAATTTTTATTTCTGTTAAATAAATAATTCTTTTGTTTTTGAAGAATTTCTGCTTGCGTGTGTCAATCATTGAGCGGAAGGCTGTATCCGTGTCCTTTCAGGGGTTAGCAAGACTAGCTTGCTCTGGAGAGCCCCCTGGCAATTCCTTTAGGGCAGGCCACAAGCTTGTTACCCCTTTGTTAAATTAGAAGTGCTATTTTAGGCTAATTTAATTGGCATCTATAGGGTAACAGATCCTCAGGTACAGGTGCTGACTTTTTTTCCCCCGGTGGGTGTTTCACCCCTCCTCCGCCCTGAGGCCCCACTCCCACTCTGACCCTTCCCTTAGACTCCATCATGTCCCCAGATCCTGCCCTTCCTCCGTCTCTCCTTGCCCTGCTCTGACCCCCACATGTGTGCTGCTTGCTCCTCTCTGCCTCCCCCAGGCACCTCCCACCAGCCAAACAGCTGGTTGGTCACCAGTCCGGGGCCAGAACCACTGTGGTTGGTGTGTGCTGAGCACCCACTAATTTTTTAGCATGGGTGCTTGAGACTCAGAGCACCCATAGAGTCAGCACCTATGCCCTCAGGGCTCTCAAGCCCTGCCCCATCATACTATCCCACTCCTAAATTTGATCCTCTCTCTCTTAAAACTAAGTAAGTTGTTTGCCCCCATGCTTGAAATCAATAGTACAATTTAAAGTATGTAAAGTTAAACACATATATGATTTTTTTGTAGCAACACAGTCTAAGATAGGCTTTTGCCTGAGGTTTAACTGTGGAAGCTTTGCATCTCCTGATAATTATGAAAACCAACCTAGGAAATCTGTACTACAATTTCACAAATTAATGTAGTTAACCAGTAGAAGAAGAAAAATTAGAAACTTCTTAGCAAAAGTTTAAAACAACAGTCACTGACATTTGGCATGCTATTCAAATAGCTGCTGGGAAAGAAAAGGGAAATGTGCCAAGATAAGGTGACAAGGGAGACCAGCAGAAAGGAAGAAAGATTTTCTGTTTGCAGACTTGACTGGTTGATTTGACTGAGAAATAATTACAGTTCTTCTAATCCTTAAGGAGATGTTACTGAAGTGTCGTACATAAAAAATACTACTTATGGAATAGGGTACCTCAGAAGAAGTAAAGTCTGGGTATTGTAACTCCTACACTTATATATATCTTTCATGCTACTTTTATTTATAATCATCATTACCATTATTATTGAAAGATGAGTTGTATAATCACAGATATTTGTGAGATTATTTTAAATACATGTTTTTCTATTAGCTCTCTTACCTTGCACAAAATTTTACAGATGACAAACTTCAAGTGTATAATTTTTCATGGTCACAAACAACAGGGAAACTTACTGTTATATATATTTTAATATTTCTGACAGTGTGATTCTACTTTTTATAAAATAAACATGCCATAAAGTTGGCATTGCACTTTTAATGCTTACAT
Source organism: Trachemys scripta elegans (assembly GCF_013100865.1). Classification (NCBI taxonomy): domain Eukaryota; kingdom Metazoa; phylum Chordata; order Testudines; family Emydidae; genus Trachemys; species Trachemys scripta. The sequence continues at coordinate 160,548,506 of NC_048300.1, forward strand.
TGCAATTTGTTTGATTCAGGTTAGTTTAGGTGATGGAACCAGATGTATGATTACAATATTGTATTGTGCTAAAATGTTGAGTCACATCTTATTGGTGGTAAGTTGTATGCTGGAGTTATAGTAACAGTTCCCCTTCATTGATATACAAAATAGGGGGGAACTTACAATAAACGTGTCATCAGCATGTGAAGAAGGCCAACTAAATTGGCTATTAAATTTTAGTGAGTGGAAGTCAATACAACTGTCTTACATATTTTCCACTTTCATAACTAGTGATGCACAGATTTTTGTTTTTCTGGGGGGCATTCAAGCATAGAGTAAGTGAAGTTCCAATGAGCTGGAACATCTCACTTCAGGAGATGTTTTAGCAAATAGTATTTCTGGTGCAGCTTCATAAGGATTTTTCTCAGCTTGACAGAATGATTAACCTGTCTCCAGGGTTTATACACCTCTTCTAATTTACTTGGAATTGTCTTGCTATCTCACAGAACACAGTTTTGATCACCAGTACTAGTGTAGTCACTAACTTTAATCACCAATACACATGGGTGGATGCTATACATCACCTTTTTCACTGAGTTACTATGGGTTATATACTCCCCCTGGATTATATAAAAAAGAATAAGTTGTTCCTGTGTTGAACAGATCATGAAGTTTCAAGATTTACTTGAGCATTTCAGAGATTTCAAAAGAGACAAAAATTGTACAGGTTGTTTGAAGATCAAATCCACTGGATTGCTTTAGGATGGTGTGCTTCTCCAGTTTTAGGAAGGAAACTTACTAAATTTCCATCTTGCTGGGTGAAAGGTACTGTGAGTAACATAAAAGATATGCTATTTGTGTAAGCCTCTTTGGAAATATTTATATTTGTAAATATAGACCTTTCCTATTATATCCTGAATAAAGCAAAACACTGCAGCTGACTAACAGTCTCAGCCTTCCATTCTATAATGCACATTGACACCTCAAAAATAAAATCAATCATGAAAAATATGGTGGTAGAGAAGCATTATTATTATTATTATTATTATTATTTTTTTTTGTTCTGTATCTGCAAAGTCCCTAGCACAGTGGTGGCCAACCTGTGGCCCGTCAGGGTAATCTGCTGGTGGGCCGCGAGACAGTTTGTTTACCTCAACCGTCCTCAGGCACGGCCATCCTCAACTCCCAGTGGCCACAGTTCGCCATTCCCGGCCAATGGGATCCTGATCTATTACAGGGACTCTAGGTGCTACCGCAATACATGTGATAAATAATATTAATAAATTCTTCACATTGATACTTCGTTCTCTTGCATCCCTCAAAAATTATGTTGTCTTTTTTATAAACATTGTTTACATTTACAGTGCTTCATTCATAAAAATAATAAATATATAAAATTATTCCTGATTAAAAATCTGTGTAAATATATATGCAAATTAGGGCTCATGGGAAATAGACAATTGGCCCTTGCTGCTCCAGATGTTGTACGCCACTGTTTTAAATTGACTACCTAATTTATTACTTTAAAAATACAATGCAGCTATTTAATTGCAAAATTTCCTTGCATTCAGCTTTAGACATATAATTAATGTTTAGCCATTATTCTATATATCATGATGTAAATTTGTGCTCAGTTATTTTTTCCCATCATATCTATTACTTTCACATCTACAGGTGTGGGATAGTGTTTTTAGAGAAGAATATTTAGCAAGAAACTGAGCCATTGGATTTTTGCCATCTCATTCCAAAAAATTTTCACACTGTGGACAGGAAAGATGTCTGCATTAAGCAAGCTCTTCTTGTTCCAAGGCATTCTATATGAATTAATTAATGATGACTCTGGCATAATTCAAAACAATATGGCATATCTCTGAATTTTCATGTCCCTTAACAAAGGAAACTTAAAAGTAATCTCCTTACTTTTTTCTTGCAACCTACTACCTTGAGCTCTGGGTTTCTCAGATTTCATATGTTAACCACAGTTGGATCAGATAATTACATGGAAAGGAGACTTGGTGATGTTGATGATTCAGTAGTGTTAATAGTTTAGTACATGGCACTGTTCCTTCTAAATCAATACTGAACTGGTTCCCCAATGTGGGATGATAGGACACTGTGCTTCTGAAGGGGCCTGTCTTTTTGATGAGATATAAAATTGAGGCTCTGACCATTTGGCCCTTTTTGTAACACAAACTGTAGTACCCTGGTTTCCTGGACAAATTCCAATTTGGGTATTACGTTTTGCCTGCTTACTATAAATTTGGCCTGTAATTTCAGCTGGATTCAGTGTTTTTCACTTATTACACTAAGTATGTGTATGAAGTTGCTACCTTGTTTAGTATTTGCAGTGTTGCACCTCAGAAGTAGTTTTCTTTTCTGCAGTCAAACTGTATTTGAACAGGCTAGGAGAAAATGCCAGTGATCCTGCACATGTATATAAACCTTTGCTAAAGATGGTTGCCAGACCAGACCAGTTACAAACTGATTTACAGATTCTTCCATATGCCAAACTATGACCCTAGTTCAGGAAAACACTTAAAAACATGTTTTACTTTAAACATGTGAGTAGTCCCTGTTATAATGTGAATAAAACAATAAGACTACTCATGTGCTTAAAGTTAAGTATGTGAGCAAGTGCTTTGCTGGATTGGAACTTATATGTGGATCTTGAGACCCATCGTAATGTGCAAAAAGAACAGGAGTACTTGTGGCACCTTAGAGGCTAACAAATTTATTAGCGCATAAGCTTTCGTGGGCTACAGCCCACTTCTTCGGATACATCGTAATGTGCATTTGTTACAACACAGCTCCAGAAATTGAGGGAATTACTAAAACATGGGAGTTGCAAACTTTTTTGAAAACAAATTCTAGTATCTAAGATGGCAAAACTAATCCATGTAGGTAGGGTCCCTGGGATGAGTGCTTAAAAATAAATATTTATATTTATTTGAAAACATTTCTATGGGATTTGATTCAGTTATCTAGAGTATAAAGTGAGAGCCCTAAGGCCCAGCTATAATCATTTTTTGATATAACTGCCATTATAGTAAGCCTAAAAATGGAGATAAAACACGGATTTAATTTTCCTCAAATGGAGCTGAGAAGCAGTCACAGAATTGGCTACTATAGCAGTAAATCACTGGCTCTTCCACTGACAGAATTATTTTATGAAGAAAAAAATATTTCACTGCCACTCTACCTGTAACAGTGCCATTATAAATAGAAATACACTAATGGAGCATGGAACACGTTCTGCCACTGAATAGTGCAAAATGCTGTAAAGGGAAGCAGCCAAGCAAAGTGTTTCTATCCTGGGCCATCCTGCTTGCACAGGAGAGGATGGCTGACGGGGCAGGTGTTAGCCATCCTGTTAGCCACCTGATGTTCTTCTTAATGCTGGCTCAAAAAAGAGCAATGTGTATCCCTAGCATATGGGGCCATGGGTCTGACTACTCTCAAGTTTTAGGGGCTGTGGAGTACTGTCAGGAACATTAGCTCCCTTCCAAGTGCTCAAGAGAACTAAATCTTTATTCTGTTCCTTGCACTTTCTCCCTTACCACCTCAGCATACTCATATAAAACAAGTCAGGATTTTGTCCTACAGCTACAATTGTAGGTGATTCTTCAATGAATCTATAAAGGTTACCAGCTGGGCCAATGAGACTAGATATCATAATTCCCAGAGATCCATTAAGGACTATTGTGTCAATATATATATTAGTTTTCCACATGCTTTACAGACAGGAAAACAGGCATGGTATGGTCCCTGCTATGAAGGGCTTAGAATTTAAATAATGGACCATTAGAAACATTTACTCATCAAGGAACTGATGATTGTCTAAGATGTTTATGAAAGTTTATGTATTCAACAATAAAATCACATTAGGTTAGAGCCACAAAGGGATTTAGCAACCTAATTACCACTTTAAAAGCCTAAATCTAAAATGTAGATTCTCAAAACCCCTTCTCAGCTGCCTAATCCTGGCAGTGCCTAATTACCAGTAGAAATTTAGGTGCCAGGGAAAAGTCCCCAAAGTTCTGCCAGTGAGCCTGTACACTATCACCTAAGTCTCAGTGACCAGCTCAGGCCCAAGACCTGACAGGTAGGGTAATGCCTAGTTTAAGAATCATATCTTGTCTGTGGAGCTTGATCCAGTAGGCCTGCTCAGAGGCTGCCTAAGAGCACACATAATGGATCGGCCCTTCCTAAAGCACAGCCAAGGAAGAGGAGGAGATGATGGTAATACCCTTATATGCTATACCACTCTGAGCACTACCAGTCTGTCTGAATTGGACTAGGGACTTGAACACAGGTCTTCCACCTCCCAGGTGAGTGCCCTATCTACTGGGCTATTGTAGGGTAGTCTGGGGTGGGTCTCACTCAATCTCTCCTGTTGAAGCTGTTCCACTTTTTAGAAAATATTTAAATAGTCATTGGGCCTCAGAGACAGCGAGAGAGAGAGACTCTGTAGCCTAATGGTTAATGCACTTTCCTGGGAGAGTCACTGCCCCCAATGACTATTTATTTATTTCATTCCATATGGAACACCCGCAACAAAAGAGATTGAGAGAGAGTCAACCCATATTCTCCATATATCTGATCCTTGGTGTTCCTCTTCTACCCCCCCATTTCCCTCCTTCCCTGACTCCCCTATGTGCCTCTGCCCCCACCAATTCCCTGATTCCAGCTCCCAGGCCTTGCCTCCCCCTCTGACCTTGGGTATCTTCTGGGGGTGGGGCAGGCCCTCCCCGTCCCTCTCCCAACCTATCTTTAAGCATTTGCTGGTTGTATCCCCTCATGTGCAGTCTTGGAAGAAAACCAAGGGCAAAAGCATTGCCCCCACCAATGACAAAGAACACTGGGATCTTCAGGGGAAGGGACCCGGGCTCCTTGTACCTAGCAAAGCGCAGCCCTATGGGAAGGCAGACTGATAGCTGCCTGCATGGGTAGCCTATTGCATGGGGAGAGCCTGTGACAAAAGGATGGGGCAGAGCTCAGCCTGCTGCAGGCCCTGCCCTGCCGCATCTTGTGTCCCTTTCCCTTTAGATCCTGATGCTCCATGACGGGGGGTAGTGGCTCCTAAGTCTGGAGATGAGGAGTGCTACTAGCTAAACCTTGAAGAAAGGATGGGAGGCCATTCAGGTTTCTTACAGAGGACTCAGAAGGTAAGGCGGGGGGGAAGCCAGAACCTAAGGGTCAGGCGGTCATAGGCACATGAGAGTTGGGGGAGGGAGAGAGGGGGGAGGCTCCTGGCAGCAGTAGGGTTGCCAATCCTCCAGGGTTGTCCTGGAGTCTCCAGGAATTAAAGCTTAATCTTTAATTAAAGCTTATATCGTGTGATGAAATCTCCAGGAATTCCTCCAACCAAAGTTGCCAGTCCTAGGCAGCAGTCATCTGAGGGTTTGTGGTTGAAGACTCTGGAGGCTTCACCCCTGACATGGGCCTAGTTGTCAAAGTCTAGGGCAGTAGTGGTGTAGCAGGAAGCTGCTAAAAGTTGACTAGAGATGGGCAAGGGTATAGATGTTGCAGATTTGGAATGAACCAAGCTGATCTTACCTATTGGTTGGGGGATAGGGAAGAGCTGAAGGTTTGTGGGGCTTATTTTATGGCTGCAGAAAGGAGATTCAGGCATTAGAATTGGGAGACCAGGTTGTATCCCCTCATGTGCAGTCTTGGAAGAAAACCAAGGGCAGAAGCATTGCCCCCACCAATGACAAAGAACACTGGGATCTTCAGGGGAAGGGACCCGGGCTCCTTGTACCTGGTGGTACTTGAGCCAGTGGCATTCGGATTAGGTTTGTGGCAGTTTCTTGTCCAGGGAAAGGAGAGAAGGAGAGAGAGAGAGAGAGAGAGCTAGGAGTGGGGCATCATGGACCTGGATATTTACTAGAAGGGATGGGACTTTCCCTGAATAGATGGAAGCTGTATCCTTCCTCGGGACTATGAATAGGTTTGGAAGGATTGGATTATTGATAAATGTCAGTAAATGTCAATTTCACCATACACAAACAAGCCAATGAAAAATATTTCCATCGATAACAATTTAAATTTATAGACAGGCAAAGTGAGAAAAATGCTACTTGAGACTTTATTAGAGTTCGATTTAAGGATATTTACTTTATATATTTTGCATGTGATGTAGACATTTTGTGGTTTAACCATTATAAAGCTTTAACTTTTTGAATCTCAACATCTACTGTTATTAAATAATTATTGTTTGACACTCACCGCATAATTTCCCACAAGTATGAAAATTTAAATAGATAAAAACTGAAAAAAATGTTTAAAATAAATATTGATATTATCCATCCAAATTATATATATCTATATATTGTATAGGCTTGGCAGAATTCATATATATATATATATATATTATGTGTGTGCTGCCTGGATCTGGTACCCCGCACCCCCTCCCATGCGCCAACCCCCTCCCTGACCCCTCTCCCACACCCAAACTCCCTCCCATAGCCCGCACCCCCTCCCGCACTCCGAACCCCCTCATGGGCATTCCTCTGCCTAGGAGCAGCAGGGGCATGGCACCATTCCGTGGAGCCACGTGGAGCCAGGTAGGGAGTCTGTTGGCCCCGTGCCAACCAGTCTATAAACTGGACTTTCCATGAAGATCAGAAATGCCAGTTTTTGTTGAGCTTTCCAGTTGTTAAAGTGCTGGATAATACAGCTTTTACTATATATTGAATTCTGTCAAGCCTAGCTATAAATGTAAGCCCATGGCTGTGCTTTCCCTTCCCTAATGTAGCTTTGGGTTTGGCCCACTAGAGAGAACTGCTGAATTGCCCTTTGAGGTGATCGGATGTGTGCAAGGAATGAATGGGTATAGAGGACGTGATGTGTGTGAGGAATGAGTGGGAATATGTGTGCAAAATGGGTAGGTGGAAAATGAATGGGTGTGTGGAGTGGGCATGGGGGATTCATGTGCAGTATTCTGTAAGTGAGTATACGAAGAATGTCTGGATTCTGTCCTATACTAGTATCAGTTTCAAACACCTGGAAGTTGATTAGGGGAGAGAATTAGCCCAAAGTCATTATACGAAAAATAGTTGTGTTGTATTGTACCAACTAGTCCTGGTCCTATGGAGCAGAAATGGATTAACAATGTATTTATTGAATTTACTGGCAGGGCAGTTTTATTTTTAACTCTGAGTGAATTATCTATTGTGACTGACTGTGATATTTACAGATTTGTTCACTATTTAAAATGTTCAAAGAACATTTTGTGTGAACAAATTTCAGCTCGTGTGTCACTTGTAAGCTGTTCACTGCTAGCATTCCTTCAAGGATTCAGTAGTCACAATCTGGTATTTGGACTTCATGATTGGTCACGTAAAACCCATGCTGGTGTTTCTGATTGCTGATTGTCCTAACTTTATACACTACTTCTGCTTCCACTAAAATTCTTTTTGTTTTATCATAAAATAAAATAAATAAATGCTGTGGCCACAAAATTTGCTTTCCATGGATACTTGTACCATTTTTCGTTACTCAAATATTCACAAAAAAGCAGTGTGAACACATCTGAAGCAAAATTCTATTTAGAAGTCATTGATATGTGTGTGACTAAGTTTTCTCACTATTTCCCCATCTCTAGTGCTGAACACCCTGAACTCCTAATTAACCTCAGTGGGAGTTCAGGGCATTCATCACTTGCAGGGGGTACTCAGTTCATTGGAGGACAGGATCCAAAATCAACAGCAGAGGAGTGATATCATCATCTGTTAGTTATAGCAATGAAATTATTGACTCTCCTGTTATAATAAAACTAATTAGTTGCTGATGCATAGGAGTGCCAAAACATATTAATGATTTTATATCAGCTATGTGAAAATTAATTTAATTAATTGGTTACCAAAGATAATATAATTACTGCCATGATTAAATAAAGACTTTATATTATACCAGGCTTTTAATAAAATATCCACAGTATTTTTAAAATATGTCAAAAAGTTAACTGTGTTTTTCCTCATATCTATGGATTTTTAACATTCATGTATTGTATCAGTTTTGAAATTTTACTGAATGTATGTGACTAAATTCCCCCCCTCTTCTTTACTGTTTCTTGTGGCAGTGAATAGTTTCAGCTGGTTTATTTCCCAGAAGGACTAGAGTACCAGAACGAGCATTTATATGTGCTTCAAGGTTTATATAGTACTAAGGTAGGGTGACCAGACAGTAAATGTGAAAAATCGGGATGGGGGTGGGGGTAATAGGAGCCTATATAAGAAAAAGACCCAAAAATCGGGACTGTCCCTATAAAATCAGGATATCTGGTCACCCTATACTAAGGGAACTATGATCAAAGAGTACAAATCAATTCAACTTTCAGGCAATACAATATTAGAAATCATAGTGTAAAATCTGAGATTGATTTCTGTTACATAGGAATGATTTTAGTATTATAAACAAAGCCAGAATAATCAGGAATACTTTGGAAGTAACTTTGCTGCTGTTCATTTAAAAGTACAGGCAGATATTCTCATGTCATTTTATGGTAAAATGGCAGTTTTCGTGAATACAGCAGTTTATGTGAATACAGCAGTTTTTCGTGAATACAGCTATGCTATTACAATCTCTTCAGTCAGCAAATCTGCTGACCTGTCTAGTGTATGGTTGGCAGTCATGTTGGTTGAAATGGTAATGCACATTGCTCTTCATAGCTACAAGAGAGGAATTTGGACAAGAGGAAAGAGATGTTTTCTTGATGATGTCTTTATTATGGAGTCTGAAGAATCAACTCAAGACCTTTTTGAAGACCAGTTTACAAGATGAAACTGCCATTGTTTTTGGGCTGCACTCACTAGATGTTTACACAAGATCAAATGGATGATGATGCTAGCGAAACAACAGCTGAAGCCAAGATGTTGACAGAGTTCAGTATTGGGTTCCAAGAGATGTAAAGAATGCTCCTGACTATGAATATCTAATAAAGATGAGCACATGGTTACAAATTCTTGTCAACCAAGAATATGTAAAAGAAGTTGAATGCAGCTATTAAGTTCAGGCTGGTGCAAGTGCTAATTTGGTATTTTGTGTTTGGCCATGAAATATGGAACTTTAGAGCAGTAAGAGACTGTTCTTATTTAAAAACTATGAATGATTCTTTGCTGAATAATCCAATGTAGAAAAAAATCAGTGAGAATATATGCATTTTGTATACTTGATTTCTTTATTATGTGGGCAGTGTACAATTTATGACATTCTTAACTATTAATTTCCTTGTTTTTAAGTACTTGGGTTTTGAAAATGATAGGTAAGCAGACAGTAGGTATGCAGAATTAGCAATCTTAACTGCTTTTTGGTCCTAAGCATTTTGTTTTTGGTTAATTTGCAATGTTCTACTTTTTTTTTGGTAACTAAAGTCTCAGCATGCCACAAAGATTAGGATTCAGGTTCTTAGAAATCAGAGTTTAAAATGACTGTGGCTTTTTACAATGCTGTTGAAATAACAGTCCATACTGCTGCCTTAATTCAGAAGTATGAAAAAAATATAGAACTCCTTCATAAATTTGTTCTTGACAGACAAGTTAATTTATGCTTCACTCAAAAAATGTAGTTTTTTTTTTTTTTTTTTAAAACTGTGGTCAAACATCGCATTTGAGAGTCAGAATACAGTACTATTACGTTTATATAACATTCCTTGCTTTGATTTTACTTTTTACGTATTTGTTCCCTCAAAGATCATTACAGTGCATTGCATTAAGTAATAGTCATGGAAATCATTTTAGTGAATAAAAAATATGTCTTCAAGAGAGAATTACATTATCATTCCTATGCAAATATACACTTTCAAAGTCAGGTGTAGAAATATTATTGTGTGACTTCTGTTAATATTAGTGATAGTTGCTATGCAATTTAAAGCATAAAGAATTATATATACACACACACACACAGGTTTTATTATCTATATTCAATTATTTCCTTGATTCAGTGTCATTTTTGCCCTGCAAATAAAGGGTTTATTCATTGAAAGGCTGATTCTGCGTTTTCATGATGCATTAAATCTAGAAAATAAGGAAATCAACACCGAGTCTCTATGTCTACACAGCTGGAAGGCATGATTACCAGCTCTGGTAGATGTGCATGCATTAGCTCTGCTCAGGCTAAGGTGCTAAAAATAGCAGTGTGACCATGGCAGCGTGGGTGGTAGCTTGGGCTAGGTACCCAAGTACAACTCTGTCTGAGATACTAAGTACATCATAGGTGCTGGAATTAGAGGTGCTGGGGGTGCTGCTGCACCCCCTGGCTTGAAGTGGTCTCAATCTTATACCGGGTTTACAGTTTGGGTCAATGGCTCTCTGCACCCCTGCTATACAAATTGTTCCAGGACCCATGAGATACAGACTTGGGATGGCTAGCCCATGGCCATGCTGCTATTTTTAGCATGCTAGTTCGAGCAGAGCAAGTGTGGGTGTATGTTTGCCTGAGCTGGGAATCACACCTCCCAGTTTCTGTGTAGACATAGACATACCCTCTGTGTTGGCAGCTGTGGTTGTCTACGACGACATGAATAAATCCATCACTATTATAAGAAAGCTGTAGATACAGGCATGCTAGATGGTGTGCCTATGCCCAGTGTTTACAAATCCTATCCATTCACTTTCTTTTGATGTTACTTTCAGGCAGAAAAATCAACCTTAAAACATAGTTTCGAGGTATTGCCACTATAATAAAGAGCTTCCTGTCATGTGTGAGAGATCAAGCCATAAGCAAAGTTACAATTGCTTCAGTAAGCAGTCATATGAGACATCTTCTCTGTGCCATTCTTTCAGTAAAACAATGGCTTAAGCCCTGCCATCTGTGGAAAGCTGGGCTCCTCTTTATAGTGAATACAGAGAAGTTGATAGACATTTTTCATGCTTAACAAAATGTAGACTATTTCTCACCATTTGGAGACCACTTAGTGATAGTACCAGCCAATTTGAAAGCGGACTGGTTTCTGATAAGATTAATCCTGGTGAAGTGGCCTATTAAACTAGGTATTTATCACAATGTTTTATGAAGGTAGCGGTTCATTATATTTTGTTTCCTGTACTATAGGGAACATTAGCTTTCTGAATAGATCATTTTGAAAGTACTCTCTGATAGGACTAAGACATTATAGATTGCCTCCGGTGTCTTTGGTTGTTACATGCTTTCAATTTAGAAAAAGCATCCCTTAGCCTCATATCTGATTCATAGAATTCCAAGCTGAGGCAGGAGTTATGCATAATACGTATACCTAACTGCTAGGAGCAGTTTCTTGAAGCAGGCCACTTTTGGAGTTGCTTATTGATTGAACAGTTACTTATAGCAGCATAAAACCTGACAATGGCAAGCCTTTTCTCTTTCTGTCATTTGGACCCTTGGAGATAGAAGTCATTATCTATTATATTAAATGAAATATGTACGCTATCTTGAAGGGTATGGGGAAAAACAGGGAGCAAAATGGATTTCTTCTTTTAATTTTCCTTACTTCCTGATAATGTTTCAGAGGCCATTAAACTTTGTATGCTACAGGTGACTGAAGAAAACTAATAAGGGTCAGTAAACATAGGTTTTTATCTTTGTAGATAAAGCTTTGTCTTCTTTGCGTTGAAAAAGGGAAATTTAATTGTTTTTTGTTTCCAAAAGCATTTCTAGAACGTTGCTTTGCTCATCATTACTGACCTTTATTACCAGTACTCTTTGTTGTTTTGTGATGCCTAGCAGCAGCTATTGTCCCATACATAAAATTCTGTCTCTCAACAGTGCTTTAATTTGTAGAAATAAAAACATAAGCCCTGCATCGGCAAAGCATTTAAGTGTGTGCTTAACTTTAAGCGTATGTGTTAGTCTGATGCTCACGCTTAAAGTTAAGCACGCACTTTTAGGTGTTTTGCTGAATCAGGCCATTAATTCCTTCCTCCCATCATAATGTAAGTACAAATGAAATTAACCTATACTCAGTAGTTCTGCTCTTTCCTCTTGTAGAGTGTAGAGTTAGGAGTCCCACGGGATTCCATTCTGTCACTCTTCCTCCTCAAAGTGTGTGAGAGGAGTCTCTGGGGGCAATCACAAACAGTACATTTGGTCAAAACACCAGGAAGAAAGGTCACAAAAGATTTGTGATTTTTAATTTTTTTTTTAATTTTCTATTTTTTCCCCGTAAAACAAAACATTTGAACCAGCTGGTCAAAAAACAAAACAAAACTCAATCCTATTTGACCAAATTTGATAATGTTTTATTAGGTCAGTTTTAATGCTTCTAATTCAGTTTTAATAAAAAGTAAAAGCAAAAACAGATGCAATGATGAATGTCAGGTTTTTCTACTGCTTCTGTTTCTGCCAGTGACTGGACCTACTGTGACCACAGGTGCCAAAGAGTTAAAACCAAATGACATTTGTTTCCTTGTGCTGGCACAACTACAATTTTGATGCCCAAGAAGCATGGATTACCACTAGTTCCTAAAACACCTGACTTAGTTAAGTAGTGTTTAATGCATCTAAATAGGTGTGTAAATCCAGTAATATACTTTCAGAAATTCAAAACAATACCACTTTCCACAAGCAGGTGAAAAGATAACACAAGCAAAATTTTATGGGCTCTGTGCAATCTTAATTTTCAACAACAAAAATCCAATAATCTGAACCTGAATATCTAGTCCAAATTCTTCTTTTAAAGCTGGGTTGAGGTAAAGGAACACAATTTTAAAACCAGCCTTAGAGAAATTCACTTTCAATCCCACTTTGTTGTCATATGATCAAGCCATTGTCACTTTAGTCTCGTTATAATCTTCCAGATGTCCTTCACCTTGGTTTGCTCTTTTATCAACTTGTTTGCTTTCCTGTCTTTCCATGTGAAATCAAAGGCACCTTTTCCTATCCAGATTTTAGCTTCTATTCCATGTGCCTAGTTTGTGTTCCGTATGTCATGACCAGGTTTCAAAGCGTCATAAACCTTTTTATAGGTAGACAGGAAGCTTGTTCTGCACGGTCCATTTAATATTTACACAGGTCCTCATCCAGTCTTGATTTTTCTTTTCTTTGTTCCTGCCTGTTTTGGAAAAGCACATATCAGTTGATTCAGGGTAGTCAAATCTCGGCTTCTAATGTTTTCCCAATCACTATCCTATGATCTTTTCTTATTTTATATTTATATTGAACTTGATTTGAATCTTCCACATATGCATTCTGGAAAGGCACCTATTAATTTTACAAATATCTGCTGAATGCCCAAATAGTCAGGCTAAGAAAAGCATTTGGCACATTATCTAAAAACTTTATTTTTCTTCTCTGGTGTCCCATCACATACATCCTTACCACACTCAGTCAACTGAGGCCCCAACATGCACAATGTTTGATGTTACAGCTATCTTGAATCCCTGCTGGGGTACAGAGTAGACTCAGATAGCATCCAGAATGTAACATGTTAAAATGGACATTCTTTCTGAAAAGTGATTTATATCTCAAATAACTAATAGTAGTATAAAAGATGAGACCTTGCAAATCCAAGCTAAGCCAAACAGTGCACAAATAAACAAAAGCCGCAATATAACTGATCCCTAATAGGCCTGCTCCAAGATTTATTGTGTGTTAACTACAATGTCAGAGCACGGTGCATGCTGGAGCATTATGTTGGATTTAGATCATGGTAAAGATGGATATTTCTGGACCTGAAAAAAGAACAATAATATTTTAGCCTGCCTCTTAGCCTGACTACTGGTAGCATGTATTGGTAATGTTACTGGAACTTGGTAATCATCTTTGCAGATCATCCTTAATGTTCATGGGTGTTTGTGAGTGTTCTACATTTTGCCACCTGCGATTAGACGGACCTCTGGACTTAACTGGGAGTGTTCCAGTTGGGAAGATCCTGAGTGCTGCAGTCCAGCCTTGGAGAGTAGTCCTAGGTGATAGAAGACTGCTTTGTGGGGCTCTGTCCTATCAGGAGCTGCTGCTGAGAAACCAAGCAGGAATCCAAGGGGGCTATTGCTGGATTTCATCAGAGCCAGGGCAGAGACTATTGCTGTAACCAGAGCTTACTGAGGCTGACATGTAGTGAAAGCAGCATGAGTAACCTCAACATTTTTTGTTTGGGAAAGTGCTTTCTGGGGAAGAGGAATGGAGAAAAGACAAAGTGGTTTCCTTGAATCTGAGAAGGGAAGTGGTCTTATTATCTAACCTGGATCCAGGGTTACTGACCTCTGGTTATGACAACTCCCATCTTCAGAAGGGTTATGCAGCTTGGATTGATCCCAGGTTAGAATTGTTCTTCCCCTTGTTACCTTGGCTGGACTACTTTACTTGACCAACAGAGTTCTGTCCCTGGCTTCAAGGGCTATCACACAAGAGTCTAGAACTCTGAAATTCAGAGGAGTGCACACTCAACATGGGGTAACCAGAGGCAGTATACATGTAAGTTGGTTAAGTTTTATTTACTAGTATAGACTGCATTTATTAATTGATGTATTGAAGTGCTCCCAAATGACTTAAAGTGGTTGTGATATTTTAATTAATCTCAATTTTTACATCATGTTTTTCTAAATTGTTAAGTAAAAGTGTGTTAACTCTAATCTAAAAATATATTGTTTGTACAGAGTTTATAATTGGCACTTTTGAGTTACACCCATTTGCATAGATTACCTCAGGTTTATCCCAAGGCATGACAGTGCATGTGTTCAGCACCCAGGCAGGTGGAGGCACCTCCAAGATTATTTCCTTATTAGTAAAAGAACTATAGCAGAGGGGTGGATAGAGGATTCCCAGGTATCCAGCATCACCACTGGGATACTCAGAATCTCCTCTATTGTCTACAAATCAGGTGCCTGGGCACACTGGTGAGTGTTGCCTGCTCCTGAGTAACCCGGGAAGGAAAGGTGAGGTTACATACAAAATGTAGCTGAGTATCCTTTGCAAACTATTATTTATTATTATTAATTGTATTTATTTGTATTATCATAGCTCCTAAAAGCCCCAGTCATGGAGCAGAACCCCATTGTGCTAAGCACTGGAAAAACACAGAACAAAAAGTATGTTTGAGCAGTTTGGCAGAGTATAGCAATAGCTATTCTATTGCCGCTGCATGAATGAACTGTATTTATAAATTCCATGAATTGAAGTGTAGCTTCTTTATGCAATTTTTTAAAATAAGTTTTCAAAATGCACAGCAAACATTTTGATAGACTTGCCCACAGATCTAGACATGTTTTCTGCAAATCTGGGTATCTAATTACATTGGCTAAACTATTACAAATAAGTAATAAAAAAAATATTACAGTGGTGTTCAGAGAGTTCAGTCAGAATCAAGCTCCCACTGTGATAGGTGGTGTACAAACACACCCCATTCATCAAGGAGTTTACAGTCTAAGATCCTGACTGTGAGAACCTTTTTGTATATGAGTAACAATGTGTGAGTAGTTCTCACATGCATAAAGTTATTCATAAGTATATGTCTGTAGTTTTCATTAGTGCATTAACTTGTAGGCTTTGGGCTTAGAAAGATAGGTGACAGGTGGCTGGGGAAAAGGATTATTAATATTAATTAAAATAGGATTAAAAGAGTAACAAAGCACTCTGGAAAAATATAAGTAAAATAATTTACTTTCATTTGGTGGTGTCATTTTAATTAAAATTAAAACTACGTATAAAGCAAACTGGATCCCATCGTCTAATAGGTCCCATTGCAAGCCTGGAACCTGTATCAATTATCTTTTCTTTAGAACATACTTTGATTGTATTTAATACCTTTCATATAAAAGTGAGCCCTAAAGCACTTTACAAACTGATGTTCACCCATGGTTAGAAAGAAATTCTCAACCAGTGAGAACAAAACAATTTGAAATCAGACTGTCAATGAAATCTGAAGACTCCAGATACACTCAGAGCTGCCTCAACACTACCTTCTATCGAGACAGGGGTGAGGGATAATAGGAACCTATATAAGCAAAAGACCCCAAAATCGGGACTGTCCCTATAAAATTGGGACATCTGGTCACCCTAGTTCTAACTCCTTTCTCAACTTGAATCTGTTTTGTTTTGGTTGTGCACATTGTCATAGGTGGAAAGGTCCAGTCCATCTGCAACTAATCAACCATCACCTGTTGGTCTTTATAAAGTCAGTAGGGAAGCTCAGTGGAGATGAAATGAGGGAAACTTCTAGAGGGTGGAAAGGTTCTGACAGGAGCTCTGGGTGGGCTGCAGAAAGGAATTGCAAGGATAGTGAAAGCTCTTGCAGGAATCCGTGAAAGAGAGAGGAAATGCTGTTTTGACAGAACTGACATGTTCCATGGGAATGTGTTGATGCTGTCCAAACTTCAGATAGAAACTAGAAAGCTGGTTATTCTGTGAGCCTGATTTCCTGCCAGCCCAGTCCTCAAGCTCCCTGGCAGCCCACCTGGTGGGAAGCTGGAACTCTCTGGGCTCCCCTGGTTATCCATAGGCAAGCTGCTGGGCTACAGGCTCTCCAGGCACCTCACCGGGTGGACAGGCTGCCCAGTTACCCAGGTGGGGGGTGGCTGTCTATCAGGAGAGGCAGGTGGATGGCTCCCTGACTGGCCATTTCACCAGGCTGACTGGTGGGCCAGTGGGTGGGCTCCCAAGCTCCTTGGGGAGCTGGATGGTGGCTCATTGGCTGGCAGGCTGCCTGACTTTTCACATGGGCATGTGATGTGGTTGGCTACGTGGGGTAAGCACATGGAATCCCAAGGTGACCAGCTCCTATGGCTACCTGGGGAGCTGGATGGCTGGTCAGCTCCTTGGGCAGCCTAGAAGCTGGGGAGCCTGCAAGCACATATTGTTTTGGGAACACCAAAATGATCCCGCTGCCCAGATCTTGTAGGTGTTTGTCTCTGTCCACACAAGAGATCCACTTCCTGGACACTACAGTGCAAATAAGTGATGGTCACATAAACACCACCCTATACCGGAAACCTACTGACCGCTATACTTACCAACATGCCTCCAGCTTCCATCCAGGACACATCACACGCTCCATTGTCTACGGCTAAGCCCTAAGATACAACCGAATTTGCTCCCGTCCCCCAGACAGAGACAAACACCTACAAGATCTTTATCAAGCATTCTTAAAACTACAATACCCACCTGGGGAAGTGAGGAATCAGATTGACAGAGCTAGAGGGTACCCAGAAATCGCCTACTACAGACAGGCCCAACAAGGAAAATAACAGAACACCACTGGCCATCACGTACAGCCCCCAGCTAAAACCTCTCCAGCTCATTATCAACGATCTACAACCTATCCTGAAAAACGATCCCTCACTCTCACAGACCTTGGGAGGCAGGCCAGTCCTCACTTACTGACAATCCCTGTAGCAAACCTCATTGCCTACTCTGACCCCATATCTACTCTAGTGACACCATCAGAGGATCCAACCACATCAGCCATGCCATCAGAGGTTCATTCACCTGCACGTCTACTAATGTTATATATGCCATCATGTCCCAGCAATGCCCCTCTGCCATGTATATTGGTGAAACCAGACAGTCCCTATGAAAAAGAATAAATGGACACAAATCGGATATCAGGAATGGTAACATACAAAAACCAGTAGGAGAACACTTCAAACTTCCTGGACATTCTATAACAGATTTAAAAGTAGCTATACTTGAACAAAAAAACGTCAGAAACAGACTTCAAAGAGAAACAGCAGAACTAAAATTCATTTGCAAATTTAACACCATTAATTTGGGGTTGGCTCATTACAAAAGCATCTTTGCCTCTCCCGGAATTGACACCTCGTCATCTATTATTGGGAGTGGACTACATTCACCCTGATCAAATTGGCCCTGTCAACACTGGTTCTCCACTTGTGAGGTAACTCTCTTCTCTTCATGTGTCATTATATAATGCCTGCATCTGTAATTTTCATTCCATGAATCTGAAGAAGTGTTTTTCTACCCACGACAGCTTATGTCCAAATAAATCTGCTAGTGATTTAGGTGCCACCGGACTCCTTGTTGTTTTTGTGGATACAGACTAACACAGCTACCCCCTGATACTTGACATAGTTAAAAGTTTTCCTAATATCTAGCCTAAATATTCCTTGCTGCAGATTAAGTTGATTACTTCTTGTCCCACTTTCAGAGGACATGGAGAACAATTGATCACTATCCTCTTTATAAGAGCTCTTAACTATTTGAAAACTATTATCAGGTCCCTCCTTCGTTTTCTTTTCTCAAGACTGAACATGCCTTTTTTTTAAACCTTTTCTCAGAGGTCAGGTTTTCTAAACCTTTTATAAATGTATGTTGCTGTTCTCTGGATTCTCTCTCCAATTTGTCCACATCTCTATTAAAGTGTGGCACCCAGAATTGCATGCAGTGCTTCATCTTAGGCCTCCCCACTGCTGACCAGAGCGGGACAATTACCTTCCATTTCTTACATATGACATACACCCCAAAATGATATGTCTTTTTCACTATGGCTTCACCGTGTTGATTCATGTTCAATTTGTGATCCACTATGACCCCGAGATCCTTTTCAGTAGTACTACTGCCTAGCCATTAATCCCGATTTTGTAGATGTGTATTAATTTTTTTCTTTGTAAGTGTAATATTTTGGAATTATCTTTATTGAATTTCATCATGTTGATTTCAGAACAATTCTCTAATTTGTCAAGGTTGTTTTGAATTCTAATTCTGACCTTCAAAGTGCTTGGAACTCTGCCCAGGATGACATCATCTGCAAATTTGATAAGCTTATTCTTCAGTCCATTATCTGAGTTATTAATTAAACTATTGACTAGTACTGGATCCAGGACAGACCTTTGCTGGATCTCACTAGATAGGTTCCCCCAGTTTGATAGCAAACCACTGAAAACTGCACCTACCTTATAGTAATTTCATCTAGACTACAATACTCTAGTTTGCTTATGAGAATGTCACATGGGACTGTGTCAAAAGCCATAATAAAATTAAGATATTCACAACTACAGCTTCCCTGTTATCCACTAGGCCAGTAACCCTGTCAAAGAAGGAAATGAGGTTGGCTTGGCATGATTTGTTCTTAAAAAGCCGTATTGGCTTTTATTTATAACTCTATTATCCGCTATGTGCTTACAAATTCATTGTTCACTAATTTGTTCCAGTAACTTCCCAAGTATCAAAGTTAGGCTGACTGAGCTATAATTCCTCAAATCCTCTTTGTTCTCCTTTTTAAAGATAGGTACTATGGTTACCCTTCTCCAGCCCTCTGGGGCCTCATGGGTGATTCACGAGTTCTCAAAGATGATCATTAACAGTTCTGAGATTGCTTCAGCTACTGTCTTAAGTATACTAGGATGAATTTTGTCAGCCCTGCTGACTTGAATACATCTAACGTAGGAGAATACATCTAACAAAGGAGTAGCCATCAATAGCCAGACAGACATAATGTCCCATCAAGAAAGGAATCCACTATGCCAGATACTTCTTAGAGAAGGCATTGTCACAGGGTCCCGACACCCCATAATGGAGTGTTGGGTCATGTGTGGTCAAAAGAGAGGTTAGAGGCTGTACTGCAGCCGGTTAGGTCCTATGCTAATGACCCTTAGTATGAAACATGGTAATACTGCTTAGTGACCAGAGTCAATAAAGTCTCCACTCCACACAGGGCTGTGTGGCCCAATGGCTAGCATCAATAAAGCGGCCCTTCTTCTCAGGGCAGCGTGGCCTAATGGCCAAAGTCAATAAAGAAGCCCCTTATAGTCAGGGCAGTGTGGTCTAATGGCCAGAGTCAATAAAGTCGCATCCTTCTGTGGGATTGCGTAGCCTGCTGGGGAAGAGAGTGCCACTTGGGCGGCGTGGGGGGGAGGGAAGGGGAGGAGACTCAGGCCTTCCCTTCTCCTCCGAGCCCCAGCCCAAGGTCCTGGCAGTGGTGGAATTATTCACCACTGAGTCATCAGGGATCCTCCTGAAACATGCTGACTGGTTCACCCACTGGAGCAAAGTCTAAGTCCCCTGGACTGCTTCCTTCTTTGTCTTCACCAGCAATGGTCCATGGTTCCCAGGGGTCTCTGGAGTCATCAGATGGTGTAGGTCGACCTTTTGCGGTGTCTACACCACTCTGGGTCGACGGGAGAAAGTCTCCTGTTGACTTACCTTATGTTTCTCATTCTGGTGGAGTACCAGAGTTGACAGGAAAGCGATCGGCAGTTGATTTAGTGCAGGGGTCTGCAACCTATGGCACGCGTGCCAAAGACGGCATGCAAGCCGATTTTTAATGGCACGCTGGAGCCTGCTGGGACTCCAGCGTGCCATTAAAAATCCTGCCCAGCCCGGCCCGCTCTCCTCTGTCCTCTGCTCTCCCCCGCGGGGGCAGGGAGCAGAAACATAGCCGTGCGCACGGGGTTGGCAAATGACCCCATTCTCCCAGCACAGCAAGCCGCGGGGTCCGTGCTCCTGGGCCGGAGCGCAGCAAGCTGCCTGCCCCTCCCGCGCCTTCTTCCCTCTCCTGGAGCTCTGCCGCTGGGGGTTGGGGCTGCGTGCTCCTGTGGGGCAGCGTTTGGCTCCGCGGGGAGGGAAAGATGCTCCCCGCTCACCCGGAGCCCTGCTGCCATGCATGCAGAGCTCTGGGGGCCGAGGCTGCGTGCTCCCGCGGGGCAGCTTATCAGGCTCTGTGTGGAGCCTCATGGTAAGGGGTCCGGGGCCGGGGGAGTTGGATAAGGGGTGGGCGTGGGGGCAGTCAGGGGACAGGGTGGGTTGGATGGGAGGGGTCTCTGGAGGGGGCAGTCAGGGAGCAGGGGGGGGTTGGATGGGGCATGGGAGTCCCAGGGTCTGTCAGGGGGCGGGGGGTGGATAGGAGTCAGGGGACAGGGAGCAAGGAGGGGTCCTGGGGGGGCAGTTAGGGTGGGGGGGGTCTCTGGAGGGGGTGGTCAGGGGACAAGGAGCTGGGGGGTTGGGAGTTCTTAGGGGGGCAGTCACCCAGCCCTCTCCCCTGAGCCCTGACCCACCCACACACACACTCTGCCCTGAACCCCGCACACACCCCAGACCCCTGCCCTGAGCCCTGTACCTCCCTCATACACACCCAGCCCTCTGCTTGACTCCATCCCACCCTCACAACCCTAGCCCTGACTCTGGCACCCCCACACATCCCCAGCCCCCCCTCTGCCCTGACACCTGCACCGCCCCACATCCCCAGCCCCTCCACACCCCATGCACCTGCCACATCCCCACCCCCACCCGGAGCACCAAACGGGGGCTCCTGCACCCCCCCCACATTGCCATCTGCACCCCTCACATCAAATGGGAGCTGCCCAGGTAAGTGCCCCACACCCGAACCTCCTGCCCCAACCCTGAGGCCTCCTCCCTCATTTTAGCTCTTGGCCCGACCCTTCACCTCCAGCCCTGTGCTCAGTGCACTGCCACCCTCAGCTCAGTGCAGAGAGAGGAAGAGAATGGCCAGAACCAGGGAGAAGGTAGGTACCCACGGTATGTGGGGAGGGCCGGGACCCCAGACTGGCAGCGGGCTGAGTGGATCCGGCAGCCAGGATCCCGGCTGGCAGGAGCCGGCGGATGGAACCCCTGAGCAGCAGTGAGCTGAGCTGCTCAGTCCACTGCCGGTCTGGGGTCCTGGCCGCCAGCCCCACACAGCCCGCTGCTGGTCTGGGGTTCTGGCTGCCGGACCCTTGCCAGCCGGGGTCCTGGCCGCAGACATCGCTCAGCCCGCTGCCGGCCTAGGTGAACAGAACTCCAGACCAGCTGTGGGCTGAGCGGGCCGGTGGCGTAAGATCAACATTTTAATTTCATTTTAAATTAACCTTCTTAAACATTTTGAAAACCTTGTTTATTTTACAATACAACAGTAGTTTAATTATATAATATATAGACTTATAGAGAGAGACCTTCTAAAAAACATGAAAATGTATTACCGGCACGCGAAACCTTAAATTAGAGTGAATAAATGAAGACTTGGCACACCGCTTCTGAAAGGTTGCCGACCCCTGATTTAGTGGGTCTTCACTAGACCTGCTAAATTGACCTCCCGGTGGATTGATCGCCGCACGTCGATCCCCCTGTAAGTGGAGACAAGCCCTTACATTGGTGGGAGCAACCCTGTAGTATAGACCGAGTTAGGTTTACATAAGCTGCCTTATGTTGACCTAATTCTGTAGTGTAGATCTGACCTTTCAGTAGTGTGAAATGCTGGTCTCCAACAGAGGGTGTTTTGTCCTGTGAAGACCCATCAATACCAGATGAACTATTGAGGAACATTAAAGAGGACAAAAGATTTTGTTGATTGCTCAATGAAGATGAATCATGCAAGTGAATTCCTCCCATCAGCTGAGGTTGTAGCTCAGAGTGCAGGGGGCGGGAGGGAATAAAACCACTTTGTGACAGGTTGAATCACAGAAACCCCCTTGGGAGCTGCCAACTGATGTGCCAAGACTACTTCTGCCCCTGCTTTCCCTGCTAGCTCGGGACTCTAGCACCCTGTCTTGCTTAGCCAGAAATGCCTGTCTGCTCCAACACAGACCCAGGGTCTGAATTACTTGCCCCAAAGCTGCAGACTTAACTGAAAGCAGCTTACAGAAGTGTTCTTGTCTTTAACACTCAGATGCCCAACTCCCAATGGGTCTAAACCCCAAATAAATCCGTTTTATCTTGTATGAAGCTTATACAGGGTAAAATCATAAATTGTTCGCCCTCTATAACACTGATAGAGAGATATGCACAGCTGTTTGTGCCCTTCCCCCCACCCCAGGTATTAATACATACTCTGGGTTAATTAATAAGTAAAAAGTGATTTTATTAAATACAGAAAGTAGGATTTAAGTGGTTCCAAGTAGTAACAGACAGAACAAAGTGAATTACCAAGCAAAATAAAATAAAACACGCAAGTCTATGTCTAATACAGTAAGAAACTGAATACAGATAAGATCTCACCCTCAGAGATGTTTCAATGCATTTCTTTCACAGACTGGATGCCTTCCTAGTCTGGGCACAATCCGTTCCCCTGGTACAGCCCTTGTTCCAGCTCAGGTGGTAGCTATGGGATTCCTCATGATGATTTCTCCCTTTTCTCTGTTCCACCCACTTATATATCTTTTGCATAACGCGAGAATCCTTTGTCCCTCTGGGTTCCCCTCCTCCTCAATGGAAAAGCACCAGGTTAAGGATGGATTCCAGTTCAGGTGACATGATCACATGTCACTGTAAGACTTCATTACCCACTTGCCAGCACACACGTATAGAGGAAGACTTACAGGTAAAAGAGAGCCATCTGCAGTCAATTGTCCTGGTTAATGGGCGTCAGCAGGATTCCAAACCATCATTAATGGCCCACACTTTGCATAATTACAATAGGCCCTCAGTTATATTCATATTTTTAGTTTCAGATACAAGAGTGGTACATTTATACAAATAGGATGATCACACTCAGTAGATTATAAGCTATGTAATGATACCTTACAAGAGACATTTTGCATGAAGCATATTCCAGTTATATTAACATATTTTCATAAAATCATATAGAGTGCAACGTCACACACTTAACAAAAAGGAATTGTATTTTTTTGCTGCTTGGATGCTGCAGGAGGGGGGCAAGGACATTAGCAAGGTATCCCCAGCTGCTTAGCCTGGGTTAGCCCTAAAGGACATATAAACTCTGCTTATTATAAAGTGTCTATTACCTTTTGAAACTTAAGATTTTAACTCATTTGCGTATGTTTACCTACTTTAACTTTGTAAATAACTCTCTTATTTCCTTTTCCTGATGATAAACTTTAGATAGTTTATTATAGGATTGACTACAAGAGTTTTCTAAGGTGCAATTGACCTGGGGTAAGTAACTGGTCCTTTGGTACTTAGAGTAACCTGAATATTGCTGTGATTTCTGGAGTAAAGCAGTTGTTCTCAGACCTATTTGATCTCCTCCCCCTTTGTGTCTGAGGTAGTTTACATCCCCCCTCCCACCAAACAAGTACATATACTGATAAAAAAAAATCTACATGAAACTCTCACTAAATATTAAAAACAGTAAGGCATTGATTCAAACAGAGCCAATGATCCATTGTAATAAAAGCAAAACTGTGTTTGTGGTTGATGCTTACAATTAAATGTGCACACCACATCATAGCAAATGGATTAATATACAGATGATAACAACTTTGTATAATGCTATGCAAGCTTAACAGAAATCCATGAAAATGCACAGCGCTATTTGATGACCTGTTATGTCTTGAGGAATCAGCTCTGCTAGTTATTCATTGCTGTGAGTAAAATGTGCGCAGTAAGTTTTTTTCCCCTAAAGCTTCACACACCCCCACAGAATACATTCTGTGCCCCCCTCAGGAGGGCCTGCCCTCCCCCCTAGTTTGGGAACCTCTGGTGTAAAGGACCATCTGTCACAAAGGTAGGCTTATCTGGGTGACAAGACATATTGGAGTACCCAACAGAGCTGTCTGTGACTCCCATGTTAAGGCTGTTATACTGCCTGAGGAGTTTTCACTTGATAATTGGTTGGTGAAATCTAAATATAGAACTCACAGCCAATTTGGCATTTGTGCCCTGGTTCTTAACAGTCTGCCCTGAGGTTGGTACTCGCACTCGTGAGTCCCTGCAGGACAGCTTGACTCGTCCATTAGTATCAGGTCTTGGGTTTTGGATATTTCTGTTTTTTTTTTTCTAGAAATGCCTCATCCACCTCTTCCTCCTAATTTGGTGGTCTATTGTAGACCCCTGCCATGACATTGCCACTGTTTTTCCCTCTTTTATCTTCACCCAGAGACTTTCAACAGGTCTGCTTCTTACCTCTTTCTGGACCTCTGAATAGGTATATATTCTTGGTGTTTCCTTCTTCCCCCCTGCTTGTCCTTCCTGAACAAAGTATACCCCTCTATACTAATATTCCCACCAAGTCTATGTGATTGTGATAGGGTATACAAGCCCGACACTGGTGAGGGAAAGGTTAAGGAGCATCTCTGGGCCCAGTAAACCAGGCCCAGCTGCCCATGTTGGGCCTGCTCACAATGGAGGTTGAGCTCAAAAGGGAGCAGCTCAACTCACTCTAGGTGGACCAAACAAGAGAGCAGTTGTGTGGTGCAGGTTCCTGCTGAGAAGCTGCCAGGGCCCCAGGTGGCCAGGCCCAGGCCCCACCACCAAGCTGTCGCAGGCCCTTCAATCACAGAGGAGGGCAACGATGAGCTCTGACTGAATTATTGTTTTATTGGGCTCTGAGTTGGAACTCAGTGGGCCAAGGAGGGTCCAGCTTCCCCTACCCCCCGGCATTGACTTCCACCACTGGGCGATGTGGCCACAGACTCTTGCCACTTGGCGGTACTGCCAGGCATGAATACCAACCTCCTCATCTGTACCTGTGATGCCATTTACGTTATAATTTAGCTTGCATACTACAGTACTACAGATTTACAAACACCTCTGGAATGGATGTTGTTCACAACTATGAAATGTTCATAATTTTAAACAAAACGTTATGGTTGTTCTTTCAGAAGTTTACAACTGAACATTAACTTAATACAGCTTTGAAATTTATTATGCAGAAGAAAAATGCTGCTTTTAACCATCTTAATTGGAATGAAACAAGCACAGAAACAGTTTTCTTATCTTGTCAAATCTTTTTTTTTTTAACTTTCTCTTTTTTAAAGTAGTTTACATTTAACACAGTACTGTACTGTATTTGCCCCCCCCCCTTTTTTTTTGGTCTCTGCTCCTGCCTGATTGTGTACTTCTGGTTCCAAATGAGGTGTGTGGATGACCAGTCAGTTTATAACTCTTGTGTTTGTAACTCAGGTTTCACTGCAATACTTCCAGTTCTTCCTGGTTTTCCCCATATTTCTTTGTGTATAGACATCTAAGATGTTGATCAGATTCCTCCATTGTTACTCCTTTTGCACCTATGACCCCACTGTTATCTTGTTTTTATAGGTATTGGAGCCCTGTCACCATACCTCCGTGGGTCTCAGCTGAGGATGGCAGATTCAGGACAAACTCCTGAGAAATGGGGAAGACTTACCCCAAACCGATGGTTATTCTATTATTAGGAGAAAAGCTAGCTCCCCTTACGACATTTAGTGTAGTAATTAAGGAATTCACTTAGGATGTGGGAGATACCACTTCAGTTCCATCCTCTACCTGATTAGGGGAAGAGATTTGAACTTGGATTTCCTATCTTTTAGCTCCTTTTTGTGCTTCTAGTTCAGGTGCAGGTCTCCTTAATGGTCACAGTCCACAGAAAGATATGGTTGAGGATGTTTGCTACATACTGATATGGCTGGCCCTAGGTTTTGTGGGACTCTGTGATTAACAATGCAGTGCTATAACAGTGGATCATATACATTGCTGAGTGCAGTTGTAATCTACATGCTTTATACTACAACATTTGACTTGGTTTCTCCCAGAGAAAGGGAGAGAAGCAGCGGAGAAGAGAAAAACATGGATTTTAGATGCAATACTCTGTCTCTGTACACATGCAGAGGATGGGACACAGCAGCTCAGCAAGAAGGGCCCAGAAACATCTGGAACTAGTGAGTGGCAGTCATTGGACATGCTTGGTAACTGTTTCTGAAGCTATATAAGAAGTTAAAGTTTTAATTGTGGGCAAGCCACCTGATAGGTCACCCCCATCTACCTCTGAGAACTGAGTGAATCAGAACATGGTGGAGAGGTTATAAATATAAGAATTAAAGATGGACCGTATAGATGATTGATCTGGACCAAGAGATGTGTCTGCTGTGAGGGCTGAGTCCCAATACCTGGGCCACTTTGGGTACAAGCTACAGATTTCAGTTTCACCAGCAACTAAGGACCAGTCAACACAATGACTGGCACAGTGCTAGCTGTGGAGATCAAATGTTTGCTGGCAGGGCTCTGAAGTGTTTGGAAAAGAAATAAGAGGCTGCCAATCACTTCAAGGTCTGAAGGTAACACATGCTACAAATTATGGTTACTTTGTAAAGACTAAGAAATCATCCCTGAAAGAAGATCAGAGGGAAATATGCTTATGTGTGTGTGCTAAAGTATAGAAGTATAAATGTTATGTTAGAACCCTATATTTGAATATATGTAACAGCAACAAATGGGGAGGAGGAGATCTGTATAAGAAATACCAGTATATTTACTGTCTAACAGCTTTTGCTTATTCATGGTATTCTAAAAACTCTTTACAATATTTTGTACTATTTACAATGTGTTTTATATGCATTAAACATTTGTTTTCTGAGAAACTATATGGAACTATCTCTTTGACCTTGACAGGGAACTATTAACACTTACTTTTTACATACCATCGCCCTGAAGTTTAGCTCATAATTATTTCTGAAAAGTCCTGAAAAGACAGAGCTCTGCCCTGTGCTTCAGCAGAGTTCAATTGAGGTGTAGGAAGGAGTGGAGGGTATTAGAGCTATACAAAATATTGCCTCAATCTCCCCGTCCTAACCTGTTACACAATCAGGAAGCCTTTGGAGGTGTAACATCAACAAATGTATTGAACCTTCAAACTTATGAACATTATTACATATTCTTATAAGCCAATAGATCATGCTCTTTGTATTGAGTAACTGTCTCCATATCTAACACACAGTTTCTTACAAGAGTTCAAAATAAAAACTTTCACCGGTAGGAGGAGATGTTACTTAGCGGACAATAATCACACAGAGTAGTACTGCTTTTCCCCTTTTTGTTCTTGTTTCTAGTTCAGAGTTAAAAAAGTCCTGTTCATGTTGAAGGGATTAGCTTCTCCTTATGAAGTGGTGCTCTGATAGTAGAGAATACAAGCTACAGTTCTAGGGCTGCTTTGCTGCACCCATTGACTCAGGTGATGTTGCAGACTAGATAACATGGCTTGAAATCTGCTGCACAGTAGATGGCTAGGAAGATGAGGTGACAGTCAGATGTCACCTTCCTGTTAGAAGGAAAGTCCCAAAGTAAATTCTGGAAGAAGCAACAAAGGAAAAGGAGGGAGGGGTCAAGAAGGGAGAAGAGAACAGCTGTTCCTCTATGTGGCATTGTGATGAATGACTGTGCAAGAAGCCTAAAGTCCCTGGTTTAGGCAGAGTGGAAACTTGAACCCATGTCCTATATGAGTGCTCTAACTACTGGGGCTATGTCTACACAGGCAATTGAACAACAAAACTTTTGTCTTTCAGAGGTGTTAACCCCCCCCCCCCCCCCCCCCCGAAAGACAAAAGTTTTGCTGCGACAAGTGCCAGTGTGAACAGCACATTGTTGTCAGGAGTACTTTCCTGCTGACAACGCAAACGCCACTCATTGGGGGTGGAAGTTTTTAGTTGGCAGGACAGCCGACAAACAGTGGCTACATTGCATGACTTTTAGCGGCATGGCTGTGGCGACACAGCTAAAAGCTGTGTAGTGTAGACAAAGACTGGGCTAAAAGTTATAAAGGAGGCAGCACTACCACCACCTCTACCTCACTTCTGAACAGGGCCCAATCCAGTAGGCATGCTTATGTAACCTTTGGGTGGGCTAGAGCAGTGGTTTTCAAACTTTTTTTCTGGGGACCCACTTGAATAAAATTGTTGATGCCCATGACCCAATGGTGCTGGGGATGAGGGGTTTAGGGTGTCGGAGGGGCTCAGGGCTGGGGCAGAGAGTTGAGGTGCGGGGGTGAGGGCTGCAGGGTGGGGCCGAGAATGAGGGGTTCAGGGTATGGGAGGGGGCTCAGGGCTGGGACAGGGGCTTGAGGTGTGGGAGGGGGTCAGGGCTCAGGGCTGGGGCAGGGAATTGGGGAGCAGGCTTACCTTCTGCAGCTCCCAGTCAGTGGCACAGCCGGGGTGCACCACGGACTGTGCTGCACTCTGGAAGCGGACAGCAGCAGGTCTGGCTGTTAGGCGGAGGTGCACAAACGGCTCCGCACAACTCTCACCCACAGGCACCGTCCTCCCCAGTTCTCATTGGCCTTTTCCCAGCCAATGAGAGTGCGGAGCTGGTGCTCGGGGTGGGGGCAATGCGCATTATGTATAAGTGTGAAGGTAATGTCTGTGGATTATAAAATAGGCATGTTATGCCGCAAAATCAGATTCTTATTTGTTTCTTTATCATAAGATTTTATAAAGTTATTTAATTAAATTCATTTCTTTAGTTCCTTTTGGGACTTGAATGTGGGGAAGTTGACCCTGTGCAATCCTTGCTAAAAATCCTTAGAAACTGAACTCTAGGTCTCCAGCTACTTTCTATGGGAGTTGGGTTTTTTTAAGGCACTGGAGAAGGGCAATGAAGTGAACTCTAGCCCAGTGGGTCACGGCATGTAAGGCGCTGGGTAGCCTTGCTCTGGTCAGCACCACCAACTGGGACGTTAAAAGTCTCGTTGGTGGTTCTGCCCAGCTAAGGCAGGCTAGTGCCTACCTTTTCTAACACTGCACTGTGCCCCGGGAAGTGGCCAGCAGCAGCAGGTCTGGCTTCTAGGCAGGGGGCTCACGGGGCAATGCGTGTTGCCCCCGGCCCGAGCACCAGCTGTGGATAGCTGTGTGGCCTAAAACTGGGATTTAGGTGCCAAATCTCCCAAGAGGTGATGAGAGGCCTCAAGTCTCAGGAGTTTCGGCCACTCATACCTTAAAAAACTGCTCAGCACCTTGCAGGATTGAGCCCTTATAAAAACTAAAGTCACTTTAAAGACACCAACTGATCATGAATTTTCGACTGATGTATGGTGCATTAACAGTGCAAAAGGTTTGGTGTTTTTTTAAATGGGCAGCCAGACAGATAAACATTTTTCACAATGATTCAGAGGAAGCTTTACAGTCTTTTGGATAATTAGGCATGTTTTAAGTGTAGATGTGTGACATACTAAATCATAACGGCTCTTGAAGAACTGCTGCTTTCCATTGTATGAGTACTGCTTTGAGTGCTGCTGAGTATTGACTCTATACGCCACAATGTAGCATTGTGTCAAACCAGCTGCCAGATATAGTATGTGTACATGTCTTTCTACGTGATAAAAATCTTTATGAAAACTCTTACATCTGAATGAGCAGGAAACTGTGATTTAAATTATTAGATTATTTCATCGTACAATAATCTTCTTGTTCCCCATCAAACACATGGGCATATTATGGAATCATGACAGGGAACATTTCATGTTAAAGCATTAGGTCACTTTAAGCCAGTGGCTCTCAACCTTTCCAGACTACTGTACCCTTTCAGGAGTCTGATTTGTCTTGGGTATCCCCAAGTTTCACCTCACTTAAAAACTTGCTTAGTACAGTACTCAAAATGAGATATCAAAGTCACAGCACACTTAATGAAAAATTCTTAATTTCTAATTTTTACCATATAATTATAAAATAAATCTATTGAAATATAAATACTGTACTTACATTTCAGTGTATAGTATATAATACTATAGGTATAGCTCAGTGGTTTAAGCATTGGCCTGCTAAACCCAGTGTTATGAGTTCAATCCTTGAGGGGGCCACTTAGGGATGTGGGGCAAAATTGGTACTTGGTCCTGCTAGTGAAGGCAGAGGGCTGGACTCAATGACCTTTCAAGGTCCCTTCCAGTTGTAGAAGATAGGATATCTCCATTAATTTATTTATTTTTTAAAGCAGTATAAACAAGTCATTGTCTATATGAAACTTTAGTTTGTACTGAATTCGCTAGGGCTTTTTATGTAGCCTCTTATAAAACTAGGCAAATATCTAGATGAGTTGATGTACCCCGCTGGAAGACCTTTAGGTATCGCCGGGGTACATGTACCCATGGCTGAGAACCACTGCTTTAAGCAATAGAAGAGCAAACTAATGTTTGATATGGTCAGACTGTCTGGAGTAGCTCAAGAGAGTGAGTACCAACCATAGGTACTGACTCTGTGGGTGCCCCGGGGCTGGAGCACCCACAGGGAAAAAGTGGTGGGTAATGAGCAAGGTAGGGAAGCAAGGACATGGTGCTCGGTGGAGGGGGTGGAATTGGGTGGGAAGATTCGGGGGCAGGAAGAGGCAGAGTGACGGTGGGGACTTGGGGAAAGGGGTAGAGTGGGGGTGGGGCCTGGGGTAGAGCCAGGGGTCTAACAACCCCTGGCACATTGGAAAGTTAGCCCATGGTAGTAGCCTCAGGGTAGACTGTTAAAAAGCCGGACACAAATCCCAAACTGGTTTCAAGTTCTACAGTTAGATTTCACCAACTAGTTATTGAGTGTGAACTCCTCAAGCACTATAAGAGCCTTAACATGGAGGCACAGACAGTCCTCTTGGTTAGTCCAAACTATCTTGCCACCCAGGTAAACTTTTCTTTGTGTTAGATGATCTCTTACACCAAAAATCACAGCACTATTCATGTTACTCCTAAAGTCACTAAAGTTACCTCCAGTCAGTTGCACCTTAGATCTTACACCAAAGACAATGCTTGAAGTCGGTCTTATTAACTATCTAAATATTGATTAACTAGGAAATGTAAACAGAGTTATTTGCAAGGCTAAAGCAGTAATCATACTCACACAAACGATTTACAGTCTTAAGTTTCAAAAGGTGATAGAAGCTGCTGTAATATGCAAGATCTATATGTCCTTTAGGGCTAACCCAGGCTAGGCAACTGGGGCTCCCTTGCTTATGCTTAGAAATCTTGCCCTTTCAAAGTGCAAGCTGCACAGAGATACAGTTTCTTCTTGTCAGGGATTTTTATTCCCTTCCCCCAGAGTTCAGGCTGACAGAACGAATCTACATGCACGGCTCCTCTTCATGAGTTTGGGGAAACAATCAACAAAGTCTTTTGCTCTCTGATGTTCCACAATGGTTTGTCTGGTATCTATGGGCCTTCTTTTGTTGGGCAGGAGTTAATACCTCCTGTGGCAAACTAATATTTCACACTTTATGATCTTTTTCTCCTGACTGTTGGTTTACAGTTACAGCACAAACACTTAAATATTACCTTACAACATGGGATATAGATATTATAATTGAGATTAATGCATGCAGCAATTTACAAGTGTTTCATAAAATCTAAACACTAAACACATTTTTATAAATCCAAAACCTATATTAAGAGTACCAACACACAGGAGAGACAGACTGGTTTCCAGCTATGCATTTGTCAGTGTTCACTTGAGGCCTAGAGGCCTTGGCATGAGCTGGAACCCGATCTGCCAGGGTCACATATATCACTTAGGACTGGTCTACACACAAACTTGCACCTCACTAAACTGCTGATGGGGGATGGGGTGGAGGGCACCTCCTCCCAACAGCCCTTCCCCACCTGGAAAGCAGCACCCTCCCCAGAAAGCAGCAACCCCTGCATGCAGCTCCCAGCTGGTCCTCCGCTCCTTCCTCTGCCTCTCCCTGCCCTGCACAGCTTGCTGGCTTAGCTGCTAAGCAGGGAAGGGGCCTGGCTGCACCATGTGACCGAGCAATCTGGGGGGGCAGGTGACCCCACATCTCCCTCCCCCGGCCTTGTTGCCATTGAACTGAGGGTTCGAAGGATCTGGGCTAGGGTTTAAGTCAGTGAAAGGAGAATGTGAGAGGACAATCAGCTCTAGACAGAGACTCTAGAAGAGGAGGTTCTAGAGTTGCATACCCCCCAGCCTCCTTTCTCCTGAGGCTGTCCCAATCACTCCTGGTTCCATTAAGTTTTAGACCCATTGAGCTATGTGGGTGGCATTCGTTTTGATGATTCATTTTTAAACACTTTAAACAAATCAAAAAAAGGAAACTTTTATTCCAAAATAAGAATGTCTACTCACTGACTTGCACAGAAATAGACTTAAAGTGATGTAGTTACTTTGCTGCAAGTGTGTGGACCAACCCAACTTCGTACGGCTTTTTTAAAAAATGCTCTTATAGCTTTAAAACCTTAGACTAAAGTTGTTACAAAATGTGTTCCCAGGTTGAGATTTTACATTTCAAGCTTCAGCCTAGAGCGTTTTTTTACATTTGAGTTATTTATTCCAGCAAACAATTTTTAACCAGGGCCACTGTAATAGGTAACACGTCAGCTTAATGGCTTCTAACGTACGTTGAAATTGCAAAGGAGTTAACTTTGAAAGTTATTTGGAAATCCCATGAATTATTTTATGTGTTCTTTAATTACTTCTGAATTATTTCTGGAATTCATGATAGATTTATGTATATTAGGGCAGTGGCTGTCAACCAGGGCTACATGTACCCCTGGGGTACCCAGAGGTCTTCCAGGGGGTACATCAACTCATCTAGATATTTGCCTAATTTTATAGCAGCTACATGCAAGGTGGAACCAATTGTTTAGCACAAGTAGTTAGCACATATTCTAAGGGACCATTCAAGGTAGAGTGGCCCATTAATACCTCTACAGTCATAGGACAAAAAGAGGTTATAGATTGTTGTAATAAGCCATAAATCCAGTGTCTCTGCTCAATCATTGATTTTTACTGTCTCGCAGAGTTATGAATTTAAGCTCCCAGGCTCATCTTTTGAGAGCATCGTGTAGGTTTCCTTTCAGGATGAGGACTGATAGGTATATTTGTATATTACTCAGTTTGAATTCCTAGAATAAGTTGTTGTTTCAATCATGGCATCTAGTTTTAGCCCTCAGACATGAATCAATTCAAAAGCATTTTGGTGCTATAAGTGTTATTAAAAATTAAATCTTTATAGAGTGTTTGTGATGGCATGTACTGTAATTTTAGTCATACAATAGTAATATGTAAATATGAGTCAAATACACATTGAACAATCCTACTAATGTACTTTTTAAATTGCCTCACTTTGGGAGGCACTGCCTTAGTATATGGTGCATTTTAATTATAGTCAAATTCAGTTTGCCCACCCCTGCTGGGAATCAAACAACCCCTTTCTTGTAAATTAGTGTTAATAAGTCTTCAATAGATTCAATTCTGGAATAATTAATGACTCAGTTGTTCTCACCAGTTCAGTTCAAATGAGTTGCATGCAACATGCTGAGCTATTATCCCCTGGTGGGGTCATGCAGCGTGCATCGTGGCAACTGGTTAACAGCAGTGGCTGCATAACTGTTTTAGAATTGACAGTCATAATAGTCCAGACTTTTAGACCCTGTTCTTCCCTTGTGAAAATGCAATTTCAACTTCAGTGGGAGTTCTGCATGTGGAACAATTGAAGAGCATTGTGTAGGTGATGTACTGATTAGTTAGTGATTAATTTAATTTATGTGCTAATTGGCTTACAGGTTATATTAATTCATTTTTTTTCTGTGGAGTAAATAATGCATGTAAATTTATGACTGATCATATAGCTTTCTATCATTTATATTTTTAATCTTATTAGGGTTTATAAAACACATAGAACATCACAGTGCAAATCCCTGCACAACAGCTACAGTATAGGCGATGAGCATACCCACTTCATAATTATAGTCATGCTTTTAGTGTTATTATTAATTATGTAAGCAGGGTCTGAATGAGCTTTCCCCTGAGATCTAGTGATGAACTGGAAGAGAAGACTTCAGGATTACAGACAGTATTTGCACCAACTCTGCTTAGGTGTGCAGCAGACAGAGCTCAGAACATGGCATCACAGAAGCGGCAGTGAGTGGTGCAGCAGAGCTGAGCACAGGGATGGCAGGTAATTACCAGATTTTATTTTTACAAAGTAAAATCGTGGTTTTTACCACCCTGGGAAAAACTAGCTAGGCCCAGTTTATGGTATTTTTTTAATTTAAAAAGCTGTTTCATTAATGCTTACCACATTACACTTAGTTTTAGTTACATATTCAAATTGTGGATCCATAAGGCAGTATATTTGTAGATTAATTTAGGGTTGTAACTGAAATCGGCATAATACTAATGTACGTAATTATAATACCGAACATCAGAATGTCTGTATACAGTTTGGTTTGGTATTTTCTCAAGGAAGTTATACATGTCATGACTCATATTTCAGTTTTCAACATTATATAAACAAGTTGAAAACATCTGATTATATGAAAATGATAATAATGCCAAGTTGTAGGCTCGACACTTTAACCATGCAGAGTGCAGACTACCAAGTCCATTTGACCGTGCCACATTCTGTACCAGCTTTGATGTAGTGGATAGACCAAGCCTATTTCTCAGTTTTGAATGGATGTAGCCAAAGTTTGAGAAGAGTTGTTCCATGCTTGTTGAACTTGCTGGACACACGTGCAATTATTTTTTCAGTTTCATGGTTTACCCCGGGTTTAAACCGTTATTTACTAGCATCCTGTCCTAAACTAGTTTCACTTCCTGCTGCTGCTTTCCCCCCTCAGCTTCTGATCCCCAATAAGGAAAAAAGGAAAATGAAAAAGAAGCCCAAATCATCAGCCCCAACCGGGCTTAGCATATAGTCCTTTTCCCTCAGGGAAGCTTCTACGGCACCTTTGTCAAGAGCCTTCAGGGTAGGTCTGGTCTCCCCTAGGGTTGCCAGGCATACAGTTTTTGATCAGAACACCTGGTCAAAAAGCGTCCCAGGTATCTCTGGTCAGCACCACTGACCAACACCGTTAAAAGTCTTGTCAGTGGTGCAAAGGCAGGCTCCCTGCCTGCCCTGGCTCTGCGCAGCTCCCAGAAGCAACAGCATGTCTTCCCTCTGGCTCCTCGGCACAGGGGCAGCCAGGGTGCTCCGTGCGCTGGCTGTGCCCTGAGCGCTGGCTCCACAGCTCCCATTGGCTGGGAACTGCGGCCAATGGGAACTGCAGGGGTGGTGCCTGTGGATGGGGTAGCATGCGGATCCGCCTAGCCACTCCTGCGCCACACCTAGGAGCTGGAGGGGGGACATGTCAGCCACTTCTGGAAGCTGCCTGTGGTAAGCGCCACCTGGAGCCTACACCCCACATCTCAACCCCTTGCCCCAGCTCTGAGCTCCCTTTTGCACCCAAATTCCCTCCCAGAGCTTGCAACTCCCCCCACTCCCCCCAACCCTCTGCCCCAGCCCGGAGCTCCCTCCCACGCTCTGAACCCCTTGGCCCCACCTCCCAGCCCAGAGCCCCCTCTTACACCCCAAACCCCTCATCCTTAGTCCACCCTAGAGCCTGAACCCCCAGTCGGAGCCCACACCCCAATCCCCTGACCCAGCCCAATAAAAATGAGCGAGTGAGCGAGGGTGAGGGAAAGTGAGCAATGGAGGGAGGGGGATGGAGTGAGCGGGGATGGGGCCTTGGAGAAGGAGCAGGGTAGGGTCTCAGAGTGGGTCAATGGTGTTCGATTTTCTGCAATTAGAAAGTTGGCAACCCTGTGGACCTCCACCCAGCGTCCCTTTTCTGAGCTGAGTTGCTCCCTTTTCAACCCTGTCTCCAGTTGGAGTATTCTCTACAGGGCTGGCAGTGCAGGGCAACCTGGGCCCAGTATTTTCCTTTAACCCCTTCCAGCCCAGTGTAGGATTTGTATACCCCATGACGGTGGGTGAAGTAAAATCTTTTACTGGACCATCTTCTGTTGGTGAGAGCGATAAGCTTTCGAGCCATTACTTCACCCAGCTTATCTCCCTAATATCCTGGGACCGACATGGCTACAACTACACTTCTTTTGTTATACACAGACTTAGTGCTTGTGAGTGGGGAAATACTGCCTTTTGGAGGCAACAAGGGGTTGTGTTTAATTTTCCCTGATTACTGGGTCAGGGCTTGAGATGGTTCTGTTTTGTATTAAGAAGAACCCTTTGATATTGAATCCAGGCCTTGTTGGTGCTGATACCACCTGGCAGAAGGGTTATTGTGAAGGAGCAGAGAGACTGTAGTCAGGCACAGCAGGGGTTAAAGAATACCTATGGGTTCAGCTAGCCCCTCCCTGTTATACCTGAAGCCAATGCCAGACCTGGAGGGGAGAAAAGAAGGATGCCTGGCTTAGTCAGGGGCTGATCAGCGAAGAGGCAGGATCTCTTTGTATGCCTGCCTGAAGGCACAGACCAGCAACCTGCCTGTCAATGCAGTCACTGGAGGCAAGTAAATCTTCCCCTGCCAAGGTAACCTACAGATAAGCCCCAACGGTGGGGCAACTGGACTAAACTAAAAGGACTTGTATAGGAAGCAGGCCAGGAAAATAAGCCCGGAACCCCCCATCATGGCTGGGAGAAAGATCTATTGCCCCTGTTTAGGGGTTTAGCGACACAGGATCCTGGGCCAGGACCTGAGGGAGAAGGAGGGGTCAAGTCCTCCTACAGCCCCCCAACCAACGATCTAGCCACAAGGCTCCTCAGCCACTGAGGGCCCTATCACAGTTGCAATTATTATTATTTGTATCATAATAATACACAGAGGCCCCAGTGAAGGATCAGGGCTCCATTATGCTGGGCACCTGGCAGACACATAATGAAAAGATGATCTTTGGTTACATGTTTTTCAAATGAACATCAACTATTTATATATTTTATGTTAACTAACATAATTCTAACTGGGGGGAGGGATAGCTTAGTGGTTTGAGCATTGGCCTGCTAAACCCAGGGTTATGAGTTCAATCCTTGAGAGGGCCATTTAGGGAACTGGGGTAAAAAAATCTGTCTGGGGATTGGCCCTGCTTTGAGCAGGGGGTTGGACTAGATGATCTCCTGAGGTCCCTTCCAACCCTGATATTCTATGATTCTAACTTCAAAAGAAGTTCTGTGTAAAGCCTACAGGATCATGTACAGTGTACCAATGTAACATGGGCTGCATATTTGCCCCAACCAAGGGTTTTCTTTCTCCACCCCTTTAAATACCCACAGTTGCTCCTTCTTCCAAAAAATCTCTCATGTGGCCCCATACCCAGGTGCTGCTCCTGCCCTGAGCAGAGCTCCTTTGCTCCTTTTCTTAAGAGCTAGTCTTGTCTCAAAGAGAGCAGGTCTTCCTCTCCTCCCCCACCCCACCTTCTCAGGAGCAACTTCTGAGTGCTGCTTGTTGCCCCTGTATTACCCTCCTCCTCCTGGCGCCTCTTCTTCCACCCTCCCATCTTGCCTGTTTGTGTTCCCATCTCCTTGAGCCCCCTCTTCTCATACCCAGACTAGTATATCTGGGAATAAAGGGAGACTTTTGAAGCCATCGTGGTTTTTTCCCCCTGTATACATAGTATTTTAGTAGTAAATGATGGTGGTGGAGAGGGATATGAACGATTTTATAGGCAGGGACAGCTGTAAGAAGATCCATAGAAGTGGTGTGGTTGAACCACCCTGGACAAATGGTATTCATACTTCCTAATATTTTTCAGTTTCTTTCAATCCAAGAAGTGATTCCCTGCCCCCACCTCCTCTCCTTAATATCTTCAAATTACAATCTTCCTCCAATATCTTTTGTGTATCTTTCACACATGGAAATGCCCTAATCCATTCATTGATTTTGAGCCCAAAGCCGTCCAAGGATTATCACAAATACACAATATGATGTGCCTGAATATCAGAATTTAGGACTGGAACTCAGATATAGTCAAAAGATTTTTAATATCGCATCTCGTCAGACACATCTCAATTGGCTACACAGCTGAAGAGCAAATGTGTAGATGATTTCATCTAAACTCAATAGTAATTTATGCTAAGATTGGCTCCAATGTGTACCTATTTGATGTAGTAACTCAAAATGAATGTATATGGTTTGTTAAAACCTTTTTTGTCCAAATTACATAATGGTTTAGATATCTATTATCATAAATATAGAAGTTATATACATCTGGAGATCTGTGTATTATTAGGAAGGATCACAGAATTATAGGCCAGTTAGTAAACAATTTAAACTAGAGCTTGCTGTCAACCACATCAAATGCATATTATTCGTTTAAATTTTAGAGATCTGTAATGGCAGAATGCAGTCTCTAGCCTGAGCAAGCAATTTTGTCTCACTGTACCTCAATCCTGGCTTATACCACACCTGTTCTTCCAGGGCTAGGCCTTCCTTAATTAGATTGTCAATATTCAATTATGGTAAACTTTCTGGTAGTTTCATTATATAGTCCAATGTCCACAAGGGGCTAGGAAGACCCACAAAATTAATTTCCACTTATTTAAACCAAGATTTGAATGTGGATTTCCAGTGGCAAAAGTCTCTTGCTTTAAACCACTGCATTATATATCCCACCAAGGTAAACTATTTACAAACTGTTCATCTGACAAACCATTCATTCTTCCATCAGTAAAACCTCTAAAATAACCCTTTTTGAGACACACACTTAAGACTATCAATTGTCTTGCACAAATCACTGAACCACATTTACTCAACACCTGGAGAAATCACACATTTGTTGATTTCAGTATTATTGTGGTGATTATTATGTCATGTAACACATGGTGAAGCAGAATAAGTACATCCTTCAGCCTTGTTATGAATCTTCTTTTTGTCAGCTTAAAAGTACTATGTATATAAACTAGACATCTGTTAACAACTGCATTGTTCCTTTTGCTCCCTCTATGTTCTCTTTGCAATGAGATAATAACCAGTGGCCAGGCTATCTAAAAAACATATGTTCTTATGTATACAATAAACTATATTAACATGCCATCTTTCACCCACTTCAAGTTATTGTATCCTCAGTAAACTTAGAGTAGCGGCCAAAATTCTGCTGATGTGTAAATCTTAAACCACTTGACTTCAGTGGGATTATTCTGGATTTTCGGTGTAACTGAAAATCAGCAGAATTTGGCTGATGTAAATCATGAGTAACACCATCAAAGTCAGTGGAGGTACCCTAGTGTAAAATTGGTGTTTGATCAGAATTGGGCCCTATGAAAGCTTTTTAACTGAGTTAAAAATAACAGTCTCAGTATAAAGCATTGTAGCAGTATAAACACTTTAATTAGCATTCATGATGAATGAACTCAAGGTAAACTGAAGCATTAGACTCAAGGTTAATGGGCATTTAAACATTCCATCAGACTGGCAAACATGGAGACACTTCTCTAAGAAAATAATCACTGCTCTCACGATAAACAACTTCCCTTTTGTGGGTTAACAGTTTTCTAACATACTATTTTTAGCATTAATTCGTATTCCATGAAACTATCAAAAGCAAAGCATGGGACAGTTTTTGCTGTAGTTTCCATTAAAAAAAATTGTTAGTGTATGGTCAGAAATGTACTTAGATTTCATTGCTATCATCCAGTATTGTTACTTACTCCATAAAGCCAAGTTTTCAAAGTGAGAAAATAATTACATGTTTCATTAATACTGGATTCCAAAATTAAATGTATACAATTGTGTGCATTTTTATGAACTATTTGTGCTGTTTGTGACTCTTCTGGCATAAGTTACTGACACATTTTTAGTGCGTTTTTAAGACTGGTCTTATATTCCCTGTTAGCAATTCACTTTTTAGTTTTAGATGGCTATTTAGCTTGTGCTGCATATTTACCTCTTGAATACACGGAATGCTGTATTTTATTTGGATGTTAAGTTTTGTCACTGCATTTCACAGCTGCCGTGCAGGTAGCTCTGCAAGGAAGAGATCATGGGAGATACATGTGAAAGAAGAAGAGAATGCTGATCAGGACCATTCTTGCAAAATGGGGATGGTTGTGGTGAGATAGGTATGAAACAAGAACTGAAAAATGTTGAACGAAGAACCTTTTGTAGAACTGGCAGAAATGGAGGCAACCAGGATGTTGTAAAAAGTCTTTGGGACAGAGTAAATCCTACTGTCAGTGGGTACAATTCCACTGATTTACACCAAGGATATATTTAATGCTGTGGGGATGGAACAGACACCAAGACTTGATGTTGTGGAAATACAGATCCATTGGTTTTCAAGAGTCCTCTTTGTGGACACCACCTCATGAGTTAGACAAAGACAGGGAGTGAACCTGCCAGCAGAATGATTGCCAACAAATGTAAGTACCACACAGGTCTTCCTAAGCAAGCCTACTTCTTAAGGTAAAAAGCATTACAGAAAAACATATGGAAAAACAATTAGCATGCATGCTAATAAGCTTACAAAAATTCGTCCCAAACCCTAACATGGATTCTGTCAGGATAAATCTTTCAACCCCTCCAACCTAGGGAAGTCTTGGTGGTTACCTGTTCATCATGTTCAGCTCAGAAAAAGCAGATTTAATCCATCCTTTTATATAGATCAGGGGACTTTGATCTGGAGTTTCCAGAAGCTGGTAATTAGTGTACAATGGGTCTCTCTCCTCACAGTGTATCTTCAAAAGATTGGCTTTGGAGGGGGAGAACCTGCATTTCCTTCATCTCAAGGTATTTCCTAAGGAAATCCACTTCACACACATTGGTACAAAATGACCTTCGAACTTCCTTACATCTTCTAGAGATTCCATTAATCTTGTCTTCCTGCTAAACAAATTCCATATAATCTTACAATAATACATAAACATTCCCATTTCTAATACAATGTACCCCAAAGGTATTAAGCCTAATTCAGTAAGGTTAGTTTATTTCATTAAAGTTCATTCAGGATATTGTCAGTCTGTCACATACTGCTTCAAGACAGACTACAGAAACTGCTTCTAGAATGCATGGTGCTGTTGATTCATGCAATATTGATATGACAGATATTAATTCCCTTTTATTCAGGCTTTCTGCTCCAATTCCCCAACCAGTGGTTTACAGCAGGATTATAGAAATACTGTCAGCCCAAATCCTGTGATTCTTACTTCGTAAATTAGCACTGAGGTAAGCGGTCAACTGCCTGAGTAAGAATTGAATAAGGATGGAAGGATTTGGCCTTGCAAAACATACAGATTGTAAAGGCTAAATACGTGAACTTTTTATTAAGTTTACTTTTTAGCTAGAGATATTAAGCCAGAATCTATTCTCATTTACACCAATGTAAATAAGACCAGCATCTGACTTAGATATGTCAACCTATAAGTCTTCCTATTTAAAAACAAAAAACAAACCATTTCCGCCAAAAAAGACAAATCTGTGATTCTTTTTCCTACCAGTTTATGAAATCCTTAACTTTCATTTGTTAGTAGTATTTATTTCAGG
The DNA here is from genome assembly GCF_013100865.1 of Trachemys scripta elegans. Lineage (NCBI taxonomy): Eukaryota > Metazoa > Chordata > Testudines > Emydidae > Trachemys > Trachemys scripta. The sequence continues at coordinate 160,590,237 of NC_048300.1, forward strand.
AGACAACTGACTCAGAGTTCTGATGCCTGTTGCTTTGGATGCTAAAGTACTGATATGTCTGACTCACATAAAAATAGTTTTGATAGTTTTTGTTATGTTTCTTCACCTGAGCTAGTGAAAAGCATTCCAGCAGATATTTTTCACAAGCTGCTTCTTGTATCTATGCCTTACAATATATGGCTTATAAAAGCATGATTTGAGGACTTCAGTAACTCAGCCAGAAAAGTTAGGGGTCTATTACAAGAGTGGGTGGGTGAGGTTCGGTGGCCTGCAATGTGCAGGAGAGGTCAGACTAGATGATCATGATGGTCCCTTCTGAACGTCAAGTCTATGAGTCTATGAACTCACGCTGTGGGATCAGTCATTAGTCCAATCATAAAAATTGCTTTTGATTTGTTTTTCCAGTTTCTTTTAAAGGAGAGACTTCCCCTTTTGCATAAAAAGTCTACACTTTTGCCTGATGATTTTATTTAATTTTAATCCAATTTCTAATTTGTTATTTGTGCCTACTCTTTTTGAAAAGGGTAGATAAATTTTTACTTTTGCTAAACAGTTATAGTTTATTTATAACAAAAAGAGGAAGCCAAGTTTCAGTTGAGGGTTTCTGTAATGCTACAGTTCAGAAACTATTCTGGTTAAAGGCTGCAGTGTCTTCGTAGTCCTGTAATAAGAGGTAGTATCCATTGTGTTTTTTTACAAACTATATATCCTGAGTCTGATTCACCTTTACCTTGCACCTTGTGTAGTCATATACTCTAGTGCAGCCAGTGTAGAACAGGTGAAAAACTCCACCATACCAGTCTCATTTGGTTGCATTGTACACCAACTGCACTCACTTTGCACGAGTGTAAATAACCACATATGCTGGTCAACAGTGAATCAGGCCCACTCTATAGAAATTCCAAATTTACTCCCGCTAGGCAAAATAGATTTCATCTTACACTTTCGCTCTCTCAAAATGACTATTTCTAAGGATTTCCCTATAGACCCCATCTGTCCCAGGTCCTAATTTTCTCTACCCCCAACTCCTTTCACCTGCAGGTAAGATTCAGCAATAATTATATTGCACCTTCAAATACTCGATAACTGGATGACGCAATAGAGGAGCTCATCCCTCTACAGGATCTTGGAGTCTGCCATCCTGTTTTAGGTACCTTTAAATCTTTGCAAAGAACTTTTAAAATGAATGTAATTCTTGTTAATGGTGCCTGATTGACAACCCTGTACTCTGACATTACATACCAGCACAGACAGTGGCAGTGCAAGCTTCCTCACAGTGCTGTGCCAATGTGCTACAATCCTCATTTAGCTACACTGTCTCCAAGAATGAGAGAGTAGTTCAGTTTCCAATGTCTAGTCCTTGCTCTTTGTTGATCGTGTCTAGGAGCACACAGAACCACTTAGTGGAAATTCCTGGTAATGGCTTTGGGATTGAGTTAATTAAGACCAAGTTTGTGACCATCACCACATTTCATATACCAGTGGGTATTGAATGTCAGATAGTAACACATTTTAGTTACTGCCAATTTGGGCTAGATTTTAAGGTGTAATGTACTTTCTATCTAATATGATTTATTTTCTGGTATGTTGCCAGTAAATGGGATAGAGTCTACTTTCCTGCTGCTGAGGAAGCTGTCATTTTGTGTTCAGCTGCAGTCTGTTACTGAAAAGACACGCATGGAGGTCTCAATTTTGTTTTTTACTGTTTTGTTGATTTTAAACAAACAAAGGTAAATCTCAGTGATTATAGGGCTCTATTTTGATCAGCTCTTATTTTTGAACCAGTCACCATCCTTTGCTGCTGTGATTTGCTAGGTCCTGCTGGAACATTTTGGAGAATCCATCATAGTTTTAAGAAGGTTAAGACATTATCGTTGAGATCATTGTTAGACTGTGAACCAGATTCTGTCCCCATTTTTTCTACTTTCTAATCTGCCTAATTTAGGATGGCTGCCCACCAGGTCTCTGCATAAGAACCATTATATTTTCTTATTGTATATACTGCCTCTTGCTTCATTTTTCACCATCACAATATGATGTTCTATTGCTATGCTGATGATACTCAGCTCCCTCTCTCATGATGCTTCAGCTGCAGCCTATGCTTTGTCGCAGTCTCTGGCAGAGATTCAGTGCTGAACACCTCAATTTTAAAGTGAATTTTAACAAGATTGAAGTAAAGCTAATTATCTTGTGGCACATGCTTGTAACAAACCTTTCTGCTACTATATAATTTAATAATCTTGCATTTTCTCTTCTTCTGCATGAAGGATCTAGGTATTATTTTGGATCCATATTTTGATTTTAAAGACTAAATAACATATTTCAGACTAGAGATGGTTTTTATCACTTTTTATCCCATGCTCAAAGTGATGCTGTTCTAGTCACTGACTGGGTTAATGCAAGTCTAGCTTTTAAGAGTGGGCTAACACAACTTTTTGCTGATGTTGGGATTAAACTTAATCCAAATGCTTCTGCAAAATTCACAAATTTAATCTGAATTACTAAAACAAAGTACTTCCTTTCTCCAGATCCCTTGCTGGTTTTCATTTTATATTTGATTTCACATTCACTGTAAATATTATCATTGACTTTTAAACCACTCAAAAGCTCTGTCAGAGAATGTGCCATGTCAATGATTCCTAGTCCCTATAGATTTGAGATCTTTCTTTCCTTAATTTTGTCAGCGTCAATTGTTTATTGTATGAATTTTTATCACAGGTGCATTAATTTATGAATTAGTTCTTTGCAATTCAGTTCCTCTTGCAACCTAGTCAATTACTTTTTAAAGTCAGAGATTAAAGGTAAACTGCTTACTTTGTTGCTGTGATGAAAAGGTGATGCTAACAGTGTTAAATTTATGCTAAGTAATTGAAGAGAAATTCTGTGGGAAAAGATTTATACCCCAACTGTTGCTAAGGTACAAAGTTAACATTTTAAAATGTAAATTGTTGAACCCTGCCTTTAATTTGACTATAACTGGTACTTTTTGTCATTTTATTGTAAGGAAGGCCCCAATGCTGAGCTCACTTACACAGATGCTTAACTCTGCTACCGGGAGTAGTCCCATTGAAGTCAACAAGACTACTCCTTGCAGTAAAGTTAAGCACATAGTGAGTATTTGTGAGATTGGGGCCAAAGTTTACATTGTAGCTTACACTGTGTTAACCTTAGAAAAGAGCCAGAATGTTTATAGAAAATTGCTTTATCCACTTTTGTGTCTTCTATCTTTTTCATTCTTTTGCTTTGTCTACCTAACTTCTTCCTAGTTTCTTGATTATCTTTTTAATTTTTCCATTTTCCTCTTGGTAAATACTTCTTTTTTAACATTCCTCTATAACCAGAGATTTGGAAAATGTGCCTGAGAGTTTGTACCAAATTTAAACTGGAAGACCGTATTTAGCTGTTGTTCTTGGATGATTTTACGGATTAAAAATGTTACTGTTATTCATTACCATCTAGCATTGCTGAAGAAAGTAGAAATAAAATCACCGGAAGAGTTAACTTGACTTGTTATCTGTGAAAGCCGCTCTCTAGATGGATAACCAAAATGAGGAGGAGAAGAAGAGGTGTGGAGAGAGCTATAGCATGGCAGCCAACCATATACAGAACTCCTCTTATTGCTTGCTTGTTTTTTCTTATTTCTCTCCTCTTTCATGTTGTTAGTCTGTATTTAGCCCCAAGATGTATTGGGAAATTATTTAAATGATGGTGGTTTAATTTAAGCTGTGAAGAGTGACATGCCTGTATTTTCATTCTCCCTTACCAACCAAAAAATTGAAGGACTTGACATCAGAAATATGCTGTGTTCAGATTATGCCAACCCCCTACACCATGCTAAAACATTATATTCTGGGTTGTTATCTAGTAAAATACAATTGTCCTATTTCTGTTAAACAGAGGAGATAATAGGGTTCATATTACTCATTTAATTTCAGGTACTTATCACCATGGCATTGTTTGCATATGTGGTAACAAAATACAACAGTTGGATTTATAGTCGTGTGTATGTGTGTGTGTGGCTTCTTATGGGACAGATAAAGGGCCAGATTTGTGTCCATACTCACTTCAAAAGCAGCAGTTGTCTTAGCATATGCGCAACATGCCTCAGGAGGCACATGACCAGGTTTAATCACCGAATTTGGTCCGCTGGTTGGATCATTAGCTTCCCTGGTTTGGGCAGGGTACTGATGGGGAGCGCAACGTGAACACTGATCCATGTGGATCCACAGAGCTGTAGTGGCCGAAATAGGGTGCTCTGAGGCATTCTGCCAACTTTTGGCAAATGGAGGCAGAATGCCTCAGGTTGAGGTGGGGGCATTATTGCACATTGTGTATCACTCCTTACTCCAGCTGGTAAAATGTGCAGCCTCAGCTCTCCAAGTATGTGCAGACAAATGCCAAATACTAAATAAGTGCTGAAGGAGAAAGGGTTGTCCATGTCTCTAAGCAAACAGCCCATGGTTCCTTGGGGCCACAGACCAGTTGTGGGACTCCAACTCTTCAAGGAGCTGAGCACTTTTGTCCCAATTCAGTAAAGTGCTTAAACTTATGTTTATCTTTAAGCACATGAGTACCACTAACATACTTAGGCCAAGTACTTGTTTAAGTGCTTTGCTAGGTCCAGACTTGCGGATTGCTGCCCTGAAAACATTAGTCTCAGCATTTTGCATGCATCCTGAAAAAGTGGGGGCACTTTAAAAAACTAGTTGTGCCTTCTAGCTGCCATCCCCACATCTCCTCTCTCACAGCACACTTGCACAGAAAAGCTGAAATTAGCTCAAGATCTAAAGATAAATTTAAGGTAAAACTAGGGTTACCATATTCAAACATTTAAAAAAGAGGACACTCCAGGGGACCCCGGTCCCGCCCCCGGCCCTGCCCCAACTCCGCCCCTTCCCCTTCCCCGCCCCAACCCCACCCCTTCTCCGCCCCCATTCCAACCCTTTCCCCAAAGTCCCTGCCCCAACTCTGCCCCCTCCTCTGAGCACCCTGCATTCCCCCTCCTCCCTCCCGCTCTGATCTTGGTTGGGGGTTGCTAAGTGCTTCCCTGCTCCCCACTTGCCCTGCAGCCTCTATGCCCTTGCCTGCCCTGCTCCTCCTCACCCTGCAGCCTCTGCACCCCCCCGCCCCCGCAGCCTCTGTGCCCCCTGCTCCCCACTCGCCCTGCAGCCTCTGCACCCCCCCCACAGCCTCTGTGCCCCCTGCTCCCCACTCGCCCTGCTGCTGCAGCCTCTGCACCCCTCCCACAGCCTCTGTGCCCCCTGCTCTCCACTCGCCCTGCAGCCGCTGCACCCCCCCCCCTGCAGCCTCTATACACACACACACACACCCTCACCCAGCAGAGGGAGAGCTGCAGGCTCCACGTTGACTCAAACACTTCCTCGCTGCTCTGTGGGGGAGGAGGGAGCGGGGGAGGGACTCTGGCTGCTAGAGGCCCTAGTGGCTGCGAGCGGCTTTCAATCAGGCCAGGCGTCCAATCAGCCTTGCCGCACTCCGCAGGAGGGGAAATCCCGGACATTTCTACTTCATTAGAAATCCCCCCCGGACGGCCATTTAAGGCTGAAAAAGCTGGACATGTCCGGGGAAACCCGGACGGATGGTAACCCTAGGTAAAACTTTAGGTTAATAGGGGCACTATGTTAGGCTATCCTAATGAAAGTGATTTCACTTTGTATACAAATAGCAGAGACAATTTATTTTCTTCATGTATTTGGCTATGAGCTACTTGCATCTTCAAAGCACCTTCCATGTATTTTGCCAGATGCACTGGGGTATTGTTGCTTAGATAAAGCACAATGCATGCTTTTTATTTTATACTTAATTTTATTTTTGAGAGGCTTCAGCAAGTCTTTAGCAAGTTACCATTTACCACCCTATACCTCAAGGTACCTTCAAAAACTACACTAAGATTTTGCTTGAAACCCTAAACATCGCATATTGATTAATTTTTCTATAGTGCTGTGAGTGGTTAGTACTCTACAGCTGTGAGATACATTAATTGGGAGATACTGAGATGTAATTAACGTGTCCATCAACACCACATGGTGTAAACATGCACAATTTCTTTTCAAAAGGAAGCAACTGCTTACTCTGTATGTGGGTGTCATATATGTCATGTATTCTCAGGAGATATCTTATGGGACAAAGTGAAAAGCAAAGTCCTTGCAGTATGGAAGAATGTTGTGATATAGCCTCATTGTCCTCATTGTCCACATATGCTATCTCCAGTCCTTCTGCAGCCAAATGACAACATATCCCTTTGAGTATGAAATTTAATTTATATTGTAAAATAACACTAGAAAATCTAACACTGATTTCTCTCAGTAGCTGTATGCAGTAGGATACTTTTGTCTTTGAAATCAAAATCCTTTTTCTCCACAGCACCGTGACTCCTCACCCACATGAGGTTCCCAGCAGTATGAGTTTCTTCATATCTGTGCCCCCATGAAACCAGCAACACTAACTTTGGTGCAAGTCATTCTGCTGTGGCCTTCTAGAGGCTCCCTTTGGCCAAAATCCCTTGCTGTGCTTCAATTCCCTCTCAGGCTTCTGGCTTGTGACATATTTGAAAAATTTCATAATAGTTTTTATATGTTTGACTATTTTCTCCTCAAAATTCATCTGAGCCCTTCTAATTTCTATGTTACTTTTTCTTTGTTGTAGTTTATAGTCCTTTCTGTTGCCTTCACTAGAGTTAGATTTCCATGTTGTGAAGGATCTCTGTTTTACTAGAATAACTTCTTGAACCTTGTCATTTAAGAAATAAGAATGGCCATGCTGGGCCCACTATCCTATCTTCTGACAGTGGCCCACTATCCTATCTTCTGACAGTGGCCAATGCCAGGTGGTTCAGAGGGAATGAACAGAATAGGCAACCATTGAGTGACCTACCCCCTGTCATCCACTCCCAATTTCTGGCAAACCATTGCTAGGGACACTCAAAGCATGGGGTGCATCCCTGACCTTCTTGACTAATAGCTATTTATGGACCTATCCTCCTTGAATTTATCTAGTTCTTTTTTGAACCCTGTTATAGTTTTGGCCTTCACAACATCCCCTTGCAATGAGTTCAGCAGATTGACTGCGTTGTGTGAAGAAGTACTTCCTTCTGCTTGTTTTAAACCTGTTGCCTATTATTTTCATTGGCAGACCTCTGGTTCTTGTGTTAGAAGAAGGCGTAAATAACATTTTCTTATTCACTTTCTCCAAATTATTCATGATTTTATAGACGTCTATCATATCCCCTCCCAGTTGTCTCTTTTCTAGACTGAACCATCACAGTCTTTTTGATCTCTGCTCATACAGCAGCTGTTCCATACCCCTAATAATTTTTGTTGCTCCTCTCTGTATCTTTTCCAATTTTCAATTGTCTTTCATAGAATATTAGGGTTGAAAGAGACCTCAGGAGGTCATCTAGTCCAATCCCCAGTTCAAAGCAGGACCAACACCAACTAAATCATCTCTGTACCTCTTCAGGGTAGGGGTCTACTATAGACCACCTTACCAGGTAGATGAGGCTTTTAAAAAAAAACTAAATAAATCATTCAAAAAGCATAGGACTTGGTGTTGTTGGGGGATGTCGTGGGGTGAATATACCTCATCACCCCTTTGGGGACATTATGGCCCTGCGGCCAAGTCCAAATAACGGCTCTTCTTAGGACAGTATGACCTAATGGTCCAAGTCCCCGGGGCAGCCTGGTCAAGTGGCCTAGGTCTATGAGGGGCCCTGTAGCTCAGGGCAGTATGGCACAATGCCCAGAATCAGCAGGGCTCTCCTTAGATTCAGGACAGTATGTGGTTAACCCCTTTCATACTGGGTCAGACCTGGTTCATCTTATCTACTATCCTGTCTCTGACAGCAGCCTTGTACCAGAGCTTCAGGGGAAGTGTACAGAACAGGGCAATTATGGAGTAATCCACCCCTGTCTTCCACTCTCAGCTTCTGACAGTCAGAGGCTTAGGGTTAATAGCCATTGATAGCTATTAATAGCCATTGATAGCCTCCATGAACTTACCAAGTTCATTTTTGTTCCTCGTTATACTTTTGGCCATTACAACATTCCATAGCAACGAGTTCCAAAGGTTAGTTGGGTCTTGTGTGGAAAAAGTACCTGCTCTTGTTTGCATTAAACCTGCTGCCTATTAATTACATTGGATGACCCTTGCAATTTTTGTACTGTGTGAAAGATAAATTATACTTTTTCCACACCATTCATGATTTTATCAATCTGTATCCTATCCCCCCTTAGGCAACTCTTTTCTAGGCTGAACAGCTCTAATCTTCTTAGTCTCTCCTAGTATGAAAGCCACTGCATACCTTTGATCGTCTTTGTTACCATTTTTTTAACCTTTTCCAGTTCTACTACATCCTTTTTGAGATGGGGCAATCATTACTGGACACACTATTCAAGCTGTGGGTGTACCATGGAGTGTTATAGTAACATTATGGTATTTTTTGTTTTATCTTTTATCCTTTTCCCAGTAGTTCCTAACACACTGCTAGCCTTTTTGACTGCTACTACACATTGAGTGGTAGCTTTCAGAGAACTATCCATGGTGACTCCAAGATCATCTAACAGCTAATTTAGAACCCATAATTTTATATATACAACTGGGATTATTTTTTCCAATGTGCATTATTTTGCACTTATCAATGTTTAATTTCATCTGCTATTTTGTTGACTGTCACAGAATTTTGTTTGCTCCCTCTGTAACTCCTTGCAGTCAGCCCTGGACTTAACTATCTTGAATAATTTTGTATCCTCTGCAAACTTTGCCACTTCGTTATTCACCCCCTTTTCCAGATCATTTATAAGTATCTTGAACAGCACAGGTCCCAGTACAGATGAAATAAGTCTAATAACTTTTTAAATTTGCTTACTGTTAACTAAAAGGTCTCAGACTACTTTTCTCTCCCTCTATATCCCCTGCTGCATCTCAAGGTCCCTCTTTCTAAATGTACCCATGCTAGCTTATGCTATGATTCCTTCTCTGAGGATGTTGAACCTAATTGTATTATGGTCACTGTTACATAGGTCCTGTTCCTGAAAACACTTGCATGCTTGCTTATATTTAGGTACTTGATTGGTCAAGCTGGAACAAATTACCTGCTTAAAGTAAAGCACATGCATATTTTTTTTTTGAAAAATTGGGGCCTTAATGGTTCAACAGTAGGTATTTTCTGAACTTTTCCCATTGTGACCATTGACCAGTCTCTTCTGTGTGTAGTTGAAGTCACCTATTATTACTGATTTATGAGACTTAGTTGTCCTCTGATCTCCCTTTACATTGCACTCTTAAAAAGATGTACTGGCCTCTTATCAAAGGAGTGTCACAGTGGCTCCTGCCAGTGTGTTTCAATCATGGTGGTAGGCATAGATCTTGTTGGGCATGAGTAAATTTGTACATAGTTTGATTTGAATGCAAGGTTAAACTGTACACAAGGGTGTGACAGGCTGTGTGTTGGAGATGGTGGTCTCAGCCTACTTGAGATAAATGAGAGAACACCCTGAATTGCTAAGCTTGAAATGTAAATAAGATGAGGACATAAACGATCAGTCCATACGTGATATGCAAGTCACTGGTCCTTACACAGTCTGCAAAGCGATTGGTCTTTACATGAGTCATATGATGTCCAAACCAGCTAGATTCAAGAAGTATAGATGTTAATAGCTAGGAAAAATGTATATAACCTGTACTGTGATGTGATTTGGAAACTGTGATATCACTCTGTACCTAAGCCCCCTGCATCTTGGCCTAGCCAGTGTGGTCATAGAGATGTTACATGAGTGATGAGTTGGAGTCAAACTGAGTTTTTGTATCCCAGGGAACTCAATGATGAGTTCTTCCAGGACTGGACAGGGTGTTCTGGATCAGCCCAATGGAAAAAGACTCAGAGAAAATCCCAACATTGTTATAACTGCTGTGTGTTGTGAGACATGTGTATGCAAGATACATTATAAAGTTAAATTGTATTGTATTAAAGTATAATTACAGCAAAGCTGTGTGGGCTTGTACTTCATAAGAAAAAAATCAATGTCTGAAAATCATAAAAGATTAAATTGAGATGGAAAAATGTTGTTTTCAAACTTTGACAAAGATATTAGAAACAATTAGTTTAATTAATTAGAAACAATTAATAAGAAAAAGCAAAAATGAAAATACAGAAGAGTAATTGAATGTGTCCCTTTTTATACTACAGCGGAACGAGTTTTACTGGTTAGTGGTTATTAGTGATCATTCTGTTAGATGGAAGGATTCTACCTTCTAAAAGCCAGTATCCGAAGTACTGATCTGTTTGACCTTCACTCATATAACACCTTTCATTTGCAAGGATCAGTTCAGAAGTGATTTTCTTCAGCATTTGTGTCAGATAAGAGAACGCAAGAATTCAGCACCTTTTGGAGCACTAGTTTATAAAACATTACAGCTTATGGGAATGTTAATTTAAGGTCACTAGCAACTTCATTTGAGCTGGTGATAAAATGCCTGTTAGAAAGTGTTCTGACCTAGCAAGTGCAGATTTGCCCCGTCTCTATATAACTGATTTTGGAAATTCATTCTTGCAAATTAACACTCAGATGTTGTGATCTTTGTTCCATGATTATATAGGCCTGGTTTTCAAAGATAACCTTTTTGAAGTGCACCTGTGAAATTTGCTTGCAGAATTAGAGGCCAGGTTGAAGCTTAATTTTTTAAAAATCACTACTTGTTAGCTCAGGTGTATGTGACTTCCTTTTATATACCCTTTAAAATATAAAATAAAATCCTGAACCTACCCATACAGTCATTTGCAGAGTTGGGGTCATGACATAACAATTTATTTTGGCTCATCAGTGAAACGTGAAAATCCAGACCCAGAACTGGTTTCAATTTTCAAACTGTTTCCAAGTTTGAAGATGTTGAGATGCCTGGGTTTTCTTTAGACCCACTTCTGATTATAGTACTTACCTCACACAGCTCTTGTGAGGTTTTCAAAATTAATATTTGTAAAGCATTTGGTCACTACTAAAAAACCCACACTATTTACTGAGAGATACATACAGTGATATCTGAGATAAGTTAATTCCCAGTCTGTACATAGCGATTAGCTGTGTGTCACAGCTACAGGGCTAGCTGCACTCTTGACCCCTTTGATTTCTCCAAGAACAACCCTAGGAATTATTCCTCTTATTGTCAACTGTGTTAAATTGGAATCCTGCAATTCTCCCACTCTTAGACCAGGTCCCTGGGCTGCAGTATTCTGTGTACCAACCGTAATTGCTCAGCAGGCCTGATTGACTTTGACACCTGCAGTTCTGCTCTTTAGGATAATACAGGTGACCAGAAAGCTTTCTTAAACCAAGTATTGTTTATTCTTAACAGTAGGGACACACAAAGTATAAGGGGAAAAAAAAGGGATTTTAAAACAATAAAATGGATGTGACAGGGTGTATGGGATCCAGAGCCCCCCTGCTGGAGGCCTCCCAGTCCTCCCACACCCTGTCCCAAAAGGAGCAGTGGAGGTGAGTCCTCCAGGCAGCCTAGAAAGGCTAGGCAGGAAGCAGCCAATCCAGGCTGTAGGGAAGCAGCCAATCAGGACCCAACAGGCTCACCTAAAAGGAGCTGCAGGGCCAGAGTCATTCAGGTTCTGCTTGGAGCTAGAGGAGTGAAGATGGTGTTTCTGGCTGGCTGAAGGGACTGCAGTACCTTTGACAGAGCAGTTGCTGGCAGGGACTGGTTGAGCAAGAAGAAACTCCTGGCTGAGTGCTGAGACTTGGTAGCTGAATCCCTTGAGGTAAGGGTGAAGCATTTATGAAGGTGAAATTGCCCAGGGAAATGTAGTAGCATCAATACTCAGTCAAAGGGACATAACGGGTGGCTGCTATTGGTGGAGTCCCTGGGCTGGGACCTGGAATAGTGGGCAGGTCTGGGACTCCCCACACTGTCCACAGGTGGAGGGGCTAAATCCCTGAGGAGGGAATTGAATTAGGCCCAGGAGAGTGGATTGAAGAGAGTCAGTGATACTGGACTTTATTGGACTTTGGTATACTCCTGGAAGGGAACCTGAACTCTTTAGCTAGTCAACTGGAGAGCTGGGATCAGAGAAAGGCCCAGTGATGGTGAAGACATTGGTTCTAGGGAGTACAACCCCCTACCAGGGCAGGGACTGTTTAAAGACCTGAGCCTAGGGAGGGCTGCTAGAAGAGATGTACCAACCAAGAGCTACTGGGATAGGGCCCTGTTGGACTGTGTACCCTGGAAGGGGTCTTTTTTTGCTTGTTTCACATACAAACTCTATGTGACTCAGAAGGAGGACTGAGTCACAGAAGACCTACCACACTTAAAGAGAGGGTGCTGCAAGCACACACACTTGGCCAGGGGGACAGTCGTGAGAGATGAGTGCCACCCTGTTACAGGATGTTACCCTACCTAAGCTTAGGTAGACTCAACTGCTTCAGACACCTCTGCAAGGCCTGTGTCTGTGCCAGCCTGTTTACTTCTCCCCTCCCCCCTATCCCCCCCCCCCCCCGAGTGACATTTTAACTGATTTTAGTGTCCTTTTGATCTTTTTGCTTCCAGCCTTGGCAAAGCAGGTCTTGCAAATTGGTTGGAACTTGGAAGTAGCCTCTTCATAGCTTAATAGCTCAGGCATTGTTTCACAGCCTCCTTGAAATGTTTCCAAGGAGGTTACTTATTGAGGGTCATTGTGGTACTTTCCTGCTAGTTTCCTAATAAGCCAGCTATTAAATTAAACCAACATACCTGCAAACATTCCAATAACTGCATATAGTTATACAGTAATTATCCCAGTAACTAGATCGTATACACTGTGATAATACTTATGGGCAAACAGTCTCTTTTAAAATAGCATCTATTTTGTGTGCAAAATATTATTAATTAATACTTCAGTATCCTAAGATGTTGATGTTAGAGAGAAGAGAATGCCATTCTGGATGTCTGTTAGGATATGTAATAAGCTGCTGGGCATATCATATTGTGAAAAGTGAATTTATTTTTATAAAATAAGAATCAACACAAACCTTGAATCAACAGACTATACATTTTTCAGCTCTAGAAAAGTTGTTACTTGACTCTTTAATGATTTAAAATTTTGTAGTTACAGAATATTTTGCAGGAGAACTAGAATTTTCATTTACAAAGGCCGCTGCTGTATAATTGGAAATTCTCAACAATGGGTACCTGGAATCTGGGCCCATGTTGGAAGGCACCTCAAAATTTGTCAACAGGTGGGCCTCAGTTAATTTCTGCCAATGCAGCATTCATGATCCATGTTGAGTAGGAAGAGAAATAGGATATGCACTGGATGGGTCTGACCATTCATGTCATGACATCACTTTTTTGATGTACTAAAAGGAAAAGGTTGGGGAGGCAAATTGTAAAGTGCTGCTTGAGTCATTAAGAGGCTGACTTTCTTAGGTTTGAGAGCTCAGCTTTCTCATGGCTTTCCTGTTCTGTGCAGATATCATTTAAATCATGCTCTCTTTAAAAATTTGTTTTTAAAAAAATCCTATTTTAGAACTGCATTTTCAATGGGATTTTTCATCACCATGTAGGTTCACCGTAATTTCATAGTCAAACCATATTCCTCATGGCATTACCAACAAGTTATATTCCTGCCTCTAAGTCCTTAGTTTCCATTAGAGAGAACATAGTTTTGTGTCTTCCTAATGAGCATAGTGTCTTGAAGAGATGCAGCCATGTGGACCAGGGACAGAAGGAAGCTGGAAAGCAGGGGAATTTATATAGTGTTCAACTCTTATGGGTGGGGAGAGGAAAGATGAGAAGGCAGGTTCAGGGGAGGTGTAAGGGGATTCTGGAGTATCAAATCTTTTCCTTGTCCTGCTCTAGAGTGAGAAGGATTTTGGCCAGTTCCCATTGGTAGTGAATCCTCCTGAAGATCCTTCAGATGACTCAGTCTCCATTTTGCTCCTTTACTCCCAAATGTGCAGAGTGCAGCATTGAGCAGAGAAGTCAAAGGGAGTCTTAGCTAGCACTAGAAGGGGAAAAGCATCTTTTGTTACAGCAGCAGGGCAGACCTTTTTCAAATCTGACCTGCTGTCTACCTGCAGCTGTTGATTGCTAGGATGGTCATGTGGGGCTGACAGGTGGTGACAAACTATCCAAACTCAATAAAATGCAAACATTAACCTGCATACATGATGGAAAAAATTTGATTTAAAATAAGTTTTTACTAACCTGTCTGTAAGTTATTACAGATGTAATGAATTTTTAACTCTAAAGTTTCCTTAAAATTTATCTATTTACAAAATCTATTTATATAGAGAGAGGGAGAGGCAGGATCCAATTTTAGTTCTATGCTGGATACCATTCAACATTCCATCAACCAGCTGTGAAATGAATGCAGAAAGCATTTAGGGGACCTATAGCAAATGTACAATGTTAAGTTATGCAAGATTTAAAAAAAAAATCCCAAACTCTGGCTACATGAAAAATTGTTGAAACCCCAAAGACTTGCAGGAGACAATAAAATGATCAGCTTCTACATACAACTGAAGTGCATCTGTGGAGTGTGTGTGTGTATAGGGGGAAGTGCAAGTGTTCCTCTTAAAATAGCAGCTTTTTCAGATCACTAGCTGACAAATCTGAAACTGAGGCTCACTAGCTTAAAAAACCTGACATTCTAAACCTACTATTAACCTTCTACAGAGGTCAATTAACAGCAAACTATAGGCAGAAACAATTCAAGCTCTAGTAGCTCCACCATCTTCAGAGGAAATCAATAAAGCTGTGCATCAACTGAAGTCCCCACGCACCAAACCATAATGGGATTCCCTTTGCACTTAATTATGGTGGCCCAGCACTTATTCATCATCTTAGATTATTTATATCCATTTGGGAATATGAAACCATGTCAATTAATTTCAGTGATACAATTACTATTCTTCTGTGCAAGAAAAGGGTGACATGTCAGATTAAAAATCAGGGATCTCCTTTCTCTGATTCCTACTAAAGCTCTAGCAAGACACCATGTCATTGCAACATATGTCAAGTGTATTTCTACCCAAGAGTCAATCTGTTTTCAGAGGAGAATAGTGAGCTGTATTTTATAAAATAAGTCAATAAAAAGTCTCTCAAACAATATAGTCTTAACAGAAGAGCAGTGTCAGAACTTGTCAGAAAACATGGCTGCTCAGTTGCTGTTATCCATTCCTTCCATCACCTGTATCTAGAAGGATCAGCTACCATAAGTATCTATCTTATCAGATCAGGACAAGTGCCAAACAGGGATACCAAAACCATTAACAGAATTAACAAGTTTAATACAGTTGTATGGCAAGACTGAGGATTTCATAAAGACACCAACCTTAAATAGTGTGTCATGTTACCCACCTTGCCAAATTATTTTAAAGTCTGGACATTTTACATGAAAGAAGATTGATATATCAGTCAAGGCTTCTGAATGAGCTGGTGTTCTTCAGGAAATGCAGAGCTGAACATTTTTGTTCAATTTCCCCAAATGCCTTCCTAAGTGTCTTCTTCAGCTAACTATGTAACATTTTACATCAGAATTCTCTAATTTAAAAACAGCCTTAAAGATGACTGCATAACGGAAATGATGAGAATCCTAGTAGCTGATCAAATGTAGTGGTGAACCATAGTCAGGAAGGGTATGGCCCTCTGTGGACAAGCCTCTCATCTCCAGGGTGTCCCCACATGTTCAGGTGTGGTGTTGCAGGGTTTTTTTTCCTTCAGTTTAGTGCCCTGTTTATCCATTCTGGTCCATCAGTGATCTTTCATTTTCTGTGGCCTACCCCTCTGGCCAGGTCACTACTCAGTCCATTCCCCTTCTGGGATAAACAAAAAAAGGTCCCAAAGTAGGAAACTCAAAATCTAATGGCCTTCAAGCCCAACTCCCAACATCTTGGGTCCCCCCCACCCACTACCACTTTTTTTTTTTACACAGCCATGCATCCCCTCTCCATCTGAGGGAGAGGCAGGGATACCCAGGCCCAACATCTCCTCTGGGTTCAAGCCCAACAACTCTGTTTTAGGGAGATGAGGACTGTTTCTTCTACCTCTCTGCCACTTTCCTTAGCTGCTGCTACCTTTATCCTGGTTGTCAGCACCTTCACCAGGTCTCCAGACTCTGCTTTTGCTACCTGCATCTGTGGCTGCTCAGTGTCTACTTAGCCAGTTATGAAAGTCCTTTCTCCAAGACTTCTCCTAGCCCTTCTCTGCAGCCGCTGGACCATATTGCAAGAAGTCCCTTTGTCTCTCACCTTTAGAGTACTCAATATTTCTCTCATCCAAACAGGACTTCCCCCTCAATGCTCTCGCTCTCTGGGACTGGGGTTTGTGTCTCAGGCCTCTTGTATTAGGATAGCCTGTCCTTCACTCCTTCAAACAGGAGTTCCTCCTCAGCCCTTTTCCTGGAGCTGGGGTTTGTCTCAGGCTCCTTGCCTTGCAATAGTCAACTGCAAGGCTTTTGCTAGCTCCTTCCAGATGAATACTCTAACTAGTCATCCTTTTCCCTTTATGCTGTTTCTCTTCTCCTAACTCCTTCCCAATTGGCTGAGTTAAAGGCGAGCCTTGCCCTGCTTCTTCTACAAGGCTCCTGGCCTCAGGGCTTTAAAGAAACAATGCATGTCTTTCTCTCAAAACACTAAAGTTTCCTCTCTATCCTATCCCTCCCTAGGTCATTGTGTATCTTTATTTCTAAATCCTTAAGGGCCATGACAGGTTGTGTGTGTGGGCACTACTGCCCTTTAGGGCAGGACACCCCAACAAACCATCTTTTAACAAAAATAATAATTTAACCTCATTGCCTTTGTATCTGTGTACTTACAATGTAGCAAAATAAGTACATAATATCACTGTACATATACGATATAGATATAAACAAAGTCATAAATTTAGGTAATGTTGTCAGTATTCTAACATTGTTAATATAGACCATTCATCATATAACCACTAAACTTCTCTACAAATCTGAGAACCTCCAGCTGGAAAAATGTAATCTTTCAACAAGCTGATGTTCCCTTTCCCACCAATTTGGTGCACTTCTTTCTTCTATAACTAGGGGCAATGATAAGTCTTCATTCTGTTTTTCTCTGAATAGTCTTACTGTGCAGCTATTTGACCCAACAGTAGAAACTGCCAGTGAAATCGTTTGGTACATAGTTGACAACAAGGCCTTGTAAAAGTGATGAGTTGATTTCTGTGACTAAAGACATGTTTTATAAATGGTATTACTTAAACATACCATGTCTTTAATTCTAACGCTCTCCGCTTCCATTTTCAAATGGCAGCAATGAGAACTGTGGACTTGGCATAACCTCCCCTCACTGCAATTTGGGCACCAATAAGTAAGATTATTCAATGTGACTGTGATGGGAGCCCCAGGCTAGATTGCATGAATGCTCCCAGAACCACAGAGAAAGGCACCAGCCAAATCCTCCCAGCTCTGTACCTCAGGAATATACCATCTTACACTGTTCAAGACTTGCAGTGCAAGTTTGTTAATTGGTTCACCACTTCATAAATGGAAAGTGGATACACACCAGCTTTTGTAAACCTGAGCAGATTTACCAAACACTTCAGGCAAACTCACTGGTAAAGATAAACAGTCAAACAAGTTTATTGAGTAAAAAAGAGATTTTAAGTGATAGGCAAAGTCAGAGTGGTTACCAAAAGAAAAGAAAATATAAGCATGCAGTCTAAATTCCCAATCCTATTAGACTGGGCAACATCTAAATTAAGCAGTTTTTCTCACCCCACTGGGTATTGCAGTTAATAGTACACAGGTTTCACCCTTGAAACCTGGGCCAGTCTCCTCTGTTGGAGTCTTCTGAGTGTACTTGTTGCTAGTTGCAGCATAGTTGGGGGGTGGGGTGAGGGAGGAGGAGAAAAGTCCAAGCATGGGGCCCCTGTGTTCTGTTTTATACCCTTAGTCCATGTGCTTGAGAACATAAGTCCAGGCATCTCTGGTGGGTATTGCTGAGTCACCAGGTAAGGTTGAGCAATTCTCTTAGTGTGGTTTTGTGCAAGTGAGTTATTGCATTGTAACTCTCTTGCTGGACAATGGCTGTTGATGGTGGTTTGGTTATTGTCTTTGGGGAGCTAGTATCTGGGCAATTCCCCAACTCATAGCTTCATATGCACTAACGATATACATATTTAGATAGAACAATGACTTTCAGCAGACCATAATCTTTCCCCTGATACCTCACATGGCATGCTTTATCTGCAATATCACAATAATATACAAGTGATGAATATGGGGGTTACATGGCGGCACTCTGGGGTGTAGTGTCACAGTGACATGGCTGTAATTTGTAGTCAAAGAGAAGACCTGCCTCAATTGATGTTCCTTCCCTTAGGGGAATCTCAGAAGCTTATTTTTATGCATATCTTTTCTCAAAGAATACTAAGCATTTCCCAGAGTCAGCAGGGATGGATTAACTTTTTGTGGGACCGGCTCTACACATATTTGTGGGCCCCCCGGGGAATGATTGTAAAAGGGATCGGGGGCAAAAGCACAATGGGGCAGGAGCTAGGATTGGTCCCCGGAGCAAGGGAGAGGCCAGGGGTAAACTGCAAATGCAGCAGGGCTGGGAAGGGGGTAAACAGGATCCCTCCCACCCCTTCCCACATAGAGCGGGTACCTACCTTCTCCCTGGTTCTAGCCCATTCTCCATCTCTCTCTGCACTGAGCTGCCCCCTCCTCCAGTGTGACAAAGTGGGAATGTTCTTAATGTTTTCTCCGAATACTGTGTGGGTGCCTCGGTTTCCTCTATGCATTTCTTAAGTATTTAGGTGGTAGGATAAGGCTATGTAAAATTTATTTGTAGAGCCCTAGAGGGCAGGTGTGATGCTGTCTGCACAGAGAATGGCTGACCACTGTCTCCTGGCAACTGATGTCCTAGCCCCTCCCCTGCAAGGTGCCAACTGAAGGTCTTGGAGAACAAAGAGATCAGGTGGCCTCGTGGCCCAGGGAAAGAGACAAAGGACAGAGGAGGGGCTGGAGGGGGTTGCCGTTTGGAGCTGGCTGGGGAAACGGTGTGAGGCCCAGCACTGTCGTCTAATAAACCTTCTGTTTTGCTGGCTGGTTGAGAGTCACAGTGAATCGCAGGAAGTGAGGGGTGCAGGACTCTGACTCCCCCACACTCTGACATCCAGCAACAGGACAGGTTCTCTTCCAGCCCTCTGGGGTGGGTGTTAGGAGTGGGAGGAGTGGAGGGTAATGTGGTTACTCCTATAACCAGACTTTTAGTTTCCAGTCAGCACTGCTAACCGGACACCCAGGTCCCATTTTTCTACCGGAGTTTCCAGTCTAAAACTGGATACTTTGCAACAGGGGTGCCAGAAAAGCCGGGGGGCGGGGGAAGGGGCAAGCAATTTTTAAAAGTGAAAGGGCTAAGCCTTAAGCAGTGGGAAGCAAGGATGGGTGGGCTAGGGAATGGAGAGGAGCTAATGGGCAGGGCCATGTCTGCTGTACTGCCCAGGTAGGTTGGAGACTGTGGGGATCAGCTGACACAGTCTCCCCAGCCCAGGTGAAGTGACAGCCAATGGTGGATTTACAGCTAGTGGGGGGGGCCCCCTGTCCATGTGCTCAGCGTCACTTTTGGGGCCCCTCCTTGGAACCCAGCCAAGGAAAAAATGTTCTCTCATCTCCCCCTGTCCCTGTTTTTCATTCTTTTTTTTTCCCCCTTCATCCTCCTCCTATAAGTAATAGCAAGTAAATGAAAATAAAGTGAGGTACCTTGATTGTTCTTGTAGTCTACTTATTTTTCCACAGACCACTTGAAAATTGCAGAGGGTCTCGACGGACCACTTAATGATCTTTCCAAATATTGTAAAAAAAGTTGGGGTGCAGGATCTGGCCAGGAGCTAGGGTGAAGGAGGGGGCTCAGGGTTCAGGCAGGAGGTTGGGGTGTGGAGTGCTTACCTGGGGCAGCTCATTTGGTGCGAGGGGTGCAGGTGGGAATGCAGGGGGTGCAGGAGCTCACATTTGGTGCTCAGGATGGGGCGGGGTATGTGTGGGGGTGCAAGGGTCAGGGCAGGGAGCTGTGGGTGTGGGCTGGGGTCATGGGGGTGCTCACGGCAGGGGGCTAGAGGGGGTATGTCCCAATTCCAGCCCCTTCTCCCCCGCCCTTGCCGCTCCTCCTCCTCCTCCCCAGAGCAGTGAGCGTGCTGAGGATCCGCTCCTCCTCCTCCTCCCTCCTGCTGGCAAACAGCTGATAGGAGGCAGGAGGGAATGTAGCATGCTGGGGGAAGAGGTGGGGGAGGAGCCTGGCTGCTGGCAGAGCCTGCCCTGCTGCAGCAGGAGCTGGCAGCACTAAGCTTCTGCCCCCACGGGGGCGGGGAAGCCAAGTAGAGCAGGCCGGGGCCCTTTTGGACCGTGGGCCCAGTGCCATGGCACCAGTGGAGCCATGGTGAATCTGGTACTGCCAGAGTGTTATATTCTTCTTACTGAGTTAGAAGGCTGTTATCTTAAAGTGGGAAGCTGAGTAGAGAGGTAATTTTTGTATGGTCACATTATTGTAAAGTATCCAATGGAGGCAGAGTTTTCTTTAGTAGAGTATGGGTGGCAGAGAGGGTAGCAAAGGTCTTCTTAAATTATAACCAGAGAGATCTGTAATTGATTTGAACATTTCTGAACCATCCCAGTCTCTCTCTCTCTCTCTCTCTCTCTCTCATGCTGAGAGATAATAAAGACTAACTGGTAAACCCAGATGTCCATTTATTTATGACTTATGACACACTTTATGTGAAAGTCTTGACTACTTGCCACCCTCAATTAAATGGTTATTTATGCTGTGGAAAGTGAGTTAAATGTATAGTGCTATCATGCTCTTTGTAAGAGTAGGAGAATATTCATTTTGAGAGTGATGTTATCCATAAAGGACATTTGCAAGGATTTCCAAGGTTGAGGCTGGTAGAGAATTTTTTCTTAAAGATGGAGTAGATGATAGAAATTTTGGAGGATCAGAAACCTGTTTAATACCCAGGGATTGTTCAGTGGGTAGTCTCAAATTATGAGAAGGGCATACATTTATTTCTTCTGCAGCTCATTTTGTAGCTCATGAAGCTGTCAAAAAATTGTTCCCAAAGCTTAGAGAGGGATTCTAATTGATTGGCACGATTCAATAAAATACCCATTTTGATACTCCAAGGTTACTCAGTTGATATCAGAGATATGGATGAAATTGTATTTTCATTGCTAATGAGTACCAATGTCACAAACCCATGGGCCTCAAATCCAGGCCTGCAGGGTTTATAGAAGCAGACACACTCCAACCCTCCACCTGGCAGATTGATGATAATGGCCTATCTGAGATCCATGAAACCCAGCCCCGGTATGAGGTTCTGCCCCTGTGGGTGGACTCCCTGAGTAACTGAAAGGAACAAGAAGCTATCTGAACAACTGGACTCCACCCTGCTCTGGACTGTGCCTTCTGCTCCTTTCTCCTTTTACCTGCTTCCACTTCTACTTCTCCAGGTTGATTTCCTGGCATCCTGACCAGGCTTGATTCCTGGCATCTGACTTGTGGTTCCCATCCTCCAGTTTGTCTCCTGCCTCTGACCCCTGGTATGCTGAATCAGCCTGATTCGAGTTACCACCTTGTGGTTCTGATCTCCAGTTTGTTTTCTGCTTCTGACCTCCCAGCACCCTGACCCAGTCAACTCTTGACTCCTATCTCATGGCTGTGGAATCTGACTCCAACTACTAGGTATGGCTGCCTATGACCTTGCCCTGCAACTAGTGCTAGATTAAATAAAATGGGGCAAGATAATCTTACTTACCCAAAGTGTAAAGATAGTGGAGATTATACTGTTACTTGTAATGAAGTCAAGTGGATCCTAATAGATGAGTTGAGAAATGCCCAGACAAATTCAAAGTTGTTTAGTGTTACACAAAGGTATGGCCTTTCAACTGTCAAAGTCAAAGGCTTCCTTGGAGCTGATAAATATTGACAAGTATCTTGTCCAGTAAGTTTAACATGGAATACCAGATGTGTAGTATTTCGAATGTTATTACAGGCAACTCTTCATCTTGTAAAACTGGATTAGGGGTGGTAGGAACTTGATTTTCATCTGTTGGGTGAAAACTGGAATAAATGCTGAAATGTCAAATTAATATTTCCATTGTCTGATCTCTGTTTATTCTAAAACAAAATGTTAAACCGATATTATTGGACTCCAGCAAGACTCTTCAAAGCTAAATTGACAAACTCTAATAAGTTAGAGGTGTTGGTAATTCTTAGAAAAACAGCCATTGATAGCAATGACTCTTCAAAAGAGTAATCCCAATCACTGACAAGAACACCCTTTGTGGACTTGAAGTACAAAGTGTTCCCCACACTCCCTATGGATTTTTTTTTTCCAGTGGTTCTCAACCTGTGGGCCATTTGTGGCCCAATCAGCATACAGCTGTGGCCCATGTAACATTCTCAGGGCCATACAGGTAGTATAACAGAGCTGCATATGCTTGTCAGTGTTTCTGTTGGTCACATCTGAGAATGACAAATTCAGGACAAACTGCTGAGAAACAGCAGACTCACCCCAAACTAGTGGTTATTCTATATTAGATTATATGAAGCCAGAAACAAAAGTGAACTTCTGTCTCGCCACACTGGTTAACAAGGAGTCAAAAATGCAGTCTCCTTAGGCATTCCAGCACTTATTTCACCACCCAGACTCTAGACTTTGACTGGTTACTGAAAACCAATTTCATCAAACAAAGGTTTTTGCTGATCTCAAAATATCAGCCACATACCCAGATCAATATATAACTCAGATCTTACCCAAATAATTTATTTATGAGAAGAAAAAGGAGAGTTAAAATGGTCAAGGAAATCTTACACATGCAATCATTTCAGTCTTCTTGGATCAGGGTTGTAGCAGCAATGTTACAGACTGCTGGCTTGGAAAGTCTGTGGGAACTTCCAAAAGATTGAAAGGTCCTCATTCCATACTCCTTTTAGGAGATTTAGGTTGGATATTAGTGTAAGTCCAATGTCCAGAGATCAGAGCAGGAGAGAGATCCTGGAAGCATCTCCATTGTCCTTTTATACCTTCTCTCATGTGGAGGGAATTTCACTGTCCTAAACAAAGCTCTCAGTCTTAGTTTGTGGAAAATTACAGGCACAAGATAGTCCAGGGTCATATGAGCAGGTCCGATGTCCTTACATGCCTTGAGGATTCATTGGAGTAGGCATTACCGATATTCTGGCTAAAGTGTCCATAGGAAGGCTTACTGGGTGGGAACAAGCTTCTTCTATGGCCCATTGTTAGAGTTAAGTATTCTTTAATGGGCCATCAACTTGAATAGTTCATTAAATGTGCTGGCCAGACTGGATGTAAATTACCTTGTGGATGTTATCCCAGGAGCAAACATATTTGCTATATAGTATAAATAGGTGTGTGTGTGTGCACACACGTATAAACTTCAGATACAGTGATACATGCATATAAACAGGATAATCATACTTGGCAAGTCAAATTTCCATTGATAACTTACATGATACACTTTGTACAAGATTTGTTGCAATTTGCTTAGTGGCAATATTAATGATATAAATGGTCATGTTTCAATCGTACAGCATCACAGAGTTCTTATAAAATGTTTAATTTTAGCCAGAATCTCACCTAGCCAGGGGTATCTACATACCTCCTCTATCAGACATTCATGCTTCAATTTATTCACACTCCTATTTTCTGCTCTTTCTGCTCCTTACCAGCCCCCAGTTACACACCCCTGCACTGGCCAGCAGGTGAAGGGGATGGAGCTAAGTCTTTAGCCATTTTCCATTTACCTTCTGCAGGGACCAAGGAAGCAGTACCCATTTATTCTTCTCCCTTGCTCCAGGTAGCACATGTGGAGGCATAAAGGGGTGGCTCACACTCCCCTGCACAGGTTTGTGGTACAAGTCACAATCTACCCTCAGTAACCTAGCAAATCTCAGCACCAGCTGGCCCAGAACACACAGGATCCACTGTGTGGCTTGTAATCCCTTTGTTCATTGTATTAACAGTTATAAGGTGGATAGAAAGCTGGCGAGATTGTCGGGCTCAACGGGTAGTGATCAACGGCTCAATGTCTAGTCGGCAGCCGGTTTCAAGCGGAGTGCCCCAAGGGTCGGTCCTGGGGCTGGTTTTGTTCAATATCTTCATTAATGATCTGGAGGATGGTGTGGACTGCACTCTCAGCAAGTTTGCAGATGACACTAAACTGGGAGGAGTGGTAGATACACTGGAGGGTAGGGATAGGGTACAGAGGGACCTAGACAAACTAGAGGATTGGGCCCAAAGAAATCTGAGGTTCAACAAGGACAAGTGCAGAGACCTGCACTTAGGACAGAAGAATCCCATGCACTGCTACAGACTAGGGACTGAATGGCTAGACAACAGTTCTGCAGAAAAGGACCTAGGGGTTACAGTGGATGAGAAGCTGGATACGAGTCAACAGTGTGCACTTGCTGCCAAGAATGCTAATGGCATTTTGGGCTGTATAGGTGGGGTGGATCCCCACTTTGAACTTTAGGGTACAAATGTAGGGGCCTGCATGAAAAACTTCTAAGCTTAACTACCAGCTTAGCTCTGGTTCGGCTGCCACCATTTCAATGGATTCCCTTCCTGGGAAGCCTTGAAAAACCTTCACCAAATCCCTGGTGAAAACAAATCCAAACCCCTTGGATCTTAAAACAAGGAGAAATTAACCATTCCCCCTCCTTCCTCCCACCAACTCCTGGTAAATCAAGATCCAAAACCCTTGGATCTTAAAACAAGGAGAAATTAACCATTCCCCCTCCTTCCTCCCACCAACTCCTGGTAAATCAAGATCCAAAACCCTTGGATCTTAAAACAAGGAAAAATCAATCAGGTTCTTAAAAAGAAGGCTTTTAATTAAAGAAAAAGGTAAAAATCATCTCTGTAAAATCAGTATGGAAATTAACCTTACAGGGTAATCAAACTTAAAGAGCTCAGAGGACTCCCCTCTAGTCTCAGGTTCAAAGTACAGCAAACAAAGAAACACTCTAGTAAAAGGTACATTTACAAGTTGAGAAAACAAAGGAAAACTAACACGCCTTGCCTGGCTATTTACTTACAAGTTTGAAATAGGAGAGACTTGTTTAGAAAGATGTGGAGAACCTGGATTGATGTCTGGTCCCTCTCAGTCCCGAGAACGAACACACTCCCAAACAAAGAACACAAAAAAAAGCCTTCCCCCCCAAGATTTGAAAGTATCTTGTCCTCTTATTGGTCCTTTAGGTCAGATGCCAGCCAGGTTACCTGAGCTTCTTAACCCTTTACAGGGAAAAGGATTTTGAAGTCTCTGGCCAGGAGGGATTTATAGTACTGTACACAGGACAGCTATTACCCTTCCCTTTATAGTTATGACAGGGGCATTGCCAGCAGATTGAGGGACATGATCATTCCCCTCTAATTGATATTGGTGGGGCTTCAACAGGAGTATTGTGTCCAGTTTTGGGCCCCACACTACAAGAAGGATGTGGAAAAATTGGGAAGAGTCCAGGGGAGGGCAACAAAAATGATTAGGGGGCTGGAGCACATGACTTATGAGGAGAGGCTGAGGGAACTGGGATTGTTTACTCTGCAGAAGAGAAGAATGAGGGGGGATTTGATAGCTGCTTTCAACTACCTGAAAGGGGGTTCCAAAGAGGATGGCTCTAGACTGTTCTCAGTAGTAGCAGATGACAGAACAAGGAGTAATGGTCTCAAGTTGCAGTGGAGGAGATTTAGGTTGGCTATTAGGAAAGACTTTTTCACTAGGAGGGTGGTGAAGCACTGGAATGGGTTACCTAGGGAGGTGGTGGAATTCCTTCCTTAGAGGTTTTTAAGGTCCGACTTAACAAAGCCCGGGCTGGGATGATTTAGTTGGGGATTGGTCCTGCTTTGAGCAGGAGGTTGGACTAGATGTCTTCCTGAGGTCCCTTCTAACCCTGATATTTTATGATTCTATATTTTATTATACACTTTTATCCTTCTAGTATGAGTGCATTTTTGGGGTTCCTTTGTACTTATTTTTGTTTTTACTGCACCCAGGATTCATTTTTTCTTAATAAAAAGTTATCAAAAATAGTTCTGCTGATGTACATCATTTGTTTTATGCAGCTTTTTCACACTGTACTTGTTGGTTTTCTTGGAACTTGTTTGTTTAATCCAGATTGCATAAAATGGCTAGGTATTGAAGAAAACTTTTGCATTTGTATGAAAAGGTTGAACTGTTGGTTTCCCCTTTTACTGAAAGCCATCTAATCTTCTTGGGAACAGGCTAGCTAGGATAGTCAGGAGGGTATTAAACTATTACAAAAGGGGAGGGTGAAAAAAGAGAAGAAATGAGCACTTAGTTAGCATAAAATCAAGATTGGTCTCATTATTTTTTGTTCTCAACATAAGGACACAGAAGACATTTATTTACTTGCTTTCATACCAATGCTGGGAGCCTGGGTAACCAACAAGAGGAATTGGAATTGCTCATTTATGAGCATAAATTTGATCTAGAGCATATTATTGAAACCTGCTAGGATGATTCACATGATTAGAATGTTAAAATCAATAGTTATGAATTATTTAGGAAGGACTGAGTGGGCAATAGGGAAGTGGTTTTCCATGTCAAAAATGACATTACTTGTTTCTGAGTCACTGACAACTTGGAAGAAAATGATCTTGAATACTTTATGGATCATTGTCCTAACAGATTAAGCACAAGATGAGGTATTAGCTGGTGTCTGCTATAAATCACAACGGGGAACCATATGACAAGCTCCTCAAGCACCTATTTACAGTGTGTGTGTGTGTGTGTGTGTGTGTGTATGTGTGTGTGGGAGTGTCACACCCCAATGACCCCCTCCCTCAGGGAGTCCCCGGGGGGAGGCAGATCAGCATTGTATGTAGCATGACAAAGTTCCTCCTCTATCTTGGTGGGTCCTGCGCTTATTGGTGGATTTTCTAGCCTCAGATTCATCATGTGGGTTGGGGAACAGCCCAGAGACCTTCCCCTCTGGAAGAACCCACAGTCCAGGTCAATTGGGAGGTTTGGGGGGAACCCAGGCCCGCCCTTTACTCTGGGTTCAAGCCCAGGGCCCTGTGGACTGCAGCTGTCTATAGTGCCTCCTGTAACTGCTGCATGACAGCTACAACTCCCTGGGCTACTTCCCCAAGGCCTCCTCCAAACACCTTCCTTATTCTCACCGCAGGACCTTCCTCCTGGTGTCTGATAATGCTTGTGCACCTCAGTCCTCCAGCAGCACTCCCTCTCAGCTCCTTGCGCCTCTTGCTCCCAGATCCTCACACTTGCCCCACAAACTGAAGTGAGCTCCTTTTAAAACCCAGGTTCCCTGATTAGCCTGCCTTAATTGATTCTAGCAGGTTCCTGATTACTGTAGTGCAGCCCCTTCTCTGGTCACTCAGCGAACAGAAAACTACTCATCCAGTAACCAGTATATTTGCCCTCTAGCAGACTCCTGTACCCCACTGTTCTGGGTCTGTCACAGTAGCTAATGCTATTGCAAGCATCGCAAAGCATTTTGGGGAGGGTCAAAGGTGTGTGAGTGGGGAATGGAAGATTTCTTTGCAGGAGTATGAGAGGCCGAGAGAGGGGGAGAAGAAAGAAGAAAGCAGAGAATGGGTTAACTCAACACTGCAGCTAGCAAGCTCAGTCTAAAGATAAGACGCTGACCCCTGCCCAAGAACACTGCTCACAGCCGGGACTTGGCTGACAGCCGAGAAAGATTGGGGGGGTTTGAATGTGCCCAAGCAGCTGTAAGAAGAGAAGAACTAAGTGGAGCAGAGCTGCAAAGATAGCAGTGAAAACAAAGCGAATGAGGCAGTGACAGTGAAGGCTAACAGAAGGGAAAACAAATTCTCCGGAGCCGATGTGTTTTGGGTAGCTGAGAAGGCCACAGTAAGCTGATTGGGACCGGTACAAAGAGCACCAGGCACAGAGGGCCCTGGAAGACAACACCCTCCCAAAGAAATCCAGGACTTAAAAACCCTCCCGAGAGCTGGAGCAATTCGGAGATTACAGCAGATTCTTGGACGACCTGGGCCCAGGGCAAGAACTCCTGTCCACCCCTCCTTCTCTTCTTACGTTACACCCCGGCATGGCCGGTTTTGGGTAGTGCATGTGTGAGTATGAAAGTGGGTTAGGGCTTGGGGCTCTAATGCTTTCTTTCTTCCCCTGAGTGACGTGGGAGCATTCCCAGTGCACTCTGCTGTATTTTATTAATAAAGCTTTAAAATTTAAACACTTGATGTGCCTCGTCATCTCCTCCCCAAAAAAGATCCTGTGGCCCAGCCTGATCAGCTGTGGCCCAGGCAGATTGGTAAAGAACTGTCACAGGAGGAGGAGCTGAATGATCATGGGAGAAGTCAGTTTGAGTGACACAGGCTGGAGGTCTCAGACTGCCACTACTAAAACATCCTCAGAATTTCTAAATAAGTTTCTCAATTCTAATTCAAAAAGTGTTGCGTCCAGTATGGGAGAATTTTTTATATTAGACCTTTTCTTGACAGATAAGACAAATTGATCACAAAACTAAAAGTTAGTGATAGCTTATGTACAAGTTTACATGACTTGATCATAGTTGTTATGTTCAAACAGAATCAAGTCCAAATCAGTAATACGCGGTGCTTTAAATGGGCCAATTTCACAACACTGAAAACAGAAATCATCCGTGAGGAATAATTTTAATCAGAAAAATGTGAATGATCATTGGGGATTGTTTAAGAACTAGATGTCCCAAAGCCATAATCTACAATCAAGAAAGATGGCTGCACTAGTTTAAAAAAACACCCTCTGAGCCATACTGTTTTTAAGTGAAGGTAGCTATAAATATACACAAATGGAAGAAAAAGGAAGTTGGTAAGAATGAATATAAATAGAAACTTGGAAGTGTAGAAAACGGATTTCTGTTTGTGTCCTTCTTGCTTCCTTTGTCAATCTCCAGCAAAGGTAGAGACAACCAGATTTTTTTTTTAAAGTATATTGGGAACAAAAAGAATCCTAACAATGGTATTGGTCCATTACTAGGAAATGGTAGCATTGTCAACAGTAATGCAGAAAAGGCAACAAAGTTCAATAAATACTTCTGTTCTATATTTGGGGAAAAACAGATGATATATTCATATCATATAATGATACACATTCTAGTCCAATAGTAACTCAGGAGGATGTTAAACAGTAGCTATGAAGACAGCCATCTTAAAATCCAGATAACTTACAGCCAATATTATTAAAAGAGCTGCCTGAGGAATTTGCTGGACCATTACCTTTGATTTTCAATAACTCTTTGAACTTTGGGGAAGTTCCAGAAGACTGGAAGAAACCTAATGTTATGCCAATATTTTAAAAATGATAAGTGGGCTGACTGAGTAATTGTGGGCCTGTCAGACTGACACCAATCCTGGGCAAAATAATGGAGTAGGTGATAAGGGGCTTAAATAATAAACAATTAAAGGAGGGTATATAACTAATGCAAATCAACATGGGGTTTCTCTAATTTTTCAAGATCATTTTGAATTCTATTCATGTTCAACAAGTGTTTGCAATCACTTCCAGCTTGGTATCATCTGCAAATTTTATAAGCATACTCTCCACTCTATTATCCAAGTCATCAAGGACAATATTATCCTAGTACTGCACCCAGGACTGAGCCTGAAGGACCCCACTACGTACATCATCACAGTTAGACAGCATACCAATGATAGCTACTTTTAGTATGGTCTTTAAACCCAGTTATGCACCCACCTTATAGTAATTTCGAGACCACACTTTCCTAGTTTTCTCATGAGAATTTCATGTGGGACAGTGTCAAAATCCTTTCTAAAAATCAAGATATACCTACTGCTTTCCCCCAATCAACAAGGCCAGTAATCCTGTCAAAGAAAGGAATTAGGTTGGCATGACTTGTTCTTGACAAATCCATGTTGGCTATTATTTATACCCAATTATCCTCTAGATGCTCATAGATTGTTTAATTATTTGTTCCAATATCTTTCCAGGTATTGAAGTTAGGCTGACTGGGTCTGTAATTCCCTAGGTTCTCTTTGTTGGTACTATTTAAAGATTGGTACTATGCTTGCCTTTCTCCAGTCCTCTGTGACCTCCTCCATGATAATTGCTAATGGTTCCGATATTGCTTCAGTTACTTCCTTAAGTACCCTAAGGTAAATTTAATCAGACTGTGACAACTTGAATACATCTTGTGATGCTGTATGGAATGAGTGACCATTTATAATATTATCAATATCAATGTTACAAAATTGCAATGAATCTTATACAAGATATGCCATGTAGGGTATCAGTGAAAAAGTTATGATTTTCTAAATATGATACATTTGTTTGTATGTATGTATCATCTTTGTATCGTGAGTGATAAATTTGTGTGATATATTGATATCTCAAACTTGTGCTATGCATCTGGGTGTTACTCCCAGCCAGATTAGCATCAACACAGGCACTACCCAGTCTGCTCGATGGTCTATCAAGGTCACTCAGCTGTACAATGAACCCATTGAAAAAAGCCAAGGCAACGCCTATGAGTCAGCAGGACATGTAGGAACATGCCTATAGACAGAGGACTCCAAATACTTTTCCATGCCCATGTGCTGTGAGTTTGCATTTGGGACAAAGGATGTACAAACCATGTGGAAGAAAATATAAAAAGGCAGCTGCATCACCTCCATTTTTATCTTCAATCCTGCTTCTCACCTCTAGAGTAACTTCTTTACAAATTGAAGTTTGAACAAAGGGCTGACAGATCCATCCATGCTTTGGATATGTTCCAGAGGGACTTTTCAAGCCAGCAATCTCACCAATATTGCTAAGAACCTGATATATGGACTCTGAAGTTATATGTATGTATCTGATTGCTTTGATCATTTAACAACTCTCTTCTTGTTCTTTTATTTTATAATAAACCTTTGGTTTTACACACTAAAGGATTGGCTGGCAGCGTGGTATTCTGGCAGCATAGTATTTTTGGTAAGGTCCAAACTACTTTTGATTTGGTAATGTGGCTGGTCCTTTGGGGATCAGAAGAACATTTAGTATAGTGAATAGATTTTTAAGTAACTTCTCACTTTACTGGATCTATTTGCTGATTGCAGTCCAGTCTCTAGCTTCCAATAAAGGGAACTGTGTGATTTCTTTTTTTCAGCTTCTTCATAACCAGTGTGGGGGTCCAGGAGCACAATTTGTGCTAACTACAGTGTTAACCAGTTTTGGGAGAATCTGCTCTCCTTTTTGAAGCCTGCCCGGACCTTGGCATTTTAAATGTGGGCTACCCTAGGCACCTTGAGTCACATGTCTAACATCTAAATATTCTTTAATCTGTTCTTTCCCTATTTTGGCTTGTGTTCCTTCCCCCTTATTAATATTAATTTTGTTGAGTATCTCATCACCATTAGTCATTTTTATTGAAGACTGAAACAAAATAATAAGCATTAAACATCTCAGCCTTCTTTGTCATCCATTATTAGCTCTCTTTACCCACTAAGTAATGGATGTACACTTTCCTTCATCTTTCTCTTGCTCCTAATGTACTTATAGAACCTGTTCTTATTTCCTTTTTGTCCTTTGCTAGGTGTAACTCATTTTGTGACTAAGCCTGTCTGATTTTGTCCCTACATGCTTTTGCTATTCTTTTGTTATCCTCCTTAGCAATTTGTCCATATTTCCACTTGTAGGATTTCATTTTGCTTTTCAGGTAATTAAAGAGCTCCTGATGGAGCCATATTGGCCTCTTACCATTCTACCTCCACCCCCTGCCCAGTCGGGCTCAACCCGCAATAAGCAGGGGGCAAGTGAGTGTTTTGAGTGTGCGCTTGCAGGCGACCTACCAGACTATACCCTGGATCCATCTGTCCCGCTGTTCTCCATCCGCCTTTCTTTTTCCTTCCCGCATGGATCACTATAACTTCAGACCGCTGGGTCCTCAATACTGTGGTGGAGGGTTATACCCTACAGCTTATTTCTAACCCCCCTCTCGCCCCCCTTCCTTATCCATCTTCAAGGACCCTTCTCACAAAAGTCTCCTCGTGCACGAGGTAAAGGGGTTGCTGCAATTGGGTGCAGCAGAAGAAGTTTAAAATATCTGTCACCTCGGTTACTTCTTCCACCTTCTGAAACAAGAAGTTATCACCAGTACAATGCAAGAACTTTTTGGAAATGGTTGTGTTTTGTCCCCCATTACTACCAAGTCTTGTGTTTTGCATATTTCTATTATTTGTTCTAGAAACACCTCATCCATCTCCTCCTAATTGGTGGTCTATAGGAGACCACTACCATAACATTACCCCTGTTTTTTCCATCTTTTTTTTTTTTTTCTTTCTTCACCCAGAGACATTCAACTGGTCTGCCTCTCACTTCCTTTTGGACCTCAGAACAAGCATATTTTTACAGTTATTACTTAGTTTAACATAATCTCCCCCACTTAGCCAAGCTATATTATTTATTGATTCCAATATCTATCTCAAGATTGGTATTTTTAATTCACATATAGTAATCCATTTGTGTAAGGAGATAGAAATATAGTTAGCTGAAGAGGAATAGAGTCTTTCCAAAAAGCTTTAAGAGGATTTTCACCTGATGATAAATTTATTCATTGTTAGTAAACCAGATTTCAATAGGATATTGCTGCTGTTTTAAAATTATTATTTAAATATTGTTGAATCTGCATTTAACTGCTGGAGAAGTAAAAATGGCAGACTCTTACATGTAAGGATTTGACTACTATATAGGCGTAATACTAAACTTCCCTTTCAACAGTCTTTGCACAATAGTAATTGTGGCAGTAGACTGGACTGCAGAACTTGTCTCCCATTCAACCATCATTGAAGCTGCTTATATCATTCCTTTCCTACAGCTGCTTTGTAGCTAAACTGCCAGCTCCATAGCCAGGCTCTATAGCTCTGTGGTGGAAGTTGAAGTTAAAATCAGGCTCCACAAGAATATGTTACCCAACACATATACTATATTATAAATAACCATTGCATGATGATATGCAAGCAGCTAAAGAAGTTACACCTTTAAGTAAATAAATTCCTGGTCTTTAAATTGTCTGGACTAACACATTAAGGGTATAGAAAGGGAAAATAAATAAAGTGACTTCTAATAATAAAATTCCGCACTAGCTGTCAAAAGAGCTGATTGACACTGTTGCAGGATATAAAATCAACACATATCATGAGGAAAAGTTTTGTACACAGATTTTATTAATTAAATATGACCCCTTAGGCATCATTCAGGAAAACACACTGTAAAATGAATGTAAAATTTTATGCATATCAGTGTCACAGAAACTACCAGAGTGCATAAATTATTCACTGTTTATTTGACAATTTTAGCTTATTTTCTGTTCGTGAGTAAACTTTTATTTTGTTCATTTGCAATTATCTGAATTTTTTATATAAAAATATTTCCCATGGCTGGCTCATGAGCCATTTGTTGGAAGTATAGTTTTGTGTAGCTACTGTTCATAATCAATTTGCATTGCATAAGCCATTTGCATAGTTTCCTCAGTCACATGTAGTTGTTTCTGTTCACTAATTGGATGATTGCTCCAGAAGCGTTTTCAAAGCTAATACATCTTTGCACAAACATATTTTGTTAAAATTTTCCCTTCATGAACATTTTCAAGAAAAAATTGATTATATCACTTTTCAGGGGGAAAATAAAAAAGGAGTGCAAATATTATCAAGGTTACTGGGATGGAAAGCATCCTTAAAATAGAAAGCACCAACCTTTATATATTTGCAAGCAATTCTTGTGCTTCCCAAAAATTGAAGCAATATAGGCACTGAACTCATATTACACAATCTACTGAAGATTGGAGTATTACATTGAATGTCATCACAAACATTTCATAGAATATCAGGGTTGGGAAGGGACCTCAGGAGGTCATCTAGTCCAACCTCCTGCTCAAAGCAGGACCAATCCTCAGACAGGTTTTTGCCCCTGATCCCTAAAAGGCCCCTTTATGGATTGAACTCATAACCCTGGGTTTAGGAGGCCAATGCTCAAACCACTGAGCTATCCCTTCCCCTATATTAATAGTAGTTCTTAATTATGTGATATTGGGCCAGAGTCTAACCCCAGTTACACCAGTGCACATTTTCTTTAATGTGGTTACAGCAAGATTTGCACTAGTGTAACTGAGATCAGAACCTGGCTGCCTGCCTCTAATCACCAGGCCAAATTCTGCTCTTAATTGCACCAGTGTA
Source organism: Trachemys scripta elegans (assembly GCF_013100865.1). Lineage (NCBI taxonomy): Eukaryota > Metazoa > Chordata > Testudines > Emydidae > Trachemys > Trachemys scripta. Next base: position 160,624,452 of record NC_048300.1, read on the forward strand.
ACTCAGCATCATAATTAAAAGCACAATTTTTCAAGAATAATTCTTTCCTGTCAGGATGTAGTTGGTATGCATAGAGTTACTCCAGAATCAGAATTTGAGTCTATTTAATAGCAGAAGTCCTTCTGCAAATTAAACTTCCATTGATGTCCATGGGAGTTATGCCTGTGTAAGGACTGTGGGATCAGGTTGGGCCTTTACTAAAAATGCTGAGCAGTGATCTAGGGTAAAATTTTCAGAAGTGTCTGTGTCCAATATTCAGGTGACTTAGGCCCAAATTGTTAAAAGTATTTAGGTAATGCTGTGCTCGGTCATATGCCTAACAGATTTAAGTGCCTAAATCTCATCTTCAAAAGGGATTTAGGCACTTATGAGTCTAACTCCCATAAACTGTTGATGGAATATAGACTCCTAAATGCCTAAATCCCTTTTGAAAGGGAGATTTAGCTCCTAAATTGATTAGGCATTGTGACAGTGAATGAAGCAATGCCTAAATACCTTTACAAATCTGGGCCTTAGGCACATGTGAACCTAAATTAACTATTAATTTAGGTTAGTTCAAAAATGGAATTTAGGCTTCAAAGTCACTTAGCCACTTCAGGAAATTTTGCCCGTAAACGAAATCTCATGTTAACAATAGTTATATTTAAATTGTTTACTTGCAATATGAGTTTTTTGGGTCAGATATACAAGCAAATGCAGTAGAGTAAATGCAGACACTGCAAATCGTAAAGGAATACAAATATTCCACAGCAGCTCAGAGTTTCATGCGGATGTCCATATAAATCCATTCTCCTCTCTTTTCCTATCATGCAGACCAGCTGTTTTTCATTCCAGCATTTCAGTATCAACAACTTGCTTGTGCCAATAGTCCACTGAGGAAGAGCTTTTACAGAGGGAGGCAATAGCATGCCACTGTCACTGCCTGAATCAAGTAAATGGCAAGCTTAAAATCCTGCAAAAGGCTGTGATATCAGGCCAGCCACCCAACAACAAAGGGAATCTAAAGGGATTTGCAAACCAGTTAAATTAATAATGCTTTCCTGCCAGGATTTATGATTTAGTTATTTCAGATGAAAAAGCAAAATACAGTAGTTTTAAAGCTGGAGCTCCTGCATCATGGCACAAGGCAAATGGCACAAGGAGCATTCTCAAAACTTTTGTGCTGGCTAGGCCGCCACAAATGGCTATAAAAATTGACTTGCTCACATCTGTTCCAGCACAGGGAGTTACAGTTAAAATTAAATATTAAAGTGCAATGTTGTTAGTATATAGTTATATTTTGTACGTTCATGATGGAATTATATTGGCTGAGAGACAAATACTCTGCCACTCTCAGGAAGGTTCAGTTAGATATAATGGAGTCTGATCCATCTTCCAGGGAAATGAATGGGAAATATCCTATTGGTGTCAGTGGCAAGAAGATCAGCTTGATAATGAATACTATTCTATCTATATACAAAACCCTAAAAGACAGAGAAATTTGGATAAATTATGTTAGATCATCTGTGATTGCAGCCTTCTCAGAAAAAAAAAGAATGCAGAGATTGGCAAAGATGTAGGAACCCATAAAATAGATATCCACATTGGTCAAACTCCATTACCAAGTGCGGTAGGAATGTGAGGTTACCAGCCAACAAAAATGCCATATGTGGGTTATGCTTTTTTTTTTTTTCTTTTTTTCCCCATAGTAGCATCTCCCTGAGATGATAGAACAAACAGTAGAGGCTAGAAGAAGGCATTAAGAGAAGTGTGTGATGGGGGACTGGAAATGTCTCTAAGGGCAGGTCTACACTAACCCCCCAATTCGAACTAAGGTATGCAACTTCAGCTACGTGAATAATGTAGCTGACATTCGAAGTACCTTAGTTCGAACTTACCTCGGTCCAGACGCGGCAGGCAGGCTCTCCCGTCGACTTTGCGTACTCCTCTCGCTTAGCTGAAGTACCTCAGTCGACGGCGAGCACTTCCGGGTTCGACTTATCTCGTCCAGACAAGATGCGATAGATAAGTCGAACCCAGAAGTTCGATTTGCTTGCCGCCGAACTACCGGGTAAGTGTAGACCTACCCTAAGAGGCAAGAATTTTATGGTAAGCCTCCAAATAAATATACATCGCTCCCAGAAGCTAGGGATGCGACCAATTTGCAAAGTTAAGATAATAAATTTGGTAGCAATCAATGTGGGATTTGGTTTGGGTTCAGTCATTCAGAAATAAAGGCACAGGCTGTAATTTAGGTTTGGGATTCTGAAAGATTGAATGTACTAATGCCATTCTTTGGAAAGGAAGGTCTGTTCTAAATGTGAATTTGAAACAAGCTAAAGGATTCACAGTGGGTTTGTCCCTCTGCATTGAGGTCCCCATTGCTTAAAAGGGACAGACTGCTCAACAGCACTCCTCATGCTTTATTAATTCTGAAAAGGCTTCAGTGACAACAAAGCAATATAGATTGGCAACGAGTGTTGTCATTGCCTTTTCTGTATTTAATGCTAGAGAACAAAACACAGAATGTAGTTTAACATTCTAAGGTACTATTTTGAATAGATTCATACTCCTAAACTCCTCTCTGCGGTAACTCCATATAAGACAATGTAGTTACAGCATGATGAATTTGGCTTAAGGTTTTATCCATGGATTTTTAACCAATGCTGATTTAAGTTCAAAATATAACTGTCTTGGATATGAAATTTATAGAGATCTTAAAAATTATCAATAGATAGAGAATGATCCCAAGGCTCTTGTCAGATTTTAGCAAAGATTGTAATAGTCATGTTTACAATGAAGATTGTATGTCCAGCAACCTAGTTAATCTTTCCCTTTTATCATACAGGTTCATAACAACTCTCTTGCATTCTGGATCAAATGGATAAGACTCTTTTTTGAAGTACAAATATAGTTCAGTCAGGAGGAAGAGAGCTTGTAGAAAGATTTTTCTCTAAGATTTCATGACTCCTGTTAGGATCTGGGGTTTTGTCATACTACTACAATGAAGAGATAGTCTCAGGGTATGTCTACACGGCAATTAGACACCTGCAGCTTGCCTGTGCTAGCTGACTCATGCTAGTTGACTCGGGCTCATGGGGCCCTTTAATTGCAGTGTAGACTTCTGGGCACGGGCTGCAGCCCAGGCTCTAGACTCTGCAAGGTGGGAGGGTCCCAGAGCTCAGGCTGCAGCCCAATCCCAGAAGTCTATGCTGCAACAAAATAGCCCCACAACCCATAGGCACCGACTCCATGGGTGCTCTGGGGCTGGAGCACCCACAGGAGAAAAAAAATGGTGGGTGCTGAGCAGCCACTGGCAGCCCCCCTATCAACACCTCCCTCTCCCTCCCAGCGCCTACCGTCTGCTGCGGATCAGCTGTTTTGCAGGGGGAGGAGCGAGGGTGCAGACCACTCGGGGGAGGAGGCGGAATTGGCCAGGGAATGGGTTGGAAGAGGGAGGGCAGGGACAGAGTGGGGGGACGAGAAGAGGAGAGGGTGGGGTATTGGGGAAGGGGTGGGGCCTGGGCAGAGCCAGGGGGAGCACTCCCCTGCAGATTTAAAAACTCGGCGCCTATGCCACAACCCGAGCCTTGGGAGCCCTAGTCAGCGGACAGCCATGGGTTTTTCTCTGCAGTGTAGATATACCCTCAGTAACCTGACAGCCTTAAGATACCTCATGAAGTTGAGTGCATTGGAGAATCCTTGAACTTGCAACTGTCTGTGTGTCTTGCAGTACAGCATTAAGATTTGATCAAATGTTTAAAGCTGTTTTTGTTCTTGGATGTGTTTTGCCTGCTGAATTGAGTCAGAGTAGACCAGATATTTGCTTGTTTAACCATTACTTTATGAAAATATGAAGGTATTTGGTAGTTTGGGACTTGGACTAGCTTCCATTGAGTCCCTGGGAGTCAGCATTACCTATCATTGCCTAAGTGCCATAAATCCTTACACATTAGTAACCTGGCACATGTAGTACAAAGGGGCATGTGGCCTGGCTACTGGGAGTGGGGAGCAGAAACAGGGAACAGTTGCTTAGTATGGCATGTTCTATCAGCAAGAGCGGTAATCTGCCTTAGAATAGAGTTTACATTACTGATTCTGAGGCTGGAATAATTCCTTCCAAGGTTTCCATAGATTATTGCAGGAAAGAGAGGTATATGGCAGGTAGTGTAATAGATAATGGCAACATATCAGGTAAAATAGATATTACAGCTGCGTGAACACTACAAAACTTTTTCCACATATGAATTTTTACATGAATTCACTCCGACTGTGCTTATACCCCTGTTGTGTTAGCTTTCTGTGAATGGCCTAGTAGGCAGATTTCCTGGCAGGAATGGTCACTGGAACACTGAATTTTAAGTGGCTATTGCCAAATATTTGTAATTATAAATTCTGGGCCAGTTTGTTCCCTGGTGCTACACAGCTACACATGGCAGTTGATCTCCTTCATGACTATGTGGGACCTACTCAGATCATTACTTGGGGAGAGAGGGAGAGCAGAGGCTGAGAGTTGAGTACTACCCACAAATGGGTAGAGTGGGAAATAAACTGAACCCAAAAAAGAGGTGATTGTCACAACTTAGGCCGTGTCTACACTAGAGTTAGTTGTCTTAAGTTACATTGATGATCATAAGCCATTTTAATTGCATCAGTTGTGCATGTCACACAATGCTCCTTGTGTTGCGGTGCATGTCCACAGTCATTGCTCTTGCATCAACAGAGAGAGCGTTGCATCGTGGGTAGCTTCCTCAGGGAAGCAGAGTTCAAACTGCTGACCAGAGTGGTCAGGATGGGCATTGTGGGATGACACCTGGAGGCCAATTAGGGCAACATAACCAATTGCAGTGTCTACATTGACATTTGCATTGCTCTAACTATGTCGCAATAAGCCCTATGTCTCTCACCAAGGTGGTTTTAATAAGTCAGCATAGCAGGGGAGTTACATCGGTGGAAGGAACATTTCAGTGTGTACACCACCACCGTTTTGTCAATGAAAGCTGACTTTTGTTGACAAAATTGTGTAGTGTAGACAAGGCCTTAAACCAGTGGTTCTCAAACTTTTGTACTGGTGACCCCTTTCAAATAGCAAACCTTTGAGTGCGACCCCTCTTATAAATTAAAAATGCTTTTTAATATATTTAACACCATTATAAATGCTGGATGAAAAGCAGGGTTTGGGGTTGAGGCTGACAGCTCGCGACCCCCCCCCATGTAATAACCTTGCAACCTCCTGAGGGGTCCTGACCCCCAGTTTGAGAACCCCTGCTTTATTCTTTTCTGCAGCAAGTGGGGGGAACAGGGGAGGAATTAACTGGGAATTAACCATTCTTTGCTGGGCTCTTGGGGCAGGCTGCTCTTTGACTTTTGGGTGGAGCCCAAAAACTCAGTCTAGCCTTGTGGATTTGGAATTGTAATTATTTTCAGAAGAAATCTGATTCTAAGAGTTACACTAATCTAATCAATGTATAGAAACATGTCACATTAGCCATGTATCCACTCAAAGCAGCCTAGGGTCAGAGCCAGAGGAAGGCGCAAGCTGCCAGAGTCATGGGTCAGAGCCCAGGGTTCAGTGCCAAAGCCAGAAATCAAAGCTGTGGTACCTGGAGCAAGGTAAGGCAGGGACAATGTTGGGAACAAGCAAACACTAACTCACCCATGAGGTTGCTGCTGCAGCTGGGCTTAAGAGCCAGTCTGCTGAATTTTCCAGTCAATAAGGCAGTGTAGTCAATCAGGCAGCCAATTACAGGCCACTTGTGCTAGTTGGGAGGCCTGGAGGCTGGCTCAGCTGTTTAGGTCTTGATTCCTGACAGTCTTTTGGGAGGAGCAGAGATCATCCCTGATTCAAAAGAAATGGTCTCTATTTTTGCCAGAGGCCCTTGGACTCAACATATTTGGAACGTTCCACCCAGGTCTGTGCCTAAGGGGAAGTTCAGCAAGACAGAATTATTCTGGCTTCATCATGCAAAGTGAAAAGTGCAAAAGCCTAATTAAAAAAAAAAATCTCTTACAAGTCACATTTGATGTAACTTACTTGAAATCTTAAGGAATGTATTGCTAGTACCATTTACAAGTGTTTGTGAAATCAGTATTTATAGAAGTAAAGGAACAATTTGTTTATTTGTAAAAAAGTACAAAAATTAGCATTTATTTAGCAGCTTTCATATAGCAACTTTTCCCATGTCTTGGTTTTCCAAATAGCCTGTCCTTGAGATGTTTACACTTTTTTTTGTTGGAATCAAAATATAGAATATGGCCTTGCAGGACAAAGCTTTACTCCCTCTCATCAAATGACAGGTTCTGTTATTTAGGTCGGAGGTGATTCAACCACTCTGCCAAACCCATTTGGAGAAAAAACTATCCCACATAAATGGAAATGCTGTTTTAAGATCAGAGAGCTTTTATCCGCAGTCATTGAATTAGCTGAATCCCTTTTTTGTTTTGTTATGATTAAGTGTTAGAAAGTCTGAAATGCTGGAGTTATTCTTCATGTATCATAGTACCAGCTGCAACATTTGTCTCCATTTGGATTCTTCGCCCTGCCTAGGTTTATTGATAGTTTACTTTCTGTAGTCTTTATTGAGCTAAGTTGTGTTACTTAATCATCTTTGCTGTCTCGAGTTTCTACCTTTTCCTCATCCCAAATGTAAGTCAGATCCCACAGTTACATTATAGTTAATATAGTGGAGGTAGTGCAGGAATTTTACCGATTAATGGGAGAATGTTGAAATAGAAGTTTTAATGTGAAGTGCGAGATGGAGTATTCTACTTTCTTTGTAATAGAGATGCTAGTTGCATGAGAGTCTCTTTGGATGGTGTGGTACATATGCTTCCTACATGCAGGTGGCCTTGGTATGGCATCTAATGGCAATGGACATTGGAACTAAAGTCTTGAACAGGAATACCCAACAAAACCCTTTCATGAATATCCCATCAGTATCTGCCTCTCTTGTGGACTCTAGATACAGCCTGGACCTAGCACTAAACTATGAAAGTTAGCATTTGCTTACATCCCATATTTCTGTCTGAGGGAAAAGAGTGACTCTTATGGACCTGGTCAGATTCTCTGCTTTCAAGCAGCTGAAAGTAATATCCTGGTCTCACTGAAGTCAATGGGGCTAGGTTTGCACCATTGTACGAGAGGATGCTGAATTGCCAACCCCAGGTATTTAAAATCAGGAGTTTGGATTAAAAATTATGCCAAAGGGTCCCCTTTTCCTCCCTTGTGGGGGTATGCCGGGACCACTGGGATTTAGACATTGCCTCTGGTGCCAGGAAGCTTATCCTGGTCAGCAACCAACATTCCTTGTGCATTTGCTGCCTGAGGGATGCACATATCCCTCAGAAGTGTAGTCTTTGTCCATCTCTTAAGAACAGGGCTTGGAAGAATCCAGAGATCAGGCTAACATAATGGAGTGCTTTCTTCACCCTGCCTCAGATCTGTATCAGCAGAACCCCCTGTACATCAGCCTCCCAGTGAGCCCCCCTCTATCTTGGCAGCATGCTCACCCAGATCTTTGAAAGATATGTCATTTGAAAGTACTAGGGAAGGCTGCAAAGAAGAGGAGTTTTAGTTTTCCTTGCAAAGATTTTGCCTCAGAGAACTGTCTCTACAGAAGTTGACTGTTTCAGTCCTCAGGTCATGGTTTAGGTACTGTTGCGATTCCAGGCTCCTCTAGTACCAATAGTGTTCCCAGGGCACTAGGCTTATCAAGGAGTTCCAAGACAGTTTTGGTACCTAAACCATCTCAAATGTCAGTGCAAGATTCCCTTACCTCCCAGTATACCAGATCCTTGCCTGATACCTACAGGGAGAGGGACTGTTCATGTGAGACACATACTCAAGATCCTCCGCCTTGATACGATCAACAATGGATGCCACCTCCTATGTCTGATGATTAAGGCTGCGAGTTTGTCATGGAGGTCACAGATTTCTCCATGACTTCTGCAGCGGCCGGTGCCACTGGCCCAGGGGCCACCTGAGCAGCTCGGGCCATGCACCACTACCTGCCCCCCCCCAGCACCAGCAGGGGTCCTGGGTCGCATGCCACCGCCCGTCCCCCTGCACCAGTGGGGGTCCTGGCTGGCCCCGCTCAAGTCAGGGATTTTTAGTACAAGTAATGGACATGTTGTGAGCCGTGAATTTTTGTTTACTGCCTGTGACCTGTCCATGACTTTTACTAAAAATACCAGTGACTAAAACATAGCCTTCCTTATGATCCTCCTTAATTGCCATATTGGGACCTTTGGGCTGCCTAGCAGCAGTAAATCTGATGAGCCCCTAGTCTTTCTCATCCTGACAGGTGGTCTCCTACCCCATCATTTCCTCCTCAGCCACCTCAGTTGTAGAAAGAAACCTTTGTGGAGCAAGATGACAGAGTGGAGAAGGAGGCCTCCCCCATTCTCCATAGCTGATGACTTTAAGCCATTTCAGGACTTAATGAAACGGGTTGCAGACTCATTGCAGATTGTCTTAGAAGAGATCTGAGAATCTCAGCACAAACTCTTACACATTTTGCAAATGTCACCTTTTGCAGAGATGGTCTTGCCCATCAATGAGGTCCTCTGGGATTCTGCCAGAACCATACAATGATTTCACCCACATAGAAGCTCAATGATAAGAAATATTACATACCAGCAGCCAAGGATTCTGAATTCTTATTATTGGATCCTTCACCTAACTCCTTGATACTTGAAGCTGTACATGAACGTGGCAGACAGCACCACGCTAATAACCAGGATCATAAACACCTTGACCTTTTTGGCTATAAGGTTTATTTGTTTATGACCCTACAGTTCAGGCTCACAAATTTTATCAAGCCCTTATGGTTAAGTATGATCATATCAATTATTTAAAATTCACCTTGTTTATTGAACACCTTCTGACAGAATATCAGGAACTATTCCAGACCATCATAACTGAGTGTCAACTACTGGCTAGAACATCATTACAAACCTCCTTAGATGCAGCTGACAGGGTAGTTCGCTCTATCTCCCATGCTGTCATGATGCATTGGGCATCTTGGCTTCAACTCTCTGGATTTCCCAGGGAGGTCCAGAATACTGTAGAGAACCAGTCCATTAGTGGACTGAAGCTCTCGCTTAGACAACCAACCGTTACATAGGGTACATCTATACTTACCTCCGGGTTCGGCGGTAAGCAATCGATCTTCTGGGATCGATTTATCGCATCTTGTCTAGACGCGATAAATCGATCCTGGAAGTGCTCACCGTCGACACCGGTACTCCTGCTCCGCGAGAGGAGTATGCGGAGTCGACGGGGGAGCCTGCCTGCCGTGTGTGAACCCGCGGTAAGTACCTTGTAGTTCGAACTAAGGTACTTCGACTTCAGCTACGTGAATAACGTAGCTGAAGTTGCGTATCTTAGTTCGAACTGGGGGTTAGTGTGGACCAGCCCATAAAGTGAAAGATTCGAGGGCCACCTTGAGATTTTGTGGGATCTGCAAACAAATGAAGATTTAGTAGATTCCTTCCCCACCCAATTTTTGGATTTTCACAGATCTCTGAGCCTTGTAGAACGAGACACAGGTTTCAAAGAAAGGGACCACCCATTACAGCTGTCTTGGCCACTCAACCCTCCTTAGCATCAAAATGTCAATTTTTACTGGCTGAGGGTTCAGAACAGCCCTCTTTTCAGTCCTTCAGATACACGAGTTTATTTGTCTCTCTGTCTTCGGCGATCATCTCTCTCATTTTCAACCAGCATGGGAGTGGATTCCGTCAGACAAATGGGTGTTGAAGGTTATAAAATTGGGTTACCCATCTATTTTACATCTAGCCCCCTAACATACCCCCATTTCCATCCCTCTATAGGGATCCCTCTCACAAACCTTTGCTGAGACAGGAAATCCTCTTCCTCTTTCAGTTAGGAATAATAGAACCAGTTCCATCTCAGCACAGGGTATTTTCTGGTCCCCAAAAGAATTGGGGGTGGAGACCATTTCTAGATCTAAGACTCCTAAACAACTTTATCAAGGCACAAAGGTTAACACTGGTGACTCTAGAAGCTATAATTCTCATTGGATCAGGAGGATTAGTTTTCAGCTCTTGACCTTCAAAAGATGAACATTTCCATATTGCAATTCACTTGTCTCACAAGAGATTCCTTTGGTTTATAGTGGATTAAGAACACATCCAATATTGGGGTCCTCTTTCTGGTACTTCCTCTTCTCCAAAGGTATCCTCCAAGGTGTTGGGAGTGGTTGCTGCTTACCTACATTGACTGGAGATAATAGTCTTTCCTATCTTCGTAATAGGTTGATCAAAGGCTGATCTTTCAACAAAGCTCTTTCAGCCAAAAAGACAGCATTATCTCTGTTCCTTGGGTTAGGTTTCCAGCTCAACATTTGAAAGTCTACTTTGGCACCATACAAAAGATAGCATGCACAGGAGCCTCCTTAGATGTAGTAACAGCCGGAACATATCTCCCCAGGGACAGGTTCATGATTCTATCGGATCTACTGGCAAAGATTCAAATAAACCCACAGACATCCACAAGAAATTGTCTTCAGTTACTGGAATATATGATGGTTTGTATCTTTGTAACACTAAATGCCAGATTATATGTCTGTTGCTTCTGGGGGTGGCTCAGAACAGTTTATGCTCTGAACCAACACAATCAAGACAGACTAGTGTCAGTCCCTCAAAGAGTACGTAACTCCTTCAGTTGGTGGAAGGACCCTCACGACGTCTGTGCAGGCGTTTTATTCATTCCATGTGCTCCAAGTATCACCATAACAACAGATGCCTTTCTTCTAGAATGGGAAGTGCACTTAGGGACTCACGCTATTCAGAGTAGGTGGTCTACACAAGAAGCTTGCTTGCACATCAACTTCCTGGAGCTGAGGGCACTCATGAATGCCTGCTTACACCCCCTTTCATTAATCAAGGACACATTCATTAAAATCATAACAAACATGTAGCCTGCATGTTCTGTATCAGCCAGCAAGGAGGGAGGGGATGAGATCCTCTTTGTATTGAAGTAATGAGGCTATGGAACTGGTACATAGCCATTCACATTCTAATTTCAGTGGCTTACCTCACAGGCATACAAAACACCATGGTTGACAACCTCAGCAGACACGTCTCCCAAGAATACGAATGGGAATTGGACTTACACACTGTCGCATTTTTTTAGGCTTGGGGCTTTCCAGTGGTGGACCTTCTCACCACCATTGCCAACAGGATGTATAGACGTTTTTGTTCAAGGGGAGGGTTGGGCCTTCATTCTCTGGTGGATACGTTCCTCCTTCCATGGAGAAGGGGCCTTCTTGATACATTTCTTTAAACACTGCTGTTATTGAAAGTGGTAAAGAAGATAAAAAAGATAATCCAATGTTATGCTAGTAACTCCAGTGTGGCCCAGAGAGGCATGGTATGGTTATCTGATTCGCCTTGCTCTTTGTCCAGTGTTCAGGGATATACATTTTGAACTGACCTCTTCTTCTCTCACAATTGAATGACTCCAGGAGTTGGTGCTTGAGAAAAACTCCTAATATTATGAGTTTCACAATAAAATCACAAGAGTTGGCAACAATAGGATGACCTTTCCTGTATGGATTTAGAGGCTTAGGACTTGTTAAAGGTTGTATGCAGGCAGTTTCAAATCCAACTTCGTACGCCTTCCCAGCCATTGAGATGTGATCCCGCTTCATCCGCCTGCTCTGCAGTTGAGGTCTTATACTGGGTTGCGTTGCACTGCACTTTGTCTGTTACCTTGCCTTCGACCTTACCACCAAGGATGACCCTGCCATCAGTACAGGACTCCTGATTGCATCGCTCTTAGGGTCTTAAGTATACGCAAGCTTAAGATACCATGGCAAGATGGCAGCCCAAGGAGAAGTCTATCCTGATCACTTGGTTATTAAAAGAGAGGTTTAAAATAAAGCTGGGCAAATAATGAGGGGGGGAAAATTTGAATAATTTATTATAAAAGATCACAATTCATTGGATAAATTATCCAATGACTATTATTCATAAATTAATAGGTTCCAAGGCCAGAAGGGACCATTGTGATCATCTAGTCTGACCTCCAGTATATCACAGGCCATAGAACCTCCCCATAATAATTTCTAGAGTAGAGCAATCCACCACAACACTTGGTAAATTGTTCCAGTGGTTAATTACTCTCACAGTTAAAATTTACACCTTGTTTCCAGTGTGAATTTTACTAGCTTCAACTTCCAGCCATTGGATTGTTGTAATGGTATCCCCATCCTCTGATGGCCCAGAAACCTCTCAGACTCTGTCCAGTAAATGGCAATGTCCTGTGATTTATCTGCTTTCCCATCACCAACACCAATACAGTGTGCAGCAAATTATTTACAGAGCTTTTCTACCTTTCACCCTTCCTCACAGGTACAGAAAGGAACAGAAGTCTTCCTTCCTTGAGATTGCTGAACACACCGGGCTTAGATAGCCTTGGTCCTTTCTCTCTCTTACTTCCTTCCCATCTCTTTCTTATACCCCTCATCTGATGGACTAATTGGTTCTCCAGCCCTCGTAGGCTGATCAGGTAATTAGCTTGTGTATCACCAATCATTCTTCTGTAGGGAACAGATTGGTGCTTAAATGATCGGAGTGCTGGCTCCACCTGTTAGCTTCCAGTATTCTGTGACAAATGTTATACCTTTCTCTGGTAGATTGAAGTCCCCATTATTAAATATTTGATACCTGTTCAGATATTTAGACTGTAATCAAGTCACTCCTTAACCTTCTCTTTTGTTAAGCTAAATAGATAGACTCAAGGAACTCAATCATTGTAAGGCATGTTTGATTAAAAGTTTTGAATTCTTGTGGCTCTTCTTGGAACCCTCTCCAATGTATCCACATCCTCCTGGAACTGTGGGCACCAGAACTGAACATAGTGTGGTCACACCAGTGCCAAATACAGAGGTATGATAAGCTCTCTACTTCTACTCAAGATTCCCCTGCTTATGCATCCTAAGAGCTCATTAGCTGTCTAGGCTACAGCATCACACTGGGTGCTCATGTTCAGCTGATTATCCCCCATGTCTCCCCAAATCGTTTTCAGAGTCACTTCTTCCTGGGATAGAGTCACCCATCCACTAACTATGGCCTACATTCTTTGTTCCTAGATGCATACATATATACATACATTTACATTTAGCCAAATTAAAATACATATTGTTTGCCTGCACCCCATTTACAAGCAATCCAGGTGCTTTGTTATCTTTATTTTTTACCACTCCCCCCCAATTTTTGTGTCATCTGCAAACTTTATTCAAACAAATTGTCGTCACTTCCTTTTTCTTGCCTCTTCGTTTTCCCTATTTTGGTATACATTACAAAAATCTGGAAGGGGTCATTTATTTGTAAAGAACAAAAACTTACTCTAGTTATGGATACAGCTACAATAATCCCATGTTTGAGATTACCAAATCAGATGAGGTAAAATTGTGACATTTCTGAATGAAGGAGAAAAATAAATAAAGTGTGGAAGAGGGGTTACTTTAACTGCATTTGAATAGTGGACCATTGAGTTGTAACTGCTTTTATGCAATTTGTAAATTTTGATTTTTAGATTTCATAACTCAGGGTGCAATAGCTGCAATCATCATATACAAGAACTATTGATTGTCACCAACTGCAAAATTCAGATGAGATTCAGATCCAGAATCTGGGTTTGTCCTATTAGAAAAATAGGGTCCATTTATGAATTCTGAACTAAATCTGGGTTTTATTTTCAGACTCCCAATATCTGGGAGGGTTTAAATTCAGGGTTTTGACATAGCTCTCGATTTCTTATCTAAGAGCCTTAAAGGGATTTATTATCTCAGAGCCTTAAAGGGGACAGCAAAATTGTCTGGCTTTTAAATTATTTTCCTCACTATTTTGACATTATAGTAAATGCAGCATTGCACTCAGTGATGCCATGCTCAATATCCTCATTGCTGATGATTATGTTATAGAAGTGCATTACTGTTTCAGTTGAAGTACTTCCTTTCTGTTTCATAATATATTCAGGGCAAATATCTAACTTTTAAGATCACGTTGAAAAGAATAATAGCCAACTGTTCCCAGAAGCATTTTTGGTGCAAGGCTAAATGCCTTTTTGTTCAGTTTTTTTTTAAGCTCAAAAAGTAAGTAGATGCCTCTTTCATGCACAATCTATTTATAATTTATTTCTCCCAATAATCAATAAGTAGTTGATCTGGATAGCCTTTTTATTGCAACAATATTAGTCATGTGTATAAGATATTTCTGAGGAAAACTGTCTTAGAGAAAAATTAGTCTAGCTAGTTATGCCTATCCCATTCTCTCCGGCTATTAAACAACATTCTTATGCCAACTTCATAAAACTGAAATGAGTTTAAAAAAATCCATACACACATACAAAAAAGGGAGAATTAACATGATATGTACTTTGCTAAATCAAGTAATCTCATAAAATACTATTATGTAAGACTCCCTCACTACTTTTTGCCTAATACAGATACCAGTTTAGCAAGCTACTGAAGAACATGCATAACTTTAAATGCAGTAATAATGAGTTGTAATTAGAGCTGGTGAATTTTTTTTAGTAAATAAGCTGAAAAATACATTTTTCAAGGTACCAAAACCATTCTAAAATTTGCTGAATAATTTTGTCTAATTTTTTTTGAGAGAGAGGTGAATGGTGATGGTGCATCCCTTATGAGCTTTAGCCCAGTGGTGGGGGCTCTTAACTGGGATGTTGAAGACTGGAGTTCAATTCCCCCCTTTGTTTGATGTGGAAAAGGGGTTGGAACTAGGGTCTTCCCCATCCCAGGGGAGTGCTTCAACATCCCAGGCTAACAATTACTAGGGAGGCACTACCAGTACCTCCTCCCACCAGGAGTGCTACTATAATATAAATAGTAATGATATTATTGCATGGCCCCAATGAAAACAATGGGACCAGTCATATGATTAGCTACACATGTAGAATCATAGAAATGTAGGACTGGAAAGGATCTCAGAATGTCATCTAGTCCAGTCCCCCGTAATGAGGCAGGATTAAGTATTGTCTACCATCCCATCTCTGACAGGTATTTGTCTAACCTGTTCTTCAAAACCTCCAGTGATGGGGATTCCAAACCTCCCTAGATAATTTGTTCCAGTACTTAACTACCCTTACAGGTAGGAAGTTTTTCCTAATGTCTAACCTAAATCTCCCTTGCTGCAATTTAAGCCCATATCTTCTTGTCCTTTCTTCTATAGTTAAGGAGAACAATTTATCACCCTCCTCTTTATAACAGCCTTTTACATATTTGAAAACTGATATCATGTCCCTCACTCCTCCAGTTTTCTTTTCTCCAGACTAAACAAATCCAAGTTTTTCAATCTTTTTTTTGTAGGAAAACAATCATGTTTTCTAGACCTTGAATCATTTTTGTCTCTGGACTTTCTCCAATTTGTCCACATCTTTCCCAAAGTGTGGTGCCCAGAACTGGATACAGTACTCCAGGTGAGGTCTTATCAGTGCTGAATAGAGTGGAAGAATTAGTTCTTGTGTCTTGCTCACAATATTCCTGCTAATAAATCCCAGAATGATGTTCACCATTTTTGCAACAGTATTACATTGTTGACCCATATTTAATTTGTGATCCACTATAACCCCCAGATCCTTTTCTGCAGTACTCCATCCTAGGCATTTGTTTCTATTTTGTATTTTGAATTCTAATTCTGTCTTCCAAAGTGCTTGCAACTCCTCCCGGCTTGGTATTGTGTGCAGACTTTCTAAGTGTACTCTCTATGCCATTATCCAAATCATTAATGTACTTCAGCACCATACAGAACTGGGGTCATATTTCCTTCTTGCATCATGTAGTGTCATGTCTAGCCTCAAGGAAGGGACCATGACCGCAGTTCTACAATCAGTCCTGCACCTATTTGGAACTCCACTGAGTTCAGTGGAACTCTACGTGGGCAAAGGGATCCACATATTGGGATCTCAGTGCAAAACTGGGCATTAGCACAGTTCTTTTTGGATAGTGCCATACACATCAATGGCATTATAACCACATATTAAATAATAGAATAATAATAAATATTTATTGGGCAGACAAATTACAATGTGGAAGGTTCTATAAGTTAATGATTAAACAGCATTGTGGATAATCTTCCAAACAGAATTTATTCTGAACTCCTATCTTAATTAATATTTTAGTCTCATTTTAATATCTTAGTCTTAATTCATACACTGAAGTAAATAGTGAGGTAAACTTGGAAGAGATTGTAAGACGTGTGAACAAAACCATGTAAAAGCTTGATCCTACAGCAGTTGCTCATAACTCATAACTCTAATTAAAATAAATTTAATGTCAAGTTTTCAATGTGCAGTGATTGAAGGATTGGGACCTAATTGTTTGCAAATTCTGAAAATGTGCTTCATTAGGATAAAAGCTGTAACAGTAATGAAGCACCTTGACAATAGTTGCACACCTATCATTTAGCAGAAACCCTTCATTCTGTACCACATTGTTGCCATGTACCTTTAATATGTCACAGAAACATTACTGTATATTTAGTAGAAACTGCCTTTGTTTGGAAGCCACCTGTTATTAAAATCATAGGGTGAAGTAATTAAATTTAATAGAAACTACCAACCTCTAAACAAAGATATATATGGTATGTATGTGAACATGTACTGAATCCTTAAACAATGCTCAAATAAGACCAGGATTTGAAAATTGGCTTTTTTACTCCAAAGGTTAGATTGCTACCAGTGAACTGGAAAAGAAATGTTTTCAATACAAAACTTTTTATTTGCACCAGATCTTTGCATCAGACATCCTAATTTACATTTTGGAATCACTTTCTGTTCTGATTACTAGCTCCGGCAGAGCAGTGAAAAAAAAATCTAGCATTCGAAAATACAATAATATAAATATCTTGCCAAATTCATTTAATTAATACAGCTCTGAAGACCCCTCCCTTCCCACTAATTTGACTGAGAACATATACCACCCATGTTGAGATTTATGTACTGGGAAGGAAACATGGGGTTATTCCAACAACTTGCCAGAATTCTGAAACCAAAAGTCTATCCACTATAAAGCAGCACTGCTGTTGCTTAAATGCCATTCGTAGTCAACAAGCAAGCTAACAAAGTACTAATGTATTTGGGTTCAATACTCTCACTCTACAGCGAGTGTGTTAACATATAAAACAACAGTAACTTATCCACTGGGAAATTCACTAGTCCAATAAAACACATAAAAGCATGATAGTTATTTCAGGAAAGCTATTTTTGCACTTGAGACCCTAGTGGGCTGTGTAGGCTGCTCTAATACTTTAGTATAAGAGGAACACACTGAAAGATTTTAATTGGCATGTGATTTCTACACTGTGCCCAGTGGAATAGTATTAACTTTATGCACTGTTTCAGTTCATTATACAGATTACATTATTGTTAAAGGGAGACTGTCAGTTTAAACTTGAAATTGGCTAGCTTGACTAATTTTTAAAAAATATGAGTCCCCGAGAGAGCTCCTTTTTAAAGTGTGTCTTGAATTATTATTTTTTAATACAAAATCCATTTTATAAAAATATCTGCAAGGGTTTTTCTCTTTCCATGTTTTGTTAAGGTTTTTAATGGCTTTTTCAGCAAGGAAAAATGGGCAGGTCAGAGAACACCATCACCAGATGTTCTCAGAATTGCCTCTCCTTTTGGGCACACCTCAGCTGAACTCCTCAGCAGTATTGTCTGGGTTCTCAAACTCTGAATTTCCCCCCAAGACTAGGAGACAGGTCAGTGAGGTGCAAGGAATGCCTCCCCTGTGTTATAGCCTCACCTGAAACCTGCCATTGCTCCATGGCTCTGTGAAGGGATCGCTTGATGGAAGATGAGGGCTCCCCATCTCTCCCTCATGTCTCTATTGGTCCTTGTCCCACTGCTTAGGTTAAGAGGCGTGTGTGACGGGTTGGATCACAGAAACCCCCTTGGGAGCTGCCAACAGATGTGCAAAGACTACCCCTGCTTCTGTTTTCCCTGCCAGCTCAGGACTCCAGCACCCTGTCTTGCTGTGCCAGCCACTCCCGTCTGGCTCTAACACAGATCCAGGGTCTGAATCACTTGTCCCAAAGCTGCAGGTTTACCTGAAAACAGGTCACAGTAGTGTGCTTGTCTTTAGCACTCAGATGCCCAACTCCCAATGGGGGCTAAACCCAGATAAATCCGTTTTACCCTGCATAAAGCTTATGCAGGGCAAACTCATAAATTGTTCGCCCTCTATAACACTGATAGAGAGATATGCACAGTTGTTTGCTCCCCCAGGTATTAATACATACTCCGAGTGAATTACTAAATAGAAAGTGATTTTATTAAATACAGATGGTAGGATTTAAGTGGTTCAAAGTAGTTACAGACAGAACAAAGTAAGTCACAAGCAAAATAAAATAAAATGCGCAAATCTATGCCTAATCAAACTGAATACAGATAATCTCACCCTCAGAGATGCTTCAGTAAGTTTTTCTCAGACTGGACACCTTCCAGGCCTGGGCACAATTCTTTCCCCTGGTACAGCTCTTGTTGCAGCTCAGGTGATAGCTAGGGGATTCTTCATGATGGCTCCTCTCCTTCTCTGTTCTCTTCCCCCCTTTATATATCTTTTGCATAAGGCGGGAACAATTTGTCTCTCTGGGTTTCCACCCTCCCCCCCCCCACTGGAAAAGCACCAGGTTAAAGATGGATTCCAGTTCAGGTGACATGATCACATGTCACTGCAAGACTTCATTACTCACTTGCCAGCACACACATATACAGGAAGACTCACAGGTAAATACAGCCATCTGCAGACAATGGGAGTCATCAAGATTCCAAACCATCATTAATGGTCCACACTTTACACAATTACAATAGGCCCTCAGAGTTACATTTTATATTTCTAGTTTTAGATACAAGAGTGGTACATTTATACAAATCAGATGATCATACTCAGTAGATTATAAACTTTGTAATGATACCTTACAAGAGACCTTTTGCATGAAGCATATCCCAGTTACGTTACATTCACTTATTACCGTATTTTCTCTAAAACTATCTCAGTTACATTATATTGACTTATTATCAAGTTTTTATAAAACCATATAGACTGCACAACGTCACAGCGCGTGAAAGGGGGCACAATGAATTACTTAAATACCTCAAGAAATATATTATTAGTGACACCTATAAACAACTGGGAAATTAGTATTATATCAACCCTCTGTCTGTGTGAAACTCTACTGAAGTCAATAGAGCTCCTTGTAAGATTGGGACTTTGTTTTCAACCTTATCTATTCTTGAGAGATATACACTTTCTTTGTGGTTGTATGCAAAGAATAGAATATAACCTTGCAATGCTTGCTACCTCTCATCAACTAGACAGTTTCTGTTATTCAGGTGGGTGGTGATTCTAACAGTCTGTGGAATGAAGAAAAATATCCCACATAGATAAAAATGCCATTTTAAGAGCAGAAAGCTTTTATCTGCAGTTGTTAAATTAGGTGAATCCCTTTTTGGTTTTGTTATGATTCAGTGTTAGGAAGACTGAAATACTTGTGCATCATGCCAGCCACCAGCAACATTTGTCTCTATTAGGATTCTCCACCCTGCCCAAGTATACTGACAGTTTACTCACTGCAGTGTTTACTGAGCTAGGTTGTGTTAGTGAATCATCTTTGCTGCCTCCATTTTCTTCCTTTTCCTCACCACAACATTTAAGTCAAATCCTACAGTTATACTATCAAGGCACTGGAGATCATGCTGGCCAATATTTTCTCATTGATTCATTGTGCTCCCCTGGTCTACTTGACTTATCATCTGTAAATTGTCCTATCATACTTGGATTTAAGCTCCTTGGCCTATCTCTTTGTTAAGTGTTTGTACAATGCCTAACAGAATGGGGACTTTATTGGTTAATGGGGCTTCTATGTGTTACCATAATATACATAATAATTATATTTATAATACAGGAGTTTTAAGAGCAATATGGCTTAGTCTGAGGGTATACATGCTGTTTCTTTAAAACTGTAGCAATAAGCCAAGCAGCATGGAGTTCTAGGCAGAATCATAGAACTGTAAGACTGGAAGGGACCTCAAGAGGTCATC
Source organism: Trachemys scripta elegans (assembly GCF_013100865.1). Lineage (NCBI taxonomy): Eukaryota > Metazoa > Chordata > Testudines > Emydidae > Trachemys > Trachemys scripta. The sequence continues at coordinate 160,644,526 of NC_048300.1, forward strand.
TGGTCCTGTCCCCTGCACTCATGGCAGGACTAAGTATTATCTTAGGTTTTTATCTGCTCTACATTGGAGCAGAAGGACAAATATAGAGATGTTTTCAGAATAATAATTTCCTTATTACTAATAATCACCCTTACTTGGTGGCAGAAGTAAGAATCTATTTCTTGTCCCATGACAAGTGGGGATATTGTGGTAGCAGTTGAACTGAGGTGTAGGTATCTCTAGATAAAATGGTAGGGATGATTGGAGACTGGAATAATGAGGAAGTAGAAGAAGAGCTGCTGGCACCAAATGGAGCCTGTTTCCTCTAAGATAGAATCACAGTGTAGGATTGGAAGGAACCTCAGTAGGTCTTCTAGTCCATTCCTCTGTACTCACAGCAGGATTAAGTAATAACTAGTCAAATCTATCATGTAGGCTAAATCTATCCTGTGCAGGTGTATCGCTTGGTGCAGGGATGGAGGTAGGGGAACTTGTGCCAGCCTCCCAAGTCCTGGGGCTACTTTTGCTCTTGGATGCACTCACAGGTTTAAAAAATCAAGGACGTAGAAAAAATGTAAACATTTTTCTTGCAGCATTAACTCATCATACAAAGGTCATCTGCCTCCAGAAGGTACATGACCCACAGCAGTCAAGAGTTTTTTCAACTGTCTTGCCACAGATTGCAGAATCTTTATCTTGCACTCAATGCATGACATAGGTATTTCTCCAGCAGTTCCCCTGAGGTAGCTAAGCTGGTGCAAAGAGGAAACAGGGTACCTTTGCTGCCAGCAGCTCTTCTGCTTCCTCATTATCTCTGTCTCCAATCACCTTTACCACTTTATCCAAGGATATGTACACCTCAGTTCAACTGCTACCACAGTATCCTTGCTTGTGTAATTGGTTTAGTTCCCAGCACACTCCTAACTTGTGCTCTAGCTGCCATAGGCAGCTGTGGATGTTACTGGAGTATAGGGATGCCATGCCCATCCCTACTCCCTCCTTGATTCCTGGCACCCTCCTTCACAAGTCTCCGTGCCCTCGGTGTACTTCAGTTTCCTTAGGTGTAGGAGGGGAAATTGGAGGGGGCCTGGAACTGTTCTTTGGCTGCCAGAGAGGCCACCTGCACCAGGGGTGTTCCTTGGGATTCTGTTGCCTCTTTGCACCAGCTTAGCTACCTCAGATCAACTGCTGGAGAAATACCAATGTCATGCATTAAGCGTAAGATAAAGATTCTGCAATCTGTGACAAGGCAGTTGAAGAACTTCTGGACTCCTGTGGGCCATGTATCTTCAGGAGTCAGATGACCTTTGTATGATGAGTTAAGGCTGCAAGAAAAGTGTATACGTTTTCTTGTGTATACATTTTTTCTACTTCCTTGACTTTTTATGTGTCTTTTCAGTAGCGAATGTGAGTGGGTCCAAGAGCAAGAGCACCATACCTACTCAGTTTCCATAACCCCCTACCTAACCTGTGTGCTTACTCCTGTTGGCCTCTTCAGCAGCATTCAGATTAGGCCTCTCAACTTCTAAATGCATGGGAAGGAACTATGGAGATGTATCTAGAAGTGAAAAACCCTCCGGCAATTAGATCTCTGTTCTCCTGAGACCCTCCCTTCCAAGGAGCAGAGAGCACCCTCTGAGGGAAGATATATTAGAAATGGAAAAGGTACAGAGAAGGGTAACAAAAATGATTAGGGGTATGGAACAGCTTTCACATGAGGAGAGATTGAAAAGACTGGGACTGTTCAGCTTGGAAAAGAGATGACTAACAGGAGATGATAGAGATCTGTAAAATCATGCCTGTTGTGGGGAAAGTGAATAAGGAAATGTCATTTACCCTTTCACATAGTGTAAGAACCAGGAGTCACCTAATTAAATTAATAGGCAGCAGGTTTAAAACTAACAAATATAATATAAGGAGATATACCTATCTCATAGAACTGGAAGGGACCCTGAAAGGTCATTGAGTCCAGCCCCCTGCCTTCACTAGCAGGACCAAGTACTGATTTTTGCCCCAGATCCCTAAGTGGCTCCCTCAAGGATTGAACTCACAATCCTAGGTTTAGCAGGCCAATGCTCAAACCACAGAACTATCCCTCCCCCCAAAAGGAAATACTTCTTCACACAATGCAGTCTGTCTGTGGAACTCATTGCCAGGTGATGTTGTAAAGGCCAAAATTATAACAAGCTTCAAAAATGAACTAGATAAGTTCATGGAGGATAGCTCCATCAGTGGCTATTAGTAGGGCTCCATGTCTGTCATGGAGGTCGCAGAAGTCATGGATTCCATGACTTTCTGCAACCTCTTTGACTTCCGCAGGGGCTAGTGTGGCTGACCCCAGGGCCGCCCAAGCAGCTGGCTCTGGGGCCAGCTGCTCAGGTTGCCCCGGGCAGCCACACCAGCTGCTGCTGGAGCAGCTCTGGGGGCAACCACACCAGCCGCTACTCCGGTGGCCCTTGGCAGTGGTCCCCGGGCAGGCAGCTGGAGCAGCTGTGGTCTGTGGCCCCGGGTAGTGGTCCCTGGCCAGAGCAGCCACATTCTGTGGCCCCGAGCAGCGGTTCCCAGCCAGCTGGAGCAGCTGTGGTCTGCTGGCTCTGGCTTTTACTTAAAATACCTGTGACTAAATTATAGCCTTAGCTATTAGCCAAGAAGGTCAGGATTACATGCTCTGGGTGTCTCTAAGCCTCTGACTGCCTGGTGCTGGGACTGGACAACGGGATGGATCAGTCAATAATTGTCCTGTTATGTATATTCCCTCTGCAACATCTGGCAGTGGACACTGTTGGAAGACCAGATACCCAGCTAGATGGACCATTGGTCTGACCCAGTATGGCCATTCTTATGTTCTTAATTTAACTTCTCAGGAGCTGACAGTAGTTTTGTGAAGAGTAAAGCAGGGCAGAAGGAACTGCTGGAATTAATACATTTTTCCCAGACAGGAAGAGGGAGCAGACCAGGCCCTGAGTTGCTATGCTTGTCATGGGCTCAGAGGCTCCACATTCTTTTCCCAACAATACAGCCTTAATATTTAGTAGGAAAATGTAATTTAGGCTTGTGAAATTGCCCTAAATGAAACAGCGAAACTTTTTGAAACTTTTTAGTGAAATGTCACTAAAAATGTCAACCAGCTTTGCACAGATAGCTGTATGCAGGTTTCACACTCTGATGCTCTGATAATATACTGTGATAATACTGTGATGCTTTAATGTGGCTTACTCTGGGGGTATACATGCTGTTTCTGTAAATCTATAGCAGAAAACCAAGCAGGATAGTGTGATGCTCCAATAAAACTAGAAAAACACACAGCATTACTATTTAGAGTGTAAGTGTTCATAACACCACTGAAAGTTTTTAAAATAGAAACATTTCCACTGTCTCATTTTTTTTCCAGGCTAGTTGACATAGAAATATGGCAAACCATATCCTGGTCTTGGCCCATTTTCAATTTATCTGTAACTTTTTTCTCCCTATTTGATTACCAGATTTGAATTATAAATATGTAACTGCATATAAAGGCTACAAAAATGAAAACTACAATAAAGCCTGAGGAGTAAACATCATGGTTAAAATGAAAAATAATTTTAACAAGATATTCTTTAAGGGCACAGGTTTTTTTGCATTAATACACCATGGAATTTGAAGCCTCCTTTGCTGCCTAAGTATTATGAATGTTATGAATACTTTTTGTGAATGTCAGAAATAATTTGGACTTTAGCTCATGCTCTTTTCATATCTACATGTATTAATATTCCTGGCTTTTTGGGGCTGGTCAATAGAAATTTCAGGGTCTCTAATATTTTTGATGAATTAATCCTACCTATAATAATATGGCATCCAACTTTTGTCAATCAATGCTAGGATCTTCCTTCCCTGATTTAAATGAAATCTCTTTGCTTATCTCTTATTATCTCCTGTTTTTAGTCTTATTAAATCTTCACTATAATCAAAATATTTAAGTAATGTGAAGGAAAAGCTTTAAAAAACAAATGAAGTTTTGGATCAGGAAGTTGATAGAGCCATATAGAAAGGAACTATGTTCACTTCTGGGGTAGTCTTACCATAGTGGGGCCCCAGGCAGGAGCAAGGGGACAAATTGCCAGGTGTAGGGGATCAAACTAATCAATTGTCTTTCCTATCAACTCTTATTGTTGTAGAGAAAGATCAAGCTGGCCTGTGAGTCTGAGACCTTACATGGAATCGTCCTGAAATGTGGGGCTTACTAGAGTGGAACCCCAAGTTGCTGCTTCATTTGTTTGTGCTTAAGATGTACATCCCTGCGTATGTTGCATTAGGGAATACAATTCTGATCACCTCAGGCCTGGTCAACGCACAAAGCTGCACTGCTTTTACTAAGAGTGTATTTTTAAAATGATTTAGTAAAATCCCTGTATGGACCCTTAATTCAATTTCAATCAGGTTTATAATGATTTAGTGTACATTGGTAAATTTATTGATGCCAGCAAAGCCTATATAAGCCAGGTTGAAACCAGAATAAGAGTGTCAAAAAGGTTTGCATGAGTTTTACTAAATTGATTTTTAAACCAATTTTAATTAAACAGATGCAACTCTGTGGGTAAGGAAAGACTTTATTACTAGAAACTTGTTCTATAGCTAGGGGTTATTGCTAGTTATTGCTTAGGAAAAAACGGTACTTGATATAAGTTCTCTTTTTTGTTCTTTTGTCATGGATTGTTATTGCTTCTTATGAATTAACCTTTTTTGTTTTTTGTTTTTTTTGTTTCTTTATTATATAAATAAGTACCTGCTTTCCCCCCTTATTTATGTAATGGCTATAAATGGTCACTGATTGGTCTATGATTCCTGGGATTCTTGTTTTAAAGTAGGCACTAGGGCTCTGATCCTGGAAACACTTAGGCTCTTTCTTAACTTCAAGCACGTGAGTAGAACCCATTGGTTTCAATGGGACTTCCCATTTGACTTAAGCATGTGTATAAGTGTTTATAGGATGGGGCTATGGTTAGCAATTGCTTTCAGGAACTTAAAGGCTACATTGCATATCTTCATCAGTATTTCATACTTTACTCTTCAGAAATTTTAGATGAATCCAATCCTGTGTTAGTGATTTACTTGTCTTGAGTTTCTCATGGTTCTTCATAGCTTTCTACTTAGAGACTCAATCTCTGTCAAGACCAAACTCTGATGTCTCATACAAAATGCCTTCAAAATAAGAATTTCCCCGTTATCTCCTACATTAAAGCAGCAATAGTAATAAACAGGCAAGAAAGTCAAAGTTTTTTCCGTTTTCCTCTTCTATTAATTAATTATTATTAAATTATTAATGTATTAATTTTTTGAGAATTAAAAAGACCACGTCTGTAGTGATAGAAAGGAATTCGTTTTTTTTATGTCTGCAATAAGTGTTCTTAAATAGTGAAGATGCACCAAAACTGTAGCGTTACACATTTCCTTTTCATTAAATGAACAAATATAAAACCACTCAGTCCCTTTTAAAATATATTCACTACATATGTTGCATATGGAAGTGGTTGAACTATTCACCATGAATAGAATTTGGTATGAATTTTGTCCCTTTTTGGTTAGTAAATAGTTTGCAAGCTGTTAGCTTTAAGTATTAATCAAATTGATTGGATCAATTATGTTCAGCCTATGGGTTGTTTATCACCTGGTTGTTTTAATACTTTGCTATTGGCTAGATTTTCAAAAGAGTGCATCATTACGATGGGGTGTACCAGGCCCTTTACTAGAGGCTCTGTAGTCTACCACTTCCTGCCCCAGGAAAGGAGCAGTGAAGATGGGTCTTCCTGGCCTGCCTAGAGAGGCTGCAGGGAAGCAGCCAATCAGGGTATGTCTACACTATGAGAGTAGTTCGATTTTACTTAAAGTGAATTTGTGGAACCGATATTACAAAGTCGAACGTGTGTATCCACACTAAGGACAGTAATTCGACTTTGTGAGTCCACACTAACGGGGCAAGCATCGACATTGGAAGCGGTGCACTGTGGGCAGCTATCCCACAGTTCCCGCAGTCCCCGCTGCCCACTGGAATTCTGGGTCGAGCCCCCAATGCCTGCTGGGGCAAAAAATGTTTCGAGGGTGGTTTTGGGTATCTGTCGTCATTCAACCCTCACTCCCGCCCTTCCTCCGTGAAAGCGCCAGTGGGCAATCAGTTCACGCACTTTTCTGGTGATTGACAGCGTGGACACCACAGCACTGCGAGCAGGGAGCCCGCTGCGACCATCGCTGCAGTAATGGCCGTTGGCAATGCCTCAAACCTTATCATCCACCTTTTTCAGAGGCAGATGCTGAGAAATCAGGCGAGGAGGCTACGGCAGCACGGTGAGGACATTAAGTCAGAGAGGGGCACAGACCTCTCACAAAGCACGGGACCCCGCGCCGTGGACATCATGGTGACAATGGGTCATGTTGATGCTGTGGAACGGCGATTCTTGGCCCGGGAAACAAGCACGGTCTGGTGGGACCGCATAGTGTTGCAGGTCTGGGATGAATCACAGTGGCTGTGAAACTTTCGCATGCGTAAGGGAACTTTCCTGGAACTTTGTGAGTTGCTGTCCCCTGCCCTAAAGCGCAAGGACACCCGGCTGTGAGCAGCCCTGACTGTCCAGAAGCGTGTGGCCATAGCCCTCTGGAAGCTTGCAACGCCAGACAGCTACTGGTCAGTCGCGAACCACTTTGGTGTTGGCAAATCTACCGTGGGGGTTGCTGTGATGCAAGTAGCCAACGCAATCGTTGAGCTACTGCTCTCAAAGGTAGTGACCTTGGGAAATGTGCAGGTGATCATAGATGGTTTCGCTGCGATGGGATTCCCAAACTGCGGTGGGGCTATAGATGGAACTCACATCCCTATCCTGAGACCGGATCATCAGGCCAGCCAGTACATTAATCGAAAGGATTACTTTTCAATGGTGCTGCAAGCTGCAATGGAACATAGGGGACATTTTACCAACATCAACGTTGGATGGCCAGGCAAGGTTCATGATGCTCATGTTTTCAGGAACTCTGGTGTGTTTAGATGGCTGCAGAAGATATTTACTTCCCGGACCACAAAATAACTGTTGGGGATGTGGAGATGCCTATAGTGATCCTCGGGGACCCAGCCTACCCGCTAATGCCCTGGCTCATGAAGCCCTATGCAGGCGCCCTGGACAGTGAAAAAGAACTCTTCAACTACCAGCTGAGCAAGTGTAGAATGGTGGTGGAGTGTGCTTTTGGACGTCTGAAGGGGAGATGGAGAAGCTTACTGACTCGCTCTGATCTCATCGAAACCAATATCCCCATTGTTATTGCAGCTTGCTATGTGCTCCACAATCTCTGTGAGAGCAAGGGGGAAGGGGTGGGAGGTTGAGGCAAATCGCCTGGCTGCTGATTACACCCAGCCAGACAGCCGGGCGATTAGAAGAGCCCAGCGGGACGCGCTGTGCATCCGGGAAGCTTTGAAAGCTAGTTCCAGAGTGAGCAGGGTAACCTGTGACTATTAAGTTTGTTTAAACAGAAGCTGAACCTGCCCCTGTTTCTTTACCCAGTTAATGTTGACTAACCTCTCCAGTTACGAACCCCCTTCTCCCCCTTCCAACACACCTTTAAAAATAAAATAAATGAAACTTTGTTCATTAACACCGTTTTCTTTATTAAGGATTTCGTGGTAAAGTGTTGAAACTGAGATGCAGACTGTGGTGGGGAGCAGGTGTAGTGATGGAAAGGACCCTTCTAAATTCGAGGAATGACAGGCTCCTGCTCCTGGAGCGGTCCACAGTGGTGGACTGATTGTTTCAACGGAGCCTGCCACCCCTTCTTTTCGGGACTCTGTGTGTGGGGGGCTATGTGACTTTGTGGCGGGGGAGGGTGGTTACAGATCCCCTGCTGCGTGGCTCTGTCATCCAGGCTAAGGACCGCTGCATAAGATCTGTAACCCCCCTCCCCCGCCACAAACTCACATAGCCGCCCACACACAGAACATGAAAACCACCTCCCAGACTGACCAGGGTGCCTAGTGACTGCAATGTGTGTGTGACCTGCTGCTGAACCTGTCCCCGTGTCTATACCCTGGTAAAGGTGACTGTCCTCTCCAATTACCAACCCCCTTTCCCCCATTCAAACACACTCTCCTCTAAAAGAACATGACGGAAACAGTAATGAACAGAAACATATTTTTTATTAACAACTACACAGTTGGGGGATGACACTGGGAAGGGGGCTTAGGTGAGGTGCTTTTGGAGTGAAGGAAAGGACTTATCAAATCTTTGGGAATGAGAGCCTTCTGCTACTTGAGCAGTCTGCAGGGGTGGAGTGACTGTTTTCGCGGCCCCTGCTACCCCTCCTTCTTGGGACTTTGGGTGAGGAGGGGATGGAACTTTGTGGCGGGGGAGGCGGTTAGAGATAAAATGCAGCGGGGCTCTGTCCTCCTGCCTCCGGTCCTGCAGAACATCTACAAGGCGCTGGAGCGTGTCCGTTTGCTCCCTCATTAGTCCAAGCAGCGTTTGAGTCGCCTGCTGGTCTTCCTGCCGCCACCTGTCCTCCTGTTCGCTGTGTGATCATTGGTATTGCAACATGTTCTCCCTCCACTGGGTCTGCTGTGCCGCCTCGGCTCGGGAGCAGCCCATAAGTTCTGAGAACATCTCGTCCCGTGTCCTTCTCTTTCGTCACCTGATCTGCGCCAGCCTCTGGGAGGGGGATGCCGGGGTAGGTCGGGAGACACTCGCAGCTGTGGGATGGGAAAAAGGGAGTGAATTCCTCACAAAGATACAGTTTTGCGAACAATCAATATAGTCTTTCTCTGTGAACCAGACCATGCACATTACCCATCACATGCGCACTCAGTACAAGGTCGAATTTTCGGCCTTTCCATTGAGTGCCCGGGGTCGTGCTGTACAGATCACACAAGTGGGGCCGGACAACGGAATTCGGCTAGCAGGCGGACATGGTAAGCCATAGACTTTTGGCTGCTTAAAGCTTAATTTATAGCAGTGCCCTCCTTTCACGTTCCAAGCAATGCTCCTAGCGTTGGCCAGTTCTTGCTGCCGGCAATCCAGCCAGCATGAACTCTGCCCCTGTCCCACTCCCCTCGCGGCTGTCCCCGGGAAAGATCCCTGCATGCTGCCCTTGTCCCGCCTCCACCGCGTGGCTGTAAACCGCCGGTTACAGTTATGTAAAGGAACAGGCAATCAGTCCCAATACTAACATTCCCCTAATTCAAAGCAGGTCACCATGAGTGATATCACTCTGATGAGGATTTTGGAGACAGAGAAAGAGTGCATGCTGTGTGAATGCCAGCAAACACCAGGGCCGTATGCCACCATGCTTTGCGAGGCAATGATCCCGGAGTACTTGCTGCTAGCCTGGCGCGGAAAAGTTTCCTACCATGGAGGTCGCAATAAGGCCGCTCTCCCCAGGAACCTCATGCAAAGGCTTTCACAATACCTCCAGGAGAGCTTCGTGGAGATGTCCCAGGAGGATTTCTGCTCTATCCCCGGACATATTGACAGAATTTTCCAGTAGCTGCACTGGCAAGGACTAAAAACTAAAGCGCCTAGGGCAAACTAATCATGAAAAACCCATTGTTAAGATACCATTCCTATTCTGTTCAAAATAAATGTTTAAAACACTATCTACTGATCCTTCCCCTGGTTCACAGTCCGGGTTATGGCCTTGGGAGGGTTGGTAGGGGATCTCCGTGAGGGTGATGAAGAGATCCTGGCTGTCGGGGAAATCAGCGTTGAAAGTGCTGTCGACTGCCTCGTCTTCCTCATCTCCTTCCTCATCTTCCCCGTCCACGAACAGCTATGAGGAAGCGGCTGTCGACAATACCCCATCGTCAGAGTCCACGGACAGTGGTGGGGTAGTGGTGGCGGCCGCACCTAGAATGGAATGCAGCGCCTCGTAGAAATGGCATGTCTGGGGCTGGGATCCGGAGCGTCCATTTGACTCTTTGGTCTTCTGGTACCCTTGTCTCAGCTCCTTGATTTTCATGCGGCCCTGCGCTGCATCCCGGCTGTATCCTCTCTCCGTCATGGCTTTTGAGATCTTCTAGTAGATCTTCGCATTCTGTTTTTTCGATCGCAGCTCCGAAAGCACGGACTCATCACCCCACACAGCGATCAGATCCAAGACTTCCTGATCAGTCCATGCTGGGGCCCTCTTTCTATTCTGTGAATGCATGGTCACCTCTGCTGGAGAGCTCTGCATCGTTGCCAGTGCTGCTGAGCTCGCCACGATGTCCAAACAGGAAATGAGATTCAAACTGGCCAGACAGGAAAAGGAATTCAAATTTTCCCAGGGCTTTTCCTGTGTGGATGATCAGAGCATCCGAGCTCGGACTGCTGTCCAGAGCATCAACAGAGTGGTGCACTGTGGGATAGCTCCCGGAGCTATTAGCGTCGAATTCCATCCACACCTACCCTAATTCGACATGGCCATGTCGAATTTAGCGCTACTCCCCTCGTCGGGGAGGAGTACAGAAATAGATTTAAAGAGACCTCTATGTCGAGCTAAATAGCTTCATTGTGTGGACAGGTGCAGGGTTAATTTGAGTGAATGCTGCTAAATTCGACATAACCTCCTAGTGTAGACCAGGGCTCAGAGCAGCAGGCTCAGCTAAAAGGAGCAGCAAAGCCTAAGAAGGTCACTTTTTACCTTGCACCAGAGAAGTAAGGAACATTATTTCTTGCTGGACACAGGAGCTTGGGAGATAACCAGAAGGTGGGTTCTGGTGGTATTTTGCATGCAGCGAGAAGGAAGAGGCTCTGAGAACTTCATCCCTAATGTAATGGGTGAAAGGAAAGCAGCTATGTGGGAAAGGGCCCAGGGAATAGCAGCAGCAAACTGGAGGCAGTCATATGTGGATGCTGTTTATAGGGTATCTGGGTTCCCCCACTGGCTGTGAGCAAAGTGGCCTAAACCCCAGAAGGGGACTTAGCTTGAGAGATGACCTGAGAGGAGGGCTGGGGCAGTGAGAACCTGTGAAAACAAAGAGTCTCTGGGGGATGCCTAGCTAAAGGAGCAAAGAAGAGCTCTGCAGGGCCCAGGAATAGGAGTGAAGAGCAGGAAACTTCAACAAGTGATGTACTGCGAGATGGACTCCAGGGAAAGCAGCCTGGGAGTCAGTGCTTATAACAGGATAGGGAAGGACTTAAAGTTAGCCCAGAAAGGGCTGAGACCTAAGCCCAGAAAGCAGCCTGAAGAGTAAGCCAAAAGGAAGAGAACAATCATTTGTGTGGATGTTTGTTTAGGCACTCATGAGCAGGGGTGGCAGGTTTGTAGAAATTTTGGTGGTGCCCATAATGCCCAGAGCTTGCCCCCCCAAACTCTGTCCCCCCAAACTCTGCCCCCAGATGCCTAAGGCTCTGGGGGGAAAGAGTTTTGGGGGGGGGGAGAGGAGGTCTGGGGTGCACGGCCTGGGCTGGGGCAAGGGATTGGGATACAGGACGGGTGAGCGGTTGAATTCTGGGAGGGAGTTTGGGTGGGGGATGGGGTCTGGGATAGAGTTTGGGTGCAGGCTCTGGGCTGGGGCAGGAGGTGGAGGTGTAGAAGGGGGTGAGGGGTGCAGGCTCTGGGATGGAGTTTGGGTGCAGGCTCTGGGCTGGGGTGGGGATGCAGGCTCTGGGAGGGAGTTTGGGGATTGGAGGGGTGCAGAGGGAGGGGGTGCAGGCTCTGGGAAAGAGTTTGGGGGCCAGACAGGGTGGGTGGGAAGCAGTGCTTACCTGGGGCTCTTAGGCAGGGTGGGCTGGGGGGCCTCCGTGTGCTGCTACCCCCAGGCACTGCCCCCGCAGCTTCCCATTGGCCGCAGGGGCGCTTGGGGCCGGACACAGACCCCTCTGCCCAGGGGCCTCAAGGAGGGGCTGGCAGCCGCGTGGAGCGAGTAGACAGGAAGCTGCTCAGCTCAGCTATGCTGCCGGTGGTGATTGGGGATCCCAGGCTGTTTTAAATGGCCCGGGGAATGCATGGGGGGTTGGGTGCCTGGGGTAGAAGGTGGGGCTGAGGGAGAGACCCGGCCTCAAACAGTGCTGGAGCCGGGCCCATGGTGCCTGGCACCAGGAATATTCCTGGTACCCAGGCACCATGGGCCCATAGAACTCGCCGCTTATGAGAGGTGAGTGTCCCCTGTCACTCCCACCCACAATTGGGGCCATTTTTCTAAAGAGCTCAGGATCTAGTGTAGACTTTGTTTAGGTATCTATATAGGAGCTGAAATCTCTTGAAAATCCACCCTAATTGTGAGTGCTGAGCACTTTTGAAAATGTAGCTCAATGTGTGGAATGATCGCTTAGTCACATGGTGTTATTTTTGCTTCCTGATTAGATGAATGAAATGTCCTCAAACAGAATAGCCAGTAATGACTAATGCATGCCCATTATGAATTTTTTGATAAAGGAACATTTGTTTCAAAATTTGGAACACTTGGGTTTCACAGGTGTTTTCTAGTAGTAGCTCTGTAAATACTTGTGAATTGTGTATAATATGACTGTATGAATCATAATAAACCAAATTTGGCGCTATTATTCATCTATTTTTTTAATTAATTATTTTGAGTGGAGTGGTAGGTTTTAATTTTTTTTACCATTTGCAAAACAGAGCTTTTTTTTGTTTTGTTTTGTTTTTCCAAGTTAAGGTTGAAAATGTGTTTCAATGGAGTCTGTCTAACACTCAAAACAATATTACAGTTTTAATTACATAAATTCTATAGGTTAAGAAAATAACCCACTTTAGAATGGCTGGAAATGTACAGTTAAGGGATAAGACTATTTTCTCATAGCCATATTGCTCACTTTCTTGTCACTCATTGCCTATCCAGGTTTAATTTTTCTCCCTCACATTTGCAAAAATATATCCAAATGTTAACAATCATTTTAAAGGAGATTGTTGGAAAGGATCTCTTGAATAGAAAGTGGAACTTAATAAATTATTAACAATTATTATGCACTTGCTACATATTTTTGCAAATTTTATTGTGCAAAGTTAACTTTGAGTGAGTGGGAAAGTTGGGTGGGTGAGCGAAAGAGGATTTTATATATATATATCCTTGCAAGGATTAAATTTATTATAAATGTTGATTTCACCATACACACAAACCCACAAAGATTTCTGTAGATAGACAAAGTAAGAAGAATGCTGCATGAGAATTTATTAGAATTTGATTAAGGATATTGTTTTTGTATATTTTAACATGTGAGGGTGACAATTTGCATTTTTATCAGTTATACAGCTTTAACTTTTTTTGAATCTCAGTGTCTAGTTGCATTATTTGTCTGACACCTCATATGTGACCCCCGCCCATTTCCTGCAACTGTGAAAATTCAAAATTGATAAAATGCTTAACCCATACTTCTGTACAGCTGTGAAGATTTAAATTGCTGAATAAAAATGCTTAAAAATAAACAGATATGATCATCAAAATTTTATATATATATATAAAATAAATCACTCTGCCAAGCCTAACAATATGACAGTGGGGAAATGATCGATCCCTTATCTATTTCCCTCCCTACATAATGGTAACCAGTTCTAGACACACATGCTATATTGCCATGTTCAGTTTTGACCTACTCTGAACATGTGTAAAATTAATTAATCTCACAACAGAGTTTTTAAATTTGTCAGAGGATTTAATTTGCTAAAAAAAATAAAAAAAAAATAAAAACCCACAATGGGAAAAAATATTTTTGCTATTTGTTTTAGATACAAAAGGCCCAAAACTGCACCCTAGAGCAGGTGGATTTTTTGAGTGTGCATTTATCATTTCATGTGGGATAGCTTTACTCTTTTAAATATTTATTATTTAATCCCAAAAAGTAATAATAGTAATGTTCTAACTTTTCTCTGGCTGTGTTCCCTCTGCAGGGTAATTACTTGTGATAAATGCTTGAGGGCACACTATTCCCAGGTTGAATCTTTCTGGCTAGAGAGAAAATGATCAAGATGGTTCTTATTTTCTGTGTTCCAGTCCCAGAGCTATTGTGGAAATATTATATTGTAAGCAAAGGCATAATAGAATTTCAAGTGTCAACCTTTAATTACAAGATTAACAGTTTCCTATCTAGAATAAATAAGTATCCTGTCACTTTCAGTTGTTTTATCAGTGTTTTGTTTATTCACTTAGCTAACTAAATGTAGCTGAATAGAACATTTACAATAAAGGTGGTAGCTGTAATTTTCTCAAACTCCTTTTGAAAATCTACAGTGTAGGTTGGGAGTGATTCATCTACCAAAGAATTTATTCACAGAGCAGGCTGTGAAAATACAAAGTCAATATATAAAACAGAAGGGTATTGTGTATTGGGAATACTTTCACCAGAGGTCAAAGCTGGGGAAGAAAAGCAGTGGAATTCTGCTCAAGTCCAGCTTGCCACATCTCCAACCCCCTGGTGGATCCCTTTTTTACCCCTTTCCTTTTCACTGGAGAGTGCTGTACCACTTTCACACACAGTGATGGCTCATTTTGAGCCCTCGGGTACCATCAGCAATGATGGATGAAAATATGAAAAGGAAGAAGCTGGTATGGATTAGTGTTTCTCTAGCAAAGTGGTAGAAGTTCCATCACTGGAGTCACTTATATTTCAACTTAACAATGCACTGAATGAAAAATATACTGTACTGGCCTTGCACTGGCTGGGTGTCTTTTTAATTTTTGACTTCTAGAATATCTAACTACATGGATATATACTAGCTTTATGTCTCGACTAAAATGATCTACACTTTTTTGACATTTAATATGACACTTAGGTTTCATGGTGAGAATTCTAATGCCATGAATGAGGCAGTTCACACTTCTTTCAGCGCTACTGGGCCAAATTCTACTCTCACTTTCACTAGTGTAAATTCAGTGTAAAAAAACCCCCACAAAAATATATCTAAGAGATTTTACTCTGGATCCTGATTTTTTTTATCTGCTCCTCATGGAAATTTTACATCTGAGATTTCACAGAGTGGGGACAGAGTCCTATATGTCTGAGCCATCTACAATTGGCTGGCTGTTGACAGTGTCAGTCAACTTTTAAAATTAACTCAATTTGTGAGATTTTTTTTTCCATTTAAATCATTGGTATTAAGGCAAACGGTAAGTATACCCTAAATTATCTCAGCTAATATGTACAAAAGGATCAAAAATGAAAAATACTTTCACAGATCAGTTTTAAAAAGTAAAAATATGTCTAATTATATTGCAAATATTTGTTATACATTTACAGGAAACACCTCTCCAGTGTGTCTGGCACAATTTACGTGGTTTGCAGTAGGCACAGGTTAACATTAGCCAAATATACCAGACCACACTGTGCCCCATAAATCTGTGCATGGAGGATAACCTCCCTATGCAAAAAGGACTGTCGGCAGCTTCAAATCTCTGGACCTCCAGTAGAGGTGCGCTACAAGGGAGCCAGAATGGGCTGGAGGCACCTGAGCCAGTGGACTTATTTATATAAATACAGAGGATGGGCTTTTGTCCTACAGGGATCTCAATAACACATGCCTTGCACTACAACACAAAAATGTAACTATGTTACTTTCATACAGTACTTTCTCCACAAAACACATTGCATGTGCCGCAACTACCCTGTCAGTGCTGAATATTTGCAAATTTTGCTGAGATTGTAGTTAAGGTTTTGCATTGTACTATGAGGGAGATTACTGTGTGGTGTTTCCTTATCTGCTGGAAATTCCTTCTGGAGATACAGAATCTGTCACTGTCTGTGGAAACAAGTTGTGTGGGCAATAGGGTATGATTAATGCATTAACTTGTCATTTCTGTGCTTTTTTAGGGTTAGATTTTAATGAGAAATTGCATATTTTTGTTAGGCCATTAGCCACTTCATTCTAAAGTGCCTTCAGAACTTTTGGGTATCTGTCATCTGGGCATGGTGCTATTTAACTTATCGGCTTATTCCAGCACCTTCTCTTTTTCTGATATCTTTTATGAAAACAATAGTTGCCAAAATAACTTATCAGCAAGCTTATTATTAATGGCTAATACATTATCAGATTGACCATAGGTTAGAACAGAATGACAAGGCATATGATAGGTATGCAGTGTTGTACCCCTGTCAATCCCAGAATATTAGAGAGACAAGGTGGGTGAAGAAATAGCTTTGATTGGACCAACTTCTGTTGGAGATAGAGACAAGCTTTAGAGCTACCTAGAGCTCTTCCTCAGGCCGCTGTCTGTTGCTCAAAAGATTCTCTCTCTCTTTCTGTCTTTTCCCCCCCACAGAAGTTGGTCCAATAAATAAAAGATATTACCTCACCCACCTTGTGTCTCTGATGGCACTTAGTTACTGTTACCAGAGATGACCATTTCAAAGCAGAAAGTGAGAGGAATCTTAGAACATCCCACCTAACCAACCTCTTAAAATTCATTAGTTGAAATTTGATTAAAGGTGCTACATACATATATATGCTATTTTAAACTAGGTTAATAAAGCTTTTCATTCTGAAATGGATCTTAATGCTTTAGCTCACATACTGTATGCAAAAACCTAACTGATCACTCTGGAGTATTAAATTCAAATTCACCTCTATGCCTTCATGTACAAATATAACAATTATCTCATTCCCTCCCATATAACTAGTACATTTAATAAGCCTTAAATATGCATTCTCATGCCAACAGGTCCTTCAGCAAAGGCAATTTGCACATTTCAAAAATCAAAAGCAATTTGGATAAATGACCTGTAACCTAACTTGGTGCATGCCTCTGGAAATCGCTAAGTCTGTTCTTCAGACAGATCACAGAGCCAAAGCTAAATATCCTTTCAGGCAGACATGCTCTGAGGAAAGTGACTTCAGCGTGACTCATAATCTGTGTGCGATATGATTATCTTTGACGTGTGCGTGTGTGTATAAATTATTCACATTCTTTTTATTGACATAGACTGGTAGTTACATTTCACCATCATGCTGCTGTGTATCAGTATATTCCCCTAAAACTACCCAGTACAGATATCCTCAACAAATCTGTTAGCAACAGTTTGGGGAATTATATTTGAAACTGATTGTACTGGAATTTTTATATCTCCTTCCCCTTTATTATTTATTTAAGTTTCATAATGAAGTTATGCCTGTTTCCAGGACCACAGCTTGGATATGCACTCTGATACTACAGTGATGAACAATATAAACACCTGAAGAGATCAATTATTCAAAACTTTCCTTTCAGCATCAATACCATATCTTGTATGCCATCACATTTTGAAAGCTGTATGATTATATTTCATTTCTAGGGGAAGAACAAGAAAATGTCCCACAATTTAAACAAACATAGATAAAAATCTTCTTTAATAATTACCAGGACAAACTTAGATGTTCTTCAAACAATATAACTTTTTTTACAGTCAATGGGCCAGATCCTCAGCTGGTGAAAAATGACTTTAATGATGTTATACTTTTTTACATCAGCTGAAGTTCTGGTCCAGTCTAGTGGGGATGTTATGTCCAGAGAAGAACTGATTATGGGTCACATCATGGGCCAGAATTTCAGAAGAGCACAGGGCCGGATATTCAAGAACTCAGCATCTGCAAGTGACACTGGATTTTCCAAAGAGATCAGCACCCAGGAACTCAAGTGTGACACTTATGGTCAGATTAAAAAAAAAAAACCTCAGCATATTGAGTGCTGAGTTCTTTTGAAAATCTGGCCACTTATTTTGGTGCCTAAATGGTAACTGAACTCTTTTGAAAATCTGGCCCATGGTGTATAGACATCCAAAAATAAAAATATTATAGATGCTAAGAGTCTACTACAACACCCATTAATGCTATGGAAATTTGGACTGGCTACTAAAAATATAAGCAGAGACTTGTCTGTAAGTTTAATTTTCTGTTAAACATTTGGCAGAAAAACAGGTCCATCCCTTCTACAATCAGATCTAGACACAAGATGTACAGAAAATCAAGGCAACTGAATTTATTCTAGATCCTGATCACGTGACCTACCAATATTTTGAGGTTAATGGATTCAGAGATTTTAAGGCCAGAAGGGACACCTGTAGTCATCTGCTTTGCATAACACAGTCCTTAGGACAAAATAATTCCTGTTTGAACTAGAGCTTGAACTAGAGTTCCACTATAGCATTCAATCTTGACTTTAAAATTGCCAGTGATGGAGAGTCCACTGCAAACTCGGGTAAATTGTTTCAGTGGTTAATTATCCTAACTTTTAGAAATGTACACCTTATATCCAGTCTGAATGTGTCTAGGTTCAGCTTCTAATGATTGGACTATGTTATACATTTCTCTGCTAGATTGAAGAGCCATTATTAAATATTTGTTCCCCATGTAGGTATTTATAGACTGGACTCAAGTCACTCCTTAACCTTCTAATAAGCTAAGCTTCTTGAGTCTATCCTTCTCTGAACCCTCTCCAATTTATCAACATCCTCTTTGAACTGAGGACACCAGAACTGCACATAGTATTCCAGCTGCAGTCACTCCAGTGCCAAATACAGAGATCATATACCTTCTCTACTTCAACTTGATATTCACATTAGTCCTTTTGGACACAGCACTGCACTGAGACCTGTTTAGCTGATCATCTACCACGACTCCCAAATCTTTTTCAGATTCACTACCTTCCAGGATAGTCCCCTATACTGTAAGTTTGGTCTACATTCTCTGCTCCTATATGTATATATTTATATTTGTCTGTATTAAAACACATACTGTTTGCTTTTACTCAGTTTACCAAGTGATCCAGATTGCTCTGTACCAGACCTCCCCTCTTAATTATGTCATTTACAACTCCTCCAATCATTGTATCATCTGCAAACTTTATCAGTGGTGATTTTATGTTTTCTTGGGCACCAATAAAAATGTTAAGGCCAAGAACAGATTCCACTGGAAACAAACCAGCTCAATGATGATTCCCCATTTACAATTACATTTTGAGACCTGCCACTTAACTATTTTTAAACCCATTTCATGTGTGCTATGTTAATTTGGTATCATTCTAGTTTTTTAATCAAAATATCATGCAGTACCAAGTCAAATGCTGTCAAGAGGTCTAAGTATATTACATCAACACTATTACCTTCATCAAATGTAATCTCAAAAAAAAATTCAAATTAGTTTGACAAGATTTGTTTTTCATAAGCCCTTATTGATGGCCATTAATTGTACTACTCTCTTTTTATTAATCAAATCCCATATCAGCCTCTCCATTATCTTGCCTGGGATCGATGTCAGGTTGACAGAACTATAATTACCTGGGTTGTCTCAGGTAATTGTCAGAACATAGGCTTTCTTCTGGAACTTCCTCAGTGTTCCAAGAGTTATATGCATAAATCTTCAAGGGGAGACGGGGGAAATCATACCCCTAGTATTTAAAATGGAAACAGAGTGCTGAATTCTGCAGTCTAAGGACACTTTGTGTAATCCAGTTTGTGCTGTTCTAAAGGGGCTACAGATGGCCAGTGGAGAATTCCCCCTGAGCAGGGAAACTCTCCCCTGATGGAAAGTTGGCACAGGTACTCTGCTACTTCCTGCACTATTCTCTTTCTTTAGGGTTACCATATCTAATAAATAAAAAAAGAGGACCCTCCACGGGCCCTGGCCCCGCCCATTTACCCGCCCCTAGCCCCGCCCCAACTCCACCCTTTCCCCGCCCTAACTCCGCCCCTCCTCCCTCCCACTCCCAACCACAGGGAAAGGGCTGACCCAGCACTACCGGCTTCACGGTTTGCCGGGCAGCCCCCAGTCCCTGCGCCCCCCGGCCGGCGCTTCCCCAGTGCATCTGGAGCCCGGGAGGGAAGTGCCCAGCCGGGGGCGCAGGGTCTGGAGGCTGCCTGGCAAACCGTGAAGCCAGTAGCGCTCGGGCTTTGGGCAGCCCCTATGCCTCCGGACCCTGCGCCCCCAGCCGGGCACTTCCCCTCCCGGGCTCCGGCGGCGCAGGGTCCGGAGGCACGGGGGCTGCCCGAAGCCGGTAGCGCTGGCTCGGGCAGCTCGGCTCTTAAAGTCTGAGAGGGGAGGAGCGGAGCAGAGCAGCCGCGGTAGGGGAAGTGCCCGGCCGGCATTTTCCCTGACATGTTTGGCTTTTCGGCAATTTCCCCCGGACGGGGGTTTGATTGCCGAAAAGCAGGACATGTCCGGGAAAAAACGGACGTATGGTAACCCTACTTTCTTAGCATATGGGGAAAGGAGGCAGCATGTTGGATGCCTGGATGATGTGAAAGGAGGCATGGTGGAGCAGGATGGAGCCTGTGCAGTTCCATGACTCAGAGTGCAACCCTTACTTGTGATGGGACCAGGTGGTTCTGAATTGTGGAGCTGCAACTGGAGCCCTGTGCCCCCATCCTTTGCTCTATCTGAACCAAGTCCAACATTTTCAGTCAGAAATACCTCATAAGTTATGTTAAGTTTTTGTATCGGTTGCTGTCAGTTTACCTGAAACAAAATCACATCAATGATCTTTCAATAAAGCAGAATTTAATGGATTTCCAAATCTTTTGTGGACATGTCATTTCTCACATTAAACTTTGTAAGCTGTTGTCATTTAGCTTTAGCTTCTTTTAATTCATGGGCTTTACAAAATTCTTAAATCAGATTCATTAGCTGGAGTATACATCTTCTCTAGTCAACAGTGTGTGTGTATCCCATGTCCGACTTGATCGTAGGGGTTTCATTTTCATGAAATTTCAATACACGGTTTTATCCCAGTTGTGCCTGTCTTCTTTCTGGGACCACCATTTTACACGCAAGGAACTGAGTCATAAAGAGGTCAAGTGACTTGCCCAAGGTCACATAGGAAGTGTGGGGTGGAGTAGGAAATTGAATGTGGATCTCCCACATCCCAAGCCAGTATCTTAACCACTGAGCCATCCTTCCTTCTCTCTAGTCAACTATTGCCTAATAATAAAAGGCCTCCAATAATTTTTCCAGGATATTTTCCTTGTTCGTTATAGGATGTACCTGTTGGTAGCATTTAATCTTCATCCCTTTGCCCTCAAAGGCAATAAGTATAAAACACTGCAAAATGGTCAGATAAAACAGGTTTTTTTGCCTCAAAGAATTTATTCAATGATAAGCATACAAGGTATAGTGTAGTACAAATGAGAAGATGAAAGGCAAGTATAAAATGGTTGTTATTCCTCCTCTTGATACAAATCTTCAGTTTGGATACAAGATTGAATGAGAAGTATTTAATCACACCTAGGATGGACTTTTAGGTAAGGGCCTGAACTAGAAGTTAAGAAACCTAGGGTTAAATCTTGGTCCCCTCTGCACTCAATGGTAATTTTGTCATTGACTTAAATGGAGTCACTTCTGTTCTATTGCTTGCTCTGCTACTGACTTTCTGTATGGCCTTGAACACACCATTTCAGCTCTGAAGGGAAAAACCATCTATGAAACTGGAGTAATAATAATGTACCCACTGGTACTTCAGGGATTATTGTGAGGTTCAGTGAACTAATATTTGCAAATTATATTGATGTCCTCAGAAGTTGAATTATAAATGAAAACAGAAAGCTTAGCCCTCAACTATCTTACACAGTTTTTTATGACATTGTAGCTCCATTGATGTTAATAACTATACAGGCTCTTTATTAATAATAGTAATATTATAGATCATAAATCAATTTTACAATAAGAAATAAAAACTATTTAGGTAAAGCTATTCAGCTTTTAACACTAACCATTTTTTGGCCATTAACTTTTCAGAAATTGGTCAGTTTCAAAGGCTATCTAAACTGCTTTCATCAAACTAGTCGAATTATAGGAACAAGAACTTGGGAATATGATTTTTGTGCAATATCCAAATCCTTATCCATGGAGATCGATAGAGTTTAAGGCCAGTAGATCAAGGCTGATTTCATGGTAGGGGTCTACTACAGACCACCTACTCATGCAGAAGAGATGGATGAGGCTTTCTTTAAACAACTAACAGAATCATCCAAAGCACAGGACTTGGTGGTGATGGGGGACTTCAACTACCCAGACATCTATTGGGAAAATAACACAGCAGGTCACAGATTATCCAACAAATTCTTGGAATGTATTGGACACAATTTTTTATTTCAGAAGGTGGAGAAAGCTATTAGGGGAGAGGCTGTTCTAGATTTGATTTTAACAAATAGGAATGAACTGGTTGAGAATTTGAAAGTGGAAGGCAGTGTAGGTGAAAGTGATTATGAAATTGTAGAAGGAAAAACAGCACAAGAAAGATAATGGATTTAAAGAAGGCAGACTTTAGCAACCTAAGTTTTTAGGTAAGATCCCATGGGAAGCAAATCTTAGGGTAAAAACAGTTCAAGAGAGTTGGCAGTTTTTCAAAGAGACATTATTAAGGGCACAAGTGCAAACTATCCTACTCTGTAGGAAAGATAGGAAGTATGGCAAGAGACCACCCTGGCTTAACAAGGAGCTCTTCAATGATCTGAAACTCAAAAAAGAGTCTTACAATAAATCAAATTACAAAGGATGAATATAAACAAATAACACAAATATGTAGGGACAAAATTAGAAAAGCCAAGGCACAAAACAAGATTAAATTAGCTTCAGACATAAAGGGTAACAAGAAAACCTTCTATAAACACATTAGAAAAAAGAGGAAGACCAAGGACAGGGTAGGCCTGTTACTCAGTGAGAGGAAAAAATTAATAACAGAAAATGTGGAAATGGCAGACGTGTTAAATGATTTCTTTGTTTCAGTTTTCACCAAAAAGTTTAGTAGCAATTGGATATCTAACATAGTGAATGCCAGTGAAAATGAGGTAGGATCAGAAGCTAAAATAGGGAAAGAACAAGTTAAAATTACTTAGATGTCTTCAAGTCAAGGAGTTGACTGAGGAAGTATCTGATTCATTAGCGATTATCTTTGAAAAATCATGGAAGATGGGAGAGATTCCAGAGGACTGGAAAAGGGCAAATGTAGTGGCAATCTATAAAAAGGGAAATAAGGACAACCTGGGGAATTACAAACCAGTCAGCTTAACTTCCTTACCCAGAAAAATTATGAAGCAAATAATTAAGCAATCAATTTGCAAACATCTAGAAGATAATAAAGTGATAAGTAACAAAATGGTAAATGACTGCCTAGGAAGCAGTACTTAGAAAGGGATCTGGGGGTCATTATGGATCACAAGCTAAGTATGATTCCAAAGGTCTGAGGGTCAAGAACAGGGTTGAAGCAAGGTCATACTAGGGTATAGATGAAGCTGAAGTGTGCTGGAACAAGGCTGGGGCAGGCATAGGCAAGGCACAGGATTGAGGGCAGGCTGGAAGCCCAGGAAGTCTGTAACATTGTGAGGCAGAAAGAGGGTTCCTAGCGAAGTGGTACTGTTGTACAGATTGACTTGCAGCTCTTGTGGTGAGAGTGAAATACCTGTGCCTGGGGGTCATCTCTCCTGGATCCAGCGCAGGAATAGTCTGCTGCAGCATGCCCGAGGGATGGCTCACTGCAGGCTCTGTGGAAGCAGTGAATTGTAATTGAGTGAGTGGCCCTGGTCCGGTTGTGGGTTTGCCTCACAAGGAGTATTCCTGCTGGGTCAAATTCTTTTCTTATTTACATTGAGGCAACCCCTTTGGCTTCAGTGCGATTCTGTTGGTGTATGCAAGAGGAGATTTGGTCCACTGATTTCAGTGAAAGTATGGGCTGCAGTATCAGACCCTAAATTAACTTTTTGAAGTTTGAGTAGTCTGAGGTATCCCTTTAGTAGCTTTGCAAAGATGTCTGAGTTACAGAGAAAAGGGGCGTTTGACTTCCAAATACTTGACAAAGCAAGATATAGAAGTATAATTCCAAACTTTTCTGTAATTGATAGGGAAGTTATTATGTAGTACACCTAAAATTCTTGGGGCAATAGCTAAATATAACTATAGAGTGTATCGTGTTGTTTTGTTTTATATCTGACAGTCAGATGGCAGAAGGTCAAAAAAGTGTAAGAGAGAAAATCTGCAGGACTGTAAACTAAATAAAAATAACATGAACATGTATTCATGTGCCCACAGCAAAGAAATGGCAGGGTTTGGGTAACATTTCATATGAGTTATGATGACTGAGCTGTGCACTTTCTAAACCATTTGGATGGTATATGTCTTACTAAATTCAGGGCCAGATTTTTGGTGGCTGTAACCGGAATAGATGCATTGACTTCAATGGATTTACACCAGCTGAGGATCTGGCCCTCTATTTTTAACATGATCATCATATACAGCTGTTTTATTACTTCTCTATTGCTGGTACAGTTACAGGGGAAACATTGTAAAATGAATGGGTACTCAATAGTTTGCCCAACTAGAGAAGGGGGGGCTACATTGGCAGCTTGCTAGGGGGTCATATAACCACATCTAATTAGCTGAATGGAGCACAATTTAGGATCTCTCCCTTTATTAAGGTGTGATTTGTGGAGACTGTGGGTGTCAGTGTTTAATGCTTCATCATATCAGAATGGCCAGATCACACTACATGCTGGGACCTGTACTCTGCTGGCTGCATTTCCACAATAAAGATAGAGGTGGCCCCAGGCAATTATACCCTTGGTATACTGAAAATAAACTCGAATTGTAACTATTCAGCCAGCACTCCAGATGATAAGAGTTTTCTTTTTCTGTCCAGTGATTGGTGGGTGGATGGATGAGGCTATATTCATTTTGAAACTAAGCTGCTGTTTATTTTTGAGATAACTATAATATTTTCTTGTGTTCTCATCTCTGTTTAAGTTACTGTATTGCCCCATGAAAGGTTTAATGGTATAAAATAACTTAGTGGAGCACAATGAGTTTATTTTTCCTCTCACACTCCAATTTTTTGCTGTACATATTTGAAAATCACCACAGGAAGACACTGCAATTTACTAAAATCAATATAATTAGAGAAAAATGATGTACTGAAAAGATGACAATTCAGAGAACTACTGAACATGATTGAAATGCTTAGTGATCTGCAGAACTTCAGAGAGCAGTGTCTGAACTGCAGCGAAACCTGGACTTTTGTGATGGAAATCTTACTTTTCAGCTTGGCTCATCTAAACTCTTCTAAATGCCACTTCATGTCAGCAGCAGTATTAGGAAAAATCTGTATCATGCTTGATGCCATTTCAGAGAGCTATTCATGCTGAGAAACATGACACCAAAATGTCAAACTTGCACCTAATTTCTTCACATTATTAACATTTACTTCTGTTGCTAAGGTGAGTGTGCAAATCTGTTATAAAAAGTCCTGTGTGAACAGAGAATTTGTTCTTTAACCGTTTAACTTGGAGTTGTTTCTTTTAAAAGGATGTTACAGCATTATTGATTATTTACAATCTTATCTACAGACTTTGGGCAAAATCCTGCCCTTTCTATATGAAGCAACACAGCAAGGGGCGATATGTAATCCTATTGCTTTCTTCTTCTTCTTTACCACCACATTCCTCCTCATGACCCAACTCTGCCATAATGGTTGTAGGAAATTAACCAAATGATGGCTAAACTAAAGGGCAAATAAGGATAGCTGTCATGTATTTAATTATATTATTAGTAATAATGAGCAAACATGTTTAGATTGGATTGCCTCTTCCCATCCCCAGCCTCCCTTTGTCACTTGGCTTCTTAGGGTATGTCTACACTACGAGAGTAGTTCGATTTTACTTAAATCGAATTAGTAGAACCGATATTACAAAGTCGAACGTGTTTATCCACACTAAGAACAGTAATTCGACTTTGTGAGTCCACACTAACGGGGCAAGCTTCGACATTGGACGTGGTGCAGTGTGGGCAGCTATCCCACAGTTCCCGCAGTCCCCGCTGCCCATTGGAATTCTGGGTCGAGCCTCCAATGCCTGCTGGGGAAAAAAATGTGTCGAGGGTGGTTTTGGGTAACTGTCGTCATTCAACCGTCACTCCCGCCCTCCTTCCCTGAAAGCACCGGTGGGCAATCAGTTCGCGCACTTTTCTGGTGAGTGACAGAGCGGACGCCACAGCACTGCGAGCATGGAGCCCACTGCGACCATCAGTGCAGTTATGGCCGTTGTCAGCACCTCGCACCTTATCATCCACCTTTTTCAGAGGCAGATACTGAGAAATCGGGCGAGGAGGCTACAGCAGCGCGGTCAGGACATTAAGTCTGAGAGTGGCACAGATCTCTCGCAAAGCACGGGACCCCGTGCCCTGGACATCATGGTGGCAATGGGTCATGTTGATGCTGTGGAACGGCGATTCTGGGCCCGGGAAACAAGCACGGACTGGTGGGACGGCATAGTGCTGCAGGTCTGGGATGAATCACAGTGGCTGCGAAACTTTCGCATGCGTAAGGGAACTTTCCTGGAACTTTGTGAGTTGCTGTCCCCTGCCCTGAAGCACAAGGACACCCGGATGCGAGCAGCCCTGACTGTCCAGAAGCGTGTGGCCATAGCCCTCTGGAAGCTTGCAACGCCAGACAGCTACCAGTCTGTCGCGAACCACTTTGGCGTTGGCAAATCTACCATGGGGGTTGCTGTGATGTAAGTAGCCAACACAATCGTTGAGCTACTGCTCTCAAAGGTAGTGACCCTGGGAAACGTGCAGGTGATCATAGATGGCGTCGCCGCGATGGGATTCCCAAACTGGCTGGCCTGGGAATGTACTGGCTGTTAATGTACTGGCTGGCCAGGTGGGGCTATAGATGGAACTCACATCCCTATCCTGGGACCGGAGCACCAGGCCAGCCAGTACATTAACAGAAAGGGCTACTTTTCAATGGTGCTGCAAGCACTGATGGACCATAGGGGACATTTTACCAACATCAATGTCGGATGGCCCGGCAAGGTTCATGACGCTCGTGTTTTCAGGAACTCTGGTCTGTTTAGACGGCTGCAGGAAGGTATTTACTTCCCTGACAACAAAATAACTGTTGGGGATGTGGAGATGCCTATAGTGATCCTCGGGGACCCAGCCTACCCGCTAATGCCCTGGCTCATGAAGCCCTATGCAGGCGCCCTGGACAGTGAAAAAGAACTCTTCAACTACCGACTGAGCAAGTGCAGAATGGTGGTGAAGTGTGCTTTTGGACGTATGAAGGGGAGATGGAGAAGCTTACTGACTCGCTCTGATCTCAGCGAAACCAATATCCCCATTGTTATTGCAGCTTGCTGTGTGCTCCACAATCTCTGTGAGAGCAAGGGGGTGACGTTTATGGCGGGGTGTGAGGTTGAGGCACATTGCCTGGCTGCTGATGACGCCCAGCCAGACAGCCGGGCGATTAGAAGAGCCCAGTGGGATGCTCTGTGCATCCGGGAGGCTTTGAAAGTTAGGTTCCACAGTGAGCAGGGTAACCTGTGACTATTAAGTTTGTTTAAAGAGAAGCTGAACCTGCCCCCGTTTCTTTACCCACTTAATGTTGACTATCCTCTCCAGTTACATACCCCCTTCACCCCGTTGCCCCCCTTCCAACACACCTTTAAAAATAAAATAAATGGAACTTTGTTCATTAACACCGTTTTCTTTACTAAGGGTTTTGTGGTAAAGGGTTGAAACTGGGATGCAGACTGTGGTGGGGAGCGGTGTAGTGATGGAAAGGACGTTTCTAAACTCGAGGAATGACAGGCTCCTGCTCCTAGAGTGATCCGCAGTGGTGGACTGGTTGTTTCAATGGAGCCTGCCACCCCTCCTTTTTGGAACTCTGTGTGTGGGGGCTATGTGACTTTGTGGCGGGGGAGGATGGTTACAGATCCCCTGGTGCGTGGCTCTGTCATCCAGGCTAAGGACCGTTGCATAAGATCCGTAACCGCCCTCCCCCGCCACAAACTCACATAGCCCCCCCACAGGGCCGACTCCAGGGTTTTGGCCGCCCCAAGCAGCCAAAAAACCCCCAAAAAACAAAACAAACAAACAAAAAAAAAGCAGCGATCGCAATGGCAATTCGGCAGGAGGTCCTTTGCTCCCAGCGGGAGTGAGGGACCGTCCGCCAAATTGCCACCCAATACCTGGATGTGCTGCCCCTCTCTGGAGCGGCAGCCCCAAGCACCTGCTTGCCAGGCTGGTGCCTGGAGCCGGCCCTGCCCCCCCCCCAGAACATGAAAACCACCTCCCAGACTGACCAGGGTGCCTAGTGACTGCAGTGTGTGTGTGACCTGCTGCTGAACCTGTCCCCGTGTCTGTACCCTGGTAAAGGTGACTGTCCTCTCCAATTACCAACCCCCTTTCCCCCATTCAAACACACTCTCCTCTAAAAGAACATGACGGAAACAATAATGAACAGAAATGTATTTTTTATTAACAACTACACAGTTAGGGGATGACACTGGGACGGGGGCTTGGGTGAGGTGCTTTTGGAGTGAAGGAAAGGACTTATCAAAACTTTAGGAATGAGAGCCGTCTGGTACTTGAGCAGTCTGCAGGGGTGGAGTGACTGTTTTCACGGCCCCTGCCGCCCCTCCTTCTTGGGACTTTGTGGCGATGGGATGGGCGGTTAGAGATAGACTGCAGTGGGGCTCTGTCCTCCTGCCTCCGGTCCTGCAGAACATCTACAAGGCGCCAGAGCATGTCCGTTTGCTCCCTCATTAGTCCAAGGAGCATTTGAGTCGCCTGCTGGTCTTCCTGCTGCCACCTGTCCTCCTGTTCGCTGTGTGATTGCTGGTATTGCGACATGTTCTCCCTCCACTGGGTCTGCTGTGCCCCCTCGGCTCGGGAGCAGCCCATAAGTTCTGAGAACATCTGGTTCCCGTGTCCTTCTCTTTCGTCGCCTAATCTGCGCCAGCCTCTGGGAGGGGGATGCCGGGGTAGCTCGGGAGACACTCGCAGCTGTGGGATGGGAAAAAGGGAGTGAATTCCTCACAAAGATACATTTTTGTGAACAATGAACATAGTCTTTCTCTGTGAAGAAGACCATGCACAGCACCTATCACATGCGCACTCAGGACAAGGTAGAATTTTCGGCTTTCGCATTCAGTGCCTGGGGTCTTGGAGTACAAATCACACAAGCAGGGCAGGACAGCGGAATTCGGCTAGCAGGCAGACACGGTAAGCTGTAGACTTTTGGCTGCTGAAAGCTTAATTTATAGCAGTGCCCTCCTTTCACATTCAAAGCAGTGCCCCTAGCGTTGGCCAGTTCCTGCTGCCGGCAATCCGGCCAGCATGAACTCTGCCCCTGTCCCACCCCCCTTGCGGCTGTCCCCGGGAAATATCCCTGTATGCTGCCCCTGTCCTGCCTCCACCGCATGGCTGTAAACCGCCGGTTACAGTTATGTAAAGGAATGGGCAATCAGTCCCAATACTAACATTCCCCTAATTTAAAGCAGGTCACCATGAGCGATATCACTCTGATGAGGATCTCGGACACAGAGAAAGACCGCATGCTGCGTGAATGCTAGCAAAAACCAGGGCCGTATGCGGCCATGCTGTGCGAGGCATTGATCCCGGAGTACTTGCTGCTAGCCTGGCGCGGAAAAGTTTCCTAGCATGGAGAATGCAATAAGGCCGCTCTCCCCAGGAACCTCATGCAAAGGCTTTCAAATTACCTCCAGGGGAGCTTCGTGGAGATGTCCCAGGAGGATGTCTGCTCTATCCCCGGACATATGGACAGAATTTTCCAGTAGCTGCACTGGCAAGGACTAAAAACTAAAACGCCTAGGGCAAAGTAATCATGAAAAACCCATTGTTAATATTCCATTCCTGTTCTGATCAAAATAAATGTTTACATGTTTAAAACACTTACCGACTGATCCTTCCTCTGATTCAGGGTCAGGGTTAACGCCTTGGGAGGGTTGGTAAGGGATCTCCGTGAGGGTGATGAAAATATCCTGGCTGTCGGGGAAATCAGTGTTGTATGCGCTGTCGACTGCCTCGTCCTCCTCATCTCCTTCCTCATCTTCCCCGTCAGCGAACATCTCAGAGGACGCGGCCGTCGACAATACCCCATCGTCAGAGTCCACGGTCACTGGCCGGGTAGTGGTGGCGGCCGCACCTAGAATGGAATGCAGTGCCTCGTAGAAACGCCATGTCTGGGGCTGGGATCCAGAGCGTCCGTTTGCCGCTTTGGTCTTCTGGTAGCCTTGTCTCAGGTCCTTGATTTTCACGCAGCACTGCGTTGCATCCCGGCTGTATCCTCTCTCCATCATGCCTTTGGAGATCTTCTAGTAGATCTTCGCATTCCATTTTTTCGATCGCAGCTCCGAAAGCATGGACTCATCGCCCCACACAGCGATCAGATCCAAGACTTCCCGATCAGTCCATGCTGGGGCCCTCTTTTTATTCTGCGATTGCATGGTCACCTCTGCTGGAGAGCTCTGCATCGTTGCCAGTGCTGCTGAGCTAGCCATGATGTCCAAACAGGAAATGAGATTCAAACTGGCCAGACAGGAAAAGGAATTCAAATTTTCCTGGGGCTTTTCCTGTGTGGCTGGTCAGAGCATCCGAGCTCGGACTGCTGTCCAGAGCGTCAACAGAGTGGTGCACTGTGGGATAGCTCCTGGAGCTATTAGCGTCGAATTCCATCCACACCTACCCTAATTCGAAATGGCCATGTCGAATTTAGCGCTACTCCCCTCGTCGGGGAGGAGTACAGAAATCGATTTAAAGAGACCTCTATGTCAAACTAAATAGCTTCGTTGTGTGGACGGGTGCAGGGTTAATTCGATTTAACACTGCTAAATTCGACATAACCTCCTAGTGTAGACCAGGCCTTAGATTGTAAACTCTTGGGACAAAAACATATCTGCAAATGTGTTAGCACAGCACTCACACAACAGAGACCAAAGACCCTCTGAGCACTACTGGTATACTAATGTCACATAGTAATGATCCTGAAGGGTACACCTCTGCTTTTCTTATGCTCTTGCATTAGTGCCTGTGTAACCCACACACCTTCTGGGTGTGGTGTTCTGTCCCATCTAGTGGAACTGAGACCACTTAGAGAGAGAGGGATTAATGAGTCTGCTCTACAGCCTTAGCTAACAGGCAGCTGGCTTTTAGCTCATGCGGTAGAAGCTCATGCACTAAGCTCCAGAAGTCCCTGGTTCAATCCCGCTTGCCGATGATTGGGGTCTGTCAGCATTACAGCTGCTTTTGTTGGCAGTATATGCACAAGTAGTTAAGAGTTTAACTATTTTTCAAAATCCTGTTGGTGGAGTTTTGCACGGGAGAGCAAGTTGTTCATTCCTCTAACATTCAAGAGCATCAGATGCTTGGGGCTCAGCACCTGTCAGGATTTGGACCAAAAAGATTCCATTACCCTGATCTGATATATTACAGAATATTCATTGAGTAAACTTGGAGTGGTAGAAAGGTAAATGAATTTTATTGCAATGTGTATTTCAAAAAGGTCTGAAACATGATGGCCTGCGTAGTCAGTGGAAATAATGCTTAATGGAAACCGATAACACATCTCCACCGCAACTTGGAGGGGTTTCTGTGCATTATTACCATGTCATGGTGCTGTACTAAAGTTAATAGTCTGTTAGAATTTCCATTATAAACTAATTTGGCCAAATTTTCAGCTGGTATATATCAGTGTAGCTCCACTGACTTCAATGGAGCTGTGCCAGCTGAAAATCTGGCTCGTGTTATCAAGGACAGACTTTCATGGGGTGCTTTGTAAAGAGAGTGCCCTGTATTTTCAGGATAGATGAATGACTTCAAGTATGTTGCATTCTCTAGTGTCACCTCTACTGCAGGAAGTTTTAGGTTTAATCACTCTCATAAAGGGCTATTTAACCACAAAAATAACCTTAGGGGTCTGACAGATTCACAAAGCATACATAATTAGATTTATGGAGCACTGCTTGGACTGTAACTCTATTCTTGTTTTCTTTTGCTTGGATTTTTATCCGGCACTGTTATTTCATTGTCTTAATAGCTTTAAGACTTTAGGATCAGATTATTCAGTCATTACTTGGCCAAAACTTTCAGTGTTGTTCACATGAGTAAGGCCTTCCATGCACAATGGGGCTTCTAAGGTTTCTGTTATTTATTCTTCCAAAGAACAATGCCCTAGGTCTTTAAAATTATAAACTCTGCATCAAGGAGTTTGCAATCTAAGGGCTGGATTCTGCTCCCAGTTTATGTAATGGGAGCAGACTCAAGCCCTTAATTAGCTATCAAACAGCAAGGGATGACAAAGTTACTTGAACATAATGTTAAATTAAAACTTGATGTTAAAATATCAATACCGTAGTGCCTATGGAGTCATGTATGAGGAAATCTCATTTAGATCATAGTTAGATCAAAATTTCAAATTCAACTGCAGCTGCATGCATGTCTAGTCATCTGAATAATAGTGTGCTGCGTTTCAGATATACTGAACACTACAGCTTCCATGGAAGCTGTAATAGGAGCAGCAGGTGCTCAACACTTCTGAAAATCAGGCAAACATCTATTTAGGTGCCTAGATATGGACACAAGGGTCCAATTTGAGACACTCAAATTTGAAAATGTTGGCCTTTGTCTTCAGTCAAAACTGCTTCTTGCTTGTGTAGCTCTGAATAAATGTGACAAAATAGCTCTGCACTCAGTTTTAATGTTAATCATGTCATAAAACATTTCATTTAACAAGATATATACACTAATCCCTTTTTGTCTGTTAATCCATGTAAAATACACCCCAGATTAGTTTTAGAAGAGTTGGTAAACAATACAAGTGTCTACGCTACTGGAAGCAGCCTTATTGACTTTCTGTCTGAGTGCTTCTTGGCATAAGCTTCAATATAGCCTATAGAGGACAACCACAGAGACATTCATCGTGAGCATATCTCAGAGCTGCAGTATCACTATATTTGCAGTTTTGATAATATACATGATTTGTATTCAACTTTATAGAAAAAAGCTAGGATTTTGAAGTTCAATTAAAACCAGAAAGTTCTGACTCCTCAGTTTGGGGCTATTCTTTAGATATTTTTATTGGGAAGCTCATAGGTATTACTAGAATAATAGGTAATACTTGTGATACACCTTTTAAGAAGGTGTACAGGCAATTTAAATTGAAACAAGAACTAGTTGGATTATTTCTTATGAAAAGTTTGTTGGATTTGGCCCAATTTACTGTTGATGAACTGTAAAAAAAAACTATGTCTTTGACAAATGCTAGTTATTTGTATCTGTTTAATAAATAATGTTTTAAAACATATTTGTGTTTTTGAGTATTCAGAATTCTAGAAATAGAGAAATTGTGTATTGGGTAAGACCAATAGTTCATCAAGTCTTGTATCCTATTTCTGACAATGGTCAGTACCAGATGCGTCAGAGGAAGTTTCTTGCATGCCTTCAGAGCTTAACATTTGATTTGAAATATATTTCTAATTGTAGGATCCAGCAGAACAAAAATCACACAGGTGGTTGTGTTTAAATAGCAGTTGTATAGGTGTAACTGAAGGCAGGCTTTGACTTATTTCTTCTAGAATTTCATTTGCAGTTTTTCTGAGTTAACATTGTTGTGGAATTCATTTTTTTTTTTATTATTTGAATTTCTTGGAGGAGATAGTGTAGCGGTCTAAGCATTAAGTCTAGGATACCTAAGTTCTGTTCAAATC
Source organism: Trachemys scripta elegans (assembly GCF_013100865.1). Lineage (NCBI taxonomy): Eukaryota > Metazoa > Chordata > Testudines > Emydidae > Trachemys > Trachemys scripta. The sequence goes on from NC_048300.1 coordinate 160,677,906, forward strand.
CCCATAGGGTCAGCTCAGCCTTTCTGCCTTCCCAGGTAACTAAACTGAAATGCAGTAAAATGTGTGATGATCTTCCAAATGAAACCTTAATGAAAACAGATCGTGTCTATTCTCCATGGACTATAAAAATCCCATGGTATTTCTTATAATGCTAGGGGGTCTGCTCTGGTGTACTTAGCAAAAGCTGGTGCAATGTATTATGTGCTGGTTGTCTTCCATGTTTCACTCAGACAATGGCTGTATGTTAATGGTGTTGCATGTATATTCTGCAGCTGTATGTCATCTGCCAATGGTAATAGCTCATCTTCTGTGCTTTCAATACCTCCCTTTCCCAGATGTTATCTAATAAGAGTGGCATCTTGTGTGTTGTTTACAGAGAGAGCTCCTAACTAGATCCTGGATCCAGTCCCCTCCACCCCTTCCACCAAATCTAGCCCAAGCTTCGTGCCTCGGGTTCATTTCGTGTGGTTTGCACTGCTGACAGTGGTCTGAAAAAAGTGTGTGTGTGGTTTATCATTTCTAAAGAAAGGAAAGCAACCTCTCATAGGGCCTGTTCCCTATCAATTCTGCCCTCTCAGCCTCACCTTTGCTCTTCCTGCAGCTCCTCTCTAAGGTCTGGGGAGAGCTGCAGTCAGAATCCCTCTTCTTCCCAGGCTGGATATTGCAGGGTGGGAAAGGAGCACAGGATCTATACCTGTTGCTGCTGGAAGGAGCTGGGAGAGGAGGAAGTGGAGTTGCTCTGAGCTGCTTGACTATTTTCTGCTTCCTCTTCCCCTGCTGTAATTATCGGGCCTACAAGTTTACTCTATTTGTAAGCTTAACTAAAAGAACTATGTACAAGTTTATAAAATGTCACAATAACCTATAATGACAAATGTTGATGTGAAAAGATATGAAAGGATGAAAGGAAAACTGAATTAGGCCTACTGACATAGTCCTTGAGTTATGGTGAAATCATTCTTGGTGAAAACAGAAGATGTAGAACCAGAAATGAATGAACCAAAATTGGTGTGTCACATATTAGTCCTAATTGGTGGACAAAATAAATGAGGGGATGGGTTATTCCACCTGTCACTCCCGTGTGGCTCCTTAAAGAAAGAGACTGGGGGAGGGGAGAATTCAGAAAGAACAAATGGAAGAGGAAGAACAGACAAAGACTTCGGGAGTGATCTTCACCATTGTGGCTGCCACCCCTGTGATCTCCTGGAACTCCAGGCCTCCATCATCCTGATCCTGACAGATGGCCTGACCAGATGAGGCCAGAAAGAGGGATCCGATAACATGACTCTACCCCTGCCAGCTTCAGCTAAATCCCAAACACTGCCTTGTATAAAATGGGATTGGACTTTAACAACAGCAGCCACAACAGCCCAGCTCATCTCAACTTTTCCCCAAAAGGAAATTACCCATCTTTGTCACCATCTACAAGGCTGTGTAACAAAGGGGAGGTGGGGTGTTCCTTCTAAAATCTCTTTCCAGCTGAAGGGAAAGGGAACAAGAGATGTGGTTAAAATGAAAGCCTTACTTAATCTTTTACATTTTAACTGTTTTTCCTTTTCTTTATCTGTAATAAGAGGTTAAAAAAGAGGATTTTTAATCATGTTTGCCATGATATTAAGCAGGCTGAGGTCTCTGTGTACCAAACCCTGGACAAACACTATTTAATGTTGGACAGTGACTGGGTTATGTTAACACCTTTGGCGCACCTATTCCATCTAAATTAACACAACACCTCCTTAGAAAAAGCTCTCCAGATATGCAGGGCAGCAGAAACTGTGAAAGCACAAGCCAAAGCGCTGAATTTGCCAGAAGAGGTTAGCCAAGTACTAAAGAATAAAGCCAGAATAGGTCAAATCAGAAAGTGGAACCATTCGCTATAAAAACCACTGCTAGAGGGAAGATGGTACAGAGGATTATGGGGAAGGTGTGGATCACAGTATGGCTCCAAACAATATGTTGTCTTTGGGAAACTCTGTCATAAATGTGGGGAAAATAATCATTTTACAAAATGCTGCAGATCCCAAATGCAGAAAAGTCAAGTGCACTCAGTTAAAGACAATCGGGTTAATGAGTTTTTCATAGACTTACTGGGATCTAGCAATGATACTGCCTAGGACAGTGACTGGAATAATTACTCCACTGAAACTGGATACAGGAGCTCGGTTAATACTCTGTCTGAACAAGATTACGAGAAACTGAAAATAAGACCAAAACTGGGACCAACAAAAATAAAAGTAACTGGTTATTCTGGAACAAATATACCAGTGAAGGGGAGGTGCATTGCTAGCATCAACCATAAAAAACACCATGTACAGGTTCCCATCCATTGTAGTGCCAAAGAAGGTGATAACAATTTTAGTCCTGGCTGCATATGAGAAACTCAATCTGGTAACACGGGTGCTCTCACTACAAAATCATAATGAACCTGGCTATGAGGCATTTTTTCAGGAATATCATGACCTGTTTCAAGGGTTGGGTTGCTTGTAGGGTGAACATACAATCCAGATAAACAAGCAGGTCCCTCCAGTGATCCATCCATGTAGAAAGGTGCCATTTGCACTTCGTGATAAACTCAAGGATGAGCTTGCAAGGATGGATGCAATGCAAGTAATACAAAAAACTGAAGAGCCAACAGAATGGGTGATCTCCCTAGTCATCGTGTAGAAAAGTAACTTCCATTTATGCATATGCTTAGATCCCAGGGACCTCAACAAGGCTGTAAAAAGAGAACATTTCAAACTACCAACCAGAGAAGAGATTATGGCTCAATTTGCAAATAATCAATATTTCAGTGAATTGGATGCATCCTCAGGGTTTTGGCAGCTAAAATTAACTGAAGAAATCTCAAAGCTATAAATATTTAATACCCCATTTTGAGGATACAGATTCTTACCCCTCGGCATAGCTTCAGCACCAGAAGCATACCACAAAACCATACATATGATTTATGAACATATTAATGGTGTTGATACCTCAGTGGATGACATCATCATGAAAGAGGAGAATGAAAGAGGAGAATGATCATAGATTTCAGGAAGTTCTGGATGCAGCTAGAGCTGCAAACCTCAAACTAAATAGGGAGATATGTGTTTTAGGAGTTACAGAACTGACTTTTGTGGGGCTTTATTTACAATGAAGGTGTAAAATCTGATAAAAGGAAGATTGCAGCCATTGAAATGATGCCACATCCCCAGTCAAAGAAAATGTCCAATGGTTCCTGGGAATAATTAATTATCTTGGAAAATTCATACCTAATCTACCAAAGCAGCAGCTTTGAAAAAACTCCTAGAGAATAAAAATGAATGGTATTGGGGTGCAGAACAGGAGGAATCATTGGAAGGTTTAAAACAATAACTGATACAAGAACTGGTGATGAAGTTCTATGCATCAGGAAGGGCTATTAAAATCTCAGCAGATGCTTCACAATCTAGGTTAGGTGCAGTGATTTTACAGAAGCATGAGTATTGTTGGCAACCAGTGGCAAATCACTGACTGAGGCAGAAACCAGATATGCACAGATCAAAAAGGAGCCTTTAAGAATATTGTGAGAGATCTCAATCAGTATATTTATGGAGAGACAGTGGAAACTGAAATGGACCACAAAATCCTGAGAGCATTATTTAACAAACTGCTAAAGGACTGTACCTTAAGGATTCAAAGAACGATAAAACTGCAAAAATATTATTTGGTTGTGACCTATGTGCCCAGTAAATTTATGTTCACTGCAGATGCATTTTCCGGAGCAGTGGCTCCCACGAAACTGGAGAAGACTTTAGAGACAGAGATGCAAACCTATGTAGATCTGATTGTCAAGTCAGTTCCCATAGCTAACAGGAAACTGCAACAAATGAGAGAGGAAATGGAGAAAAATGAATAGTTGAGAATCCTTTAAAAAGTGATAATTAAAGGATGGCCTGAAGAAATAAGCAGTTGCTGTCCAAGTATAAGAGACTATTGGAACTGCAGACATGAACTTACTGTGATAGATGGGTAATTTTCAAGGGCAGTAAGGTTGTAATTCCAATGTGCCTCCAAAAGGAAATGCTATGGTAGATCCATGAGAGTCATTTAGGAATTTAGAAGTGCAAACAACAAGGTTGAAAGGTGCTGTATTGGCCACGGATCAATCATGACATTGCTAAGGTGGTAGGAATCTGTTTTCATGCTTGAAATACAAGTCATGCCAACATGCAGAGCCACTGAGACCTCATCCAGTTCCACAAAGGCCTTTTGAAAAGGTAGGCACTGATTTATTTACCTGGCAATCAAAGGATTATTTAATAGTCACAGATTTTATTCTCTGTATCCAAAAATTTGCACACTAAACAGTACTAATAATAAAGTAGTGATAATCGGCATGGAGGGAAGCTTCTCCAGACACGGAATTCCAGATGAAGTCTTTAGCGATAATCGACCGCAATTTTCCAGGACAGATTTCAGGCAATTTGCCATAGATTGGGATTTTCATCACAAAACATCAAGTCCAAATTACCCCCAGTCAAATAGATTTGTGGAACGGTCTATATGGACAGTAAAGAAACTTATGAAAAATATTTTTGATAGTGGGGGCAATTTGTATAAAGCTTTATTAGTTTACTGAAGTACTCCTCAGGAGAATAGCTTTTCTCCAGCTCAGCTGTTAAGAAAAATATAAAATGGGAAGAAGGATCAGATCTAATTTACCAATTACTGATAACCTGAGAAATCTCATAACAATGCAATCATACAGAAGATGAAAGAAAATCAGAAATGGAAGCAGAAATATTATTTTGACAAAAGGGCCCATGATCTCCCATCTCTTTACCCAGGTGATAGAGTTTGCCTGAGGAATCACACCTCTAATGCTTGGGGTCAAATAGGTACTATAAAAGAACAGTTGCATCCAAGGTCTTATGTAGTCCAGACACATTTTGATCTAATCGAAGGGGTCTATGTGTAATCCCAGAAAGTTCCAACACAATGACACCTGAGGTGGACTCGGACATTTCCCATTTGACTGATTCTTTATCATCAACGTACAAAGGAGAAACTGTTAAGGAACAAAAGAAAAACTGAGATGCTAATGAAAGGTTCATACTGAGCAGATCAGAGTGGGAGATTAAACATCCGGAAAGACTCAGAGTCTTGCTAACCTGCTAGGAGAAGGGATATTTGAGGAAAGTGAGTGTAAAGACTCACTTGAGAGTGATGTGCTGGGAACCTCTCCTTTCTAGGTAGTTGACACTTTGGGTTTATGAAAATGTACTAGATAGGTTGAGAATTTAATGTTATTAGATAGTTAACTATTTATATATACGTATATAAGAGCTCACAACAAGGTCATTCCTGTTAATTAAAACCAGATCCAAAATGGATAACTGCCTAGTTGTTTTCTCAGCTTTCTGAATCAGAAAGTTGTCCCCTACATGATAAGAACTTGCAGGACATATTATGTTTTGCTGTAATAATCTTCCAGCAGATATCAGGGAAGTTAAAATCCCCCATTAATACTAGCTCATGTGTTAGGTAATCTTGTTACCTGCTTGTAGAATGACTCATCCACTTCTTCTTCCTGATTTGGTGGTCTATAATAGACCCCCACCATAACATAGCTACTATTCTTTTCCCTTTTTTATACTCACTCAGAGACTTTCAGTAGGTCTGTCGCTTACTTCCTCTTGGACCTTGGAGCAAATGTCTACATTCTTGACATATAGAGCAATGCCTTCTCCTCTTTTCCCATACCTATCCTTCTGGAATAAGCTATATCTCTCAATGCTGGGAGTTGTCCCACCCAGTCCCACTTAACTGTAATACTAGTTAAGTAATAATTTTCTTCATATACCATAACTTCCAGTGCATCCGGCTTGTTCCCCATACTCCTTGCATTTGTATACAGGCATCAAAGATATTTTGAACACTGCTGTTGGAAGAAGCACAGGCTGACCTAGAGGCGGATTTGAGTAGATGGGCTTCTTTATTGCGGTACTTGTTCTCCTGGACCCAATTGTCCATTAAGCACCGGATTAGTTACATCATACTCTTGATGCAACCTTATCAAAACCCTTAACAAGGAGAAGGGAGGGGAGAGGTGTAGCCCTAAATCTATCAAACACAGAAAGATGCCTACACTTTATCTATTAAGCGCAGAAGCGGTGCTTGCCCATGCCTTTACTCCGTAATGCCATCTCCGTTCACCAGCAGTTTCCCAGGTTTCTGCTTTAAACCTTACATATCCCAACAACTGCCCTGTTGCTTTTCTTCTTACCTTTTTAATGCAGTTGTGGTTCCTAGTCCCTTCTCCATTAATTAGCCCCTTTTTAATGTCTTCATTACTTGAGCCTACATTCTCATTGGCCAGATTTTTGTCACCATCCCCTATAACAGTGTTTCCCAAACTTGGGACACTGCTTGTGTAGGGAAAGCCCCTGTCGGGCCAGGCTGGTTTGTTTACCTGCTGCGTCTGCAGGTCTGGCCGATCAGAGCTCCCACTGGCTGTGGTTCACTGCTACAGGCCAATGGGGGCTGCTGGAAGCGGCGGCCAGTACGTTCTTCGGCCCGCGCCACTTCCAGCAGCTCCCATTGGCCTGGAGCAGCGAACCACAGCCAGTGGGAGCCCCGATCGGCCAGACCTGCAGAAGGGGCAGGTAAACAAACCGGCCTGGCCCGCCAGGGGCTTTCCCTACACAAGCAGTGTCCCAAGTTTGGGAAACACTGCCCTATAAAACCTACTTTAAAGTTCTCCTTATCAGGTTAGCCAGATGTCCAAAGATGCTCTTCCCAGTATTTGATAGATGGAGCCCAGCACAGTAATCCTCTTTCCCGGAACATCAACTTGTTGTTCAAGAAGCCAAAACCCTCTCACCAACACCACCTGCATAGCCATGCATTTACTTCTATGACTTGATGTTCCCTGCCCAGGCCTTGAACCGGGAGTATGGAAGAGAACACCAATTGCACCCCAAACTCTCTTATCCTTCTTCCCAAACCCACATAGTATATCGATACACATTTGTCTCTCAGAATGTGTGTGCAAAATATCTGACCTGGGGTTATCTCCTTAGGCCAACACTAGATGACCTCCTGAGGTTTCTTCCAACCCTAATCTTCTATGATTCTATTCTGCTAAATCTCAGCCTTTAGCATAACTACATCCACAAGACTGCATTCTAATACAACAGGTCTTTAATTATAGCAACCCAGTTATTTTTTCTCCTACTTGCTGTTACAGCTTTCATAACTTCCATTAAGCAAAAGAATTACATGCTTCTCAAAACTATAAACCCTCCAAAATCAGGTCAGGAGTCAACAAGAATCAATCTTTCAAGCATCTCAGCAGGAGACACTCAATCCCTTGTCAGATAGAGTCATCAGAGGGAACAATCTCTCACTTCTTATATTTCCAAGATTCAAAATACCATTTAAATGTTGACAATTTGTTTTGTGCAATGACAGTATACAAAGATATCACTTTCTGCATTACTAATAAACCAATGTTAGATTCACCCATATCATCAAGAATATAAAATTATTCAGGCAGCTAAAAGTCTCATATCTCATGCTGGTCTGTCTGTCTTTTACAAATTTTGTATTGATATAAATTGCCTCTTTCCTGTCAACTGTTTATGGGATGGGTTGGCTGCTGCAAACTGTTTTGATAATGCTGAATTTAAAAGAGGACAAAGATCCTATTATAAGCTGTCTCTTTTTTTTTTGATGAGCTCACAAGAAAAATAATAATTTTCTACCATAAAGTTCTTAAATATTTTATGTGGGCCTTAACAGCCGTGTCTACTTATTTGCCTCCAAATGATGTTACTTTCCTACTGTAAGCTTCTACAATAATTTCTTTGCTTTACATCACTCAGCCTGTTGGAGTTAAGAATCAAGCAGTTTCAGGAAGAAAATAGCCCTTTATTCAAAATCAAAATTGGGTAAAATAAAAATAAGGGAGGTGTAGACAGAGGGCAGTAATGATCTATTTATTGGGATTACAACCATGAAAAAGAAAAGGAAAGCGCTAGGTACAGGTGACATCACTAAGATAGAAAATGAGAGTATTTTTTGAAGCAACCAGCATATTTTAGGTGAAGTCTGCCCAGAATATTCTCAATAACCTACCCCTAAAAGGTCAGCTGATAGTACACTTCAGTTGAGCAACACTCAGTCTTTCAGTGCTGGTCTGTGCTGAAAACTTATATCAGCATAGCTACATCTCCAGGGTGTGAAAAATCCCCACCCCTGAAAGATGTAGCTATGTCAGCCTAACCCCATCATGTAAACAGTGCTGGGTCAGTGGAAGAATTCTTCTGTTAACCCAGCTACCACCTCTCAGGGAAGTGGATTACTTACACTGATGGGAATACCCCTCCCATTGCTGTAGTGCTGTAGCATTTTAAGTGTAGACATGTCTTCAGGGAAGGTAAAATCTCTGAAGAGTTGTGGAAACAAGCTCAGCAGGAAAATGACTTTGACACTGTGGACATAATTTGGTCATGTCTGTTCTAAATGACTTGGGCTGATGGGACAAAGCTATCCAAGAAACTAACCAAGATGGCTGAGAAGTTCTTCATTTTCCTATATTCTAATGCAGTGGAGGAGTGTGCCTTGAGTACAATCAAGAAAAATAAAACTCTATTATAGAAAAATCATGGAGTTGTCTGAGAGAGCATGGAGTTGATCATAGCTATCAGCAACAGTTTTGAGCTGAAAAACAAAGAAGGTAACTTCAGAGCATAGCAAACAACATTCCAAAACACGCAGATTTTATGATTAAGAAATCAGTATAATCCATGATATAGTACATTTTCTTGTGCAACAGTATATATTACTACAAAATTCTACATTTTAAACAAATATTAGAAAAAACTAAAATATTTTATTATTTCTATAAAATATATATACATGTACTTAATTTTAAATATTTTCAGCCATTCAAACCACTGCACATTCAAGTTATCATCTTGAGGACAGGCACTTTCAGATTCAATGCTACCATAAACTCTGATTCATGTGACAAAATCCCAGGGATGAGTTTCTCACCCCAGCTCTAGCATCTTTATACAGGATAAAAGAGCTGGAACAATATAAGGGGCTGTAAAAGCCCCAGATCCTACTGGGGGAAAATTATCCTGGTGCAATAACTGAGGAAGACAGCCATAGGTCATCTTCAGTGGATGTCCATGCAGGCCCTGGCATATGGTGCTGTGACCTTAAGAACACTCCAATGCCACAGGGTAAGGGGCTCCCTGGTATGTAACAGTGGGTCGCAACTGGCCTGACTAGCTCAGTGCACCCTATACACTGTTGTCATGATATTTATTTAAAAGGTGTCTTGTAATATTTCATTGGAAAACTAGTAACTCATTGATCATTAATATTCTTGCAACCTGTATGTTCCTCAAATGTGTTTGGGAGACACATATGTTTCTCAAATGTGTTTGGCCTGTTGGTCCTAGACAAAGGAATGTTGTTTTCCAGGCTTGACAGTGTCTCCAATGTAAATTATGCAAGGTGTGACCTAAGACAATGAAAAGCACATTTACATGCAAAGTAAACAAAGCCATCAAGCAGGCAGGTGGGGAAAGATGACAACTTAATTATGATGGTGGATGGAGAATACACCCCCAGGAAGTCTTCCTGCCTCCTGAAACTGGGTCAATGGACTTTGGGAAGATATAAGTGAAGACAAAAAGCCATTTTATCATCTTTTACCTGAGGAGACAAAGAAACCAAGTGCTTTGGTCTCTGTGTTGGAGTCTGGCTGAAGACTGACCTGCCAAGCTGGAAGACAGACTGTGGTGAGAAAATTACTTTGAAAAGTAGTTAATTTAGGCTTTAGTCTTAGAAGGATATTTTTATTTTTGTTTATTTTTAACCATTTCTATCCCTATCCTTTCTACTTGATATCACTTAAATCTGTGTTCTATTATTAATAAACTTGTTTTATTTTTACTACAAACCAACTCAATGCTGTGTATTGAAGTGGAGGGTGTGTTAATGCCAGTTAAGTTAACAGACTGCTGTGTACTGTCTCTTTAAAGGCACAGCAAACTTGATAAGGTTTTATGAGTGTTACAGTGGGAGGGGCTGAAGACTGCCGAGAAATGTTTTTGGAGAGAACTCAGGCTAGAAGGGTTGTTGAGGTTCCCTTGCAAAGAGTAATTAGGCGGTGGAAACCAGGGTGAGGCCTCTTTACTTGTATGCTAGCTGTGGGTATCTAGGCTGTGAGCCACAGCAGCCTAGCATTTAAGGCACCCAAATGTCTACCTGAAAAAAGTGCCAAAAAAGTAATTTTTAAAAAATCAAATAGTACACAATGCTCTTAAAGCTGGAGAATTTGCAGGGCAGGTGTTGACTGAACCCCTTTATTGACCTGGGTGAACCCCAAAGCATCACAGTTGCATTCCAGGGCAGGGCTGTGAGTGCGAGGGGTGTGTTGGGGGCAAGGCCATAGCACATAGTGCTGTGGAGATTCTGGACAGTGTTGTTGCACGTATTACAGATGAAGATATAACTTATGTTATATCTACACCATAATGGCTACTGAGGCACAGCTATGGTGCTGCAGCTGTGCTGTTCTAGTGCTGTAGTGTCAATGCTTCTTACATTGATGGAAGAGGTTTTTCTGTTGATGTAGGTAATCCACCTCTCTGAGAGGCAGTAGCTAGGTTGACAGAAGAATTCTAGATAGATGTGTCTATGGTTGGGGTTAGGTTGACCTAACTACGTTGCACAAGGTGTGAAATTTGTCACAGTCCTGAGTGAAGTAGTAGTAATTTAATTTGTAGGTGTAGAGCAGGCCTCAGACAGTTGTCAAAATTATTTTGGGGGCCACTCCATTCCCTTGCTTAGCCCAGAATCTAAAAGTGCAAAGATGATTTAGAGACCCAATAGACCCCACATCCTCTGAGCTATGAATTCATTGCTATGTGTCTTAGAAACACAACACAGAATCTTACCTCAGAATTTAAAATGTATTCCTTGGATACCTCTGCCATCAGGGTCCTGCCCCAGTCATTATTCTTCCTTTTCTCTGGCTTTGTTTCCACTGGCTGTCACCTCTAGGACATTGGTACACCCTGGGGTCCTTTTCTTTTTGGGAACCTTCTATAGAGTAGCTTTTATTTTCTAGCTGCTAATGTAGGAAGAACGGCTTCTCTCTCATCTCCAGTATGGCAAGAATACAGCACCTTAACACAGCACCTTTTGCGAACAGGGGCTGCTAACAGGGAGTTTCGCAAGGGAGTTCTCCAGGTGAAGGAGGAGCAATACAGCACCCTTTTGGGGTAAGTGACTGTCTGTAGTGTGTGTTTGTTTGTGTTTGGGGGTTACTTGCTGTGTGCTGAGCTTGTGTTTGTCAGTCTGTTTGGTTGGTTGGTTGGTTGGTTGAAGGACCGTGTGCTGTGGGTGGCAGTTGGAAGCTGTGAGCTTCAAAGGAAGATCTGAAGGCTAGAAGCCTCTGGTAAGTGGCTGAGCCTTAATCAGTGGGCGGGGCATTCATACAGGCCAGGGCTTTATAAAGCAGCGCACAAGCGACCAGGGAGCTTTTGTGAACAGGGGCTGCTAACAGGGAGTTTCGCAAGGGAGTTGGGAAGGGGCGAAGGTCCCTTGCCGGTTCTATCTGTTTTCCCTTTATTCTCCTTAAAACCTAAAACTTCTTGCTTAAACAACCCTTTCAGGGGCAGGGGGCTGCAGACGGGAGTTTGACAGAGGGAGGCTTACGATGGTTAGGAAGACCTGCAACACCTATGCCAGCACTGCTTCTGTCTCCTCCACCTGTGCCTGTAGCCAGACAGAGTGCCTGAGCATGGATGCTTCTACCCAGATCCTGGTGTTGTTTTGCAGAGACTGTAACTTGCAATTTCCACTTACTGATATCCAGGCTGGGGGGGGACCATCCAATGTGAAAGGTGCCTGCTGGTGGAATCTCTCAGGCAGCAGGTGGGAGAGCTATAGGAGGAGGTGGCTAGGTTGAGGAGCATCCGAATCCACGAGCAATTCCTCGACAGTGTCCATGTGGAGACAGCTGAGGTAGCTGTCCCAGTACACAGGACTGCTGATACACCACTGGTGGAGAAGGAGATGGCTCAGGGTGGACACTGGCAGCTGGTTACTTCTGGCAGCAGGCAGTGCTCCACCCCTGCTCCAAACCCTCCCGCCGTGGTAATAGGTAACCGTTATGCTGTTCTTGATACAGGAAAGAAGGCATCACTCCCTACAGTAAAGGAGGAGAAGCCTTGTACCCCTAAGGCTGGGAGGTCTGCTGCCACCACTGCAAATAGGAAACGTAGGGTAGTGGTGGTCGGAGACTCTCTGCTGAGGGGGACGGAGGCGCCCATCTGTCGCTCTGACATTTCATCTCGGGAGGTATGCTGCCTGCCGGGAGCCTGTATCCGAGACGTTACAGAGGCATTGTCGAGGATTATCCAGCCCTCTGACTACTACCCCATGCTACTCATCCATGTGGGCACAAATGATACTGCGCGGTGTGAAACTGAGCGGATCAAGAGTGACTACAGGGCTCTGGGAGTACAGGTGAAGGAGTTTGGAGCGCAGGTGGTATTCTCTTTGATTCTTCCTGTCAAAGGTAGGGGCCCAGGCAGAGACAGATGCATCATGGAGGTGAATGCCTGGCTGCGAAGATGGTGTCGCCAGGAGGGCTTTAGCTTCTTAGACCACTGGATGCTATTTGAGGAAGGACTGCTAGGCAGAGATGGCGTTCACCTTTCGAGGAGGGGAAAGACCCTATTTGGACACAGACTGGCTAACCTAGTGAGGAGGGCTTTAAACTAGGTTCGACGGGGACAGGTGAGCAAAGCCCGCAGGTAAGTGGGGAACATGGAGACATGGGAGACGGGTCGGAAATGAGAGGGAGTATGGGCTATACTGGCAGAGAGAAAGGAGGGTCAGGACAAAACTGAGAGGAAAGATAAAACCAGTATCTTAGATGCCTATATACAAATGCAAGAAGTATGGGTAATAAGCAGGAAGAACTGGAAGTGCTAATAAATAAATACAACTATGACATTGTTGGCATCACTGAAACTTGGTGGGATAATACACATGATTGGAATGTTGGTGTGGATGGATGTAGGGATGCATAGCTCCTGAATCGCCAGCCCACGGGCGCGACAAACTGCTCCCATGGCTACGAGGCAGGAGTGACCTTCAATCCAGCGTTTGTGTTTGGGAAACTTATTTGGCTGATTTGATTGTACCCTCGCAGCTGGCATTCACGCGCTCAAGAGATGGGTTCGTTATCTTATGTGCATGTATACTGCCTGGCTTTTCTATGCGCAAGAATGTAACCACTAAGAAGAGTTGTAAACAGAGTAAGGAGAGAAATAAAAACCCCAGGAAAAGTTTTCCTGGGAGGCTTTTTGCAAGAGGCTTGTAAAGCTCTCTGGCTACCAACAAACCTAGCGTTCTGTTTCCTTTCCTGTGTCGTCACCACAGCTGGTGACCCCGACGTGATACCCCTCTACTCACCGGCTGGATACGCCGAGCGCGCCCGCAGCTGTTTGCCGCCCCTTATTCGTGAGTATGGGGGGGAAACTTTCCAGTGCCCAGAAGGAGCACGCAAGAGAGTTACAAAAGATTATAAGGCAGCGATCATGTGTCGTTGTCTCGGTCGCTCATATTGAGGACCTCCTAAGGGAAATAGATCGCCAGTGCCCCTGGTATCCGGACTGCGGGTCATTACAGCTTTTTGATTGGATACGGATTGGGATCACCTTGTATAGTGAACCCCGTGCCCCAGTTCAGCACCTGCTGCTCTGGCAGCGTTGTAAGGAGACGCTGGAGGGGTTCGGCCCCGACGGCCTTAAGCCGGTTTCCCCTTTGCCCCCAGGTGATGGGCCACCCCCCTCCTGCCCGCAGCTGACCCCCCCTGCGCCGCCGCCCATGGCGGCGCCCCCATGCCTACCGGTCGGGCGGGGGGGCGCTGTCGCCGCGGCGGTGCAGCCGGTGCGCAAGGCCGGTCTCTTGACCGACAAGGAATCCAAGTGTGGGTTCGAGGCGTTCCCCGTCTCTAGGCGGGATAATGGAAACGGGGGGCGAGTAGTGGACTGGGAGGCTCTCCCCTACTCGGTTCTGCACGAGCTCCGGGGGATCTTGAAAGGTGTGTCAAACGGTTATCACTTGCTCCCCCAAGATTGGAAAGACATGTGTCGCATGGTGCTGTCTCCCGCGCAATACGTTGTGTGGGACAGCGAGTACCAGCGAGAGGCGCTTGCGGCAGCAGCACAAGGTGGGGGGGCTTATCTTGCTGAGCAGTTATATGGCACAGGGCAGTTTTCGGGCATCCCCGAGCAGGCGGTGGGCACGCCCCAGGTAGCTTTTCCCATCATTGGCCAGTGTGCCCTTCGCGCGTTTCGCAGGGTCCCCGCTGCGAGCGAGTTCTCTAAGTCCTTCGACCCTGGCGGAGTTGCTGCAGGCGTGTACTGATGTAGGCACTCAAACCCATCAGATGGCCCTGCTGGCAGCTGCCCTGTACAAGGGGCAGAAGCCTCAGGGGAACTGCTTTAACTGCCACCATCCATATTGATGATTAGGTGTACGGCCCTCCCCCTCCGTTGGCTCACTGATGAGCCCGTATGGGTTGCGCAGTGGCCGCTTTTCCCCAGAATATGTGCAGTGTATATTGTAGCAGAGGTAAAGGAAATGCAAACCTACCAATATAGGTTGTGTTGTCTTGTTCAGATCACTGTGTGTTTGAAAGCAGGAGTTAGAAGTAAAAGGCAATCAAAAGACTGGGAAAGTTAATTGTGTCCCTTTTAAGTAAAAATCTTTAAGTTGTAGATAGCTTTGGATTTGGAAGCAAACCAGAAAGCATTTGTATTAATGCAAGTTTCTAACTAATAAGGTAGAAGCCACTGAAATCTGGGCTGCCTATGAACAAATACAAGGAAACATTTTAAGCAATGACTGACTGCCCAAAAGGGGTAGACCTCTGTTCTTTTGTTTTTCAGATCATCAGAGAAAACGGATGCCAGTTGAACAGCATTCAATGTACCATGCATTTACTGGCACAATAGGGATTATTTTTGTGTTTTATGGCAAAAATTGTTGTTAAAATTTGCATACCAACAGTCTTTGGAAGCAAGGACATGGAAGGTTAACCCACTCCCCATATTGTCCATGGGATCCTTCTGGCTACCTCAGATTTCTAGCCAGAGGGCTGGGGAGGGAGGAAAACCATTAGACACCTGAGGTTGTACCGAGTGAACTCCTCAAAAGTGGGTGTGCTTGTCCCGGTTTGTTGCTCCAAAGCTCTGTAATAAAGTTATTTTACTGGAAGAGTGAAGGTTTCCTTTGTAGGTTAAAAGAAGCCGAGAAAGGGAGAAGAGGAAAAAGCACAGAATGAGTTAACGGAGAGGAAAATACAGCTTGCAGGCTCATCCAAGGCCACAGCCAAAACTTGGCTGACCCCCAAGACAAGGGGGGGGGCTTAAATGTGCCCGAGCAACTATGAGATCTGCAAAACACTGCCAGGCATTAATGAAATGTGTTAGGTTTCTTTTCTCACAGGTAGAGAAGTGCTACCCAAAAATCCTAGCACCCCTGCCATTCATTGAAACCAGGAGACTGAGTCTATGTAAAGTCCATCAACGAAAGACTGCTTGGGCTCCATGCTGGAAAGGCCCTTTCCAAGTCCTGTTAACCACCAACACCGCTGTGAAGTGCCAAGGACTGACTGCCTGGACCCATGCTTTTCACTGCAAAAAGACCCCTCCACCTCGGGAGGACTCTTTGACTGATGATAAGCCTATTTCTTCTTCTAGCCCTGCTGTGCCTTCTGGACAGCAGGAAAAAGGAAAAAAAGACAAGGTGAAGTGCTAGTAACCTCTCCCTTGTCCACTGACAGACCTACTGTTCCTCTGAATTTTTCTAAAAGACACAAAACCATTACAGGGTGATGTGCTAGTAACCTCTCCCCTGTATGATGCTAAACCACACTGTTTCAGGAAAAGAGAAGAAGGAACACTTGCTTCCTTGAAACCACAAAGTCCAGGAATTCCTGACTACAAGAGACATTAAGAACTGACCCTGGTGAAGAAACAAAGAATTATACACTAGCAGGAAGAAATTTGTGGAACCCATTCTTGAGAACGTGGTATTGATTGGATTTTGGGGTTTATTCTACAGGCTGCGCCCTGTGTTTTGAATAAGTCCTTCAGTATGTATTGCCTTCCCTAATTGGATTTTAAATGATAAGTACCAAAGGCACCTTGTTGCCATTGCCCCTGCCATCTCCTTTATTACACTATTACCCCTGTAACACATCCAAATACAGACAATGACCCAGAAGTTGCTAACAGAGATGGTATTGAATATCACTAAGGCTGGGAAGGCATTGCAGTGGGATCTAGCATGTTCAGGCTTGGCCCACTGCCCTTACAGACACATCAGAAGTACCATCTGATCTGTGGCCATAGAGACATACTTAGAGACTTTCTGGGTAAAAGTGCAAACGTTCTCAATGCTCCTTCCAAGCATATGGACCGGTTGAGGGGGTGTGGCCTCCCACATACCGAATCCTGCCGGGTCCATGGGGAGGATGCATGTGGGATTGAGTAATTCTCCAAGACATCTGGGAAATTAGACTACCTGGTATGCCCAGTTAATTTTAGTCAGTGCTCCTGGGATTACACCTGACTGGACGCTTACTTTTTCAAGTTAATGACAGTTGTGTGTATGTTAATGACACCACATTACAAGACATTTGGGTCCACCTGGCACAAGTATTGAATCAATCTGATTTCTGCCTGGCCGTTGCCCCGGACATGCAAGGTCTGTTAAGTACCTGCCTTGTTCCTGTCTGCAAACCACCCAGCAACATCTGGGATGTGAGACAGTGAAAGAAATGTGTTGTTTTAAGCTTACTGATAATAGTAATCACATGTAATAGTAAATTGACATGCTGAAATGTTATGTTTAAGATATCCGCTAGGACGTTTTTCCTCCTTGGTGGGATTATATTTAGTTATAGCCACCCTTAGAGTGGGTAAAGACCCTCTTATAGTATGGGGTCTTAGTTTTAGTTTTTGGTGTTTTATTTTGCTGCTTTGTTTAGTGTATACCTAATCTAGTGGCATTGTGCATGCTACCCTGCGAGAGTGCTTTGTCTAAACACCGCATATATAATAAAATAGGGGGGGATGTAGGGATGCATAGCTCCTGAATCGTCAGCCCACGGGCGCGGCAAACTGCTCCCATGGCTACGAGGCAGGAGTGACCTTCAATCCAGCGTTTGTGTTTGGGAAACTTATTTGGCTGATTTGATTGTACCCTCGCAGCTGGCATTCACGCGCTCAAGAGATGGGTTCATTATCTTATGTGCATGTATACTGCCTGGCTTTTCTATGCGCAAGAATGTAACCACTAAGAAGAGTTGTAAACAGAGTAAGGAGAGAAATAAAAACCCCAGGAAAAGTTTTCCTGGGAGGCTTTTTGCAAGAGGCTTGTAAAGCTCTCTGGCTACCAACAAACCTAGCGTTCTGTTTCCTTTCCTGTGTCGTCACCACAGATGGATACAGCTTGCTCAGGAAGGATAGACAGGGGAAAAAGGGAGGCGGTGTTGCCTTATATATTAAAAATGTACACACTTGGACTGAGGTAGAGATGGACATAGGAGATGGATGTGTTGAGAGTCTCTGGGTTAGGCTAAAAGGGGTAAAAAACAAGGGTGATGTCATGCTAGGAGTCTACTACAGGCCACCTAACCAGGTGGAAGAGGTGGATGAGGTTTTTTTTAAACAAATAACAAAATCATCCAAAGCCCAAGATTTGGTGGTGATGGGGGACTTTAACTATCCGGATATATGTTGGGAAAATAACACAGCAGGGCACAGACTATCCAACAAATTCTTGGACTGCATTGCAGACAACTTTTTATTTCAGAAGGTTGAAAAAGCTACTGGGGGGAAGCTGTTCTAGACTTGATATTAACAAATAGGGAGGAACTCGTTGAGAATTTGAAAGTAGAAGGCAGCTTGGGTGAAAGTGATCATGAAATCATAGAGTTTGCAATTCTAAGGAAGGGTAGAAGGGAGAACAGCAAAATAGAGACAATGGATTTCAGGAAGGCAGATTTTGGTAAGCTGAGAGAGCTGCTAGGTAAGGTCCCATGGGAATCAAGACTGAGGGGAAAAACAACTGAGAAGAGTTGGCAGTTTTTCAAAGGGACACTATTAAGGGCCCAAAAGCAAGCTATTCCGCTGGTTAGGAAAGATAGAAAATGTGGCAAAAGGCCACCTTGGCTTAACCACGAGATCTTGCATGATCTAAAAAATAAAAAGGAGTCATATAAAAAAGGGAAACTAGGACAGATTACAAAGGATGAATATAGGCAAACAACA
This sequence comes from Trachemys scripta elegans, assembly GCF_013100865.1. Taxonomy (NCBI): domain Eukaryota; kingdom Metazoa; phylum Chordata; order Testudines; family Emydidae; genus Trachemys; species Trachemys scripta. The sequence continues at coordinate 160,696,247 of NC_048300.1, forward strand.
CAGGAATGCAGGGGCAAGATTAGAAAGGCAAAGGCACAAAATGAGCTCAAACTAGCTACGGGAATAAAGGGAAACAAGAAGACTTTTTATCAATACATTAGAAGCAAGAGGAAGACCAAGGACAGGTAGGCCCACTGCTTAGTGAAGAGGGAGATACAGTAACAGGAAACTTGGAAATGGCAGAGATGCTTAATGACTTCTTTGTTTCGGTCTTCACCGAGAAGTCTGAAGGAATGCCTAACATAGTGAATGCTAATGGGAAGGGAGTAGGTTTAGCAGATAAAATAAAAAAAGAACAAGTTAAAAATCACTTAGAAAAGTTAGATGCCTGCAAGTCACCAGGGCCTGATGAAATGCATCCTAGAATACTCAAGGAGCTAATAGAGGCGGTATCTGAGCCTCTAGCTATTATCTTTGGAAAATCATGGGAGACGGGAGAGATTCCAGAAGACTGGAAAAGGGCAAATATAGTGCCGATCTATAAAAAGGGAAATAAAAACAACCCAGGAAACTGACCAGTTAGTTTAACTTCTGTGCCAGGGAAGATAATGGAGCAAGTAATTAAGGAAATCATCTGCAAACACTTGGAAGGTGGTAAGGTGATAGGGAACAGCCAGCATGGATTTGTAAAGAACAAATCATGTCAAACCAATCTGATAGCTTTCTTCGATAGGATAATGAGTCTTGTGGATAAGGGAGAAGCTGTGGATGTGGTATACCTAGCCTTTAGTAAGGCATTTGATACGGTCTCGCATGATATTCTTATCGATAAACTAGGCAAATACAATTTAGATGGGGCTACTATAAGGTGGGTGCATAACTGGCTGGATAACCGTACTCAGAGTGTTGTTATTAATGGTTCCCAATCCTGCTGGAAAGGCATAACGAGTGGGATTGCGCAGGGGTCTGTTTTGGGACCGGCTCTGTTCAATATCTTCATTAACGACTTAGATATTGGCATAGACAGTATGCCTATTAAGTTTGCGGATGATACCAAACTGGGAGGGATTGCAACTGCTTTGGAGGACAGGGTCATATTTCAAAATGATCTGGACAAATTGGAGAAATGGTCTGAGTTAAACAGGATGAAGTTTAACAAAGACAAATGCAAAGTGCTCCACTTAGGGGAAAAAAATCAGTTTCACACATACAGAATGGGAAGAGACTGTCTACGAAGGAGTACGGCAGAAAGGGATCTAGGGATTATAGTGGACCACAAGCTAAATATGAGTCAACAGTGTGATGCTGTTGCAAAAAAAGCAAACATGATTCTGGGATGTATTAACAGGTGTGTTGTGAGCAAGACACGAGAAGTCATTCTTCTGCTCTACTCTGCTCTGGTTAGGCCTCAGCTGGAGTATTGTGTCCAGTTCTGGGCACCGCATTTCAAGAAAGATGTGGAGAAATTGGAAAGGGTCCAGAGAAGAGCAATAAGAATGATTAAAGGTCTTGAGAACATGACCTATGAAGGAAGGCTGAAAGAACTGGGTTTGTTTAGTTTGGAAAAGAGAAGACTGAGAGGGGACATGATAGCAGTTTTCAGGTATCTAAAAGGGTGTCATAAGGAGGAGGGAGAAAACTTGTTCACCTTAGCCTCTAAGGATAGAACAAGAAGCAATGGGCTTAAACTGCAGCAAGGGAGGTCTAGGTTGGACATTAGGAAAAAGTTCCTAACTGTCAGGGTGGTTAAACACTGGAATAAATTGCCTAGGGAGGTTGTGGAATCTCCATCTCTGGAGATATTTAAGAGTAGGTTAGATAAATGTCTATCAGGGATGGTCTAGACAGTATTTGGTCCTGCCATGCGGGCAGGGGACTGGACTTGATGGCCTCTTGAGGTCCCTTCCAGTCCTAGAATCTATGAATCTATGAATAAGTCTCTTCTTCAAAACGTGAGAGAGGAAATTATCTAGTTTACTGAAGGAAAGTTTTATTTGAAGGTAGTACTAGAAGAATTGTTTCACTGACAGTGACTGAATGTAATGGACTGAAACAATGGACTGAAAGTAAGAAGATAATGTACTCAGAAAAGGTTTCCTTTGGTATCCAAGATGGTTATGCAATTATTGATTTTAACATAATGATTTACTTAAAAATAGCTGCATCCCCTGACTCCCTAGCCACCTGGCATGTGCTCTTGGAGACATGAACTTGAATTGCTTTATCAAAATATTACCAGATGTAATGTTTTCTCATATCTACATTCCAAGACAAGTTGATGGAGGAATTACTACTTTAAAAAATGTTTACATTTCAAATTATCCAGCTTTAAGAGCATTGTGTACTATTTGATTTTTTTTATAATTACTTTTTTGGCACTTTCTTCAAGTAAGACATTGCCTCAATAAATTATTTAAACTTGGTCCATCTGATATCTCCAAATTTATGCATTTCCTAAGTATATGAGCAGGTTGGAGCAGCCAGTATTTATAATTACTTATTAGCTAATACTCTACACAGAACTAATATATTAGGAGCTCTTTAGAAATGAGATATATAATCTCAGAGTGGTCTGCAATGTGCTTGTGTATTTAAAAAGCCACAAATGACCTCTGAACATGACTAACACAACAAAATTTAATCTTCCTTATCTACCAGACACCAGACAGCATACAAACTGTGGTTTGCACTAGTTTGTTCCATATTACTCTACCTTACCACCTCTTTTGTATATCAAACCTTAATAATTATATTGCATCTTCTTTGGACTTTTGTATGTCTTCATAAAATACAATAAAACATGTAAATAACCAAATGAAATAACAATCACACTGAATTTTTTAAAGTTATATTTACAATTATGAGGATGATCATATTTATGAAGTTTACCCAGATGTAGGGAGGATTTGAATGTTTATGCCGTAAAAGCTCCTTCTGACTAGTACAATACTCCCTTTCTCTACATTCGTAATAATATTTTATGAGCCCTGACTCCAATCTTTCCAGTCTTCCAAAGTAAAACTAGAGTTTAGAGCATTATTCCATATTGATAAAAAAATATGTTGCCTATCACAATACTACCTAATGTCTCAATAAGGCTGTTCCAATAACAGTGACCCTAATCAAAATATAATCAAAATATAGTGGGCATTTGGATTTTTCTCAACAATTCCATCCTCAATACTCAATCTAAGCAAGAAATACCATGGAGTTGCAGTGTAATAACAGAGCAAATCTGGTCCATAAAGCTGAATATGGAGTTACTAATGAAAAGAGAAGATGAGATCTATCTGTATCTGGAATCTATGAGAGAGTCCGATTACCTTTTTAGTGAAGTGATATGTCATCTTCTGCATTAAGACAGTTGATAGAAATGAGAAGTTATACAATATGGCAAGTACAGGAGACTCCATGAGGAGGAATAATAGAAATGAGTGAGACCTCCAAGAGGAATATAGACAAGACATCTGCTCAAAGATAGGGGGGCTGATATTACAGTACCTCAAGATGAGAGCTAGACTAACTACTTGATGTGAAAAAATTATTTTTCAGAATTGGCCTATATTGTATTCTCAGATTGCGGATCATGATTTTTTATGGATTTATTTGTTATTCATAAGTGATTAATAACTTTTATTAATATGTTTGAGCCTATGTTTAAGAACTGTTGATTTCACTTTTGAAATGAATGTTTGAAATTCTCTGTTTGGCTACATGATATGGTTTCTGTTCCTTGATCAAATAACAGCCTTTATAAGGACAGTGTCTAAAGAAGTCATTGGCACATTGAATCTCTCATGGGTTCACTCAGTTGTTTGTTGGAAAGTCATTGGCTTTCTCACTCTCTTATTCTCTTCCTTCCCCTAATAGTATTAAATTGTTGGTAATCATTAGATGGTGCCCTTAGAGATGGTGTTATATGGTCTGTTTATCCAAATGGAGAGAAGTTAGATGCTGAAAAATGCCTCCTGTCAGGTGTAGAAAAATGCCTCTTGTCAGTTCTTTTTAGAAGACAGGCATAATCACCAGTAAAATCTGTTGGTGCTTGACTATCTCCCTACCACTGAAATCATTGTATTAAGTATAGAACTACTCCCTACAAACAAAATATTACAGGGTACCAAATCCAGCCATTACTCATAGTCACACAAACCTAGCCCCATCCATATAATCAAAAACAGGGAAAATATGCAGAAAAATTATCAAGTACCTAAACAAGTATAACAGGATTAGGGGTAGGGGTATTGTAAAATGGGAACCTACCCCACCCTAAGTTATCACAGTGGGAAGAGAAGCATCCTGTCTCTCACTGCCCCCGGCGTTACCCAGAGGAACAGTCTGGGTGTGATTTCCCCACCTGTGGGACGGGGTGGGACACTAGTAGCTCCAGGAGACTTCCTTTCCCTCTAATCTACCTAGAGAGGTTATACCAGTAGGGCCTTGCCTCTGGGTCCCCAGAACACTCTGGGATTGTGTTTAAGGCTGCAATCCAATTACTCTCCTTCTTGAGGGATGTCAAAGCTGCCTGAGAGAATCCAGGACTGAGTCTGAACATGGAGATTCCAAATCAGATCACCCTCTCATCATGGTACTTCTTCCCCAGTTACTGCTCTTACCTATGTCAGATCCATCTGTGAGGTGGAGTGCTCCCCTCCGGTTCCTAGACAGATTCCCAATAAGTAACATACACCTAACTGAGGTAATAGCCTTATCTTGAACTAAACTGGGCACACACACAAAACACCAAATCAAGTAAAATAGATTTATCTTTCTCAGGCACACCCTGAAAATGGGGGGAAAAATTGTTAACAAGTTTCAAAATGTATTAAGCAGTTGAATAATACAGTAAAACAATCCTTACACTACTACTTACATGGAAATGAAAAGACCTACTAAACCCCTCCCCCCCCACTTTAAACAGTAACCGTCTCTTCTCTGAGCTGGGGAAATTTGGCTCTTTGGTTTGATAGTTCCAGAAGGGGTGTGTGGTGAGGATAATGCCCTGCCCACCAGGTAAGGGTGTCACTCAGAGTTCCACATAAATTGTCACAGCAGTGTCCAGACCCCCACCTTTTCCTTTTTTGTGCAAGCTCAAAATTATCCCCCTATAACAGAGACCTTGATTTGAAAGGTCACTAGATTTTGTGTCACAGTAAGCTTTAGTGAATTAAGAAGACCTGTCTTCCAAGCAGGTGAATGTACTGGCTGAGTACACACCGGGGGAAGCGGTCCACTCACGCCTTCCCACCCATAGTCAAGGACTGACTGAAAAGGAGAGAAAAAGAGACAAAGAAAAAAACCTGTCCTCCTCTGAGCTCCAGACTCCTCTGCCTGCTGCAATGATGCTATTTTCCGGGCTGTGCACAGCTCAGACAAGCCTTTGCTTCAGGACTGGACTGGAACAGCCTCCACAAAATGAGCTGAAGTTACCCTGCAGGACTTGTCACTTTCTCCCTGGATTCAGGGGCTGCTGGGAATCCCCCAGATTGGTGCTAGTCATGTCTGGTGTCAGGGCAGTGTGATGGTGGGGTTACTGGGTTCCCACAGTTTGTCCGACTCACTGCTGGTTCTTTCCCTTGTTCACAGTGGATTCCCACTTTCCTTACTGAACCTCCTCCACTCCACTCTCTGGCTCCCTCCTACACATGTTGCTGTGTCTTTACACAGCTCACTTCTCTCACACTCTTTTTCTACTCTTGGCTTCCAGGTACAGCCCCCTTACTCCACCCAGTGCTGCTCTCGTCGAGTGTCCTTCCCCCAGCACACCCGGCATCTGGGACCTGAGCTGGGGCTCCTCGACTGGCCTGGCTGCTTGGTCAGTCAGACTGACTTTGGATGTTGGTTTGCAGTTCTTTGATTGGCCAGAAACCCTCTCAGTCCCAGGATCCTTACTGCTCTTTGGCCCTTCCTCTTTGTCCTGGTACAGAATGAGGGCCAACCAATCCCTCCCCCCGCAAGTTTTAGAAAGGGGCCAACAGCCCTCTTACACGTGGCTGGATAAATAACGATTTACAATTTGTAAACACATTGAATAATTTCCCCCACTATTTGACGAACTCTACTCAAGATTTCCATGTGCCTGAAGAGGAAGCCAGAAATGATTGTGAAAGTGGTTGAATCTGTCAGGCCAGTAATAGTCCAGGAAATTTGGAAGACAGAGCCCGCTGTCTAATTTTAGACAACCTTCACTAACATCTTAAAGGCTGGATTTAAACCACAGAAAGTATGTGGACCATTCTCTGGCATTTCTGATAAACTGTATTATTCTTGCTCTTGGTTTAGTTATGCAGGTTTGCCATTCCCACTATCTTTTTGTTTAATTATAGTAAATAGTTATTTAGGAAAGTCCTTTTGAGTGTGGATCTAAACAGAAAAAAAATGTGTGTTCTTAACTCTGGTTATATAACCTGGGTTAGTTAATTTGGATTAAAATAGCAGCAAAGACGTGGCAAATCTGCTTCTATCTCAGGTTAGCAGCTTGAGTTCAAGCCTATAGGGAAGCTATAGGGTTAGCTAATACATGTTAAGAATACACCTTTTTTTGCTGTGTAGACATACCCTAAGCGTATAAGGTAAATTAGCAAGGGCCTTTAAACAGAAAGAGTTATTTTCCTGCTAGCAGTTCACAATAAAGTTGTGCTTATCAGCTCCCTTTGTGCCTTTTCTTTATGTAGACAAATATAACACCAATCTTTCTTTCTGATCATATACAAGTAAGCTTCCAGATTGTTCCTCTTATTCCAGGTAGTATAGGAAATGAAAATCCAAGCCCTAAAATAAAGTCTATAGGGTTTCCCACCACAGGCCTTTGTTTAGCTTGTTAAAGTCTGTGCCTTTCTAAAAACTTTCAATCTTCCCTTGATTTTTTTTTTTAGTGGACTCTCCCAGGCTTAGGTAAAAGGTATTTAGATGGCAATTTTTACTTGGTGTGATTCCAGTGGATCTTGAAAGAGAGAACTATGATCATCTCAGATTGTGATAGCGCCTGTCACACTTCCCTATCTGTAGCATGTTGGTCACTGAGGTTACTGCACGCTGGGAAGATTGCAGGCTTAATTGAAGTCAATTAACTAGTTTCTGTTGGGGATTACTGACACTGGGGTGGCAATTGCTGGGCTAATGAGGCAATTGCCTCAGTAATTGGGAGGATATATTTGGGAGGAACTGGGAGTAAAATGTGGGGATTCAGAGTGTAACCTGGGGGAAGAGGAGTGAAAGCTGTGTGGAAGTGTCTGTTTGCTGTATACCTGTGGTTTCTTCTGTTATGCTTTGAAACTGAAGATTAAAAGCACATGTGGTGAAAGGAAAATGGCCTGCTTCTGTTTGTGGCAAGAAGATCAGAAGAATACACTAAGCAGCGGGACTCACAGGATAGGTGAAGGGATTCTCTATGACAGGAAGATATTGGAGTTATTGTTAGAGGGCATATTCCTTCACCCACTCACTTCCCTGTCCTTCTTGCATGAACAGAGAGCAACAATACCTGAAGTCTGAAGGTACAAACAATTTGATGTTTATTAGGGTGAACTTTCAGCAAGCATGATTCCAGTTTCCTTCCTTAGTGTCCCCCTTCCCAGCTCTGACACCACAGAGCCTTGCCTGTGTCCCTGTTCCCATTCTCCCCCTTAGCAAAACATGATTCCAATTTCCCACCCTCATTCACTGTTCCCATTCCCCCCTTACTTCCTGATTGACTGCAGACTATATAGTAAAACTTGAGTTTTACTTAGCTGTACCTTAACCAATTATTTTACTGAAATTTAACTAACCAATCATTGTAACATCATTATTTAACCAATTATATCCCACCAACTTAATTGGTTTACATCCAACAAAATTAATTATACAGCAGACAGAAACAATTACAGAACCAGACAGATTATACAGACAAACAATAGGGAAATGGGGACTACGGTGATAGAACAACAAAGAAATGAGGATTTCACATTGCAGCTATTGCTAAGTGAGTTCTTGCCAGACAGGATGCTACCAAACTAAGCTTTCTTTAAATCTTTTAGGCTCTTCCCTTTCTCTGGAGGTGATAGATTGGATCACCTGTCTAGCAGCCCCAGATTGCCTTATTTCAATGTGACTAGTTTGGAATGTGAGGCTGTGACCGTTCACTTTCCAGTTTATGGCTGCCTTTGCTGCTTAGCCAAAGACCTTAGCCAAAGAACAGGGCCTCAGACTGTTACAATAAGAGAAGGCCCTTACACCGGCAGACAGTGATTTTGATTCTTTCTCTAGCTAAGTGATAAGAATACACCTAAATTCTTAAAGTATAGGCCTTTTCTGACAGGCCTGAATATCTATATTCTAATACTCCACCCCCTTTTCTTTTTCTTTTTCTTTTGGGATCCTTCTGCCCAGGTATTCCTGGAAAAGCATAGGACATATTGCAACACATTTTTTGATAGGGCCAGGCATTAAGGTGGAAGGTGTTGATATTTTATTTGTTTCACTGCCCCTTGTGTAGTATAGTGCCCTGCACCTTCTCTTGTATGGGCATACCACACCTATTTTAATTAGTGTTCCAGACTTCCCATTATAGTGGGCCCGAGAAGTTGGGTTTGGGTTGTTTAGTACACTGCAGGGTTGGGAGGGCTTACTACATAACGTATAGGTTATTTTTATATGCAATGTAACACAAGTACAGTTAACAATATACCAGCTGCTATGATAATTTACAGCAACACCGAGAGTTCTGATTACTGCAGTATGGTTTAACATTAGAGCCATCACCAAAACACTGCCTCTCCTCCTTTGACAGGGTCAAGATCTTATGTGCTCAGTTGCAAGAAGCTGCCCCTGCAGGTTTTGCGTGCTTTTATTTATATTATAAGTTTATTGAATGTTTACAGATAAATGGGTTATTGTTTAAACCAACTTAACCAGTTGGTATGGAATCAGGCCCGTATGCCCTGGTTTGATTATTTACAGCAATAAGATTTACAGATTCATTTGTGCACCAAAGTTCAGATAGCAGCGTGTAGATATGTGTAGTTTGGTTATGGGCTGGTGTAATTGTGCCCCCTAGTAATATATACATTTTTAGCAAAACACCTTATACACAGTACATTTAACTGTTCACCCCTTGCCATAGGCCATTGATCCTGCTCCTCCATAGTCATAGGAGAGGGACACATTCAAACATTTTCTTTGATTTACATCATTTAACACACCCCTCCATTGATTCCCAGTGAGCTTCTCCCTGTGCCGCCCACCTTAGTTGCTGTTTTATTTTTAGGTATCATGGTAGCTATTTACACAGGTGCTGGCCTCCTAGTTGAACATTTTGCATTCCCAAACACATCTTCCCCCCAGGTCAGCCTTTTGAAGCCATTCCCACCCACGTTATGAGGCTTTCTGTTTATTGAAACACAACAATGCTAGCAACAAGACAAATGCCATAGACAAACAACACAAAACATAGATTTATGGTATTTTGGGTTATTTTTTTTGCTGGCGCCAACTTGCTTGTAGAGTGTCTGAAAAACAAAAGAAACAATTTCCAGCCCCCTGGTGGGGACAGATTATTGCTTAATAATAATACCAATTCCTTTTACAAATTTTCTTGCTAATTGAAGGAAAAACAGAAGAATTACCTCCAGGCTGTCCTTATTTTGTTCTATAGTTAGGCTAGTGAATTAACCCACTCACTGGTCATTTATGAAATTTATGAGGTGGTTTACCTCAGTTTCCCCTCTTGTACAACAGAGCAGGTTTGCAATAGTTTTTTTTTTTTTTTTCCTGTACCAAGCTTTAAGTTTATTCTTAGGTAATAGCTGAGAGACAGCTTAAGATTTTTGCTCTGTACACACACGCACCCCTTAGGGTTAACCTGTCCCCCTTATTTCTAGGTTTGACTTGCTTTTTCACTTCCCTTTTCTGGAGGGCCATAATCTGAGTCTTCTGGTAGCTTGTTTGCTGACCAGATGTATTTATTATTTGCAGCAGCTTTGTGCTGCTACTTATGGGTAGTTTTCTTCTTCTCCCATCAGCTAGGAAATTTGCATCCACACAGAGGCTTTCTGGCTTGTTTTTGGATCCAAAGCTATCAGCAGCTCAGAGACTGTCTTAAAAGGGACACATTTCACTTTCTCCAGAGTTCTGATTACTTTCCGCTTTCATCTCCTGCTCCAAAACACACAGAGACCCGAAAAAGAAAGCAAAACCTATCGTAGCTCCTTTTGGAGCCCTAATAGGATTTTAATTAAGTACCATGTTTTGTTTGCATTTTTTTTACACCCCTTCTCCAATAAACACTGCACAAATCCTGGGAAAATGCACATTCCTTCCATAGTTTAACCTCCATAACTTTATATTAGCCATATTAATTTTACACAAGGTGTAAACGCCTCCCCTATACCCACAGAGTTTTCATGCACCCCCACCAAATCCCCCAGTCCAATCCCCCAGAGTCACCCCAACGCTCAGTGTTCCCATCATTGTTCCCCTTTTCCTTTTCTTTTTCCTTTGCGCGTACACACATTTTTTGCCTAACATTCCTTGCACTGCGATTACTTTTTTTACACAACTGTACCCTGATTACACTTTTATTTTGTACAGCTAGACAAAACCAGGGGCGGCCAAGTTAAGTTTTAATAGAAACCCCTTACATTTTTTTAGTGATTTTGATTACATTACCCAATAGTTAAATAATTTTGATTAGATTATTTTTTTGCCTGCTGCCTGCAGCAGTCCCTTATAGACCATTTTTGTGGGAAAAGGGCCCATTTTTTCTTAGAATAGCTGTAAAGGCTTTTGGGGACAGAAGCATAGTGGTGGTAGTAGCCACTTTTTTTGGACCCTCTGGTATAATTTAATTACCAAGCTGTTATTCAATGTGACTGCACAGAGTTGCACATACAGTTACATTTATATAACTGGGTTTTATTATTAAACCAAAAACTTGCTTTTTGTAACACTACAACTGTTACCTTTACCATTTTTACAACTTTTAAATGTTTTTTACACCCTGTATTATTAATTTTTTGCAAGAGGTATTTGTAACTTTTTACTTTTTTTAAATTACTTACTTCTACATTTAGTTTTTTAAGGTAGTGCAATTTGTTTGTAATAGCTTAGCCACCAAGTACAATTATTGCCATATGGCTGCCTTAACCGGTGTTGTCTTTACCTTGAGACTGTTCAAAAAGGCAGTAAAACATTTGTTTTTATGGTTGCTCATGGATTTTTTACTTTAAAAAATTTCAGTGGAATACAGCAGACCTTTGTTATACTTTGTCCAACCCCCTCCGCAAACATTTTACATAAGTATTTAAAGTACCCTTTATTAAAAGTTTAGAAAAACAAAAGTGTGGAAAGGCAGGGGAAGAGGTGGAAAGAAACCAATTAAGCCTGTTAGCCTGTACTTTAAACTAACCTATCAGCAGCAGATTAAGTAAACTGAGAGAAAGAAGAAGGAAAAGAAGAAAAGGATATAGTTAGCTTTGAGACAAGAGTAGGCTTTCTGGGTTGAAACAGTTGGGAACCCTTCCTCACAGGGTTTCATCCTGGCTTTGAGAGAAGAGTGGGTGGTGTTACCTGCTCCTGAAAACCCTGCCATTTTTTACTTTGAAACCTTTTTTTCCCCCCTCCATTCTCCCAGCACCAAGTCCCAGCTCTTGTCTTTAAAGGTACACTGTTAACTTTGCTTTTGAATTTAAACCCTGTTGTGCAAAATTATTTTTAACCACCCCTAACTAATTTACAATCCTTCAGCAGCCCTTGCTGAAACAGTACCAAACTTGAAAGATTACTGGCAGCTTTTTATAATGCTCCCCTTACTTTAAACCTTTTACAAGTGGACTGAAGTGCCTCCTTTCCTTGGAAGGCATTTCGTTTCAATGGGCAGGGACCTTTGTCCACTACCGATATACCAAGGAGGGTGGGCTCCTCAGCCACCCCCCGATCCCTCGGGGTTCCCTAACACTGCCTCCATTTTTTTTTTTTTAATTTTATTCCAGGTTGACCGCTGTACCTGGTATGGGCCCTGGTTTTATTTATTTATTTATTTATTTTTACCCTGGCTTGCCAGAACCCACAACTACCATCACGAGAGTTTGCTATATCCCCTCCAAGCAGCTGCGCGGACTGTTGGGGAGGGGGACTTACAGGCTGCCACTGACCTATCCAATGCGATGCATCCAAGGCACGGCACCAATATGTTAAAGGGCTTAGTCCTTCACCCACTCACTTCCCTGTTCCTTCTTGCATAAACAAAAAGCAACAATACCCAACGTCCAAAGGCGCAAATAATTTAATGTTTGTTGGGGTGAACTTTCAGCAAGCATAATTACAGTTTCCTTTCTTAGTGTCCCCCTTCCCAGCTCGGACACCACAAAGCCTTGCCTGTGTCCTGTTCCCATTCTTCCCCTTAGCAAAACATAATTCCAATTTCTCACCCCTGTTCCCATTCCCCCTTTACTTCCTAATTAACTGCAAACTATATAGTAAAACTTGAGTTTTGCTTAGCTGTACCTTAACCAATTATTTTACTAAAATTTAACTAACCAATTGTAATATATTGTAACATAATTGTTTAACCAATTATATCCCACCACCTTAATTGGTTTACACCCAACAAAATTAATTATACAGCAAACAAAAACAGTTACAAAACCAAACAAATTGTACAAACAATAACAAATAAAAACTACAGTAATAAGACAACCAAAAAAAAAAATTTCACATCCCAGCTATTAATAAGTAAGTTCTTGCCAAACAAAATGCTACCAAACTAAGTTTTCTTTAAATCTTTTAGTCTCTTCCCTTTCTCTAAAGGTAATAAACCAAATCACCTTTCCAACAGCCCCAAATTGCCTTATTTCAATGTAACTAGTTTAAAATGTAAAAATGTAACCATTCACTTTCCAGCTTATGGCTGCCTTTGCTGCTTAGCCAAAGGCCTTAGCCTAAAAACAGGGCCTCAAACTGTTACAGTTAAAAAAAAAAAAAAAAAAAAAAGGCCCTTACACCAGCAAACAGTAATTTTAATTCTTTCTCTAGCTAAATAATAAAAATATACCTAAATTCTTAAAGTACAGGTCTTTGCAAACAGGCCTAAATATCTATATCCTAACAGTTATGTGTAATAACTAGAAAATATATTCAAAATGTCTACCAAAAAGTCTCATAAATAAGATCAGACTGTGTTCCTCCTTTAAATGTGGCTCAAACTAATCCTGCAGTTATAAATCACACTGTCAGATTGCCTTTGAGGCTGGTCATCCTGGACAAAACTTGAAGTCTTGACTTAGTTCTTTGTTATCTGAATGACTCCAATGTGATGTAGAGATATGGCCATGTGATTTCTTGTACATGCTAGGGTCTCCTGAATCTTTCTCTGGCTCCCTGTTAGTGTGGCCTCATTGGGGTTGCAATTTGTACTCAATCTTGTAATCTGAATTCAGTGGGTCTCTAAGGTACAGTTTGTGCAGATTAGATTGCAGGATTAGAGCATGAGTAAGTGATTCATTCACAACCAGATTCCAATGCCCTTACTCTACCTTATTTATGAGTAGTCCAAATAGCTTCAAGGGGACTACTCCTGAAAAATCAGAGCCTGATCCGTTTGATTGCTACAATGGATAGCACCTTACTCCATAAGTAGCTTCACCAAAATCATTGGAAATATTTGTGGAATAAGATGCTAGTCAATGTAAGAAAGAGGATCAGAATCTGGCTTTCTTAGTGTAAGGTCTGTGGGATAGCAACAGTCTTTTCATTGTTTTTGTACAATGCCTTAGACCAGTGCTTCTCAAAGTCGGGCTGCCGCTTCTTCTGGGAAAGCCCCTGGCGGGCCAGGCCGGCTTGTTTACCTGCCGCGTCTGCAGGTTTGGCCGATCCCGGCTCCCACTGGCCGCGGTTTGCAAACCGGCCTGGACTTTCCCTGAACAAGCGGCAGACCGGCTTTGAGAAGACAATGGGGCCCTAATCCTGAATGACATCTTTAGTGCAATACAAACAAACAATGAGAGTGAATATTTGCATTACATAAACTTTATTTTGATTCAGACACAACTTGTTAGTTTCCTTACTACTATGGCACCTGTATTATAACATTATATTTTTGCATTTCTTTTATAAATAAAGGCTGAAAAACCCTACTTTGGTTTTACATTTAGACTTGCTGCCAGCCACTTAATTTGCATAAGTGGGGGTGGCAGATGCACTTTATGTATCAGCACAACCACTTTGTAGCACACTTGGTAAAGCAGTACATGGTGCTGGATCATGCCAATGTTAACTGTAGCATAGTGAACTAATAAAAATAGCTGCAAATTTCAGCAGACACACGGAGTGCAAAAAAGCCACTTCTCTTGCATTTTCTGAGGTTGCATTGTGGAGCAATTATTGGTGGTACAGGAACACTTTTTTGAAATGATCCAGTTTATTTTTGTTTGCAAGAAGAAAAAGAAGGCATAGAAAAAGCACAGTCCCAATAGAGCAAATGGAGTACGCTCCTGTGGAAGCAAACACTGCATAATTATCAGTGTAACCCTACTAGGAATAATTGTTATACATACATCTTCCATAAAACAAGTTACATACTTGACAGTTGAGAACTGTTCTTGAGCCCTGACAGCCTTCTGCTCACTGAAATCACAACCTGGACTATGTTGTAAAATTGTCTAACCATAATGTTTTCCTCATTTATGCTGATCACTCACTGGTGCTGAATCTTGTAAACATTTTTTTTTATTTATTTATTGTTGCTAGGCTGCATGGGACCAGGAAACCAGGGAAATGCTGCATCCTCCACTGGATTTGAATGGAAAATATCCATGTGTACCAGGCTATTAGGCACTCACTTTTTGGCTTGATTTCTCTTTCTGACATGTTGATCAAGCACCCAACTAATGATAATCATGAACCAGTTCTCACAGCCATGACTGGCTAACATCCAGTTCATTGAAAAGTACCCAACCAAAAGCAGTGCTATTTTTCCGAAATGTGATCCTTGTCTGCCCGCATGTTAATTATCTTGGCCATGCAGGAAGAAAGACAAGAGGCAGTGGTTTAATTCAGCGTTTCTGGCAATAAATTATATAGGGCAGGTCATCCTTCTTTCTTTAACCATTTCTACCTATTTGGAAGGACTGCTGTCAGCCCTCGCCCTTTCCAACCTGGTCCCACCCCATGGGACCCCACCCTTCTCTTGTATAATATTAAGGGGGGGCCTATAGGAGGGGTGTCCCCTGTAGAACTAGACATTAGGAGCCTCAGCCCATCTTCTCCAGCTTCTTTAGAGGCTGTCTTCCTGTAAATCCATGTCCAACTCCTGTTTATCATATAATCATATCCCCTCTGCAATGATACCTGCACTGGATATCTGCCACACATACTACCTACTAAGCTGCAAAATCTTGATGTTACCTCCTTCACCAGGTCCCTGACATACTGTTGGAAGGTGAAAAAGCCTACCTTGCCTAAACCAGTCTAGTGTAAAGCCCATAGCAGATCATGAAAACCTTGGTCCTAAGCTGATCCCATCGATGGGAAGGTGGGTGCTGGTAGTCTGTGATGAGAGAAGGTTCTGACTGAAGGGCACAGGGCATTAATACCCTTTCTCACTAATGTGCCTGGTGGGTCTGTGGCCCCACCTGAACAAGTCATTCTGGTCCCCACCTTGGCTCAGTTAGGCCTCTGGAGATTTCCATTACTTGCATCTGAAGAAGTGAGGTTCTTACCCACGAAAGCTTATGCTCCCAATACTTCTGTTAGTCTCAAAGGTGCCACAGGACCCTCTGTTGCTTTTTACAGATTCAGACTAACACAGCTACTCCTCTGATACTTGAAGGTCATAGTGACCAGAAATAATTCACTAACTACAGATAATACTTCCTTTGTTTAATAAATCAGTTTAGTTTTAAATGCAAAACCTGGTTTGATAAACTTTTTTTCTTATGAATCCAGCATGTTTACAGTAGAATTATTTAGTAACAATAATTTTAAAATGGTGTTTTTGTATTTTTAATTGAATTCCAATATCCAAACAAATACAGCTTGACATAAATCACAAGTAAAAAGCTAATAATCTAATAAATAAGAAATGTATCATTCACAATTTTCTAACATAAAAACATAAAATTAATCTGAATAAATGTAAATTAAGCTATATAATTGCTTAAATAAATGTATGTAGATATAGTATATCCTCCTGGATATCAAATTTAATCTAAAAGCTCAATTTAATTGCAAATTAACATATTTTAATAGCTACCAACTAGTGAAAATCAACCTTCTTTAGAAAAATAACAAAGCACAAATGCAAAACAATATTAAAATAAATTATTACATCAAGGTTTCCTGTTTGATTTAAATCATGATTAAAATTGGTAATTTAAATCAGTCCATCCTGGGCTCAATACAGGGGTAACTGGATGAAATTCTATGGCCTGTGTTATACAAGACTAGAGGATGTTATGGTTTTTTCTAGACTAAAAATCTGAGAATTTATTAAATCATCCCTTCTGTCCTCTTTCAGAGCACACATTTTTTCCACTGTTAACTTCCTAGCTAAAGAAGTGATGTTATTTTTATAACCCTCTATGATTTATTCACCTCCTGATGCTTTATGCATTTGAATAGTTGTCTGATGTTTGCTATCTTGAGCTTCATCCTGGAAATACGTCTACATATGCTGACTTTTATTCAAGTGAATAATCCTATAGACTTCAATGTTTATAATTGTTTGCAGAACTGGGGCCTTAGACTATAAACTCCATGTCTTCTTGAAGTTCTGAACAAAAGTGGGGCCACTGCTGAAGCTCAATGAATAATTAGTAATATTTAAATTATTTTAGTGTAAGTGCTATATAAAATGTCCATATAATTCTGACTTCTGGCATGTGAATTGTGCTTCTGTCTTTGTTTGAGCTAGCTGAAGATGAGTTTTATAGCTGATGTAAGGTGTTTATCATATAATAGGGTAGGGATTTCTCTCTTGGAAGCTTTGCATTTGAGATGGCTGTACTAGTTTACAGAAGTTTCGAGTTACTTTTTAAAAATAAATCTAGATCCAATCATGTTTTTTGCCTTCCCTCCCATATATAGATGTATCCTACAAATAGAAACATGCCTCGATATGTAATTCCTCTATTCTCTGGGAAAATGTTATGCGCTACAGTTGAGAAAAACAGCCTTTGTACATTATAGATTACCAATCTTCCTCCTAAGAATCTGTATTCTTAGCAACGAAGCCACACCATGCTTTTCTCCTTATCATATTTAAACACTGACTGGAAGATGTTGATGAATGACTGCATCTCCACTAAATCTTCTCACTATTACCAACCAGTCGATCATTTATTTTTAGGTCAGATTGCATGTTCCTATTAAAGATCCATGTCCTAGTCGGGTCCTGATCAAAAACCCATTTAATTCAGTGGAAAGACTTCTGTGGACTTCAATGGGCTTTGTGTTCGGTCCAAAATATCTAGAAAAATCTGTTTCAAGCAGTGTCTCCTGTCTTTCTTTTTCTGTATGGCAGAATCAAAAAGTCCCAGTTTTAAAATAAACACCATGAAAAGAGAAGTATCATATGATCAGTTAAGTTCATTCAGTAACCCAGGACCCAATGCTGCTCTAATTGAAATCAGTGGCAAATCTCCTGTTGACGTCAATGGAAGCAGGATCAGACTCTATAGTTAGCTATGAAGGATGAGAAAAGCTGAGTTCAGATGACTTGTTGGTCAAGGATAAAAGGAGAATTTTAACATAAAATGTCTTTTAAAATGTTTTAAGTATTTCTAATTGACACTAATGGATGTAGGCTTGTTATACATAATGCATTACAAAAGGCAAGCCTGAAACATAAAACCTGCCTTTTCTGGTGAAGGAAAGTGAAGAAAGAATTGGACACAGACAGAATATGATTAAAGTTGACTTGGATAAGAAACCTGCTTTCATGGCAAAATGAAGAAGAATCTACTGCAGAGCCACCAGCTGAAATAAATTGTCAACTTCAGGGGTGAGGAATGAGAATCAAAATGAGAGGTTTTATTTTCCCAGAATCTATTAGTAGAAATTACTGAAAGGATCAAATGTAAATGTAGAGAAAATTAGAAAACTCTTACCAAAAAGGATGTCAGCTGCTTAGTACTATACAGATTACAGTACTATACTACAATGCTTCATTTGTTTCCCTCATTATTGTGCCAGTCCAAAGGAAGGCCTTAATGGAATTAAAAATGTGGCTATTATAATGAGCCATGATATAGGTTACTGAGACATGATAGGTAGAACTTTCTAAGTAAATATTATTAAAGTTAATGTTTAAAATTAAATATACACAAGTTAAGATGGAAGGTACTGGACATCTGGGGTCAGGCTTGAGTTATGAGGGATTACGGGTATCGGTTACAAGGATCACAAGATACGTACATATCACATAACCAGCATAGACCCAGACTGGGGTGCAGGAGTTTTTAAAGCATCAGTGGATAAGTGAGCTTGGGTACGCCACCCCTGGAATGTATTAAGAGTCCAAGTGAGTATCAGTGTAGTGAATAAGTACCTGGGTGGGGTGCATCCTTTGGTTCATCAGGGAAGAAAGTGAGTTATTTCCCTGGTCGGGGGTCTCGGTTACTTGAGCTAGTACTGATGGCGTCCCATGATGTGTTCTGTATAGATGTCTCTGGACCACCTGATGGTGTCGGACACCAGGACCTGTGTCATGAGCCGGGCGTAGCACATCTCCAAATAAAAAGCCTGTTTCCAAATAGAGAAGAATAAAGGTCATGAGCATAGTGAAAATGAATACGCAATCTGAATTGGGAGAATGTTTACCATTGTTAATCCTTCATCTTAGTCCTGGTCTACACTATGAGTTTAGGTCGAATTTAGCAGCATTAGATCGATTTAACCTTGCACCCATCCACACGATGAAGCCATTTTTGTTGACTTAAAGGGCTTTTAAAATCGATTTCTGTACTCCTCCCTGATGAGGGGATTAGCGCTGAAATCGACCCTGCTGGGTCAAATTTGGGGTAGAGTGGACGCAATTCGACGGTATTGGCCTTCGGGAGCTATCCCAGAGTGCTCCATTGTGACCGCTCTGGACAGCACTCTCAACTCAAATGCACTAGTCAAGTAGACAGGAAAAGCCCCGTGAACTTTTGAATTTCATTTCCTGTTTGGCCACCACGGCGAGCTGATGAGCACAGGTGACCATGTAGAGCTCATCTGCACAGGTGACCATGAGTCCTAGAATCGCAAAAGAGCTCCAGCATGGACCAGATCTGGATCTGGTCGCTGTATGGGGAGATGAATCTAGGCTATCCAAACTCCGTTCCAAAAGACGAAATGCCAGAATATTTGAAAAAATCTCAAAGGGCATGAAGGACAGAGGCTATAAAAGGGACCCACAGCAGTGCCGCATAAAACTTAAGGAGCTCAGGCAAGCCTACCAAAGAACCAGAGAGGCAAACGGCCGCTCCGGGTCAGAGCCCCAGACATGCTACTTCTATGATGAGCTTCATGCCATTTTAGGGGGTGCCCCTACAACTACCCCACCCCTGTGCATGGACTCTGTCAGTGGATTCTCACGCAACAGGGATGCGGATTTTGGGGACGAAGAAGATAGCGCACAGCAAGCAAGCAGAGAAACTGTTTTCCCCGAGAGCCAGGAACTGTTTTTCACCCTGGATCTAATACCCTCCCAACCCACCCAAGATGGGCTTCCAGAGGGATAGCTCAGTGGTTTGAGCATTGGCCTGCTAAACCCAGGGTTTGCATCCGAAGAAGTGAGGTTTTTACTCACGAAAGCTTATGCCCAAATAAATCTGTTAGTCTTTAAGGTGCCACCAGACTCCTTGTTGTTTTTAAACCCAGGGTTGTAAGTTCAATCCTTGAGGGGGCCACTCAGGGATCTGGGGCAAAATCAATACTTGGTCCTGCTAGTGAAGGCAGGGGGCTGGACTCAATGACCTTTTAAGGTCCCTTCCAGTTCTAGGAGATAGGATAGGATACCTTGAAGATGGAAAAGGGACCTCTGGTGGGTGTACCTTTTGTAAATATAATACATGGTTTAAAAGCAAGTGTGTTTAATGATTAATTTACCCTGAAGACTTGGGATGCCTTGGCGGCCAGTACAGCTACTGGAAAAGTCTGTTAATGTGTATAGGGATGGAGAGGAAATCCTCCAGAGACATCTCAGTGAAGCTCTCCTGGATGTACTCGTAGGATCACCCGGTTGAAATAGGGGAATTTTATTAAGGGAACATTCAGAGGTGGCCGTTCCTGCTGGGCTGTTTGCTCGTGGCTGAACAGAAATCATCCCCGCTGTTAGCCATGCGGTGGGGGGAGGGGTAAAGCGATTATCCCAGAGAATTGTGTGTGTGTGTGTGGGTTTTAGTTGGGTTTGTGCTGTATGTTAACCCGAAAACCACAGCCCCTCCTTTTAAATGGCCAACCCATTTTAAATGGCCAACCCAACAGGTGCTTGGTATGGGAAATGAGGGCGCTGCTGTTTGAAACCATCCCCACATGTTATGAAGGTTAAAAAAGCCAAAAGACTGTGGCTTACCATGTCTGCCTGCAAGCCAAATTCTGTTGCCTGCCGGCCCTGCGTGTGTGATCTCTCCCACCAAACCGGCGGGCCCTCAATATAAGAGGCAAAATACGACCTTGTAAAGAAAGCACACATGCTATGTAATGTTAACTGCTTGGTTCACCGTGAAAGAGTCTACCCATTGTTCTCTAAAATGTGTCTTTTAAAATACTACTCTCCCTTTTTTTCCTCCTGCAGCTGCAAATGTTTCAATGCTCTCCGTATCATCTCCGTCCCAGACACTAGCGAAGATTAGAAGGTGAAAAAAATGTACTCGTGACGAAATGTTTTCTGAGCTCATGCAATCCTCCCACATTGAAAGAGTCCAGCAGAATGCCTGGAGGCAGACACTGTCAGAGTGCAGGAAAGCACAAAATGAATGTGAGGACAGGTGGCGGGAGCAAGAGGAGAGATGGCAAGATCAAGATGATCAGTGGCATCAGCATGATGAGAGGAGGCAGGAAGCAATGCTTAGGCTACTGGAGGATCAAACTGATATTCTCCGGCATATTGTTGAGGTGCAGGAAAGGCAGCAGGAGCACAGACCACTGTGTAACCAACCGCCCTCCTCCCCAAGTTCCATAGCCTCCTCACCCAGATGCCCAAGAATGCGGTGGGGAGGCCTCCGGCTACCCAATCACTCCACCCAGAGGACTGCCCAAGCAATAGAAAGCTGGCATTCAATAAGTTTTGAAGTGCAGTGTGGCCTTGTCCTTCCCTCTTCCCCTCCTCCGCCAGCTCACCCAGTGCTTCCCTCCTCCTCCACCCCTCCCGGACTACCTTGGCAGTTATCCCCCCATTTGTGTGACGAATTAATAAAGAATCCATGAATTTGAAACAACAATGACTTTATTGCCTCTGCAAGCGGAGATCAAAATGGGGAGGGGAGGGCGGTTGGCTTACAGGGAAGTAGAGTGAACCAAGGGTGCAGGTTTTCATCAAGGAGAAACAAACAAAACTTTCACACCGTAGCCTGGCCAGTGATGAAACTGGTTTTCAAAGCTTCTCTGATGCACAGCACGCCCTGCTGTGCTCTTCTAACCGCCCTGGTGTCTGGCTGCGTGTAATCAGTGGCCAGGCGATTTGCCTCAACCTCCCACCCCTCCATAAACGTCTTCCCCTTACTCTCACAGATATTGTGGAGCACACAGCAAGCAGTAATAACGATGGGAATATTGGTTTCGCTAAGGTCTAACCGAGTCAGTAAACTGCGCTAGTGTGCTTTTAAACCTCCAATTCCACATTCTACCACCATTCTGCACTTGCTCAGCCTATAGTTGAACAGCTCCTGACTACTGTCCAGGGTGCCTGTGTACGGCTTCATGATCCATGGCATTAAGGGGTAGGCTGGGTCCCCAAGGATAACTGTAGACATTTCAACATCCCCAATGGTTATTTTCTGGTCTGGAAAGTAAGTCCCTTGCTGCAGCCGTTCACACAGACCAGAGTTCCTAAAGATGCGAGTGTCATGTACCTTTCCTGGCCATCCCATGTTGATGTTGGTGAAACGTCCCTTGTGATCCACCAGTGCTTGCAGCACCATTGAAAAGTACCCTTTTCGGTTTATGTACTGGCTACCTTGGTGGTCTGGTCCCAAGATAAGGATATGCGTTCCGTCTATCGCCCCACCCCACTGTTAGGGAATCCCACTGCAGCAAAGCCAGCCATTATGACCTGCATATTTCCCAGAGTCACTACGCTTGATAGCAGCTCAGTGATCACATTGGCTACTTGGATCACAGCAGCCCCCACAGTAGATTTGCTCACTCCAAATTGATTCCTGACTGACCAGTAGCTGTCTGGCGTTGCAAGTTTCCAGAGGGCTATCGCCACTCGCTTGTGAACTGTGAGAGCTGCTCTTATCTTGGTATTCTTGTGCTTCAGGGCAGGAGAAAGCAAGTCACAAAGTTCCATGAAAGTCCTCTTATGCGTGCGAAAATTTCGCAGCCACTGGGAATCATCCCAGACTGCAACACTATGCAGTCCCATCAGTCTGTGCATGTTTCCTGGGCCCAGAATCAGTGTTCCACGGCATGAACCTGCCCCATTAGCACCATGATGTCCAAATTGTCAGGGCCCGTGCTTTGAGAGAACTCTGTGTCCATGTCCTCTTCACTCTCGTCACTGCACTGCTGTCACCTCCTCGCCTGCTTTTGAAGTTTCTGGTGCTGCATATACTGCAGGATAATGTGCATGGTGTTTACAGTGCTCATAACTGCCACAGTGATCTGAGTGGGCTCCATGCTTGCCGTGGTATGTCATCTGTGGAAAAAAGGCGTGAAATGAGTGTCTGACGTTGCTCTCACGGAGGGAGGAGCGACTCACGACATGGCTTACAGGGTTGGCTTACAGGGAATTAAAATCATCAAAAGGGGCAGGTTTGAATCAAGGAGAAACACACACAACTGTCACATTGAAGCCTGACCAGTCATGAAACTGGTTTTCAAAGCCTCTGTGATGCGCAGCGCGCCTTGCTGTGCTCTTCTAATCTAATCGCAAACAGCCTAGTCAGCAAACTGCGCCAGTGAGCTTTTAAACGTCCAAAGGCACATTCTACCACCATTCTGCACTTGTTCAGACTATAGTTGAACTGCTCCTTACTACTGTCCAGGCTTCATGAGCCATGGGAGCAAGGGGTAGGCTGGGGTACCTGCGACCGCGCAGTGCTGCCGGCTGGGAGAGCAGCCTGAGGCAGAAGCCTCCAGCTGGCATGATATTCCAGGGAGGACTGAATCTCCATTGGATGAAACTTAAAGAAGAGAATGACCTGGAATCATTCCCATTTTTATCTAGGCGTTCCTGACCGACATCACCGAAGTCAGCCAGGAGCAACCAGGAGACGGCGGCAGATGGTGCAGTACCACTGCTAACCGAATTTGCTAACTTGCAAAGGCAAGGAGCTGCTGCTGCTGCTGTGTAGCAATGCTGTACCACGTCTGTCAGCAGCACCCAGGAGACGTACGGTGACGGTGAGCTGAGTGGGCTCCATGCTTGCCGTGGTATGTTGTCTGCACGGGTAACCCAGGAAAAAAGGTGAGAAACGATTTTTTGCCGTTGCTTTCACGGAGGGAGGGAGGGGGGCCTGACAACATGTACCCAGAACCACCTGCGACAATGTTTTTGCCCTATCAGGCATTGGGAGCTCAACCCACAATTCCAATGGGTGGTGGAGACTGCAGGAACTGTGGGATAGCTACCCACAGTGCAACGCTCTGAAAGTCGATGCTAGCCTTGGTACTGACTTAATGCGCTTAGTGGGGACACAAAATCGACTGTATAAAATTGATTTCTAAAAAATCGACTTCTATAAAATCGACCTAATTTCATAGTGTAGACATACCCTTAATCTACTGTAATTAATTATATATAGAATCATAGAAGTTTAGGGTTGGAAGTGACCTCAGGAGGTCATCTAATCCAACCCCCTGCTCAAAGCAGGACCAGCACCAACTAAATCATCCCAGCCAGGACTTTGTCAAGCCAGGCCTCAAAAACCTCTAAGGATGGAGATTTCACCACCTCCCTAGGTAATCCATTCCAGTGCTTCACCACCCTCCTAGTGAAATAGTGTTTCCTAATATCCAACCTAGACCTCCCCCACTGCAACTTAAGACCATTGCTTCTTGTTCTGTTATCTGCAACCACTGAGAACAGCCTAGCTCCATCCTCTTTGGAACCTCCCTTCAGATAGTTGAAGGCATAGGCACCAACTTCCCCTCTTTCCCCTGGGTGCTCGACCTCCCCCGCCCCCGTCCCCACTCCTCCCTTCCATGAGGCCCCACCCCCATTCCAACCCCTTCCCCAAAGTCCCTGCCGCAACTCCACCCCCTCCCTGGTCCTATTCCAACTCCTTCCCCAAATCCCCGCCTGGGGCCCGCCTCTTCCTCACCTTCTCCCCTGAGCGTGCCACATTCCCGTTCCTCCCCCCACCCTCCCGGAGCGTGCTGCTTAGCGGCGGCCGGGCGGGAAGTGCTGGGAGATAGGTGGAGGAGCGGGGACGTGGCACACTCGTGGAGTGGGAGGGAGCTTAGCTGCCATTGGGTGCAGAGCACCCACTAATTTTTCCCTGTGGGTACTCCAGCCCCGGAGCACCCATGGAGTTGGCGCCTATGGTTGAAGGCTGCTATCAAATTCCCACCTCACTCTTCTCTTCTGCAGACTAAACAATCCCAGTTTCCTCAGCCTCTGCCGATTGCGCCCAGACATTTAGAAAGGCTAGTGGTTTTAACTGTAGTTTTGTTTACACTTTAGCTTAAATAGTGATTTTTATATTAAATGAATGTATTGTGTATCATACCTTTTATAGATTTTGTGTTTTTAAAAATTGCTGGAATAAACAAGATGAAAAAAATATAATGTGCTTTCCTATCCAGTTTTATCGCTGATATCTCATAAAAGAACAGGACTGTTAAGAGAGGACAACTCATGGAATTGCTGATGGTGTAGAGAGGAGGGTTTGTAGACTCACAGGTTGCACTTTTCATCTCACTTGAACTGGTGTACATTGGGAGTAAATTTATGGAAGGCTAGGGAATGTGTGTAAAATTTGTATAATGAAAGTAGCAGGAGGCCCCATGTTACTAGTTACTAGAATACCATTTACAATGTGAATCAACTCTCTTTGGATTAGATGGTTTCCATTTAAAATCAGGTGTGTTGCAAGCCTCCTAGATTCAAAATGGCAGAAATTGTTAACAGATTATAAAATAAACAGGAAGGAATAAAGGTGAAACTTTCATGTTACTGAAATGTACTTACTTTCCCAGCATAGACAATAAGATGGAAGATGGAGGTATTCAGTAGCAAAAAAAGAATAATGCATTAAAATATCTTTAATCTTGCAGGCATTCTGCAATTTTTACTTTGATGTAGGTTACTGTAGAATTTGCCATTTGACCACTCTTTTCTGTAAAATTGTGTTCCAGAACCTACGTCATACCACATTTTATTTCTTCTCATGGTTCTAAAGTTAACCTTGAAAATGTGAACAGATTGTAAACCAATAGTTATATCAGCCTAAATTTTCAGAAAGTCTAAAACAATTGCCCAACCTTAGTGAGATTGTTAACCTACATATGTAATATTTAATGTCAACATTATTAACTGTTTCATTGTTAATTGTTTTGGAAGTAAAACATAATTACAACATAATATCTCTAGTGTGACATTTGAGTTTGCTGGTAATGACAAGTTATCACGTGTCAAATCATTGTCGAAAGGTAATTTGCTAGGTTTTATTTATGTCATGGGAATTGCAGAGAACCGTAGTTCGCAGAAGATCCAAATGGTAGCAACAGGCATAATTCTTTCATCCTCTTCCAGAATATTTATTTGAAGTACAGAGCCAAAACTAACACCGTGTCTGTGGCTGAGGTTTTATTTTCATTGAACAATCAGTGGAAAGTTCAGTCAATACCTCCACATCTTCACTTGGCAGAAAAGCATAGTTAATAACTGCTGCTTTGAAAGGACTTTTTACCCAGTCATACTGCTTCACGTCATTAATCTCAGACTCTGAGAAATGATTCATGAATTTGCTTTGTGATTTTGATATGTGCTCAGTATTCCATTCACTCCACACAATTTTTAATTTTTATACAGACATCTCCAAGAAGTTTAAATGAGGTCATTATTTCTATACCCCTTCTTCCCCCCCGCCCATATAGACTAAGCTTTTCTTTGAATGCAGCTAACTTGTCTGTCATTTTCAGAAAGTTTGAATCATATCTCTGCAGTGACAAACTGAGTATATTTAACTTATCAAATGTATCAGACAGGTCTGCCAGAATATACAGTCACTAGTGTATTGCTTTACTGAATTGCTTTCCAGAAATAAAAAGACTTAATTTCTGAGTTCAAACACTTAAACTCACAATGTTGCCTCTTGACAGCTATTTTACTTCAGTATGGAGAGGAGGTTTTGTTGCTCAGAGCACATCTTCTCTAAAAGTCTTGAATTGAGTGTCCTTGACTTGATAAAATTTGCCAATTTTATAGCATCTGATAGGCATACATAACTTGAATGTAATTCAGGAGATAATTGCTTTGCTGTTAGCGCTTCTCTTTAAATAATGCACTGAATCTGCTTTACACAAGTCTTGGAAAATTCTGATTCTAGCTCAGAGGCCACTCTTTTTGTTAGTTGTAGCTTGTCATAACTATAAAGGGAAGGGTAACAGCTGTCCTGTGTACAGTACTATAAAATCCCTCCTGGCCAGAGACTCCAAAATCCTTTTCCCTGTAAAGGGTTAAGAAGCTCGGGTAACCTGGCTGACACCTGACCCAAAGGACCAATAAGGGGACAAAATACTTTCAAATCTGGGGGGGGGGGGAAGGCTTTTGTTTGTGCTCTTTGTTTTGGGGGTTGTTCGCTCTTGGGACTGAGAGGGACCAGACATCAATCCGAGTTCTCCAAATCTTTCTGAACAAGTCTCTCATATTTCAGACTTGTAAGTAAACAGCCAGGCAAAGCGTGTTAGTTTATCTTTGCTTTCTCAACTTGTAAACGTACCTTTTGCTAGGGTGTTTACCTCTGTTTGCTGTAACTTTAAACCTAAGGCTAGAGGGGGGTCCTCTGGGCTCTTTAAGTTTGATTACCCTGTAAAGTTATTTTCCCATCTTGACTTTACATAGATGATTTTTACCTTTTTCTTTAATTAAAAGCCTTCTTTTTAAGAACCTGATTGATTTTCCTTGTTTTTAGATCCAAGGGGGTTGGATCTTGATCCACCAGGAGTTGGTGGAAGGAAGGAGGGGGGATGGTTCATTTCTCCCTGCTTTAAGATCCAAGGGGTTTGGATCTGTATTCACCAGGGAATTGGTGAAGGTCTCTCAAGGCTACCCAGGGAAGGGAATTAGCTTTGGGATGGTGGCAGCGGACCAGATCTAAGCTGGTAGTTAAGCTTAGAAGTTTTCATGCAGGCCCCCACATTTGTACCCTAAAGTTCAGATTGGGGAAGCAGCCTTGACATAGCTGTAGCACCACCAGTATATATTTGAATAACAGCACTGCTGCTGAACGTTACTTTGTTTTAAAGAATCCTCAAGAAGGTTAAAAATTTGCTCCTTAGTAGTATTTGTCAGGATTGGTCAGCACAACACAATGCACACAGAAATATTGCTAGCACTTAAAAAGTTGAGCAAAAGCAGTTACTTCTGCTTCTCCAGCAAAATCAAGAGATGTCTATTTTTTAAAATCTTTTGAATTACTTGGTGTGATGGATTTGGACTCTAATAATTTATGAATACTCTGTGCTGGTCAGGTTCCTGCTTGTTTACTATGTGAATATATAGGTCTAAATTAATGTCAGGGGAGGCAGAGGTTCTCTATGAGTTTCTTGGTTTACCTTTTGGCCTTCAGGGAGCCCTAGCTCAGTTTTGACATCCTGTGTATTGGGATGGGGGAATTTGCCCTGACATATATAGCTGGTATTTGTATCTTTAATTAGAGATGGGACGAGCATGTTTCTCATGTGGAAAGTATCTAATGTCGAATTGCTAAAATGGAGTCTGGTATTCCAAGATGATGACAAACAGGTGATTCACGTCAAAGGGAGTGAAAACATGATGGCAGATTTTCTCTCTCAAAAGGAGGTGTGAGAACTTTCCTATGGTGCTTCAGAGATACTCCTGTTCCATTCATCTTCAATGGGGGGAGATATTAAAGGATTTGGAGCTGCTCTCTAATAGTTTATTAATACTGTAAATTGACCTAGTTTGTGAGATGTTTTCTGGATCACTACATTGATTTAACAGAAGAGGGTGCTTTCTGAAAAACAAAAAGCAGGAAAGGAAAGAATGGCAAAGATAAGCCACCTTTCTGCAACAGCTTGAGAGTTGTTAAGGAACAGTGCCAGGACTATTAGCTTTAAAGACTTTTTCTCCTCTCCAGCTAACCTACAAAACTGGTTTGAAGCTGGTCAAGAAAAGGCCCAGGAACACAAGAGATCAAAAGAACTGAAAAAGTAATAGCAAATTTTTTTTTTAAAGTACATCAGAAGCAGGAAGCCTGCTAAACAATCAGTGGGGCCACTGGATGATTGAGATGCTAAAGGAGCATTCAAGGACGATAAGGCTATTGTGGAGAAACTAAATGAATTCTTTGCATCAATCTTCATGACTGAGGATGTGAGGGAGATTCCCAAACCCAAGCCATTCTTTTTAGGTGACAAATCTGAGGAACTGTCCCAGATTGAGGTGTCATTAGAGGAGGTTTTGGAACAAATTGATAAACTAAACAGTAATAAGTCACCAGGTCCAGATGATATTCACCTAAGAGTTCTGACGGAACTCAAATGTGAAATTGCAGAACTATTGATTTTAGTCTGTAACCTATCATTTAAATCAGCTTCTGTACCAAATGACTGGAGGATAGCTAATTTGATGCCAATTTTTAAAAAGGGCTCCAGAAGTGATCCCAGAAACTATAGGCCGCTACACCTGATTTCAGTACCAGGTAAACTGGTTGAAACTATAGTAAAGAACAGAATTGTCAGACACACAAATGAACATAATTTGTTGGGGAAAAGTCAACATGGTTTTTGTAAAGGGAAATCATACTTCTACTAGAATTCTGTGAGGGGGTCAACAAGGATGTGGGACAAGGCAGATCTAGTGGATATAGTGTATTTAGATTTTCAGAAAGCTGTTGACAAGGTCCTGCACCAAAGGCTCTTAAGCAAAGTAAGCTGTCAATGGAATAAGAGGGAAGGTCCTCTCATGGATTGGTAACTGGTTAAAAGATAGGAAACAAAGGGTAGGAATAAATGGTCAGTTTTCAGAATGGAGAGAAGTAAATAGTGGTGTCCCCTAGGCTAGGGGTCTGTACTGAGACTAGTCCTATTCAACATATTCATAAATGATCTGGAAAAAGGGGTAAACAGTGAGGTGACAAAATTTGCAGATGATACTACTCAAGATAGTTAAGTCACAGGCAGACTGCGGAGAGCTACAAAAGGATCTCTCAAAACTGGGTGACTGGGCAACAAAATGGATATGATTAATAAAGAATTAAATGTTTATGTAAAATAGATCTCGTCAAACTAACTTGATATCTTTTTTTGATAAGAGTACTAGTTTGGTTGATAAAGGTAATAGTGTTGGTAATACCATGATTAAAAAAACTAGAATGATATAAATATTACATGGCACACATTAGATGGATTAAAAATTGGCTAACTGATTGGTTTCAAAATGTAATTATACACAGGGACTCATCATTGAGCGGGTGAGTTTCAGGCAGGGTCCTGCAGGGATTGGTTCTTGACCCTATGCTATTTAACATTTTTATCAAAGACTTGGAAGAAAAGATAAAATCATCAATGATAAAGTTTGCAGATGATACACAAATCTGAGGAGAGATAAAACTGAAGAAAACAGGTCACTGATACAGAGTGATCTAGATCACTTGGTAAGCTGATTCAAACAAACAATGCGCATTTTAATATGGCTAAATGTAAATATATACATCTAGGAACAAAGGATGTAGGCCATGCTTACAGAATGGGGGTCTTTTTCCTGGGAAGCAGTCACTGAAAATTTTTTGGGGGTGCTGGTATATAATCAGCTGAACATGAGCTTCCAGTGTGACGCTGTGGCCAAAAGGGCTAATGTGATCCTTGGACACATAAACAGGAGAATCTTGAGTAGAAGTAGAGAGGTTATTTTATCTCTCTATTAGGCACAGTGCAACCATGGCTGAAATACTGTGTCCAGTTCCACCGCAAGCCCAAGCCCCTTACCTGAGTCAGCTGACATGGGCCAGCCATGGGTTTTTAATTGCAGTGTAGGCATATCGAAGGAGCTCAATCTGTTTATGTTGCCAAAGATAAGGCCAAAGGATTTTTCTAAAAGATATGCTCTAGGGCTATAGGAATTATTTTGGGGAGGTTCTATGGTCTGCTTTATACATGAGGTCAGACTAGCTGATCACAATGGTCCCTTTTGGTCTCAGAATCTATGAAAAAAACAAAACAACTGGAAATAATTCAGGATGGATGCACAATCCAGTATGGGTTACACCCCACAGGTTGAGAAACACTGGCATAGGGCACAACTGAAATCTTTGGGGTAATCTGTATGGAAAGAATGACAGTTTATATTGGTAAAACATGCACACAAAATAATTTAAATTCTTTTGCAGCAGAAAAAGCAGATTATTTCAGTGTGAGAACTCAAAAACAGTTGAAGAGTTTTGCTCATTTTAAAAAAAATCACATTTCTGCTGAGATGAAGCATCTAAAGTTTCAGCACAAAAGGAGACCTTTAGCAAGTGCATTTTATGCATTTGGAGTGGGGTTTAAATAGGACTATGTGTTCTGATCCTGGAATGAAATCCCTGCTGCAACTTTGCCCCACTAGTTTCAATGGTGTTCTGCATAGGTGCAGGAGTCCACCTGAATGGAGCTCTTTGAAGGACCAACCTCCCCGTGTTCACTGTTGGTAAAAGCTATAATATGTGTGATGTGGATGAGTTATATACTTCATTTGAAAACAGCAGGCCAGATCCTTAGCTGATCTAAACTGGAGTAGCTGTTCAGATTCAGCTATGACACTGCACCAACTGGTGGTCTGACCCCATATCTTTCAATTTCTTAATTTGTGTGTTTAAAAATCCAAAACATGGAATCATATTAATAACTGGGTTTTTCCCTAAATAATATAAATGAGAATTTGGCTTGATCGATATTTATAATCTTCAGTCCTGATTCTGCTTTCATTTACATCAGTGTAAATGAGGAGTAATTCCATTGAAGTCCATAGAGTTATGACAGTTTAAAACTGGTGTGAGAGAAGAAGCAGGCCCATCTCTTATTACTGATGTGCGTTTCTGATAGGGTAAAAACCTCCACAATAGTACTGGGGTGGGGCAGGGGAATTAACAGGAGTGGGAGAGCACAATTAACCCATTTGCTGACACCTGGAGGGATGTTAATACGTCAATTAGCAGGTCCACCAGGAAAGGAGTCGGGTTTCCTTAACGGGACTGTGGGCTTGTCTACACTGCCACTTTACAGAACTGCAATTTTCCCACTCAGGGATGTGAGAAAACGCACCCCTGAGTGCTGCAAGTTTCAGCACTGTAAAGTGGCAGTGTAGGCAGTACACCAGCAGTGAGAGCCTCACTCCCAGCGCTGATAGCTACTCCCCTCATAGGGTGGGTTTTTTACAGCACTGGGAGAGCTGGGAGAGCTCTCTCCCAGTGCTGGTGCCACAACTACACAGCCACATTAAAGCACTGCTGCGGCAGCGCTTTAACGTAGCTAGTGAAGACATACCCTGAGAAATGTAAGATAGAGGGAGCCCCAGGAAGGAGAATGTTGGGAGTGTTTGATTGCTGAGAAAGGCCTGGTAAAAGTCAGGAGAGAGGAGAATTGGGAAAAGTTACAGGAGGAGCATTTGCTTCTGTGGTGAGTCTCAAAGTAGGGACACAGTTCCAGGGAGGAAGCACTGGGATGTTGGTGTTCAACTGAGCAGAAGAGTATTGGGGAAGATTTGTGAAGGACTAAACTCCATCTTGGGAAGGGTGGAAGTGGTTTAAGTTTGCACTTTTTGGTTTGGGATCTGTTGGAGAACTCCAGGGGGAATCCTGTGAGCCATGGCCCTGAAGAAAGGATAAAATCTGAGACTTTGGGATGTCTGAGCCGAACACAGGTATGCAGGGAGGGGATGGTGGGAAAGGCCTGTGGACAGGCTGGTGTATGGAAGCAGGGAATCTGAATAGAAAGACCTTAACTGCTTATTAAAGGGTCCCTTTGCTGGAACGCAGAGAAGGAAGGTAGGTCTTGGTTGCCCTACTGTCCCCTGGAAAAGGTTATATGCAGACCTTGGTTGTGATTGAAGGGTTATTGAGTCAGGACTTGGGCCAAAGACTTGGTTTGAAGTCCTGGGACTATTGTTTGTTGGACTTTTGGTCTCTTGTTATGTCAGCCCTTTTCTCTCTGATTGCTGTATTCCTGTGGATAAATAATACTGTCTTGTGAAATAACTATTCAGTTTCACTGCATTTACCTACTGTTCTTAGCTTCCTCAGGGAAGTCTATAGCAGGGGCCAAACCCAGTTGGACCTGAGAGTTCTGCTCTGAGGCTACGTCCTCACTACGGGGGTGTGGGGGGGTCAATTTAAGATATGCAAATTCAGCTACGTGAATAGTGTAGCTGAATTCAACGTATCCGAGCCGACTTACCCCGCTGTGAGGACGGCGGCAAATCGACCTCCGCGACTCCCCGTCAACGGCGCTTACTCCTACCTCCGCTAGTGGAGTAGAAGCGTTGATTTGGGGATCGATTGTCGCGTCCCGACGAGACATGATAATTCGATCCCTGAGAGATCAATTTCTACACGCCGATTCAGGCGGGTAGTGTAGACCTGCCCTGAGAAAAGTGCAGGCGCTGGGCCTGTCACTTGAAAGGGGTGTCCATGGAGATAGTGAACAAGGGGTCAAAGGTACAGTTCATCCTGGAACCAGGTCAGTTCAATTTTGTTGAAATAGAAATGATCTGTCATTATCCCTTAATGTCAGGCTGACCTTAGGCTCTATATGCATAAGGGAAGATAGTAAATACTGTACTACCTTAGAGTAAAGCAGTAACTAAAATTAAGCAGGAAAAACCCAGTTACCCCCAGGATAAATTGGCTGGAAAGAACTAGAATTAATCAGATGTTACCTACCTTTTACTATTGATTCAATCCCCCAACTGGTTAAAGTTATGGAACAGCAAATCCAACTACTGAAAAATGGTGGCAATTTTACAAAAACAAGAATACACTGATGATCAGCAGGCTCCACTATATACATTTTTTGTTCCCACCTCTGCTGGTTCCCTGCTTTAGTATCTGATCCTGAAGGCTGCTGAGTGCCCTTGACTTCCAATCACACGAATGGGAGTTGAGAATGTTCAGCACCTCACAGGAGACATGCAGCGTCTTATAGGATTGGTCCCATAGCTGGGGATTTGCTTTACAGGCAGACTTACTCTGACAACAGCTACTGCCAAGAATCTTGAGACCCATATTATTTCACAAGAGGGGAGTACTTCTTTTCCCATCAGGCTAATTCCAGATAAATTGTTTGTGACTGGGCATTCCAAGGTTCTTGTGGAAGACCCAAAAGAAAAAAAAAGCTGCTCAATTTTAAACACTCACTTTGGTACTATTGACAGTGTGACCATGAACCATTTTCCCCCTTGCCCTCATGCCCCATCTCCCCTGCCAAAAAAGGTAAAATATGTAACAATGTTGGATATCTGGGTATCTTCATCAGGGGTGAAAAGTTAATACACTGGACGTTTGTCTAGCCTTTGCACTTCAGCACCTATCACTACAGTATCTCTCTTGATCAGAGCAACCTTTTCTGTGTAGGACACAGAAGACTTCATTTGGTCAGTGAGCTTCAGAGCAGACACTCTTATTTAACTGATTCTTTTAAACTCCTGTTTAGACTGGTATTTAGCTATATTTTTTATTGTTAATAGTTTGAACTCATTCATTTGGAACAAAATTCTTAAATTATCTTCTTAAAAATGACCGTAAAACATTCTTCATCTTTTAAATATCCCCAATATCTCTTTTCTTTTAACATATTATAGCTCTATCAAGGTGGGATACAATGCTGTAATAAAATTTGACCAGGAAACCAAATGAGAAATTGGTCAAAATATTTCAGACGTAATTCCACCAAAGTGTAAACCCACTGAATTAAATGGAATTGGATCTGCTTACGCCATGACTATGTTTAGCTCATTTATTTTTAACAGTACCCCCATGGAGGGTCATCTTAGCTTGAGATGAGAACAAGGTCAGTCATATTGTAGAAATTCTATTGCAGCTGAAAATTCCAGAATTGCCTTCTTAGAGAAGCACAGACATGTTGTGAAGAGTTTTAATTTCAGAAAACCTAAATCCTTGGGAGGTGTAAAACAAGATCAAATGAATCCAGGAATTACTTTCTCACACAACCAAGAAACCATAAGAAAATTTTAACACCAAGTTGAACAGCATTTCATAGTAAAGAGTTTAGCATA
This sequence comes from Trachemys scripta elegans, assembly GCF_013100865.1. Lineage (NCBI taxonomy): Eukaryota > Metazoa > Chordata > Testudines > Emydidae > Trachemys > Trachemys scripta. The sequence goes on from NC_048300.1 coordinate 160,730,766, forward strand.
GTTCAGATTTATAGAGGAAGACCAAGTACCACAATTTTTTCAGCCATTATCCAAAAAATAGGCCAGGTTACATGAGATTAAAATGACCTGGGCCTGATTCTGCTCTTGCTAACACTTTGTTTTATGCTGATGTAACTCAATGTAAGACTTCAGAGGAATTATTAATGATAATTTATAATTATTAACAGCGCAATTAAGAGCAGATTCATGTTCCTTATCTTTCTATCTGAAATATTTATAACTCAACACACAAAACAATGTTAAAAGAACATAATTAAGGTTGCAAAATCAAGTGATTAAAAAATAGGAAATGCCAGAATTAAGATTGCCTTAATTCAGCCCCCTGTGCATATGCATTTTGATGCAGTCTTTAATTACATGATCACACACTATTTGTTCCACATTCAGTTCATAAGATGGAACTGCCCTAGGTATGAATTACAGCTATGAAATGAAAGGAGGCTGTTGACTGTGGGAGTCCTACTTCATTTGTTGCAAAAGTGGAAAGGTGTGTACCTATTGCAGATCCTGGGATGGATGGGTCTAAGCCCACCCAAAAGTAATTGTCTCATTTGAGGGAGGATTGGCATGTGTGAAGTGAATGGATCAGGGGATTGCAGGAAGATAAAGGATGGTCTCGTGGTAAAGTCAACTGAATGCTGCCCTGCAGAGTGGGATAACCCTTCTGCTATAGAGTTTGCGTGTAAAGTTGGACAAGTGACTTAGAACAAACTTTTCATAGGTGGTCACTAATTGTTTCTCATTTTCTGTTTGTCTGCTTTGAGACCCTCTGATATGCAGAAGTGCTGAGCAGTTTCAGGGGCAATTGAAATCAATGGGAGCTATTCTTTAAACATAAAGTGCTATATAATGCTAGGTTTCAGAGTAGCAGCCGTGTTAGTCTGTATCGCAAAAAGAACAGGAGTACTTGTGGCACCTTAGAGACGAACAAATTTATTAGAGCATAAGCTTTCATGGGCTACAGCCCACTTCTTCGGATGCATAGAATGGAACATATATATATAATGCTAAGTACTTTGAAAAATCAGGTCTTGAATTTCAAATGGGGCACCCAAAATTAACCCCCACCCCTCATGTGCTCCATCACCACTGGCTCCTGGTCCCAAACTCTCCTCTCATCTAGTCCCAATTCTCCTGCACCCAGTTCATCATCAGATCTGTCTCCCCTCCCTCTTCAGCTTCTTTCCTCTGCCCCATTGTTCTCAATATCAGTCTCCCAGTCTACCCCTCTCTCCTTGTCCAATTTCAGTCTCCCACCCAATCTTCTGTTTCCCAGTCCCCTACCTTACTTCTCTCCAGCTCCCAGTCTCAGCCCCTGGCTCCCAATCCCAGTCTCCTTGCCTAGCCACGCTGTCTTCCACCACTCTGTCTCAGGCCCAGTTTCTGTCCCCTTGCTAGCCTCAAGTCACATTGTGTCCCCCTTCCCACCAAGGCTCCTTGTCCCAATCTATTCCTCCCCATGACCTCTATATTTGGATCAGGAAACTTCTTCCAGCAGGTGGATCAATGAGAGAACAGGACAGATGGTCCTCCTGTTTTCAGTTCAGGTGCCTGGCCCTGGCCCTGGCCCTAGGTCCTGATTGGCCCACAGCATATCTACAATTGCAGGGAAAATCCTGTTCAGGCCTATGTTGGAGCATGATCAGTTCAGATGGAATCTTTGGGGAATTTAGCGTCTAGAATCAAATAAGTTTATTGAGCACATAGAAAATGTGATTTATCAAGACCTTATAACTCTGCCAAATTTGTGCAGATTTTCATGGCAAAATATACATCCCTAACAAAACCCCTATCCCCAATTTTATGTCCCTGCTACAAAGCATAGGTGTGTGTCAGAACAGGGGTTCTCAACCCTTTTGGGCTCAGGACCTATTTGTAAATGTTTATGGCATGTTGCAACCCAGTAAATAGTCCAGGGGTGGAGGCCCTCAGGTGGTTTCAGTTGGGTCTTGCCCTCCAGGGTGGGTGAGTGTGTGTGGGCTTTGGCTCCTACCTGGCACTCACCCCACAGTGGCAGCTCCTGCAGCTCCAGTGCGGTGGGACTGACGGGACTTGGCTCTCCGCTCTGGGCATTGCAACCTCTGGGGTTGCAGCTTTGCTCTAGCTTGGCCCTGCCCCCCTGACTGGTCCAAATTTGTGTGAGTGGAGTTATTACCTGGCTCGTGTGTTTGCAGTGCTACTCACTCATATTTGGCCTATCCAGATGCCCATGATTATGATAGCTGGGCCAAACCTGAGTGGCACTGGGATCCTAAATGTTGCAGTGCCTGGAGCAGGGAGGTGACCCAGCCAGCCCTGTGGGACGGGAACCTCAGGAGCTGCCATGTGACCCTTTGAAACATTCTGGCAACCCAATTTTGGGTCCCGACTCATGGGTTGAGAAACCCTGTACCAGAGAATTTGAAAGAAATGGTGACCAGAATTTTTTAACATGGGCAAAATGTATTTTCCCTAACTTCATTCTCAGAAACTGTTGAACTGTTTTGGCTAAATGTTTCCCACAACAACAAAAATAAATAAATAGCTCAGCCAGAGGTAGACACTCAATAAGGAAAGGTCTCTGCCAGTCTGACCCAGGGGGACATTTCTTCCCAACCTCAAATATGGCAGCTAGGGTTAGGGTATGTGTTATAATCCTTCATACAGATAGGTGAAAAGGATACTTTTATGGAACAATAGAGGCCTCAATCCCAAATACAGGCACATGTTATGGCCTGAAGAAATGGGATGTGTGAGACCATTATGGAATTCAAATTATGTGGGAGGAGGCTTGGCTGTGTGTTGTTTTTAGAAGAGGGGTGTGTGTATGTGTGTGAAAGAGAAACACCACAGAAACAGATATAGAGAAAAAGCCAGGACATACCAGACATCACCTAAACAGAGACTGAGAGCATGATGCTGAGAAAGGCCTAGAGAGTGCTGGGTGAAAGGGGAGAGTGCTGGGTGAAAGGGGCTTGGTGGTGTGAGTAAAGAAACTACCCCTATTTGTTTCCTCTTGTGTTCAGGGAAACAGGACTTCTTTGTAAATAAACAGGATTGCATCAAAGATACCTGACTCAATCATCAATTTCTCCTCCTAATGGAAACCACTGCAGGGTCTTGAACTTTGGCTAACTGCTTGGGTCAAAAGGGGTAATAATACCATTATCATTCACATCTAGCAATTTTCATAATATTCTTTCACTGTTACTCATTTGCAGTTTTCAGTGTGGCTTGTTATGGTTTTATTGACAAGTGGCATAATCAAGTATACCGAATCCTTTAATTTGGTCTAATTCAGACATCAATTGCTGGGTGTGAAGCTTTTCATATTTGCTGTACTGAAACTAATGTCCATCACAGATCAATTGATTTTTAGTTTCAATAAGAATTAAAATGGGATCACATCCCAGTGTTCTCAAGCCTCACATATTGCTAATGAATGAACAGAGTGGATGACTGCTCAATATCTGAATTGTGTCATTCTTTTCTATAGTTTACAGTAATCCAAAGTAAACAGAAGCAAAACTCTTCAACTCTTTATACTTAATTATAGCTACACTTTCTGTGATTTTTCTCAGAAGATCTAAGGAATGAATCAATATTTTGGCCTTTTTCATAATTATGGGCCATATCATGCAATCAATTTGTAAGCAGATTTCCCCATTGATTTCTAATAGTAAGACTAAATTTGGGAGCAGCCTACATTGAGGTAGGAGGACCTGTAGAATGATTAGCAGGTAACGGAAGGGTGGAAAAGAAAAGGCCTGATTCTGCTCTTATTTAATGTGATGTAAATTCCACTAAAGTCCATAAGTTTCATCAGTATAAAATTGGTGTAAAATCTGAATCAGGGCCTTTATTTTATATTCTTTAATATGTTGGTATTCCTGCTATTCACCCCTTGACTGATATGCGTGAAGGATTTGTAGCCCTGACCAGGACCGTATTGTAGTGCAAAACTGTGCAGGCTTCCTCAGACAGCTCCTCAAGCTGCACCTCAACTTTGTCTCTCTCTCCTCAGGCCAATCATGCTGAATCATGGACAACTGACAGAGATTGGGAGGAAATCAGTGTATCCATTTTCAGTTGGCTTCTAAAGCAGAAGTTGAATTGTGATCTCTGGATTTCAGAAGCTCATTTATCTGTGCCTATTATCCATAATGCTGCCATCTAACTTATCAGGGATGGACTATTATCTGGTCATTAAATCAGAGGACTAGGAATCTTCTCTTTTGGGACAGCTCCTAAACACTACTGAAGTCAGTGGGACCAGGATTTGGCCATTTATTACATTAATGGAGATATCCTATCTCCTAGAACTGGAAGGGACCTTGAAAGGTCATCAAGTCCAGCCCCCTGCCTTCACTAGCAGGACCAAGTACTGATTTTGCCCCAGATCCCTAAGTGGCCCCCTCAAGGATTGAACTCACAACCCTGGGTTTAGCAGGCCAATGTTCAAACTACTGAGCTATCCCACCTGTGACACTGATCTGCTGTCTGTTGTATTAATTTGGATGGAACAAATGGGGCCAAAGGTGTTAATATAACCCAGAGAAAACATTAAACACGGTTAACAAGCCCCTTGTTATCTTTCCCTTTATCTGTAGATGGGGTTTTTTAGAAGAAACCACCTCACCCTGCTCCGCCACGCATTGTTGCCAGTCTCTTAGATGGCATCAAAGTCAGTAATAACTGTCATTTTGACAAAAAGAGAAGTTAGTTGTATTGGGCTGGAGATGTTATTCATACTTTCACCACAAAATCTTTCTTTTAAGGGCCCCCCAAAAAAGGGAGAAATGGGTAGAATAGCCCATCCCTTTATTATTTAAAGTTTACCAGTCCTACAAAACCCAGTATGCTACCTATTCTTTAGTGCCACTTACTGGCACTGTATCTGTTAATCAATTATTTACATATTCAGATACAGATCATTCTTGTAACTAGCATTGTTGATGTGGAGGTTTAAGTTGGGGATGGTTTTGGAAGCTGTTAGATGAGTCATAGATTATTTGCGGGAGGTTTGGCAGCTCAAGGGGCAGAATTGTGCCACTTGTTGCCGAGGGGGATGAAGGAGGTGGCAGGGAGGACAAGGATGAGGAAGGTTAGCTTGTTTGCCACTGAAAAATGTTTTGGTAAGGAGGGCATTGACACTTGTAGCTGAAAGATGACCTCCATGGCTTGTTGCTGAACCCCTAGAGCAAAACCTAATATCTTCTCCCAACCTAAAAATAGAACATGGAGCCTAGATACACAGTGACTCCTCTTTGAATTTCTGTCACTTGCAAAAGCCCTGGAGGTCAGCTCAGGTCAGGATGGGCCTTAAGTTCATAATGGGGAAGGCTGTGCAATGGCCAGAGAGATAAGGGAAAACACCAGACCAACCAGAATCACTGCTGATTACTCCGTCTTATTCACACATCATTAGTTGTTCTTCTCTCGTCTAGAATATAGTCTAATTTGGGAGCAAAAGGCAATTCTGTTTCCTCAAATTCACTGTACTTGATTATTACTATTACACCAGATTACATGTTTTCTCTCCCTCTGCAGCTGGAATCTTAATTGTCTGCTCTGTTTTTGCAACAGCTGCTAGAAGCTTTGCTCTTCCCCAAGCTGCTCTGTTGCTTCCATGTAACACCAGATGCAGTTAGACTTTGTTAACCCTGAATACTTTTTTTCTCATCCCAATTCATTTAGCTACTTAAGAAATGGAAGTAAAAGTGCTTTAAAAGTGTCAGTGGCTTTTTCAAATTGTATAGATGGTGCCTAAATGTGCCAGCATCACTTCTAGGCATGCCAGGGCTCACTAGATTTCTGCAGAGAAAGCAAGTTGCCTTGGATTTGTGTGTTGTGATGATGTAGGAAAAGTTGGATCCAAATAAGTGAGGCAGTTGACCTATTGATGTTTCATCACCAGCAGGTGTAAGTAGTCTTTCAGAGGCACCAGCTGCACACTTCCTTAGTCTGAGTTTTATTCACTCCCCCCCCTCCCCCTCCCCAGTTGAATAGTTTTCCCTCTTGCAAGACCTGCAACATCTCCTTTCCAAGCATTTCCTCCTCAGATTAAAATACTGGGATATATTCCAGGGATTCATAGTGTGATTTGGATACTGGCCAGCATACACTTTGTGCTGCACATTTCCTTATTTGAAGAGGCAGCAAGCAAAAGTTTATTCAAAAACAAGATCCCCCCCCCCACACACACACACACATTCACTTGATTTTTCAGAGCTGTAGTGTTCCCTGTCTCTCTGAAGCTGATTGGAAAGTCTGAAAAAAGACTGTAAATGAGCCAATCAGCTCTGTCAGCAAATGGAAATATTTAATATAGGGAGCAAGAGCTTTTATTGGCTTCCTAAGGACTGGATTATTTCGCTTACTAATAAACTAGTGCTGACAATTTGCTTCATAAAGAAAATACATCTGGCTGGCCTTATGTGTTCTGGTCCTCTCGGCAAATAGATAACACTAAAGAAATGGAAAGGGTCAGCAATATAGACAATAATTTGTCTTTTACATATAAAAATGTGGATAAAGTATATATTACTACCTACTCTTAAAATACAAGTCTGAATGTTGGAATATCAATAAGAAAAGGAAAAAATTTAATGATCTGTTTTTCTTTCTCATTTCATTTCCCACTTCACCCATCTTATTTCCATGTTTTTCTCTTTATCTATTGCTTTCTTCCCATCCAATCCCCTTTTATCTTTATGATGTCTTTTTTTCCAGGGTTCCATGGGTTTCCATCTTATGGCTGAAAGCAACAGAGAGTCCTGTGGCACCTTTAAGACTAACAGATGTATTGGCGCATAAACTTTTGTGGGTGAATGCCCACTTCGTCGGATGCATGTAATGGAAATTTCCAGGGGCAGGTATAAATATGCTGGCATAATCATGTGCCAGCAATGCCCCTCTGCTATATACATTGGCCAAACTGGACAGTCACTACGTAAAAGGATAAATGAACACAAGTCAGATATCAGGAATGGCAATATACAGAAACCTGTAGGAGAACACTTCAACCTCCCTGGCCACACACTAGCAGATGTAAAGGTAGCCATCTTACAGCAAAAAAAACTTCAGGACCAGACTCCAAAGAGACACTGCTGAGCTTCAGTTCATTTGCAAATTTGACACCATCAGATCAGGATTAAACAAAGACTGTGAATGGCTATCCAACTACAGAAGCAGTTTCTCCTCCCTTGGTGTTTACACTTCAACTGCTAGAAGAGGGCCTCACCCTCCCAGGTTGAACTAACCTCGCTATCTCCAGACTGATTCGTGCCAGCATATTTATACCTGCTCCTGGAATTTTCCATTACATGCATCCGACAAAGTGGGCATTCACCCATGAAAGCTTATACTCCACTACATCTGTTAGTCTTAAAGGTGCCACAGGACTCTCTGTTGCTTTTTACAGATCCAGACTAACACGGCTACCCCTCTGATACTTGACATCTTATGGATGAGATTCTCAAAAGTGACTACTGATTTTTGGGTGCCCAATTTGGGGTACCTTTATAGATGAGCAATTTTCATAAAGTGTTGAGCACCCACCCTCTGAAAATCAGTCCCCTTAAAGAGTCTAAAGTCAAACACACAAAACTGAAGGCACCCCAAGTCACTAGTCACTTTTGAAAATCTTAGCATATATTTTTCCTTCCCTTTCTTGATTGCCTCAAGTCTTTCCCTTTCCATTCTGTACCTCATCTCTCTTGTCTGCTTCACATCCTATATAGCACCTCTCTCCTTCCTTGCTGTTCACAGCCCCCTTCTTTCCCATGGCACCATAGCTTGAGATGCCGATGTGAATTTCTTCACCTGTGCATTTAAGATCTCAATAACAATGCAAACAATAATAATATTGTGCTGAAAGGTGTTAATTGCTGGCATCAAGTGAGTGTTTGATCCATAGACAATCACAGACCTGTTCAAAGCACCCACCTTTCAGGCTAATGGGCAGGAGCAATTGAAAGCCAATTTAAGTAGTGATAGCTGAAACAATAGGAGGCTACTGCCCAAGGCACTGGGCCACATAGCAAAACCTGAGCAGGGCTAATTTTGTGGTCTCTGGGGTTTTCCTGGGACTGATTACAAAATAGGGGCTAAGGGATCATTTGGCAAGCTTTGAGTATTTTGGAAGCAGAAAGCCAAGAGACACGAACAAAGCAGCCATGTGTATGGCCCTGGGAGGGAGCGGAGATAGAGCTCCTTGGGACACAGGACAGGCCAGAAAGGCAGACTTGGAAATTGTGAGCAAGAAATGTCCTGCTGTTGTTTATTCCTCTTATGTTCTGAGGAACAGGACTTTTTGTACTTTTCTGTAAATAAACAGAATTGCACTAAAGAATATACCAGACTCATATCATCCATTTTTCCTCCTAACAGAAACAATCATTGAAGACCCTGAATATTGGTTAACTGCTCAGGCTAAACTGGCAACAATAACAATGTTATCTCATTTATGGCACTTAAATAATTTTGTAATATGAACAGTAGTTAAATAGATTGAAGCAGATTAGTTAAATAGATTGGAGTGGTCATCACATCAGCCAGGGATGAGGTGGAGCCCTCACTACATTTTTAGCAATCAATGAGGTGGGGGAGCTGTGCTCCATCCCCCCAGCCTCCCTCACGTGAATTCATAAAAAAAACATATGTGCGTGAAAAGACGTCCTGAGGATAAAATGAAGTAAATGATGATGCAGACATAATATCCCCACAATCGAATGTACACGATGACACATCTGACTCTATTATGACAGGATTCAAGAATGCTGGGGCCCTGTGCACTACGGCAATTAGGAGGAGGAGGGACACCACCTTCCCTGCCCCCAGAAGGTGGTAGTCAGGTCCTGCCACTGGGGAGGTCAAGTCCTGGGGAGAGCAAACCCACCCCACACTCACCGTGCAGTGGTTCCTGGCCTGGCTCTCATCTTAGAGTGTAAGTGATGCCCTGCCCCTTTCCTGGCCCTTGGTTGGGTTTTGTGTATGTATGTGTTTTTTCTGATGGTTGGGGTGCAAGTGCACCTCTTGTAAATTGGTTAATTTGGGCCTGGACTCCAAAGTACACTGCAGTTCTGCAAGTCACCAAGTTGTGGTATGTTTGAGATACACAAATCTTGGCGGAAGGCACACGCAGGAGGCAGAAATTCTGATGCATGTTACCCCATTACAATTAATGTGGGTTTTGCTAGAGAAAAGATTGCATCATTGGGACCAAAAAAAAACCCCTTCTTAGATAGGTTTGCAGTGCTTAACGTACTCTTCTGAAATTTCCATTTTACAAAGTAAAAGCCAAATAATGGGATGCGTGGGCACCCTCAACTCCTAGTGACTGCAGGTTCAGACTTCGAGAAACAGTAATGTCACTATACTTTTAACATACACTACTTGCCTGGATTTTTGTTTACTTATACCATGAATGGTCTTGAAATACACAATACCTGAAATACAGTATAAGAAACTAACAAGGACATTGGTGTATTGGAAATGTTGATAAATGAAATGTGGCTTTAACAAAGTGCACTGACATTTGACTATGTGCTTACTGGGAAACTGTTGTCATTAGAGAAAGTTTTTTTTTCTCTGGCAGAAATTCTGTACTTTTGCAAATCACTTCAGGAAACTGAATAAACAAGGAGGATTATCTGTCTGGATACATCAACCAAATGTGTAGTTTTGAGAAAACAGAAATTTGGTGGGAATTAATTAGGTAAGCTGAAGCTAAAGCTTATTATACATACAAAGATAAAATCCTTATTTGAATGCAAATACACTTTTCCTATGCAAGTAATGTATGAGGATATACTTTTGTGTCCTTTGAATACATCAGAGACATAGATTAATTTTTGAAAATGTCACATAAATAACACAAGACTTAGAAACCCTTTAATGAAAGAGAAAGCAACCAATGTAGGGCCAGATCCTCAGCTAGCATAACCTGGTGTAGCTGCATTGACATCAGTGGAGTTATGCTAATTTATACCAGGTGAGAATTTGGCCCAAGTGGTTTCATATATTGGAAATGTTGTAGTTTAATTGTTTTTGGGGCGGGGGGGAGGGAGAAGAGAGAGTCAGGCTTGGGGATTAGTTAGCTATGAACCCTTAGGCTGTGGCTCACGAAAGCATTTAAGCACACGCTTGAATACACATGCTGAATAGGGATTCTTTCTTTCTTTCATTCTTTTTTGAGTTGGGACTATATGTTGCATTTAACAATTATGATGATATGCAAAGATCCTGGGAAAACATGCATGATTCCAGTGAACAACACAGATGTACAGCAATTGAGATTATTGTTACAGAAGATGGAAGATTGGATATTGAAGTCAGCAATAGAATAGCAAGAGCCAAAGAGACATTCCGGAAGAATATACATGTGATGAGAAGGGGCATAAATCTAAAGACTAACTTCCAACTCTTAAACTTACATTTGGTCTGTGTTAAATTATGTCTGTGAAACATGGACATTCAAACAATCAATAATAAAGAAATTTGAATCCTTCAATGTATGGTGGTATAGAAGAATTCTGAAAATATCATGGATAGACCAAATAACCAATGAAAAGGTATTGGAGATGATTGGAACTCAGCAAATGCTAGTCAGAGATCTTATGAAAAGAGATTTGATTTGCAGGGCATATTTTAGGAGGTTCAGAGCCTCAGACCCACAAGCACTGGAAGAGAAAGTTGATTGCAGAGGAACACAAGGCAGAAAAAAAAAAATCTTGAATGGAGGATGTGGTATCCTGGGTGTATCGAAAGGATTATTCATCCATAAAGAGATTAGCAGATGATTGTACCATGGTTGCAAACCTCCAGTAATGGAGATGCCACATAAGAAGAAGAGGGCAGGAACCTTTTCCAAATCCTGTTTTGAAAAGGAATTTGGTCTGTGGACCTGAATCTCCTTTCACTTACACAAGTGTAAATCAGGAGTGATTCCATTTCAGTCAATGGAGATATACTTGTGTAAAAGCACTGTAAGTGAAAGCAGAATGAAGATCAGTTTTGCATTTCTTATTAGGATGATTAGCTGAAAATTTAAGGTTCAGATCCTTGGTCAACAATGACTTCTCTGGGTACATCTACACTACAGGGGGGAGTCGATTTAAGATACGCAAATTCAGCTACGTGAATAGCGTAGCTGAATTCGACGTATCGCAGCCGACTTACCCCGCTGTGAGGATGGCGGCAAAATCGACTTCTGCGGCTTTCTGTCGGCGGCGCTTACTCCCACCTCCGCTGGTGGAGTAAGAGCGCCGATTCGGGGATCGATTGTCGCGTCCCAACGGGACGCGATAAATCGATCCCCGAGAGGTCAATTTCTACCCGCCGATTCAGGTGGGTAGTGTAGACCTAGCCTCTGTGTCCTGGCATTGCAGAATAAGGAAAGTATCAGTCAATTTATAAAGCTTAAATCTAAAACACCAAATTCTGTAATGATTTAAATCCAGGGTAATTCTTATTGACGTCATTGCAATCAGCCCAAAATGTGGCCAAACTTTTTTTAATTAAGGAAAATGTGCACATGGAAGTGCTGTTACAATTAAAGAGAAATTAACACAAATTAAAAACCAAAGCCCTAATGAGGAGATGCAGCCAAGATAAACAAAGTGCTACTTTCTTTTCTGCAGTGTCATAAGTTTTTCATTAAGTTTTTTACAAAACAAAGCTGAGAGGCAGATGACTGTTTATCCCATAATGCACAATAACAAATGACATCATGTTATAGGGCAATCAGAATGCATATTTGTTAAGCAAAAGCCTATACATGCTTTGGTGGAATCTAAATAGCTATGTGGGTTTGAAAACTAAAGCTTCAGTTTAAGCTTGGGACTTAAGCATATGAAGTGGTTAAGCATGTATTTAAATTAGTGGTGGGCAACCTGCAGTCTGTCAGGTTAATATGCTGGCAGGCTGTGAGGCAGTTTGTTTACGCTGACCATCCGCAGACACGACCACCTGCAGCTCCCAGTGGCCACAGTGGCCCCTTTCCAGCCAACGGGAGCTGTGGGAAGTGTCCTGGGCCGCAGGGACGTGCTGGCTGCTGCTTCCCTTAGCTTCCATTGGCCGTGAACGGTAGACCGTGGCCACTGGGAGCTGCGTGTGGCCATGGCTGCAGACACTCGATGTAAACAAACTGTCTCGTGGCCCACCAGTGGATTACCCTGATGAGCTGCGTGCGGCCTGCAGGCCACAGGCTGCCCACCACTGTTAGACAGTCTTCACAGTCAAGTTTACCCTGTCTCTATAGACACTGGGGAAAGACCTTTGCTCTGAGCCTGGGCTTTGGTCTCCCCTCAGGCAGGAGTTTCCAGAATTCTCTGCCTCCAGCAGCACTCACGGCAGGCTCCTGTTCTCCCTTTGTAGTGAAGCTCTCACAGGATTTGTAAATGTCTGTCAGTTTCTTCAGTGGTTCTCAGGTTTTTCTCCTCAAAATGGCTAAATGTAAATATATATATATATTTATATATATATATTGGCTTTCTGAGGAGGGTTTGGAGGAAAATGCCTAACTTCCCCTCCCCACTGAGAAATGGCAGAGGTGGCAGGAACCCAGCTTCCTATTGGCAGGTGGGTAAGGTCCATGCCCAGAGGGTTTACCAGGCTGCATGGAACTTCCCTTGACAGAGACCATGTCAAAATCAGTGATGTGGAATCAGGGGTTACATTTTTAAAAAGCAGTGGATCCCTATTGTCACAGCTTGTAGAGCAAGCAGGAAAATGTCACTGGGACCCCCTGAATCTCAGGGGAAAGCAAGGTCTCCCCCCTGGCAACTGTGAAGAAGAAATTCTATTGCCAGCCAACACATAAGCAAACTCTGTGCTGAGAAGGCTGCAAAGAATCCCTCCTTCCTACAAGCTGAGTTACCTGCAAGGCCTCAAGCTGCCTTAAACGTGCTAGCTCCTGCGACCTCTTTGATATCAGAGCATCATTTATGTCTAGTGGCTCCACCTCACTACTCATTGTGTACAGCCTTGACACAGCAGCAGAGGTCACAGAGTGAAGTGATTCAGATCAAATTCCCATGGAGATGGACTTCCATGGGTCCCATAGGAGGTCATAAAGTGGCTACTATTTTCCTTAGGGAAACATGAAGGAGATACGCCTGCAGACTATCCTTTCTGTCTATCTGGTAATATGCTCCCTCTCAGAGCCTTCTCTTAGAAGTTTGTCCCAAAGACTGGTGGTGTAGGTATGTCTCGCAATGAACTCTTATCGGGACAGCACAAAGTCTTAAAACCTCTTATAAGAGAGTCTCCCTTCTAGATCCTTTACAGAGAAGGAGAGATCTCTAAAGCTCAGGCACTGAGCCAAATATTTGAGACTTTCAATTAAATTTCCCAGAATGAAGCATGAATGGGAATCTAATTTCACAGGAGCATATGTTTTTAGAAAATCACAAACACACACACACACACACACACACACACAACCCCTGCAAAATTGCAGAAGAGCATTCTGTAATTCTTCCTCACCTGATTTATGAGGGTGTGATTAAGGTGCAGTGGGAATTCCCTATCAAGATCAAGATATAACTATGGACCAAAAAGTCTTTGTTATTCTGCTTAAGGTTAATCCTGCTGCAGCCTCCTTAGTAAAGGGCATAGTCATACCAGTTGAGTGACTATTTCTGTAGAATCCACAGACAGGAGAATAAGATAATCACACGGACTATGGGTTTGGCTACACTTGCAAGTTACAGCGCAATAAAGAAGCCCCGGGCGCACTAGCTCACTACCCGTCCACACTGGCAAGGCACGTAGAGCGCTCTGACTCCGTGGCTATAGTGCTGCTGCTACTCCACCTCAGCGAGAGGAATAACGTTTGCTGCGCCTTGGCTACAATGCCCGGGCATCACTGTGAATGAGGTGTTGCGTTACTGCGCTCTGATCGGCCTCCGGAAATGTCCTATAATCCCCTTAAGTCAAGTGGCCACTCTTGTCATTGTTTTGAACTCCTGTAGGAATGTGGAAATGCCCTTTTAAAGCTCTCTTTCTGACATCCGGCATGCAAGCTGTTACTGTGGAATGCTGTGTGTGAGAGAGAGGTGGGAGGGAGGGGGAGGTTTGCTGCTGTCTGAATTTACAAGACAGCATGATGACATGCTCTCAGCCACTCAAAAACCCACTCTCTCTCCCCCCCACATACACAGAACACACTCCCTGTCACACTCCACCCCACCCCTCCCATTTTAAAAGCACGTTGCAGTCACTTGCATGCTGGGATAGCTGCCCATAATGCACCACTTCCAATGCCGCTGCAACTGCCGCAAATGTGGCCAGGCTAGTGCACTTGAAGCTGTCAGTGTGGACAGATTGCTGCGCTTTCCCTACTGCGCTCTACGAAGGCTGGTTTAACTCACAGCACTCTACATCTGCAACTGTAGCCATGCCCTATGTCTACGCTTAAACTGCTACAGCTGCAGCACTGCAGCTGCACTGCTGTAGCATTTCAGTGCAGCCACTCACTACAGTGACGGGAGGGGTTCTCCAATTGCTGTAGTTAATTCATCTCCCTGAGAGATGATAGGTTGACAGAAGAATTCTTCCATTGACTGAGCACTGTCTGACAGGGGTTGGATATGCTTAACTACATCGCTCAGGTAGCTGGGTCAACTGAACTTTTTAGTGTCGGCCTGGCCTCAGACTCAACTGGGATATAGCAGCTGTGGCCCAGAGAGTACTGGCTGCAGAGTCTTAGTGTGGAGGTCTATACCAACGGGGTGGCAATTGTGAGTATGTGTGCAAAAAAACAACAAACAAAAAACACCTACATAAAATCTGACACTGATTGAGGTATATTCAAAACCTGCAAAGTCATGTCCCAGCGGTAACTAGGGCTCCACTTAAAGAAACTGGAATTGCAGCCTTACATCCGCTCTTCTCCAAAATAATTTTTGGTAAGCTCTTTAAAGTTCATTGAGACAGAGCAGTTACTGGCACTTAGACAATAGAATACATCTTTTCCATCTTCCCATGAGAATCTTCAAGCTATTTTGTCTCAGCAAGTGTTCCCTTTGAAGCCAATGCCCCTCCAGGTTCCAGCACAGAGATTACATATTAGGAGGAGGCCATTGCTGCCTTGAGACTTGCAAAACCATGCCTGGGATTCTGTGGAAAAAATCATTCAACTCCAAAAGCTTTTAGTGAGTTTAAGGTTTGCTAAGTCTATGTAGTCTCCATGCCGTAATGAAGGGCACTTCAGAGTGGGCCCTCATCTGGGAGTGAACCACTTCAGAAAATGGGTGCTTGAAATAAACAGGGAAGGACTGTCAATTGAACTCACTCATTGTCCCAGGGATGAGTTAGTGCTTTCCCCAAAGTAAATGAAAATAACTGATTCTATCTTGAAGACCCTTCATAGCATCAGAAGATGAAGAATTCAGTAATCCATTTCCTACACATTGGAATGATAGAACCAGTTCTGTGGAGGGATATGTTCTTTGGAAAGGGCAAAAGATGCTTCATGGTACAAAGAGAAACAATGGGATACAACCCATTTTAGATCTCATTTCTCTTAACAAGTCCATAAGAAGATCATTGAGATCACTGAAATCCATCATTACAGAATTGTCATTCCAAAACTCCAGAATATGAAGATCTACTGAATATATATTTGTTTTCCTTTTGATTCCCCTATCTGAAGAGACATAAGAAGGCCCCATAAAGGGCCTGGTCCATCTTGCAAGGACTGAGAAACTGGGGCCTGAATATAAGCCATCCAGTGTAGATAAGTGGATATGGCCAGTGTTTCCCACCATCTGGGAGAAAAACCTCAGGGGGAAGAAGTCCTGCTGCACTTAACCATCTTGAAATGACTCCATGCCCAGATGTAGGTGCATCAGTTGTAGATGCAATGTCTGATCCCCAAACTTGTGTAGGTGTACCTACATTGGAAGAGATTTGCTCTGCCATAAAGAAAATGAAAAGCATTCCCAATATTTTCTTGAGGTGCTGCCGCCCCTGTCAGCATAACATCCAAACACCTCAGGTTGCCATAGAGCCAATTTGCATAGTATTTTGACAACTTTTTGTCCCAGCATGGAGTGAATCATCACTCCACTTTATATGGGGAAAGATTCATGCACTGAATGATGCAGCTTCCAGCCCAATAACTCTGCTTTCTGTTCCCAGAAAAGTTTTTACACATGTCCTATTCACCCAGCTCCAGCCTCTCCTTGTGAAACACCATTGCACAGAGCAATTGGACTTCACTGCTGGGCGATCTACAATGGACGCTATACTTGCTCTTCATCTTTTATCTGAGATCCAGCGTGAATTCAATCATCTGTTAACAGCAGCATATGTAGACCTAAAGACAGGTCTCTATTCTGTCGATAGAGCTGCCCTGTGAAAAGCCCTATAAGGCACTCGTGTTCCCAACATACTCTTGAGGTTAATATAAAAGCTATATAATGACTCAGGGACACAGGTGTGATGAGGGACACATAGGTCCAACCAGTTTTATACTAGATCCAGGATGAAGCAGGGATATATCCTGGCCCCAGCCCTGTTCTGCTATGCAATGGATTGTCTCCTTGAATATACCTCTGCAAATACCAGTAGAAGTGTTGGTTCAACTCCTTTTACTGACCTGATTTATGTGGATAATGTTGTTCTCTTTAGCCAGGATGCAAACGACCTTAAAGATGCACAAGAGAGCTTCCAGCACATGGTAGCTGCCCTTGGCCTAAAGATTTTTTGGGCAAAAACAAAAATCCAGAGTGTCAGTGCAAAAGTTGTTATACAAGACATCTGTGCTGCCAGACAAACCATGAAAATGGATGATTTAACCTATCTGGGCAGTAAATTGTCATCAGATGGGCATAGCCAGCCAGATATCCTAAGGATAATCAGTTTAGCAGCCTCAGCCATGAAGGACCTGCATAGGGTCTGGAGCCAAAAGAAGGTGGATTTATCAAACCTGTGTACTTCTGATCCTTATATGGATCTGAAACATGGACATTGCTTAAACAAGACATCAGGAGGCAGCAGGCATTTTATATGTGTTGCAAGTAGCAATTATAGGGCATAATATAGTTTGATTTTATCAGTAAATCAGATGTATTATTGAGAACTGACCTTGAGAGGATTGAAGTCAGCATTGGTAACCACCGGCTAGCATTTATTGGTCATATAGCATGCCTTAGAGATAAAGTACCCACATAGAGCCCTGAAGATCAGACTAAAGTTTTGGAGGGGGCATTGCCTGGCCATCGATTGGTGGTGGCCATGCAGTTATTCATGACTAACCTGGCAGCACCAGATCAGTAATAACTCTGTGGAGCTTTTAGATGCCTGGAATAAAGCCATAAAATGTGGTTATGGATATTCGGCATCATGGACCCTTGCTGTCTAAGTGTATTGTTGTTGAATGCAGTTTAGATTAGCTAACGTTTTGGTGCATCACAACCAAATTACAAGCCTGTGGATCATCCTATTTGCATTCAAATTCAGTTGGAAAACTAAAAGGTATACTACATGAGGTACAAAAGGTACTACATGAGGGAGAGACACTGAAAAGTGGAGGCTGTGGTCCCCTTATCTGAAGGCCTCCTTTATGCCTCTTTCTTTCTTTCTTTCTTTCTTTCTTTCTTTCTTTCTTTCTTTCTTTCTTTCTTTCTTTCTTTCTTTCCCTTTTTCCCCCCCCCCTCCCCCCCCCCGAAACCACTGAGTAAAGGTGGTGAAGAAGATTATGAATGAACAGGTCACAATGATCATAATCACCTTTTCATTGACCTTCAGGTCTTGGTTCTTGGCCCTGATTTAGATGCACTTGAAACCTCCCCTCAAACTGCCAACACATATGTACACACCAGAGTGAAACAGGGACCTGTGATGAACCAGTATCCAGAGCTGCCTAACTCTTCAGCTGGGAAGCTGAGAGGAAGGAACTACAATAACTTCTCTAAGAAGGTGATAAACACCTTTCTGGCACCTTGGAGAAAATCCACAAATATATGTATTACATGAGGTTTAGATGTTGATGTTACAAGGGACACACAGCAGGGTAAAGTCAGCTGAAGCAAAGGACATTCTGGTGCTTTTAGACCCTGGGACTCAAGGCCAACACTGTAGAAAGACAAGTTAGCTACTACAGGCCTATTGCACTGCAAGGCACCCATGAGAACCTCTCATCAATATTGAATCCAGAGGAGAGCAACAAAAATGATAAAAGCCTGACCTATGAGGAAAGGTTAAAAAAGCTGAACATATTTAGCCTTGGGAAAAGAAGACCGAGAAGGGAAACCTAATAACAGTCTTCATGTATGTCAAGGGTTGTTATAAAGAGGCCTGTGATCAATTGTTCTCCATGTCCACTGAAGGTAGGACAAGATGTAATGGGCTTAATCTGAAGCAAGAGCGATTTGGGTTAGATATTAGGAAAAGCTTTTCAACTATAGGGGTAGTTAAGTTTTGGAATAGGCTTCCAACAGAAGTTGTGGAAAGTTGGACAAACACCTGACAGGGATGGTCTAGGTTTACTTAGTCCTGCCTCAGCACAGGGGGCTGGACTTGATGACTTCTCAAGGTCCCTTCCAGCCCTACATTGATATGATTCTATGAATTCAAGGTTTTGTCAAAACTAAACTATTTGGAAAGTCTGGTATAGGAGATGTCTGCTCTTCTTTCCCCTGAAGCTATTCTGCTACATGTGGGGTCCTTAATAGGGCATCTCTGTAGTACTGTATCTATTTTTTATTCTCTGCTCTTTTTTATCTACAGATTGTTTGTATTTGTCTTTCACTCTGCTCACTCTTTGCTCCATTTTCACCCTATATTTTCATTATAATTTGTTCTTTTTGTCTCCCTCTCTATTCCTTTTAGGAGAGATGGTGATTAGAAACTCATAGTGCTCAGTTTTCAACCAATAATATTTGAGTGCGTTCAGGCAAACATGAAACTGCCCATCCCTAATAGCAACTCATTATTACTGGCATTTGGCACAGGATACTGAATATAGTCATTTCAATTAATCAACCAGTTTCCCTTTGGTAAATGCAAATCCTTCCTAGAATAATAAGGAAGAGCTTATGCCAGTCGTTAATTAATGGTCAGCTCATTGATGCTTTCACTGATGTAATTATAAAAGATCTGAAAAACAGCAACCAACTTCACTACATTTGAGGTAAAAGTTAAGAACATTATCAAGTGAAAAATGGAAGCTGCTGATTGTAGTACAAACTGTACTTAACCATACAGAATTGGGTTACATATGTTATATATAACATGTTGTCTATTGTACATTATCTCTTATTAGATCACATAATATATATTGTAATTTATGGACTAAATCCTTCTCCCATTGATGTAGATGGATCTCGACCTAAATATTTATACATATAATATAATGAGGGTAACATGATCCCTGAACATGATGCTGATGGTCTCTTTAGCAAAAATAGAGATCTCCCTTGGGCCTACTACTGACGTTTACAAATGAGTGCTAAGAAAACCAAAATTGCTACTGAGTAATACAAGGCTTCATATTAGAAGCCTCCATGCATTTTAAAATATATTTAAAGTATCATTCTGAGAGAATTTATGTGTTTCACTATGCAATGTTCTTATTAGCATTTAATGTTATGCAGTAGCCATGAGAGTTTCAACAATCTGTAATAGACAAACATGAACCATTTGTGAGGTAAATATGATATCTAAAAGCAGGATCAGTCCCCAAACTACGGAAAACAAGAGGAAATGGGAATATGCCACTTTTTGTTCCAATGAGTTGTATGATTGCAGCATGCTGCCAAGAATTTTGGCCTGCCTGGGTAAGCTTCATACTCATAGATTTAGTTTTATAGTCTTATAGTTATGACTCTTCCTTCTGCTATAGTTAGAGGTCTGTCAGCATTTCCATTACAAATAGGATGTCTGGTTTTTGGTTAAACTGATTTTTGCTGGTAAATGCTTGCTGACTTAAAAAGAAAGCTCATTTCCAGTACATGTTAGCTTGTACTGCTGCACTTCCTTGCACACAATATTTCAGGCTGTTCTTGTACCTGCATCTTGCCTCAGCTTCATGCCACTTCAGAGAGACACAAGTTATGCCTACCCATTCTTTTTAAATACACTGGTGATAGCAATGTTAGGAGTGCTCTTGATAGCATCTCTTTCTAGACTTATTCTAGACAACATGGAGCAGGCCTAGATGACATAGCTGTTAAAACACCAATCGCTACCCAAGAGCTTCCTGTACTAGTGCTTTCATTGTTTGCACCATTCTTAGCAACAGAAGGGGGAGGATCCCTCTAGTATAGACAATGTCAATGATGTGGTGAAGGGACCATGTAGAGCTGAAGTGCACAGAGTCTGAGATTAAATGCTGAAAAAATATTTGGAAACTGGGTTTTCTGATTTAATTTTATTGGCAGAAGAATACCATTCCATGTGTATTAAAATGTTGCAAATAAGAAGCCCTAGTTTTAAAACCAAGTTTTCATTGTTAATTTGATTCCGTTGATGCTCCTAACACTTTAAAGTCAAAAGATTGTGGGTTCAAAGTTCTACTGAGCATGTGGGACTCTTAGTATTCAAGTGTTGACACTGCAGTTTGGCACTGGGAGTAGGTGTGGTGGAGGCATAGTAATGAAAGAAAATATTTGCACTGTTGTATTATGGACTCTTTAAATGATATAAACCAAAGTCCTTTCTACTCAGGTCAGATGAATGTCCTTAAGGAAGTTCAGACAAATCTATGGCACTTTAAACTATTAGAAATCTTTATAATCTGTGAAGGTCAAATACCTATGTGGGTGTAAAGGGCAAGTGTTGGCCTGACCCTCAGTGAGTCGGTGAAATGCAGCTTGAATGTTTTGAATGTTTACTATATTTTTCAGATGTGAGAGAACCTAAACCGGTGCCTGTAATATAGAATATATTTACTTCCCACTTTAAGGTGAATCTGTAATTTTTCTGTGATGAAAGCACCTGTTCTCCTTTTGCATATCACTTTGCTACATTTGGAATTTCAAAATCTACCTTTCTAAACGGAATGCCGTGATAAATAAATATCATGAATACCTGTGATAAATAAATATCACTGAATATCCACTAACAATTGTTTATCAATGTAGTGCTTTCCATGCTTTTTCCATGTAAATTCAGCAGTTATTAACACAGTGCAGTTCTCTCTCTTTCTGAAATTTGCTCTTTTGATTCTTTCATAATAATTTCCTTGCAGAATTCCTACTTACTATTTAAATTTGTTAGCTGAGCTGTCAACATATTCTTCAACTAAGCAACTGTTTTCATTCAGATAAAATTACGATTCACCTTATATTTACTTTTATTAGGATATTATAAGTGTTTTACTATGTCCAAGTTATTATCATTTGAAAACTGACTAATTTGCATGTAGAATAATTTTTATAGCATTTTAATAGTGTGTGCTTATCCATATTAACAGTATAACAGCTCCATATTACAAACTGAGACAATGTGGTGCCATTATGAGATATCATGTAAAAATCCATTTAATGACCTTTTCATACTGCAGATGGATACTGTAGCTCATAATATTTCAGAAGAAGCTGGGTATATATGCTTTAACTATTATGGTTTGTAATATCCTAGGTTGTAAGTTTTAAGGTCTATCGAAATTGCCTATGTACAATCGAGACTCTATAATCTGCCATATAAATAAAATATATTTTGAAAAGTCCCTAAACACATACTTTTCAGAAATGGTTGTTATGGTTAGTTATAAAAATATGTACTCTCAGCATGTGGAATTCAGAGCCACACGAAATCATAAATAAAATATTAGAGCTGGATTTAAAAAGCAGCTGGACAATTTTATGACCCAAACTAATACATGTACATATAATAGTTGTACATGCTAAGATGAGGTCATCACACTCCAGCAGAAGTTCATCAGCTGATTTCTAGATTTTAAGGACAGAAAGGATCATCTAGTTTGACTTGCATAATACAGGTCATGGAACCTCACCCAGTAATTTCTGCATCATACCTATAAACATCTATTTGAGGCATAACATGTCTTTTAGAAAGATATCCAGTGCTGATTTAAAGATTTCAAGTGATGGAGAATCTACCATGCCATAGGTAAATTGTTTAAATGGTTAACTAGTCTCATTGTGACAAAGTTGTATCTTATTTCTTCTGAATTTGTCTAGCTTCTGCATTCCAGTGTTGGATTGAATTATTTATGTTTTTTTGATAGATTAAAGAGCCCTCTATTGGCAAAAATATTCTCCCCATATAGGTACTGATGAACTGTGATCAAGTCATCTGTTAACCTTTATTTGGGTAAACTAAACAGGTTGAGTCTCTCACTATAAGACAGTTTTCCAAACCTAAAATTATTCTTGTAGCTCCCGTCTAAAGACTTTCCAACTTTCGACATCCTTTTTGTAATGTGGATACCAAAACTGAACATAATATTCCATTCATGGTCTCACTAATGCTGTTTACAGAGGTAATGCCACCTCTCTACTCCTACCCAATATTCCTCTGCTTCTACATCCAATTGCGTTAGCGCTCTTAGCTACACATGATTCTGGGAGCTCATGCTCACTCACCTATCCATCATGCCTTCTAAGTTCTTTTCAGTGTCTCTGCATTCCACGATACAGTCCCCCATCTTGAAGTGTGACCCATATTTTTTGCTTCTAAATGTATGAAGTTGCATTTAGCTGTTTAAACTGCATGTTGTTCATATGAACCCACCTTACCAAGCAATCCAGATTGGTCTGTATAACTCTCCAGTCCACATCATTATATCAATTTGTGTGCCATCAGCAAATTTTACTAACAATTATTTTATATTTTCTTCCAGATCAGTGATTAAGATATTGAACAGCATTTGGCCAAGATCTGTAACTTACCCTTCTACAAACAAAAAGGTTTGGGTGGGGTCCTTATTATACTGACTTGTGTTTGGTGAATTCACTTAGGGTGACCAGATGTCCCGATTTTATAGGGACAGTCCCGATTTTTGGGTCTTTTTCTTATATAGGCTCCTATTACCCCCCACCCTCTGTCCCGATTTTTCACACTTGCTGTCTGGTCACCCTAAATTCACTGTCCCTGTAGATGACTCTTCTTCTGTATCTGCAGAGAGTTTTGTGATAGTTGTAGGCTCCAGTCATAAGGCTGAGCACATTCTGCATCTGATGTTTGGATTCAGAGTGGTGGTTGGGGAGATTGATATCTCTGTCTCTGTCGTATAATGATCATTGCCTCCTTCGGTTTGAGGTAGTCATGCATGTATCCCATGAAAGACGTGTTTTGATAACTTGTCCTAGAAATTGACAGAACCAGAAAGCTTCCAGTCATTTGTTGAAGGAAGATGTCATTCATCTGACTGACAACTTTACTGAAAGACAGATAGGATTTTATAATTAATCTTTTGTCCTCTGCTACAGTTATGGTTGTCCTTAAATACTTTCTCTGCCAGCTTTGCCCTTGCAGGGTACCAGGGCTCACAGATGGTCTGCAACAGATGCAAGTGAGAGGGCAGATATCTAGAGCTCCAGTTGTGGAAGTTGAGTTGAATTTGAATTATGGAAACACACATAATTGTAAATATCATATTCATGCATATACTGTTGCTGTGCAGTAGACAAGGAAAGAGTTCTTTTCTATAATCAAAATGTCTGCCATCTTACACTGCAGAGTGATTCTTGCTGGTTGATAGTTTGGTTTGATAGCTACTTTGAGTTGCTGTGGCTGTGAAGGGTGCCATTCTTAAATAAGCTGTTTGATGGGTTGGCGGGTTTGATAGTTGCGGGATGCTTCCAGAAGAGTCAGTGGTGTGCATTTTAGTATCCCTAGTTAAGGGAATGTGATTGTCTTTTGAAACTAAGGTGCCCAACTAAATCACTTCTCTGAGATACCCAGGTGACAACTGTGAATAATCTTTTTTACTCCAATGCTGACCTTGTCACAATTATCTGTGCCTTTGTCAGTTGGAAATTAGATTGCTGTTATGTGCTCTACATACTGAGAACACTTGGAAACTGAAGCTAATACAAAATGAGCTGCCTACTTAAATAAGCAGAGCTTTATGTTAGTAGCACATTACACTAGTGCTCTGGGATCCACTGACTGCCAATGAGTTTCTGGATGGATTTAATCTATAAAGTCATAAATAATAGTAGACCCATTTACCTGAGAGACCTCCTCTCTCCTTGTGTCATACTGCCACAGTTACAGTCAGTTGGAGATGCCTCAGCTGGAGCTCTCTGATTAAAAGGCAGTGAGCTGCCAGCAAGATGTTCTTCATAAGGGGTTCTTGAGTTTGAAAGAAAGTCAATCTGCCAGGACCCTGTTCTATTGACTTTCAAGGCAAGCGGCAAGGTTAATCCTTTTGACCCAGCATTTGGGGCCTGGGAAGATTGAAGGTTAGGGAGATCATGTGGTTTGCTGTGTGGGTTATTTTACCTGCTGGAAAGTATTTTATGTTGGGAAGAGCAGTCCACTCTAACTGAGCTTTTGACATTGAATTATCCCCAGGTGCCCACAACTTGTTATGGACACCTACTTACATTTTTAAAATATGAAAAATTAACCTAATAAGAATATGCAAACCACTATAGAAGGGGACTTGAGGAGAGGCTAGGGCATGGCCTGTGTCCTTGTGAGTATATGGATTCACAAGTCAAATTCTCAGTGTGCAGTGGTGCAGTGGCCATGGCTACTACTTAAGCCTATGGGCTAAAGTAGTAATATGTTGGTACTCCACATTACTGGGGTGGATTACACACTCACACATTTGAAGTTCCCCTGGAGGAAATCTATGTATCTGGTGTTCACACAGGGTCAAGGATTTGGTCCATAATAGCTCCTTTCTATTTACTGATCCTAGTTCCTTTGTTAAGCTTCTCTTTTTAACTCTTCTTAAAAGTCTGTGTGGTTGTGGTGATCTTGACAGTGAAGGGCTGTTATCACCATCTGAAACTGCACATAGTGCAGGTGCATGGCTTGCAAGCTTCACTTCATTAATTTTTCAAATAACCTCCAGTTAGAGCTGTAATTTATATGGCAAAACTCCAGACCTGGGCTTCTAAAGAGCTGACCCAGTTGTGTCAACTTTTGCAAAACTATGTGGTGGTTTGGTGATGTGGACATATGTTCATGGGTAAGTGAGGAGTTCACAAGCTCATTTCCATTTGTTACCTACGGTAATTCATTATATGAGTCAAGGTCTTGTGAGGTCACAGGGTAATACACTAACTCCCAGTGATAGCTGCTAGTTTGCTAGTAGTTTTAAAATAAGCAATAAAAAGTGTAATCTGTACTTCCTCCAGTGCAACTCATTGGTTCTAAATGGGATTATTGATGGGAGTTTTGCCTGTGGGAGAAGGGGAGAATATGCATACTATTATGAAATTCCTTGTTCAGTTGAAATGTTGTTCTAACAATTTCAATGGTTTTCTTGTTTGCTCATTCATCATCTTGAAAAGGGAAAATGTACCACAGATCAGAAACTCTATAATGTATCATGTTTTCCTCTCGTTTCTACATGCTAGTGCAGTAGGTGAATATTTGATCCCCATTCTTTCATTTCCCATCCTATGGATTGCATTCAGAGAGATGTCAAAAACACAGTCTACCACACTGAATAATTTCCTCTTCCTCCTACATTCTTTATATCTCACTGTAGAAAAAATCTCTAGGGACATTGAGTTTCTATCTTCCCCACATACAGACACAAACCATATTCACAATAAGTGGGTAAATGTTTTGCCCCCTTACAAGATTTTAAATGTCAAACTTCTGACATTGAGAGGCTTTCAACCTTGAGAAATATTGTTTATTCTGAATATAAATGTCATTTGATTCAGTTTATTACTAAGCCTTGTTTGTTTATAAATATTGCAAAAGAATGCAAGGAATTATTTTGGGTTTCAGAGTGAAGGGAGAGGATATTTTTATGATTTAGTGGGGGAAGTATGGAAAAAAACTAAGCTTTAGAACAGAAAGGCAGCCATAACAGTGGGGTCACTACTGAACAACTCTGTCTGTCTAGGTCTGCTTGGATTTCTAAACAGCCCATCACCATCAGAGACAATATATAATTAAATCTGAACTGTGTATCTGAAAAGTGGACCTTGTTCACCTTCCTATTTTTAGCTGCTTTCCCAAAGGAGATTGGTCTTAATGGTGGTTGTCTGTGAAGGAACATTATAGTTAACACACAGAATCTTAAGGACATCCTTTAACATTAAGGGCCACATTTTACAATTCTGAAGCAGGCAGAGCCTCTGAAATCAATGGGAGATAGCAGGATTAGCCCCTAAACTTCTATGTGTTTAATTGGTTTTTTTGGTATAAGGTCCAAATGAACAACAACTTCCCTCAAACCAACAAATAGTTAATAATCATAGAATTTAATTCCCTTTCATGGACAGAGTGATCTGTTAGACATTTCAAATATTGCCTAATTGCAATAATAAGTTGTTTATCCTTTTGTTGGATCATAAGCAAGCAGAGGTGTTTCAAATGATTTAGAAGTTGACATTGAATGAGTGTTGGACAACCTGTTAATGGAGCTATCTAATAACACAAGACATATGCAAAACTAAGCTGAATGATAAAGAACATTCCTGGACAATTTCAAATGCCTGGGCCAAATGTGTGAGGTATTAACGTTACCTAATGAGAAACTCTATTTGCTTAATTAAAATACAATGCCTGTGTGCTAATACAAATGAGAACAGTCAATATGTAGCTAGCAGGCATAAACAAAAAGGGATTACTTTACCTGAAAAAACACATTTACCTTAATTACAGCACTCAAATTCTGAAAAACTTTTCCTAATGAAAATGAGAGAGCTTTATATTAAGAATTGAAGTTAGCATAGCATTCATGAAACTCATTAAAAAAATTAAGCCTCTCATGCAATGAAAGTATATCTTTGCCATTTTTCTCAACCCAAGAAATGTTGCTCAAGAAACTTTATTCGTGTTTTATTTTAATTAAGCTTTAACTTTGATCTAATTTACTCATACAGCTACCCTTTGTGACTCTCGGGGGAAAAGAAAGATTGTCCTGTAATTTATACTAATGAAGCTGATAATAGAATGATCAGTGCTCTGAAAGGGACAAATTAATCCAAATATAGATACCTGCAGCATGGTAATCAACAGGAAATGCAATGATTTGTCTTTATACAGAAAGTAAAAGTATGATCCTTCAGACTCAAATGTCTGCTTCTGAAGCACCACCATAGAGAGGAAAACATATTTTGGCATCAGCATGTCAGTGTTTTTTGCAATGAAATGTTCAGTATGAGGAGTTATTACTTCTGAAGGTGACAATGAACTTTATACAGGCATGACACTTTTCTCACTTTTCTCACCAGGCACTGGAGCTGGTAAGAAGTTACCCCACCTTATTTGTGATCTAATATATATTCCCACCTTGGGAGGTATGTAATGTTCTTACAAATGTCTATAGAGTGATGCTTTCACATATATGCTGTATTTCTATATAGCAAATATATTTATTAATTGTCTTTGAACAAGTGAATGAATACCAGGGTGAAAGAAGAAATGAATGAGTATACAGGGTACTATATCCCAGGGCTTGATCTAAAAGCAGGAGAATTGTGTGATTCTATCGCAGGGCAGGTAAACACCTTACATCCCATGCAGGAGGTGCAGCTAACCATGACAGCCTGACTCAGAAGTGCTTCATAGCGCCTATGGATCCCACTGATACAAATGAAAGCTGCTGAAAATCACCTTTGAAAATCAGGCCACATACCTTTAGATTCCTAAATATGGATTTAGGAGCCTAACATTAGGCAGGCACCTGGGATTGAGAATTTTAGCCTTAAGACTTTTTTTTAAGTCCAAATATGTTAGAAACCACTCCTAAAACTGTTCACTTCTGCTTATCTAAATGCAGATTAATAAAAAATATTTCTAAATACGATCTGTACTAGTGTATTTGCATCCAGTCTCAACCATTTAAAAAAATTGGTTGTGAATACACTTAATTGAGAGTACATGATGAATATCATCATCAAATACTTTAAATTTGGTCATTAACGCTAAGGTTGCCAATGGACCTTTTGCTGACAACATGTCAGAGTCAGTTGTGGGTTTTCCACAAGCATCATTCATGGGGAAGTGAATAGCTGTGCTTCCCCAGAAGCAGACTGGGACAGATAGTAGGTATCTATCTCATGGTTTCCCCTGGTTCTGGTTGAGATGTATCCTGCACCACCTGGTGAGATGTACATTCCCTGGTAGTCAATACAGCTGTAGTGCTTAGAGTCTGGATGATGGGTGTCAGGCTGGTGGGTTTTGCCCACATGCTCAGGGTCTAACTGATCAACATATTTAGGGTTGGGAAGGAATTTCCCCCCCAGAGTCAGGTTGGCAGATACCCTGGGAGGTTTTCACCTTCTTCTGCAGCATGGAGCATAGGTCACTTGCAGGTTTAAACTAGTGTAAATGGTGAATTCTCTTTAACTTGAAGTCTTTAAATCATGATTTGAGGCCTTCAGTAACTCAGTCAGAGGTTAGGGCAGAGAAAATGAGTGTGTGTGTGGGGTGGGAGCATGTGGGGTCATGTGCCCCTCCAGGTTAAAACTGTCTGGGGAGCCCGGCCAGAGATGGCTCAGCAGGGGAAGGTGCTAAGGGGGTGGAGCAGCCCCACGGTCCCTGGGGCCAGGACCCAGGGTGGTGGGGCAAAGAAGATGCTAACCCCCTGCCCAGGGGGCTGCTGTGGAGCCTGCAGGTTGTGCTGGACATCGCTTCCCCTTCCTACTCCAGTGCTTATCCAAGGTGGGGAGAGGCGCCCCCGTGCCAATGTGTTGTCCACCTGGTGGGGCTTTGGGAGGCTTTGGCATATGTAGGGCTCTGCTCCTCCTGGGCAGCGCCTCATGAGGGAGGATCTTAGGCTTTCCCGGGGTGCCGGCCCAGCCAGAGGCCGCGAGGGAGGAAGGAGTGTGCCGGGCAGGCTGCGGGTGTGCTGAGCACTCCCGTGAGGAGCTGGTTCTCTGCACAGTGCAGGGAGTGGGATGTGCCCTGCTGGGGATTTATGGGGGGAGCAGAAAGTCTGGTGAGGGTGAAGGGGCAAAGTGGGGAGAGGACATCAAGGAGGAGAGCATGTAACAGCCAATTGGTAGGCAGCAGAGGTGACATGTGGGCAGACATGTGATCCCCCAACCTTTAAATTGTCCCCCCCATTATCAACAGTTACGAGTCACCTTGGGGCTAGGGGTCTATTACAAGAGGGGGTGAGTGAAATTCTGTGGTCTCCAATGTGCAGGAGCTCAGTGTAGCTCAGTGGTTCTCAATCCGTGGCCCATGGGCTGCTTGCAGACCAGTCAGCACACAGTTGTGGTCCATGTGACATCCTAAGGGCCATACAGGTAGTACTGTATGTCTATTATGTGGATGCGGCCCACATAACACATAGGGAGTTGCATAGGCGGCTCACAATGGTAAATAGGTTAAGAACCACTGGACTAGATGATCATGATGGTTCTTTCTGACCTTAAAGTCTATGAGTATTGTGGTGAATTAATCCAAAGCTCCACCCATTCCATATTCACTCTACACACAGGTGTAGGAGGGATGTAGCAGCCCCACAGCAACTGCTGTCTTCTCCATGCCGTTGTCTACAGTCTGAGTAAATGAGTGTCTTATGCTTCCTTATTCCGCTGCGCTGTCATGCTGGATGGGCAGAAATGGTTTTCACTGCACCAGGGGCTGAAAAAAAAATTAAACAATGATTTCTGCAGTAGTGCAGAAGTGTTTTTGTCATGCCAATGCTAGTGGATAATTATTTTAGTACTAATGTAGAGGACACACTGCTGACAACTGTTGTCAGAAACACATGACTATGCAGGTGAGTCCATTAAAGTGCAGTACTTTCCAGGGGCAGGGATTCCTTCCCTGAAGCAGAACCGCCTCCTCCAAAAAGCACCTACAGTAATGCACAGCTTTGTGTATTGCACATGCTTTTAGTTGCAGTAGGACATAAGCCTAGAAGATTTACAATTGCATCAAACTCCATTTAAAACAAAACACTATTGACCTTGTGTCACCAGATCTTTAAATGAACATTAGTCTGTAATTGGTTCACCCATCAGTGTGAACTTTTCACTCACTTGATGTGATAATTACCTCTGGCTCATATTATTTTATCACTTGGTTCTCAGAAAACAACCTGATGATTGCATGTAGACTTTTAATAAACAGCTGCACACAAGGCATACTTCATTTGCATTTTATGTGTCCTAGTCCTACGTACTTTAACTCCCGAGTGTTCACCATGGACCTCATTGGGACTATGAACAGAAATAAGTACTTGTAGTAAAGTGGTCATGATAGGGTTAACTGGGTTACCCAGAGTATTATGAGATGGAGCCATGCTTCATCCCTTCCTTACTTCTGCTGCTAGTTAGTGGGAGTCCACCTGTCCCTCTCTGTAGTGATTCAGTTAAATAAAACAGCAAATTCCCATCATTCACTCTTGGGAATAGCCTTTATTTTTGTTCAGTAGTCCCTTTACAAAGGTACTATAGATGAAAGTAGGGTTTGTGGATCAGGTTGTGTTTGTACTGGAAAGTTATCAACTACCAAGCCAAGGAAATTATAATTTAATTGTGGGTAAAATGTTAACTTTGGTGGCTATTTGGTGGTAGAAATTCTCTCAATAGAAGAGATATAAGATTGTCACTGTAAAAAATATGAATTACACCTACAAACACCTACAAGATCTTTATTAAGCATTCTTAAAATTACAATACTTACCTGGGGAAGTGAGGAAACAGATTGATAGAGTGAGATGGGTACCCAGAAGTCACCTACTACAGGACAGGCCCAACAAGGGAAATAACAGAACACTACTGGCCATCACATACAGCCCCCAGCTAAAACCTCTCCATCAACGATCTACAACCTATCCTTGAAAACAATCCCTCACTCTCACAGACCTTGGGAGCCAGGCCAGTCCTCACTTACAGACAGCCCCCCAACCTGAAGCAAATACTCACCAGCAACTGCACACCACACCACACGACAGAAACACCAACCCAGGAACCAATCCCTGTAACAAACCCCGTTGCCTATTCTGTCCCCATATCTACTCCAGTGACACCATCAGAGGACCCAACCACATGAGCCACACCATCAAGGGCTCATTCACCTGCACATCTACTAATGTGATACTAATGCCATCATGTGCCAGCAATGCCCCTCTGCCATGTACATTGGCCAAACCGGACAGTCTCTACATAAAAGAATAAATGGACACAAATCAGACATCAGGAATGGTAACATACAAAAGCCAGTAGGAGAATACTTCAATCTCCCTGGACAGTCAAAAGATTTTAAAAGCCATCCTTCAACAAAAAAGACTTCAAAAACAGACTTCAAAGAGAAACTGCAGAGCTACAATTCATTTGCAAATTTGACACCATTAATTTGGTCTTGAATAGGGACTGGGGGTGGCTGGCTCACTACAAAAGCAATTTTCCCTGTCTTGGTATTGATACCTCCTCATCAATTATTGGGAGTGGACCACTTCCACCCTGATTGAATTGGCCTTGTCAACAACACTGGTTCTCCACTTGTAAGGTAACTCCCTTCTCGTCATGTGTCAGTATATTTATGCCTGTATCTGTAATTTTCACCCATGCATCTGAAGAAGTGGGTTTTTTTACCCTCGGAAGCTTATGCCCAAATAAATCTGTTAGTCTTTAAGGTGCCACCTGACTCCTCATTGTTTTTGTGGATGCAGACTAACACGGCTATCTCTCTGATAATAGACTACATCAAATTTTAATTTGTTCTGCTTGTTTCCTGTGCTTTAAAAAATCTATAAAATTTATGCTAATTCCTATTCAACAAGTAAAAAAACACTCTTAAACCCTGTTTTTCAGTGCATTCTAATTATGAAGCAGATAGATTTTCTTCTGTCTTTCTGTGCGATTCTGAAAGGAAAAGATCATCTGTAAAATTCGTCCTGCAGAGTTTGAAAATTGACACTCCCTGTTGTCCTCTTGAGATATTGAAAATCATTACAGGCTCCCTGCACTAGCTCAATATTGTCCACAGGATGCTAAAATACTCTCCACCCTCAAACTCCCTCCAGCCAGTTTCCTTCTATATACAGTAGAATCAAAGCACATATACCTCTGCAAATGTACTTGACAATGTCCTTTCTTTCTGGGTTTTTGCACGTTGTATTCAACTGCAATTTTATAAGCTTCCCTGGCCCCTACTGCTATATTACTAATGCAATTTAGCATGGATATTTTATTACACAAAATTCCAAACCTTCTAAAAAAAGATGGGAGCATCTTGTCAGATCATCTTGGAAATTAGCAGTGAGGCCCCTACTAGAAGGACAAATACTGTTCTGTCATGATTGATTTGCTAGTTCAGAGTATGATCTGAAATTGCCATGAAATGGCTAACCTGGCAGCATATAAAATGATACTAAGTATCTGAATGTGAGGCAGTTTTGGTTCATTTTTGTTATTTATATGAATAATGCCTCTGCTAGAGGGATTAGATTGGTTACTGGCAAACTCTCATTTGTCTTTATAGTTGTGAATCCCCTTAATCCTTGCCCTTGAGTCCTTTGTGCTTGATTTTGTATTTCATGTACCCTATCTTTTTGTTAGGAGTTATTTTTATGAGCTATTAATACTGATTTATTTTTTAATTTACTTTTCAAGTAAGTTACTTTGAATTTTGTACAAACAAAGCCAAACAACAATTTTATATTTTCAGCTAATCCAATTGAAATTTATTTAATATAGATGACATTACCCTTCTTGGCTTTTTGATAATACTTATCACATCTTCATATTTGCAAAGTTCTGTATTCATATTAATTAGCAAATCCCCCTATGCAGAAAGTAGAAAGGTTTCAGAGTTTTCAGTGCAGAATATTAAGGTGAAATCCTGGCCTCATTGAAGTCAATAGGAGCTTAGCAATTGGCTTTAGTGGAGTCAGAATTTCTTTCTTAATGTGACTCTTTCTCCACTTTGCAGGAGATTGAGAGCCTTTAGATTCAGAGACTATGTGGCAAAATGGATATATAAATATGTATATGGTTCTATAGATTGGAAGGAGCTAAGAGGTGGCTCCATACTCCAGCTGTACACTTTCAAAAGTTGTTTCAAAAGGCATCTTGCAGCCCCTGAACTCCCAGACACACAATACTCCAGGACAGCTTGCTAATGCAATGTGCTGCTACACCACTTCCTCTGAAGGCTATGACTAAAAGCCACAATTTAGTCTATAATCCTGGAATTTTCATCCTCTGAAGCACAACTCTTACTAACCCTAAGGAAACTACATGTATAACCTCCCAATTGTATTATTGGTAAAACAGACTCTTTAAGATGTAGTCAGAAAGTTTGTTTTGTCTTTAGATTATTATTTTTCCTTACAGTCACCCTTAGGATTACCACATGACTTGTTCTAAACAACATACATTCTAAACAACATTGTTTAATATTTATAAATGGAGGTAGTGCCCAGACGCCCAAAGGATCACATTGTGCTAAGTGCTGTACAAATACACATGAAGACATATTTCCTATCTCAAAGAATTGACAATCTAAGGCCCCTCAAATTCACACTGATGCTTAATATATTCAATTTTATACAAATTGAAACTTTACACACTGTAAGTAGTCCCACTGAAGTTAACGAACTGTTCACAGGATGGAAAGTTAAGTATGTGTGTAAATCTTTGCAGGATTGGAGTCTAAGAATATAAGTGACATATAAAGGATGGGAGAGGGAGATTCAATCAAATATATACAATTTTATACAAACTGAAATGTACATATGTACATTGTTTTTAAAATTATAAAATAAAGTGTCACCTGTCGTATCTGCCCCTCTTTCTACCACCACCATCAGATTCCTTTAAAGCTGATACAGCAGAAGTGGATCTTGAGAGAAGGGATTTGAAAGAGGAAATAGCCTTGCAATGATTGCAGGGGAGGGCATAAAGGTCTGTATGAAAGAAGAGGCTGAGATGTAGGTTGAAGAAACTGATAAATGAGCAATGGGGCTGCCTTAGTGGCTGGCAGCATAGTCATCTTTGGCTCAGAGAATGTCTCTTTTGGAATTTCGGTGTTCACATTACTGTATTAAAATTAGAGCAAAGTGTTGGCATACAAGGAGATGTTGTCAAATATATTAGCAGGCTGTGGGATATCTTCAAATGACCAAGTGTAGACTTTTTTGTCACAGACCTCTCCCATTGCCTCGTTCATTTTTTTCATTCATGGTTTCATTTAAGGTATATGGAAAATAAAATGTAATAGTCATTCTAAGAACATTATGGGATGGATGTGGATATTTCTCATTTTCTTTCTTGGCTGGGTCCCAATGCCATTTTTTCTCTCTATGATCATTTTTTTAATATTAAAATATTTTTATCTCTATTTTAATTTCTTTTTCACATGGTTGTTTTTTGTTATCCAATCCAATTTTATTTATAATAATAACAAACTGTGTATGTTCAATACACCTAATAGAACTAAGAGAAAATAAACAGCGACATTATTATCCACTTTAAGCACATTTAGAAAGGTACATTTTGCTTGCTTTTGCTATGAAACAGTCATTTTCTGATTTGTAAGGCTGGCAGAGGCCACAGTTTTAGATTTATCAGTTACAGCACTCAGTCTAAGCCAATAGGCTGCCTCTTTGATCATTTGGTGGAACTTTCGAAATATCAATGCAGACAGCCCAGAGGTATTCTGGTTGGATCACATTGCCAGCTTAAAAATATCTTAGACTCCTTGCTTGATGGTGGCACTTCAGTAATAAGCAAGAAGTATGACAAATGCTTATGTTGGCACAGAAAGCCTACTAAGTAATGCCTCTATTTTACTCTCAGTGAACTTAAGAGTGAATCTTTCTTCCATTACACATTATTTACCAGTTCTAGGCAGTCATAAAATACGGAGGCCCCAGAAGGAATAAGTGCAGTGACAAGAAAATTTAAACAATAAATGACATTACCTCAAACAGATTTTATATCAATGTGTAGTGAAGGATCCTTTAATGAACTGTCTTGTATTAATATCGCAATTGTGTATATTGGTACCTGTCGAATGCCATAAATGTATAAAGTGCTTTACATAGCACATATGCTGACAATGAGCAAGTCCTGAAGAACTTTCAGTCTGACTCAGAAAAATCCAATATGGACCAATGGTTAAGGCTCATGTCTAGAAGCAGATGTTGAAGGAAGCACCTAATGGAGAAAAAAGGTTTTAAAGACGGGATTTGGCTAATAACAATTGGTAACTTGGTATTTAACCTGACTAATAGCTGTCCATAAAATCCATATACAGAAATAAGGTATCGCAATAGAATCCAGATTGGTAAAATGACATATAATACTACTTATCTCTTATACAGTGCTTTCTATCCATAACTATTAAAGTGTTTTAAAAGGAAGATAAATACCTTTATCCACATTTTATGGAGAAACTGAGGCACAGAGAGGTTAAAGTGACTTGTCCATATCTATATATACAATAATCTTCTGATTTTTTTAATAATTGCACATTTTAATGTATTTCCCTCAGATTGCTGGCCCTCTGGGCCTAAACCTTCCGAGTTCTCCTTAGATTGGCTTCTAGGCAGACTTCCCAGTTTCTTGTAGTTAATGAGCAGCACAAAGACTACCTCATCCACATACCCACCCCTATGTTACCTGCCTCTGTGTAATAGGTCAGCAATCACATTCCCCTTGAAAGTGTTTACCACTATTTTCCCCCAGTGTAAATGAGAATCAGCCCGAACAAAACCCATTCCAGAAATTATTGAATTAGAGATGCAGTACAGGAAGCATAAAATAAAAGGAATGAAATATTTTACACCGGACAGAAAGTCTAAGAAAAATCTTACAAATTAGATTATATTGCAAACTTCAGATACAAAATGTTGTGTTGTATGGTTCACAACATGATTGTTTTGAGATGGCCTAAACTATTTTTCATTGTTCCTACCAGATAGCATACCTAGTCTATGGTAGGGAAGATAGGGTTAGGCATATACAAAGGGCAAGAGATGTTTCATTAGCTCTTGGGCTCTCTATTTCACTGTCAGTTGTTTTTTCCACAAGGCTAAACCTGACTGAAATGAATATTTCTAGATACCATTACAAAATGATGACGTCTTCTATAAACATTTGTTTCTGAATCCAATTGAATTCCACACTGGGGCAAAAATTCTAAATCCGCTACAGATGAAAGCTAGGGTTTTAGCACAGAGAAATGCAATAGAATGAATTAATTTTGCTCTCTGTACAGAACAGTCTAATTTTACTCTTCCTACGGTTGATAAGATTACCCATTGGTGAGGATAAAGATACTCCCCGTCATGCTTTAAGGATTCATTTTACTTTTTATTCATCCTTTTTTTTTTCAAAGTAAAGCAGAAAAGGTCCTGGTGTTCTCACAATGTTTGATTCTACTCAGTATTTTAGAATGACTACATAAAGCAGTTTTAGATACTGAGGAGACAGATTTTTAGAACAGTGAATGAGATGTAACAGTAAGTGTATTGCAGTAAAACTACGTATTTTAACATATAGGGCCCAATTCTGTCCTGATGCCACTCTACTAAAGTCAATGGTGTTGTATGCAAGGGCAGAATTTGGCCCATCATCTCCAGCTTTTAATTACTGTTAGAATTTATGAAACTTAAAAATACAAAATCTTTGGCAAATCTTCTTACACTTTTACATTATTTGTATTCTATGCTGTACATCATGGCGTCAGATATGCCATTATGACACAACCCTGAGGAATGGGAAGTACAGAATTTTATTGTCTCAAAGGGAGCTCTGGGAGGGATTATGCTTCAGGAAGTACAATGCCTTCAGTAGCTGCAGGAGGTATGTTTAGAGTACTTATCCCTCATGATGGTGCTGCACCATTCCCTTCTCTATGGCTGGCCAGTTCTTCCTTTGTTCTCTGTGTTTGTGTATGTGAAATGCTGTCTCCTTCACAGCCTTCCCAACCCTCTGACCTCTCTCCCATGGGCTGACCCTGGCTTGGGAGTTGGGAAGTCTCCTTGTTTTTTCCCTTTTGCACCTGCACAAGAGCCAATGACTAGGGCTTTACCAAATTCACGGTCCATTTTGGTCAATTTCATGGTCATAGGATTTTAAAATAGTAAATTTCATGATTTCAGCTATTTAAATCTGAAATTTAATGGTGTGGTAATTGTAGGGGTTGCAAGGTTATTGTAGGGAGGGGGAACATGGTACTGATATCCTTACTTCTGTACTGCTGCTGGTGGTGGCACTGCCCTTCAGAGCTGGGCAGCTGGAGAGTGGTGGTAGCGGTTGTAAAAGCACACAAAAGATCAGATTTCATGGGGGGAGACCAGATTTCATGGTCCATGACACATTTTTCATGGCCGTGAATTTGGTAGGGCCCTACCAATGACAATCTAACCCCCCTTTTGCACATATAAACATATGGCACATTTTATAAATTGGTTTACGCTAACTTTTCCTTACGTTTTGTGTCTACAGTAACTAAAACATCTGTCTGCAGAATTATATAGACAGCATAATAAAGCAAATGAGATGTGTAATTACTATATAAAATAAAACAGCAATTCTCCTGAAATAATAATCTGCCTTTGGGTGTACTTTGGGAGGAGACTGGATTGTCTATAATGCACTAAAGCATAGATCATTGGGCAACTAGGATTGCAACTAAACAATACATTGCTTTCTAGTGAAAGAAAACAGAAACATGATTTATATAGTATTCACACATAATTACTGAATTTATCCGTCTTTACTCTTACCATGTAGCAAATCTGCTACAGTCAAAAATCATGAAAACGATGTCATGGCAAAATGTATTTTTTCTCGTTTTCTTTTCCCTGAGTTACTGCTACCAGTGCACTGCGCATCTTAAAATAGGTCTGTGGCTCAAATCATCTGTCACAATCTGATTCCTTACAAGCCGAAGAAATCAAATTACAGTGAGTAATGAAAGAAAGTGAGTGTTGGCACACAAGGTCCCATACTGCAGTTTAGGAATGAAACTTTATGATATTTTAAAGTGAATTTAGTGCTTGTGAAAGCTGCTGGATTGATATTTTCGAATAGGGACAGAACACAGATATTATCCTCAGTGCAGGTGCAGGTACAGCAGTGCAAGCTTTGTCATGCCACCCTGCCACTGTGCTTTAATAGCTCGGGAGCTCACCTCCATGAGTGAAAGGGGAATACAGCCTCTGGCGTATTCGGTCCTTGGCCTCTCCACTGAGACTGCTAACAAGGTTTTCAATTAGCTTCAACTGTGGTAGTTGTTTTTGTGATGTGGGACTATGCTTTGAAGGACATTAAGTGGGGCCAGTTATAGCTGGTAGAGTTTCTGACCCCAACTGCTACTGCTGGTACAGGGGGTAGAAGGGAGTGGGGCACACATTCACTGGTGACTAGTTATGCTGCAGCCATGTTGGTAGAGTACCTGAGGCTCCAATCCTGACTGCTTCTGGTCCCTAACTGGTGAGTGAGAGGGATGGCTGGTCCAGTGGCTTGCAGTCTTGGCCCTAGCTGCTGGTGGATCATGGCTTCTCCCCCTCAGCTCAGTCTGGGGCAGAAGGGGGGGTAACAGTCATAGCTTTGCAGTATTCAGAAAATGATCAGACTCTAGGTGGATGCCAATCCATCTCCTCTCTAATCTGGGAGCATAGGAGGGAGAGAGAAAACAATATGAAAACAAAAACAACCCCCCGCCCACCTGTTGGGAAAATTAAGTGTTGATCCACAGATCTGGAAAGCTAGGTTAGGTCTATGATAGTGTTATGACAGCTACAATACCTTACCTAGATTAGATTTGCTTGATTTGGTCTTCTCACAATATTTCAGTTTCTGGATGGTAAAAATACCATTCAAGACCACCTTGGGGTTTTTGTTTGTTTTTGTTTTTCTGCTATTGTAGCCCCACTAATGGCCCTTGGAGGCATTTTTTAAAAAAGTCAGTGAAAAATGTAAATATAAATATTAGATGCCATTCAAACACCTGTTAACTTTTTAACCTTTCCTTAATGCAGTATACTTTCCCATCCTGGGAAGGGATGTGTCTTCTTTAAATTCAGATTTTGATTCAGAGAGTGGGACATGGGAGTCATTATTTATATCGAAAATTTACACTGTGTCAAAGGCAGCTGATACATCTAGTAATCAAGCTCAGAAATAAAACGATACAACTTTGTAGCCGCATTTGGATGGGTTTTGGCATTCTCCTGTACTACAGTTCACATCCCTGATGATAGTCCATAGTGATACCATAATATGGTGCTAGATTTTAACATGTTCAAGCTTGATTTTATTATTATGTACTGTTTGTATTACAATCAAATCAGTCTTTTGATTGCTTATTTGTAATAAACAGTATTGAGACTGAGTAGGTCCTCAAAACTATGTGGAGAGATGAACATTAAAGCTTGAGTGTAAGTTAGAATTTCCATTCCATGGGAAATTCTGATATTTCAAAATTTGATTTTGTCCCAAATTGGGATAAAAGCTCAACTTTTCACAATTTTCAGGAAACAGAAATTCAGAAACATAGAAAAACTTTATTGAAATGTTTGTTTCAATAGTGTTGAAACAAATATAACATATAATTATTAAATGCAATATATAATAAAATATTTATGGTATATGAAAGTCTAAACATAATAAGAAAGACAAAATAAAATACTGCATTTTGATATTAGATCATTTTAAAAAAATTCTGTAAGAGAATTCACCATAATTGACACATTCTTGCAAAATATTTTGATTTTGATTAAACAATATTTTCTGACAGAAAACCAGTCTATTGGAAATTTTTCAGCCATCTCTACTGAATATGTTCACTCATGCCTGCCTCTCTTTCCAGGCCGCTTCTTAACCCTGGAAAATGACCTTACTTATCTTCTCTTGATGGCAGACCTGAAAAGGCTGACAGAAGAGGTGACTGAGGTAGTGGCAGAGACTGTTTTTTCCTTCTTTTTCTTCTTGATGCCCTGGATCGATGCCCATTTCTATACTTCACCAGCAAGCTAAGCTCTGAACGATAGATCACATGTCAAGTGACTTCTGTGTCAATAGGAAACCTTCACAGGTTAGAAAATTTGTTAACGACCCCATTTGGCGATTCAGAAGAGGAATCTGGCCATATGAACTAGGGGAGCACATATGGTAAATTGTTAACGAAATATAAATCCTCTGCAAGCACATTGTCTTTTAATAACACTTCCAAAGAAAGCTAGGCTGCTTAGTGCTTTTGAAAATTTTAGCCATTGTAACTGTAATGGGGTATACTGTCCCTTTAAGTGTAGAGCGGGCCAGAAGACCCTATTCCAAGGAGTTGGATTGAGCAAACTCCTGTAGTGTAGGGTCAGGCAGGAGTCCCATATCTCTCCCCTTCCCCCCCCAACTGGGAGGAGGTCACTGGAAGAGGGCAGTATATAGACTGTCTTCTCCCTCAAAAAAAGGGAGAATTTACAGAGAGGAGGGAAGGGGTAGGGACCACTTGCCGACATTAATTACATATCAAGGAAAAAGAAAATACGTGATACAAGAATAATACCCCCTTTAGACACAAAAGTGAGGAATTTGTGAGTGAACAGTGTATAAATGAGGATATTGTGGAATTCTGTGATAATATTACTAAGGGAATTGTAAAGACAGCCATCTAGTTATTCCTAGGATACCAACCCTAACTAAAGATCGGAAAAGTGTACCCTGGTGGAACAAGGAATTAATTAAAGAAATATAATTAATAAAAGATAATTAAAGAAAGGAACAATGCATATAAGTAAGCAAAAACTACACTAAATGGTGAGGACTTAATGACATATAAAAAAGTGAAAGCTCAAAAGCTTGTCTTTCTCTTCAACAGAAATTGTTCCAATAAAAGATATTACCTCACCCACCTTTTGTCTCTCTAATATCCTAGGACAAACACAGCTACAACAACAGTGCATATAAAAAAGTGGGACAGTTGCACAAAAGGCTATAAAAAGGGCAAAACGAGAAAGCTGGAGGAAATACTGTATGGGAAAGTAAATAAAGATATCAACATATCCGTGGTATACAAGCAACTTCAGACAATGAATGGAATAAAGAGTAAGCAGAATACAATACCAAGCTTGCAGTGGAAGGTTATAGAGTAATAAGCCCCAGCAAAGAAAAAGCAGAAATTCTGTCCACCATGTTTCGAAATGTCAGTAATGACAAGGATCAGAGGAAAGAAATTAGAGAATGTAAAAAAACATTCCTTAATGATGAGATGACAAAGTGGTGGGAGGAGGATGTAGATTTTATTTTAAATGAAAACTTCAGTATGAGGCAACTCTAAAAAGCAATAATAAGGACCAAAAGCACTGCACCAGGGAAGGATGAGGTAAGCTTTGAAATGCTCAGAGCATCTAGATGATGAAAGCCTCAGGGTAATATTAAAATTATACAATAGCATATGGAGGAAAGGTGAAGTGCCTAGAGACTGTAAAAGTGCAATTATTGCTCTAGTGAGGAAACCAGGCAAGTGCGCTATTGCCCTCACAACATGTTGGGACGGTGCCAAATTATTATGAATTGTGATTGATATGAATGAGTGTGGTAAGCATGAGTTTGGTATGGCTTGCTATGTCTGAATTTGCTAGAGGATTCTGGGAGCAGGATTCTCTTAGCATCAGATAGTTGGTGTGGAAATTTACTGCGAGTGATTAGTAGCTCTATTTGCATGTATGTTTCAACATCGAACTTTGGAATATATCAGCTGGGGGACCAGCTTACCAATGTAAAGAAGACGTAAAAACATGCGATCAGTGGGCTTGGTACAGGCTGACCCAGG
Organism: Trachemys scripta elegans; assembly: GCF_013100865.1. NCBI lineage: Eukaryota > Metazoa > Chordata > Testudines > Emydidae > Trachemys > Trachemys scripta. Next base: position 160,772,622 of record NC_048300.1, read on the forward strand.
TCAAAATGACCTCTCTGGATGGCATCATGCTAAGAGCTCAAGTGAATGATTGATAAGAGGGTAAATGTTGATTGAGCTTTGGTCTGTGTCTGTTTTGCAGCCCTTACAAAATATTGGGGCAAGAACCTGTCAACCCTCAAAGTGATAACTGGGGATTCTTAGTATAATTAATACATAATCTCAGTATAATTAATACATAATCTAAGATCAGGCTACAGAAAGAAGAGAAGAAAAGAAGTCCCCATCTAGAATTGGTAGCTATACCTGCTTTGTTTGCCAATCAAGATACTGTGTAAGACCAACATAGTTAGTGAGGGTTTATTCTTGGGGAACTGAAGCTTAATAGGGAGATGTGTATTATGTAACCTTTACCGCTTGTGTGATTCTTTCTCAAATAAATTACTATGCATTAAATGTATTGTTCCCAAATCTTCACTGGTACTGGTAATTATCTGCCCAGCTATGGGCTGTTAAAGATCCATTTCAACAGCATGTATAAGTAAAACTATGGATAAATTGGTGACTGAGAGATTAGTAGCAGACTTAGAAAGAAATAGGTTCATAGATGGAATGCAAACTGGGTTCAGAAGAGGTAGGAGTATGATTGCCCACATTGAATAGATAGAGACAGAAGCTCTGTAAAGCTTGAAAACCAAAGAGTATGTGATAGTAACCTTCCTGGACATAGAAAAAGCTTATGATGTGTTCTGGAGAAAGGGACTATCATATAAAGTGCCGGGGTGAAAGTAACATTCCACACTTACCGGTATGGGAGCTGGCTGCGGCCCCTGGAAGGGGCGGGCTGGGGGTCAGCATCACCCAGCCAGTCCATCCACACTGCCTGGCCTGTGTCACCCGGGGCTCCAGCAGCGATTTAAAGGGCCCGGGGCTCTGGCTGCTGCCACAGTAGCAGCAGCGGTGGCCGGAGCCCCAGGCCCTTTTAAATCCCGGCCCCGGGGCAGCTTCTCCTTTTGCCCCCCACCCCTGTCGGCAGCCTGGGGGCAAAAGGTGGCAACGATGTTAAAGCGCTGCCGTGGCAGTGCTTTAAGCAGGGTCCTTTGCCACAGCAGCGCTTTAACGTCGCTGCCCCTTTTGCGTCCCCGTCCATCTTCCCCCCCCTCCGCCCTCGCCAGCACTTTAACATCAGCTGAGTAGGGGCTGGTACCGGTGGCCACTTTTTACCGGTACGCCGTACCGGCCTACTTTCACCCCTGATAAAGTGGCAACCATGGGTACTGCAGGAAGAATGTACAGATGGATATGGGATTTCCTAAGCAAAAGAATTATACAAGTCTGGGTAGAGAAAACCTTTTCCACCATTTATTCCATTACAAATGGAACTCACAGGGGAGTGTCATTAGCGCAGCCCTTTTAAACATCATGATAAATGACCTTCCAAAAGAGATGAGTGCAGGAATAAGCATCATATTATTTGCTGATGACTGCATCATAGGGACCAAAGGCAGAAACCTTGAAAGTGCCACCAAAAGAATCAATGATGCACTTCAAAGGAGTACAGAATGGGGAAACAGGTCAGGGCCTCCAGTTCTTCATTGACGAAACTAAGGGAGTGATCTTCATAACATGGAAGATTCAAAAGGAAGTCAAATTATATATATATGATCAGCAGATAATTATAGTAAAAATATCTTTGGTGTGATATTTGATAACAAGCTTACCTGGAGGAATCATATTGAAAATATTATAGATAAGTGCAAAGAAGTATCAATTTACTTTAAAATGTACCTGGAACCTCCTGCGGAATGGATAAGAAAACAGTGATAATGCTATACAGAATGCTGATCAGACCAATTATTGAGTATGCCTGCCAGGCCTTCAAGTCTGCATCAGAAACTAATCTGAGAAAAGTAGAATGTATCCAAGCACAGGCATTGCATCTAGTATGTGGTGTTTTCATTACTACGCATCTGTATAATGCAGATAGCAGCTGGAGAAATGCCTATCACTCTTAGACTGAAGCTCCTAAACATAACCTTTTCGGCCAAAGAATTAGGTAATAGTGAAGATGATAATACTAAGCTAATATATACTGATGGCTGGGAAATAAGTGGAGACTGAGTAGGACAAAAAACTCAAAATTCTTCATGTAGGTAAGATAGAGAAATGGATAAAGGATCTCAATGAAAAGAAAGAGGAGAAAATCTATAGCTATGGGAAAATATTCTATTACTGGGAAACCACCACCTCAGATAGACATGGTATTATATAATAAAATAAGCTAAAGAAGAATGATAAATATATAGGATATAGCACATCCGTGTATCTGTGATAAATGGGGACACTGTCCAGGGTAGCCTAGTGGTTGCAAAGAGGAAGGAATGGATAGAGTGGGAGCAGTTTTCTGTGTGCTCATGTTTGGACTCAAGAAAGCCGTATAAGGCTAACTAACTTTAGCTCCATCTTAACAGCTGAGCTAACGGGTATTGCTGGCAGTGCCAGCTCCAGGCACCAGGCACCCAAGCACATGATTGGGGCGGCACCTGGTAAGGGGCGGCGGGGGGAGCGCGGTGCGGCATTCCACGGGGGGGGCGCTCCAGCGGCTCGGCGCGGGGCGGGGGGGGGCGGGCGGCACGGGGGCTCGGTGGCAGCACTTTTTTTTGGCTGCTTGGGGCAGCAAAAAGGCTAGAGCCGGCCCTGATTGCTGGGACTAATTTAGACCTTATATGTGTGGCCATATGTTGTGGCCATTCTGTCTGATTCCTTATCAAGGTTGCAGGCATTATACAAAGGGAAGTCTGACAGCATAAACAATATACTTAATGAAATATTACTGCTAACATCCAAATTGGCACAATTAGATGTGACCATAGTAATAGCATGGATCCCTGTGCATGTAGGGATAGCTGGTAATGAATTGGCAGATAAAGAGGCAAAATTATGCTATTAAGCACAACCAAGGTGACTTAGAGATCTCCTTAAGCAAACTAGCATTTAAATACTTAATCAAAAATGAGCTAAGTAAGGAATGCAAATACTATGTGTGGGTACATGAAATGAAGGGGAAAAAAATCTGTGAAGTCGGCCCAACAGTTGAAAATGTTGATATAAACCAAGGCCCTGAGAGGAAGAGTAAAGTGGCTTTATTCAGAACTTTAATAGGTCATTGTGAATTTCTAATAAATAAACATAATGATGGAATACGTTAAACATGTTAGGTCCAGGAGAGGATAGATCATCTGCTGTGTAATTGTAAAGACTGTACCAGTGAAACTCAGAAGCCTTGGAGTAACAAAAGTTTTCTTTGCAATATCTATTTAGGGCAGGGGTAGGCAACCTATGGCGCGAGTGCCAAAGGCGGCACACGAGCTGATTTTCAGTGGCACTCACACTGCCCAGGACCCGGCCACCGGTCCGGGGGGACTCTGCATTTTAATTTAATTTTAAATTAAGCTTCTTAAACATTTCAAAAACCTTATTTACTTTATATACAATAATAGTTTAGTTATATATTATAGACTTATAGAAAGAAACCTTCTAAAAATGTTAAAATATATTACCGGCACGCAAAATCTTAAATTAGAGTTAAAAATGAAGACTCGGCACACCACTTCTGAAAGGTTGCCGACCCCGATCTAGGATACAAGGAAAATGGGGGCCAATTAAAAAAGCTATTCTGCAATTCTTTAAAAATACTGGGAAAGGCAACAGACTTTAAGTCATAACCTATCTACCAAATCCAGTTAATGGTGGTCATAGACTTAGGAAATGAGTCTGCTGAGCCACTAAACCCAAGAAGAAGAAAGAAGGGAGACACTGAGGAGAAGAAAGCCAGAGTCAGAGCACCAGCTAGAAAGGGCTGGGACTGGTGGCTTGGAGTGGAGCAGACTGGAAAGGGGTCTGTGTGTGGCAGAAGAACCAGGGGTAAGTATTAACTTTTGTATTATTGTGACGGACTTTATTTTGGGGACTCTCTGGGGATGGTTGGAACCTTTTATTATTAACGACTCTGAGGACTGTTTGAACCTTATCTATTATTAAACCAATCCCAGGTGGGGTTCTGTTAAACACAACAGACTGTGTGGAGTGCTTAAGAGACCCACGAGAGAGCGCTAACAGGGGAAGGGTGCTGGAAAGTGGCCCCTGGTCATGAGGGGAAGTTCAATAAGCAGCCATCCCATTACAGTAACCCATTGACTATTACCTTATGTTTACATCTATATAAACTTTCAGTCTATCCCATCTATATTAAATTTAGGTTTCTATTAGAATACCAATGTTAACTATTCATCCACAAGCTAAATATGAGTCAACAGTGTGATGCTGTTGCAAAAAAGGCAAACATGATTCTGGGATGTATTAACAGGTGTATTGTGAGCAAGACACAAGAAGTCATTCTTCTGCTCTACTCTGCTCTGGTTAGGCCTCAGCTGGAGTATTATGCCCAGTTCTGGGCACCGCATTTCAAGAAAGATGTGGAGAAATTGGAAAGGGTCCGGAGAAGAGCAACGAGAATGAGGAAAGGTCTTGAGAACATGACCTATGAAGGAACACTGAAAGGTTTGTTCAGTTTGGAAAAGAGAAGACTGAGAGGGGACATGATAGCAGTTTTCAGGTATCTAAAAGGGTGTCATAAGGAGGAGGGAGAAAACTTGTTCACCTTAGCCTCTAAGGATAGAACAAGAAGCAATGGGCTTAAACTGCAGCAAGGGAGGTCTAGGTTGGACATTAGGAAAAAGTTCCTAATTGTCAGGGTGGTTAAACACTGAAATAAATTGCCTAGGGAGGTTGTGGAATCTCCATCTCTGGAGATATTTAAGAGTAGGTTAGATAAATGTCTATCAGGGATGGTCTAGATAGTATTTGGTCCTGCCATGCGGGCAGGGGACTGGACTCGATGACCTCTCGAGGTCCCTTCCAGTCCTAGAATCTATGAATCTATGAATCACCTATGAAACTAATAAAATGTTTCAAATTGGCTTTATTCTTCCTAGATTTTGTTACCTGGTCTGGGTCAGCTGTCAAGATAAGTAGAAGGTTTTTATTAATTATTATTATTATATACTGTAAATTTCTATAGTATTATTATGTGTTTGAAAAAATATTTTTAAAAATACAGAAGCGGGCCTATTCAGATCTGGTTAATGCCAGATCAATTTTGGCAAATGTTTTTACAGCTTTTATTTTTATCATACAGTCTCAAGTTTTATTTTACTTTCATGCACTGTGAAACACATTTGTCTTCCAAGCCGTCCAAAGGTTTTATTATATACCACCAAGCAGGAGTCTTGTTACAGACTACTAAATGATCTCTTGCACCTAGAGGCTTGAATTCACTTTCATTGAAAGAAATGGGAGTTTTATCATTTACTTCAATGGCAGCAAAATTGAACCCTAAGCCAGCAGAGGCTGGAAGAACTATGAAGATGACTCATTTCTCATGTGGGAGATAATGTGAAAGAAAAGGAATCATATTACTCAATAACAACTGCTAGCCCACCTTGAGAGACCTTGAAAGTATTCTGAAGGAAGCACAGTACAGCGCTCTCCGGTTAGTACACTTTGATGATATGAAGCCTGTAGTCAGTAGTCATGACAGGGATAATATAGAAAGGTAAACATTAAAGTTCTATATCCAAATACATCCTTCTTCCTGCATATGATACTTCTGGGGGAATTCTGTGCCAACAAATTAAAAATTCTGCAACAAAAAATTAAAAATTCTGCATACAATATTTTAAAATTCTGCAAAATTCTGCATATTTTATTTGTCAAAATAACAATATAATCACACCAGTTTCAATTATTTTTGGTCATTTATTTCAAAATACCTATCAGCAAATACATCTGTAAAAATACAGACAACATAACAGATTCAGGAAATGTTTTTTGACAATTAGATTCCTTACTAGGCATATTAATACAGAACTCTGAGTAATAATTCATTTAAACTACAATACAGACCCATATTTCCCGCAATTCTCAGAAGAAGTGCAAAGGCTTGGGGGAGGCAGGGTAACGGAGGAGCTGAGGGAGAGGGAAGTAAATTGCTGGGAAGCATCCTGGGTATGAACATGGAGGATTGTTGGGTATGGGTGGGAAAAGCATGGAACAGTTTTATTTGGGGGAGAGTGGGTGCGGAGAGGGATTGTTAGGAAGCTTCCCCGATGCAGACCTTGGCTGACCCCTAGCCTCTCCTATTTAGTCAGACACGTCTGCCCCTATCCCCATGTGTTCCTTGCACCCCCATGTGTCCTTGCACCACGTGTCCACATGTGCCCCTCTCCCCCCACTCAGACACTCACTCCCCCCATCATAGAATCATAGAATATTAGGGTTGGAAGAGACATCAGGAGGTCATCTAGTCCAATCTCCTGCTCAAAGCAGGACTAACACCAACTAAATCATCCCAACCAGGGTTTTGTCAAGCCAGACCTTAAAAACCTCTAAGGATGGAGATTCCACCACCTCCCTAGGTAACCCATTCCAGTGCTTCACCACCCTCCTAGTGAAATACTGTTTCCTAATATCCAACCTAGACCTCTCTCACTGCAATTTGAGACCATTGCTTCTTGTTCTGTCATCTGCCACCACTGAGAACAGCCTAGCTCCAGCCTCTTTGGAACCCCCCTTCAGGTAGTTGAAGGCTGCTATCAAATCCCGCCTCACTCTTCTCTTCTGTAGACTAAATAACCCAACTTCCCTCAGCCTCTCCTCGTAAGTCATGTGCCCCAGCCCCCTAATCATTTTCGCTGCCCTCCGCCGGAGTCTCTCCAATTTGTCCACATCCCTTCTGTATTGGGGGGGGGGGGGTACACACCAAAACTGGACACAATACTCCAGGTGTGGCCTCACCAGTGCTAAATAGAGGGGAATAATCACTTCCCTCGATCTGCTGGCAATGCTCTTACTAATACAACCCACTATGCCATTGGTTTTCTTGGCAACAAGGGCACACTGCTGACTCATATCCAGCTTCTCATCCACTGTAATCCCCAGGTCCTTTTCTGCAGAACTGCTGCTTAGCCAGTTGGTCCCCAGCCTGTAGCGGTGAATAGGATTCTTCCTTCCTAAGTGCAGGACTCTGCACTTGTCCCTGTTGAACCTCATCAGATTTCTTTTGGCCCAGTCCTCCAATTTGTCTAGGTCACTCTGGACCCTATCCCTACCCTCCAGCATATCTATCTCTCCCCCCCAGCTTAGTGTCATCTGTGAACTTTCTGAGGGTGCAATTCATCCCATCATCCAGATAATTAATAAAGATGTTGAACAAAATCAGCCCCAGGACCGACCCCTGGGGCACTCCACTTGATACACTACCAACTAGATCTACCATTGATCACTACCTGTTGAGCCCGACAATCTAGCCAGCTTTCTATCCACCTTATAGTCCATTCATCCAATCCATACTTCTTTAACTGGCTGGCAAGAATACTGTGGGAGACCATATCAAAAGCTTTGCTAAAGTCAAGATATATCACATCCACCACTTTCCCCATATCCACAGAGCCAGTTATCTCATCATAGAAGGCAATCAGGTTGCCCTTGGTGAATCCATGTTGACTGTTCCTGATAACCTTCCTCTCCTCCAAGTGTTTCAGAATGGTTTCCTTGAGGCCCTGCTCCATGATTTTGCTGGGGACTGAAGTGAGGCTGACTGGTCTGTAGTTCCCCAGGTTCTCTTTCTTCCCTTTTTAAAATATGGAACACTATATTTGCCTTTTTCCAATCGTCCGGGACCTCCCCCGATTGCCACGAATTTTCAAAGATAATGGCCAATCCCAATCCCCATCCCCATCCGGCCCTGCAACCCCCCATCCCCATGTGGCTCTGTACTCCCTCCCCCTGTCCCTATGTGTCTCTGTGCCCCCACTCAGCCTATCCCCATCTGGCCCTGCAACCTCCCATTCCTATGTGTCCCTGTACCCCCTCCCTATGTGTCTCTATGCTCCCACCAAGCCGTTCCTCTATCCCTATATAGCTCTGCACCCCCTCCTCCATGACCATATGACCCTGCACCTCCCTCCCCTCTGTGGCCCTGTGCCTCTGCTCCCATTAAGCCCCTCCCCAGTCTGTCCTCCCCCACTAGCCCTTATGAGCCCCTGTCTGACTCCCCTTATCCGCTCTCTCCTGACCTGGCCTGACAGGCGCTGCAAAGAAGATAGGCTTTCTCTTCCCTCCTGGCTGGGAGTTGCTGCTTTGTTTTATCACCACATCACCCTCTGGTGGTCAAAATGCAGAATTGCAAAAGTTATTTTCTGCAGGAAGCTGCTGTACCACAGCACCCTCTGGTGGGCAAAAGGTGGAAGTTTTGCAACATTTCGGCAGAAGCTTTTTTCTGCATCAAAAATTTAAAATATGCATGTCTATTTAATTATGTGCACATGCAGTAGCGCACAATTCCCCCAGGAGTAATATGATAACCCTAACGAGATTAATGTGCTCAAATCAGGGGGATCAGATAATTTCCATCCCTGAATACTTGAAAGAACTGGCACATGAGATTGCTAGTCCAGTAGCAAGGATGTTTAATAAATCTGCGTTAGTACCATATGACTGAAAAATAGCTAACATTATACCTCTATTTAAGAAAAGGGGGGGAAAAAGTGATTCCAGCACTTACAGCTTGTTAGTCCGGCTTCAGTAGTATGCAAGACTTTAGATCAAATTGTGAAGAAAGAAAAATTAAATTCACAGAGATAAAAGGAATGTAATGGAACATGGGTTTACCCTTCTCATAACACAAGAGCTAGGAGTTACCAAATGAAATTAATAGGCATCAGATTTAAAACAAACAGAAGGAAGTATTTTTTCACACAGTGCACAGTCAATCTGTGGAACTCCTTGCCAGAGGATGTTGTGAAGATCAAGACTATAACAGGGTTAAAAAAAAGAAATAGATACATTCATGGAGGATAGGTCCATCAAAGGCTATTAGTCAGGATGGGCAGGGACGGTGTCCCTAGCCTCTGTTTGCCAGAAGCTGGGAATGGGCAACAGGGGGATGGATTATTTGATGATAACATGTTCTGTTCATTCCCTCTGGGGCACCTGGCATTGGCCATTGTCAGAAGACAGGATACTGGGCTAGATGGACCTTTGGTCTGACCCAGTATGACCATTCTTATATTCTTACCACTGGTAGACTATACCAGTCTAACCTGATTTCCTTCTTTGAGAAAAGTAACTGATAAGAAAAATGCAATACATCTAAATATACTTGGACTTCAGTAAAGCATTTGACATGCTACCACATGGAAAATTATTGTTTAAATAACAGAAGATGGGGATTAGTACAAAAATTATAAAGTGAATAAGCAACTGGCTAAAGAGGAGAAGGCAATGGCTTGTGCTGAAAAGAGAATTATTAGACAGAAGAGCTGTTACTAGTGGAGTTCCTCAAATATTTGTTATGAATGACCTACAAAAAGTAGGAGTGGGCTAATGAAACTTGCTGATACAAAGTTGGGAGGCATCACCAAGACAGAGGAAGATCAGAATATTATATAGGAAGTTCTGGATGACCTTGAAGATTGGAGTGACAGAAATGGGATCAAATTCAATAGCACAAAGTACAAGGTCACACACTTAGGGTCGAGTTACAAGAATTTCTGCTATAAGCTAGGCACTCATCACTTGGAAGTGACAGAGGAGAAGAGAGACCTGATTGTGTTGATCACAGGATGATTATGAGCTAACAATTTTATATGACTATGAAAATGGCAAATGCAAGCCTAGGATTTATCAGGTGAAGCATTTCCCATAGAGATAGAGAAATAGTAATGCTGTTGTACAGGACACTGGTAAATCCTCATTTTGAATATCGTGTACAGTTCAGGTTACCCATGCTCAAGAAAGGTTAATTCAAACTGGAACAGGTGTAGCGAAGAGCTACTAGGAAGATTAGGGAAATGGTGGGCCTATCTTATGAGAGGAGACTGGAAAAGCTTTGCTTGTTTAGCCTAACAAAAAGAAGGCTGAGCGAAGATATGGTTGCTTTCTATAAATACATCAAAGTGGTAAACACCGGGGAAGGTGAAGAGGTCTTTAAGCTAAAGGACAATGTTGGCACAAGACCAAATGGATACGAACTGGCAATGAACCAAATCAGGCTGGAAATCAGAAGAAATTTTCTAACCCTCAGAGGGGTGAGGTTCTGGAACAGCCTCCTAATAGGAATTGTGGGAGAAAAAATTGATTAGTTTTAAGAGAGAGCTGGAAAAATGTATGAATGTGATTGTACAATGGGGTTGCTTGTGATGGTAGGGAGCCAGGCTCAGCAGCCCTGGGACTCATTTTTGGTTTATATTTTATGTTACTAAAAACTCATGCTTCACGGTTTCAGTTGGCCACCCGAAAGGGTCAAGATAGGTTTCTTCCTGACCCCATCCCATGTATTTTGTTTTTTTTTGGTCTTGTCTTTTTCCTCTGAAGCATCAGAGATGCTGAAGATGGGACATTTGGCAGGGTGGGCCAGGGCTCTGAGGTGGCACTGAGCATTCTCTCTCAGGTCCTTAGCTGGCTGGTTCTTGCCCACATCCTGAATGTCTAGCTGATTGCCATATGTGGGGATCAGGAAGGAATTTTGCCCCAGGTCAGATTGGCAGTGACCTTGGGGTTTTTTTTTGCCTTCATCTGCAGAGCCTGGGTGCGGATCACTTGCCAAGATTATCTGGGTATATCTCACTTAATTATTTTCCTTCCATTGCAGGGGCCTTGAGTGTTGATGCATGTCAGTCCCTCCTAGTGTCTGCCTGTGGCACGTAATAGTTTAGTCCTATAATATTTTCATCTAATTTCAGTTGTTGAATTTAGTGTGTGTGCCCTGGGTAGTGTTGGTGGCCTGTGATATACAAGAGGTCGGACTAGATGATCTAGTAGTCCCTTCTGGCCTTAAACTCTATGACTCCATAATTCAGACAAGTCCCATTAACTTAGAAAAGACCCAGCCAAGAATGGCCAAAAATAGAAAAAGGAAGGTGGGGAAAGGAAAGTCCTTTTCTTGTTTAGGTTTTTGCTTCCTTTTCTGACTCCTGCCAGTTTTAAGAACATTTTACCTTCAATGAAATGAAAAAAGATTTACATCACAACTCGTACAGACATGGGCTGCTGTGAATAGAGATCTATATGCACATAATTTTACCCAATCTGATTCGTGGCACCTTCAGACATTCAAATAAAACATGATAGAAAACAAACGAAGTTGGACAGCTATTTTTTGTGAATAATGACAACTCTGCTTTGTTATCACTTGGTCTCTGGTATGTCACTTGTGTCATCAATGGAGTCATTCCTGATTTACGCTGGTGTAAGCAGGAAGAGAATCAGGGCCCCATGTTTCAAATGACAATGTTTTTTCTCCCACTTGCTTGAAAAATTGCTAACAGAAATTACATTTTCTAGTTCTACACTTCAGGGCAAAAGTTTTCCCTATTCCATTCTCTTCTATTCATTTTCTCTTCCTACTCTTTTTAAGGTTTAGCAAATATACAGGGCTTTTAAAAATACACTGGTTCTGTCTCTTCTTTCAGTTCTATGGCAGGATTTTTTAAATTAATTAATTAAGTAGCTGGATTATACCAGTTCAAACCACAACAGAAACACATATGGTCTGCAGACTTGATCCGCTGCTTCTCTTGCTGCCCTGCTGTTCTTTAAAATCAGTGGCAGAATCCTGCCTCTAGTTGTTGTTCTGTTTTTAGCTGAATTGGCATTTGCAGCTGCACTTTAGTCTCCTTCATGTTTTGTTCAGTGCCCTTTTTAAAGTTGGTAAAATTACTTTTAATTAATTCTGCTGCTTTCTTTAATAAGTAGCCTTGATTAGCTCCCAAGGCCTTTAACTAATCTTTCCATGCTGGATTGCTGCTTCTTTGTATAGTTTTCAGAGAATAATTTTTACATTTAATTCAACATGTTTGTTTCTTAAAAAAATATTTTAGTCATTCTGGCAGCTTTCCTGAAGTATGTTAGACATTTAAGGTCATGCCTACTTTAAAATAACAACTGTAAACAAATCTTTTAGATAGAAATCTAGTATTGACAATCACAGCATCTCTTTGGGTTCTTGTTGATTGAGATGGTAGCTATTCCTAGTGTAACTTTCATTTTCAAATTTAATTTGATTATCATAATAGGAAATCATCCATGGTTACATTCATGGTACATTACTCTACAAATATTTTATTGACTATAATATCCAAAGTATTGAGGTTGCCTGTCTGTCTTTTTCTCTCATGTGATTTTGTTAAAAATTTCAAAATTCTTGTTTTGTTTCACATCGGAACAAAAAAAGCCCATTACTTTTAAACCTCAACATTTTTCTTGAAATGGAATTAATTTCCAGCTAACCATCCTTGAAATCAGTGGAGTTACTCCTGATTTATGTCACTTTTAGTGTGAGAAGAATCAAACCACCAGAATGCTGGTGTGTGTGTGTGTGTGTGTGTGTGTGTGTGTGTGTGAGAGAGAGAGAGAGAGAGAGAGAGAGAGAGAGAGTATTTTGCCAGAGAGTGAGGGAAAGAGTTGATTGATGTATAGCTAAAAAGCTAGTGGCTTTAGACATAGGTGGGTGAGAGAATGGGAGTATGTAAGATAGGTTTTTTGAGGGGGTGGGGACAGAAAGAAGTCAGCATTGACTAGTTTCTCTGCTATGGTAAATCAATGTAGCTCTCTTGACTTCAGCGTAGCTATGACAATTCATGCTACCTGAGAATTGAACCCCATGTGTGTTCTTCTTATTTTTATTCTTTGTGGCTCAGACAGATCATTCTAATGAAAAGTTTCAGACTGGAAAGGAAGTATAACTAGCCATTGGTCCATAAAGATTTTTGCTAGTTATATCATTCTTCTTAATTAGAAGAACAGTGATAGAATGAATTAATTTGCAATAGGTATATTATATAATAGGTGCTCTAAACGACACAATTTCTATCTTTTTCAAGATCTTAGTTCATTAAGACTAGTAAAGGTGGAAGGATTAATCCTAATAACAATTTATATTTCATTATGGAAATCTTGGGAAAATAAAGAGATAATTCTGTCAAGCACATTCATGCCAATTAGCCATTAAAAATATTAATCGCAATTAATTGTGTGATTAATCGCACTGTTAAACAATAATAGAATACCATTTATTTCCACATTTTTCAAATATATTGATTTCAATTATAACACAGAATACAAAGTGTACAGTGCTCACCTTATATTTATTTTTATTACAAATATTTGCACTGTAAAAAACCAAAGAAATAGTATTTTTCAGTTCACATAATGCAAGTACTGTAGTGCAATCTCTTTATCATGACAGTTGAACTTACAAATGTAGAATTATGTACAAAAAAAAAAAAAGTAAAACTTTAGAGCCTACAAGTCCACCCAGTCCTATTTCTTATTCAGCCAATCGCTCAAACAAGTTTGTTTACATTTGCCGGAGCTAATGCTGCCTGCTTCTTGTTGACAATGTCACCTGAATGTGAGAACAGGTGTTCGCATGGCTCTGTGGTAACCGGCATTGCAAGATATTTACATTCCAGATGCGCTAAAGCTTCATGCTTGAACCATCATTCCAGAGGACATGTGTCCATGCTGACGATGGGTTCTGCTTGATAACAATCCAAAGCAGTATGGACCGATGCATGTTCATTTTCATCATCTGAGTCAAATGCCACCAGCAGAAAGTTGATTTTCTTTTTTGGTGGTTTGGGTTCTGTAGTTTCCGCATCAGCATGTTGCTCTTTTAAAACTTCTGAAAGCATGCTCCACACCTCATCCCTCTCAGATTTTGGATGGCACTTCAGATTCTTAAACCTTAGGTCAAGTGCTGTAGCTATCTTTAGAAATCTCACATTGGTACCTTCTTTGTGTTTTGTCAAAGCTGCAACAAAAGTGTTCTTAAAATGTACATGTGCTGAGTCATCATCCGAGACTACTATAACATGAAATATATGGCAGAATGTGGGTAAAACAGAGCAGGAGACATACAATTCCCCCCCAAGGAGTTCAGTCACCAATTTAATTAACGTGTTTTTTTTTAATGAGCGTCATCAGCATGGAAGACTGTCATCTGGAATGGTGGCCAAAGTATGAAGGAGCATAAGAATGTTTAGCATATCTGGCACATAGATACAAATGCCAGCTACAAAAGTCCCATGCCGATGCCTGTTCTCACTTTCTGGTGACATTGTAAATAACAAGTGTGCAGCATTATCTCCCGTAAATGTAAACAGATTTGTTTGGCTTAACGATTGGCTGAACGAGAAGTAGGACTGAGTGGACTTGTAGGCTCTAAAATTTTACATTGTTTTGAGTGCAGTTATGTAACAAAAAAAATCTACATTTGTAAGTTGCACTTTCATGATAAAAAGATTACACTACAGTACTTGTATGTAATAAAAAATAATAATATAAAAGGAGCAGTGTACACTTTGAATTCTGTGTTGTTATTGAAATCAATATATTTGAAAATGTAGAAAAACATCCAAAAATATTTAATACATTTCAATTGGTATTCTATTTCTTAACAGTGTGATTAAAACTGTGATTAATCGCGATTAATTTTTTTAATCGCAATAAATTTTTTAGTTAATTGCTTGAGTTAACTGCGATTAATCGACAGCCCTAATGCCAATATAAAAATAAAGATGAAATTGGTGTATTTGAAATTGTTTGTCAGTAGTTCGTTGTTTTAGACATTTAAAGACGAAATGGGGAAGTATTCAAATACAGGCGAGTCTCATATTACGCTGGGGTTACGTTCCGCTGTCAGCGTGTAAAGTGAAAACCGAATATACTCAAAATTACATTGAGTGTAATGGGGGGCAGAATCGCCCACACTACAGGTACAGTATTTAAATGGTTATTTTTCTCTTTTTATTTTTTTTTTTTTTGCCGACTGCGCAAAGCTAAATTTGCGCATGTTAAATGCGTGTAAGATGAGACTCGCCTGTATATAAATACTAGAGTCTTAAAGGGACCCCACCAACTTAAAAAAAATCAAGTTTCAGTCTGAAAATGTTTTATCTGAAACTGTGGATACAAGCAATAGCTAAGTTTCTAAAACTCAGAAATAAGAGAAAATCAATTATTATTTTTTAGGTTGTCTCCTTTGTGTATTTAGCAGCACTTTTTATACAGAGTCAGTTTTACTTTTTCCTCTGTATAGTCAGTCACATCCCCTGACTGATTCAGCCTTCACCCAACAGAGGCGAGAGAAACATTTTTTAAAATAGGAAAAGGTGATAGTAAAACCACAAACTACTTTTAACTCGCTATTTCACCATGACTAGAGTTGAAGGTGTCAGTGTCCCTTTAAATTGCTGATCTTACTTTTGTTATCTCCTGGATGGATGTTACCATGTTTTGCTTATCAAATAGGCACTTGAACATTGTGGAGCAGAGAGTCATTTAAGTGCAGTCTGTGTAAATAATTAGCCACAGAAATATCAAATCATAAAATTCACAGTAAATTAGTCTTTTATCACATTTGGACTGTTCTGCTTTACAAACCTGCACTGTAGTAACCATCACTACAATTGTCAATTCTGTGGTTCAAATTTGACTATTGGAAGGTTGGAAAGTTTTTCTCTGGTGTGGATAACTAGATCTTAAACCTATTTGTATTAAGATGTTTTATTGCCATGCATGTATGGGTCATGTTCATGTGATGACTTGATTTATCATTCACCTTGGACCATCTTACCATCTATTTATCTACTAAATCATCTCCACTGACTTATTTTAACTTCCAAACTAAAGAGAATCCAGAGGAGAGCAATGAAAGTGATTAAAGGTTTTAAAAAACTGACCTGCAAGGAAAGGTTGAAAACATTGGGCATGTTTAATCTTGGAAAAAAGAAGACTGAGGGGACCTGATAACAGTGTTGGTATTCCCTCCAAGACCTTTCCCACTGGGCTTATCCAAAACACTTTGTTCAGTTCTGGGAGAACACTTCATCCAATTTTCTGAGATCCAAAAAACTCAGTTCTACTCCAGATTTCATTACTCAGATTCCTTTATTTGACATACAGCAAAGCTATGCTGAGTTAATCAGACATAAGAGTAGGGGTTGGGTATAGGGCATACCACAAATCCAGAGTTACACAGAAACCCTCTCCCTTCATATACATTTACATATTTCATTGCATTTACTTGCCGCGTCCGCAGGTTCTGCCGATTGCAGCTCCCACTGGCCACGGTTCGCTGCTCCAGGCCAGTGGGGACTGCGGGAAGCAGTGCGGGCCGAGGTATGTGATGGCTGCTGCTTCCCGCCACCTGTATTGGCCTGGAATGCCCCCATTGGCCTGACCTCTTTTTCAAGGTCATTTATGAATATATTAAATACGACTGGGCCCAGTACAGACACCATTATTTACCTCGGTCCATTCTGAAAACTGTGCATTTATTCCTACTCTTTGTTTCCTGTCTTTTAACCAGTTACTGATCCATGAGAGGACCTTCCCTCTTATCCCATGACAGCTTACTCTGCTTAAGAGCCTTTGGTGAGGGACCTTGTCAATTAGAACAGTGTAAATTTGGGCTTGAGCTGCATCCTGAGTTCTGGGACCCTCCCACCTGGCAGGATCCTAGATACTTTATTTACTTAGTCTTGGCAACATTCATGATTTTTACCCTGTATCTCACAATATTTGGTGTTTTTTTTTTTTAAGCCCAGCTTCTGGAATCCCATCATTACTTGAAAATCTCAGCTTTCATTTTTTAAAAAGCATAAATTCTAGCCCTCACAGGTGCAGAAAACAAAAAATGAAAATACTGAAACTGAAAAAACAGCTAATGGTTCAAAAACCAGAAGCAAAATGAAAAGATTCCAAAACTATTGGCTTTTAAAAAAAATCTCATGATTTTTAAGGCCGCCTCATTAATTTTTGGGGGCCTGACTCCTGTTTTTGAACACTTGGGGTTAGTAATACTTCTGTTCTACCGCTAAGGTTGCAGAGGCATTAACGTTTCATATCTTTGGGGGACAACTGAATATATGTATGCCATATAAGTATTTACACCCCGGCTGTACAGCATTTCATCACCATCCAGGCCCCCTGGTGATTTCCTTCTTACGTTCTGGAAGGAGGGGAGACATTTTTCCATCTGATCTCAGAACTTTGGGAATTTCTGAAAACATACAAAGTTGTAGCTGCCTTTTTTACTTGCTCTTTCTGTTGGAACCAGTAGCCCAGCACTGGAGTTATAGCTTCTAATTTTATCTGAATGTCTATGTAGGTCTCTTTTGAGAGGGTCCAGTGTTCCAGCTCCATTTTGGCTCTCTCTAAAATGTCTATTCTCCTCCCCCTGCCTTCTGTATTATGTCTGTAGGTCTCTTTGCTGCATAGCCCTTGCCTATTGTACAGTGCTTTAATTATAGCATTCACTTAGGTTATGTCTAGACTGTAGCTGGGAGTGTGCTTTCCAGTGTGGGAGATTGCGCAGAACTATAGAGTGCTAAAAATTGCAGTGTAGCCAGGGGTCGCTTGGGTGGCAGCTCAAGTTAGTGGCCGGAGCACAGATCCACTCAGCCTCCCTGGATATATATATCAATGGCTAGCCTGAGCTACCCCTGGCTACACTGCTATTTTTAGCACTCTATAGTTCTGCGCAATTTAGCCTGTGTCTATCTCCTATCCTGGAAAGCATGTTCCGAGCTGCAGTCTAGACATATTTTTAGCACAATAGCTTGAGCAGAGCAAGTGCGTGTCTATCTCGCCATGCTGGGAAGCATGCTTCCCACTACAATGTAGACATACCCTTTGAATGAGTGTCAAGATTTTTCAGAACTTTTTAAGCTTCATCACAAAATGTTACGGCTTGGAACATGCTTGAGGAAAGCAAAGTTTCAGTTTCCCAGGCAATTGGATCCACACTCAGAGCGTAGCTTGAGGCAGAGGATAGATACAAAATAGTTCCTGCTCTTTTTTTCTTGGTACCTACAACACTTGGGGGATGAAGTGACACAAAACCAATGCATGCCCTATCTGTTCATCTGTATGACAGGAGTTTGGCTTAGATAACAGATAAATGCGCTCTCTTCAGCCTGAAGTGCACGTTGTCAAATTAAATATGAGCCACTCTATCAGTTGTCAGCTTAGTCTTTGTTCCAACAAATGACAGGTATGAACAGCTACTCATATTTTTTCCACACCCCAAGAGCATGTGATGACATGGTGCTCATACAGAATGAGATGCAATATTCCATTGGGAATAGCATTCAGCGTGCAAAAGCTGTCACAGGCATGAGAAGTCATTACTGATGTGGCTACACAGTTGCATGGGTGCTGTGGGAGCTCAGCATGACTGCATTGAAGCCCATCTGAGAATAACACAGTGCAACATTTTCTTTTTGGTGATACTTTACCCATGGTATTTCATTTCACTTTAAAGAACGACTTTTGAATACCCACCAGAAAATAATACAAATGTTAACTTTTATAAAATATTCTGAAGGTTCACTCCACCTAATAATCACTGTCTTTAAACATGGCCCCTGGAAGGCCCAAGGCAAAAAAGGATTGAGGGCAGAATTTGGTCCTCAAATACATACATACATGCACACACACGCATGTGCACGCACAGACACACACCTGCCATATTGAGAGCTGAGCATGGATATCTGAGCCCAGAAGTTGGCTGAATAAATTTCCGAGTCCCACATCTTCCATAAAGCTGATGACTCTGTTCAGCAGACCTGAAATGGCCTTTTATCCCAGGTAATGTTTGCCATTTGAAATTGTGGTTCAAAAAGTCTGAAGGAATGCAAAGTTTAGTTAAAATGTAGGTTAAGCTGATGCCTGTGACATTATGTACTTACATTCGGGGTAACATTTTCTCTTCATTCAACCACTGAGACTTCAGCAAAAGCAAGAACTTTGTGAATTTGGTGGTGATCAATTATTTGCTAAAATTAAAACTTGTGTAATTATGAGGGATTTTAAACTATTCAGAGACATATGACATCAGAGGTAAATTCACAAGAATGAGATGAACATTAGCAGCAATCAGATAGCTGAGCTATACGTGAAGTGCAGAGATCAAATGATAAGGTTCAGTGAAAGTTTCATTCTCTACCAAGAAAAGTGGTGGCTAACTGTGTCACATTTAAGAAATATATTTTTGTGTAGCACAGAATGATGTTAAATTGCGGACTGTTAGGAGATAGTGACTCAGGCAGAAATAACTTAAATCATGATTTCCAAACAGCCAAGTTCTGAGCTCTGCGGAACACCTGCCAACATAACTAATACTGAGCACAAAAAGCCTGTGGTAGCAAGTCCCTTGAGAAGATAATAATATATGTGGCCTATTCAATAAGCTCTTAGCCTGAGGTATTTCCAGTATGCAAAGAAAAGAAACCTTACTTTTAATTTTTTATGCTGTCCCTCTTTATCTTGATATGTTTGGTTCTATTTTTCTCAAAGAGATTCTAGATTAGTTTAAATAGGTTTTCCTTTATAATACCCAATCCACTTCTCTGTGGAAGCCTTTGATGGGAGTTTCCATATGAGGAGAGATTAAATAAAGGACTAATGAATATGGAAAGGATAAGCGCAAGAGAAGATAGAACAGAGCTGGTATGGATAATAGTTCATGGCATAAAGAAGGTCAGTTAGGCACTCTTGATTATCCTTTATCATAACACAAGAACAAAAAGACACTTGAAGAAATTAAAAGGCTATATAATTAAAAGAGATTTTAAAGAAAGAAATACTTTTTTACACTATGCAAAAATAATGGAATTTACTGACAGCAGAAAATTACTGTGGCTTCTGAATGGTCAGGAAGTTTCAGGACTTTAGCATTGGGCTTTTCTATATTCTAGTCTAATTTATTTACAAAATAGCAAATTCTTAAACAGAGATCATAGGTGGCAAAAAGCCAAATGCAGTTTATATCTTGCTTGCAGGTCTCCAAACAACTGCTCTGTCCCAGTTTTCAACTACATAAAGCAGGCCAGATCATCAATACCTGTTCTCTCTCCTGATCTGGAGGATGGCGTGGACTGCACCCTCAGCGAGTTTGCAGATGAAACTAAACTGGGAGGAGTGATAGATATGCTGGAGGGTAGGGATAGCATACAGAGGAACCTAGACAAATTAGAGGATTGGGCCAAAAGAAATATGATGAGGTTCAACAAGGACAAGTGCAGAGTCCTGCACTTAGGACGGAAGAATCCCATGCACTGTTACTGACTAGGGACCGAATGGCTAGGCAGCAGTTTTGCAGAAAAGGACCTAGGGGTTACAGTGGATGAGAAGCTGGATATGAGTCAACAGTGCGCCCTTGTTGCCAAGAAGGCTAATGGCATTTTGAGCTGTTAAGTAGGGGCATTGCCAGCAGATTGAGGGACATAATCATTCCTCTCTATTCGACATTGGTGAGGCCTCATCTGGAGTACTGTGTCCAGTTTTGGGCCCCCCACTATAAGAAGGATGTGGAAAAATTGGAAAGAGTCCAGCGGAGGGCAACAAAAATGTTTAGGGGGCTGGAGCACATGACTTATGAGGAGAGGCTGAGGGAACTGGGATTGTTTAGTCTGCAGAAGAGAATAATGAGGGGGGGATTTGATAGCTGCTTTCAACTACCTGAAAGGGGTTCCAAAGAGGATGGAGCTAGACGGTTCTCAGTGGTACCAGATGACAGAACAAGGAGTAATGGTCTCAAGTTGCAGTGGGGGAAGTTTAGGTTGATATTAGGAAAAACTTTTTCACTAGGAGGGTGGTGAAGCACTGGAATGGGTTACCTAGGGAGGTGGTAGAATCTCCTTCCTTAGAGATTTTTAAGATGAGGCTTGACAAAGCCCTGGCTGGGATGATTTAGTTGGGAATTGGTCCTGCTTTGAGCAGGGGGTTGGACTAGATGACCTCCTGAGGTCCCTTCCAACCCCGATATTCTGTGATTCTATGATTCCTTTGTGCCCTCATTCCTGACATCCCCACTATTTAGGTAGCATACTAGAGACAGGAATGTGCATGACCAGAATGACTTTGATACCAACAGCCACTAGGGGGCTATTGTAGCAGATTTACATTAGAGCAGTCTTCAAGCTACTCTAATTTACAACAAGGGCATAATAGGCTGCTCCCCTACATTAATGTTGGGGTTTGGGGGCCAAGTTGCCATACACTTCTAGCCCTCTGCCAGCTGCCGTGTGGCCAGAATCAAAGATCAAGCCCACAGTTTCTTCCTGTCTCACACTACTGTCAATTACCAAAGGTTTCCAGACTTCAGCTGGACCTTCCACAGCATTTGGCCTTTTTTTGTTCTGCGTGTTGAGCTTGCTTTGGGCAATAGTGGAATAATTATACCACTGTAGCTATGCTGGTATAATTCCCCAGAAGAACATGCTATTCTGGAATAAAACTGATGCTTACTTAATATATATTATTTATTTAAATGTATTCAAATAAATACAGTCATTTTTATTCCAGAATAGACTGTCCACGTGGGGAGTTATACCGGCATAGCTATAGCAGTAGAATTATTCCACTATTGCTATACTGGTCAATTTCCCCAAGAATGAAATTGGCCCAAAGGCTTAAGGATCAGCTGTTAACAGTTGATCCAGTTTAATGGCACACATTGTTACCACATGGCTGCTCCATATTCGGATTTGGGGCAACCTGCATTGCCTGTCTGTGGAATTCTTTCCACTCTCAAACATAGCACACACAAAAAAATCTTTTATAGCTTTTGTTTCAATATTATTGGAGCAAATACCTGAGGAAGTTTTAAAAAGGACTAGACATTAGTATGACTAAGATTAGCATCTGCAGTTACACTAGCTAATACAGATTATAAAAGACACCAGTCCTCATGTTTTAGTGTTCATACTTAAGAAACAGTTCTCACCCCACGTGACGGGGTATACTTGCCCTGTACAGGACAGCAAGAAGTTAAACCCACACTATGGACAGAGGATGCCACGCCCCCTCACCCCTGCTGGGCATGCTCCAACAGTTGCTGCAATATAAAAGGGAACAGCTCAGCTCATTCTACGCTGACTGCTGGAGAGGGAGAATGCATCTCACAGCCTCCAGCCTGGGAGCAGCTGGAACTTCAGAGCACAGTAGCCTGAGGCGCCGAGACCCAGGCAGATGCCCGGATATCTGCGGACACCCAAGGGAGGCTGGAGCCACTGGGAGCAGTGCAGGCAGAGGAACACGGAGACCCTGAAGACATCCTGACCACAGCATCAGGGAAAATGGTAGGAAGTAGCCATGGGGAATTTGACAGTGGACCAGTTAAGTGAACTGGATCTTGAGTCAGTGTGTTTCGGCTGGATCCCCACTGACCCAGTGGCACACACACTTGCCACTACTAGGGTTCTGGGCTGGGACCTGGTGGAGAGCGAGGGCCCAAGTCCCCCTTCTCTGGCAACCACCACTCCCCCACACACAGGTGGTGGCCCACTTTCCCATTTCTGACCATTAGGCCGATTAGCCCTGTTAAGGAAGGCAGACTTATTGACTCTGGCTGCTAGGCTGCATAACCACATTGAACACGTCAGCCATACTGACTGTGGCAACTAGGCCATACTGCCCTGATGTTGAGGGTGACTATATTGACTTTGACCATTGGGCTGTACTGCCTTGCTGTTAAGGGCAATTACATTAACTCCGGCCATTAGGCCATACTGCCCTGAAGGTGAGGGTGACTACATTGACTTTGGCCAGTAGGCCGTACTGCCCTGATGACAAGGGCGACCCTATTGACTCTGGCCATTAGGCAGTACTGCCCTGATGACAAGGGTGACCATATTGACTCTGGCCATTGGACCATACTGTCCTGAGGCTAAGGGCAGGCAGGGGGACTTAACTGCAGGGCCGTGACACCTCTGCCTGACCACGAAGAAGGGCGGAGTGTACTTGCCCTGCGACACCCCATTATAAGAAGTACAATTTATAAAATATGGTGTGTTATCTGTTGGGGATGTGCCAGCTATCCAGAGATCTGCTAGGGCTTTTCTTCATTACAGTTTTTTTTTTTTTACCTCAAGTTAATTGACAATCAAATATCACAAGGTAAACATTCTCGTGTAGACAAACCATTAAGGTACATCTTCACTAGGAAAAAAAGCTGTCTTCTTACCTAGTGATTACAAGGTAGTTTGTAGTTTTCCAATGTGTTAGCGGGTCAAGGTAAAGGCTGAGGTAGTACCTAGGGTTTACCTTGACCTGGTAATTCATGTTAAAATGACAACTGACTTGTCCGCTCTAGGATTTTACATGTTACTTACCACATATTACTAACACATGGTAAACACCACACCTTTTTTTCTAATGAAGATGAGGCTTCAGGGACCACTGCTGGGAGTCAGGGTACTAGATTGAAGCAGTCATTTGATGTCTTCTGGTATGGCACTGCCTGTGTTAATTCATCATAGTTCCACTCTTGAGTGTGCCTTCCACTTCTATTTTGTTTAATAAGTGAAATGGCTGTACCCTATATTTTGGTGATGAACTCTGTAGAAATTTAGGTAATACTACTACTACTACTACAAGTAGTAATGCTTTTCATTAATCAGATATGGATAAAAGAGTGGTGTGGAAGTTACTGTAGTAAATTCTCTTTTGTATAGTTTTTAACAGCTGACTTGGACTGTGTGTCTTGGACTCCTGTAGTATAGAAGCAGTATTCCCTATTAGAATTTGCCTTGGTGAATCTCCATGATTTCTTCTGAAGGTTTGTTTAGCAAATCTCTGCAGTTATGATGAGAGGTGGGCAGAACTTGTTTTGCCAAAAAAGGCAGATGCAAAACATTTAATGAATTCATGTTAATTTTAATGAATTGTTTTGACTGAAACAAAATAGATTTTTTGAGGGGGGCGGGGTGAGAAATGTCAAAACACATAACAAAACATTTAAAATTTTCAAACTAGATTCAAAGGGGTTTTAGGCACCATTCACAAAAAAAAAGGTAAAGGTGGTGGTGGCTTCTTTCTAACCTTGATGTCAGTGGTGATGGTACTCACCTGGTATGTGGGAGACACAGGTTCAAATACCTGTTCAGGAGTACAGACTTGAAGCCAGGTTGGTCCTCTTCCTTCCCAGATAAATGTGCTCACTGCTGGGTTATGGGGTACTCTGGGTGGGGCTTTCTCAATGTTTCCTATTAAATCTCTCCCACTTTGTTCAGAATAACTTTCTAGCCTGGTAATTAGGGCACTCATCTGGATTCCAGTGACTGTTTAATTATTTATACAAAGTAAAATTAGAAACCTATTTGGGAGAGCACTCTCTGCTTTCTGTAGTGCTTAGTCTCCTCTCTCCCAAATCTGCACTGGCATTTGGAGCTGGCAAGGCAAGGGATAGGCAGTATGCAGCATTTCCCTAAGAGCTGCAGAACTACAGTGCCAATGTGTGCATACAAAGATTTAAATTCCTCCTGAGGGCAGTGGACTCCAATCATATTATCAGCCCACCACCCACTTAGTGTGCTGGAAAGAATCCTGCCTAAAGAGAGGGAGAAGGAGGAGACTGACTGTTAAGTTAAGGCCCTGGAATTGTAAACAGGGAAAGCTTCTTGGCAGGAAGGGAGAACTGCAAACCACTAGGAAAGAGGGATCCTGAAGAGGAAGAGTCATGTCCAAATGTCCAAATACTTGTAGCTGTAGTCAGTCCTGTAGAGCCATGTTGCCAGGAGTCCTGGGAGTTTGAAGCTTGTATCTGTATTACCCATTAGGGTACTAGCCTAAGACTTGGATGTTTTTCTGCATAATTTGTAAATATAGTTTTCATTAATTCATAACTCTCTCTCTCTCTCTCTCTCTATATATATATATCCTTGACATGCTCTCGGAATCAAGATTAGGGCTCACAATTGAGATTTCAATAAGTCTAGATGCTTAGTGGGTCCCATTCCTTATAGAATATGGGAGACTCACAAATAATAAGGAATGTATCCACACCACACCTGTCAGGAAGGGAGGTATTACCCCCACTTTACAGATGATGCTGTAAGGCACAGGAAGATCAAGTGATTTGCCTAAGGTTACATAGTCTGCAGCAGGGCAAGAAACTGAACCTAGATCTCTTGAGTGCCAGTTCAGTGATTTAGCTACAAAAATCAGCCTTTCTTCCAGCATTTTTGGCACAGCCTGTTGTTGGCAGTGAGATGAAGGGCTGTGGAATGTTGACTGTAGGCATCAAGGGATTAACTTTTCTATTAATTAGACAAAATAATTTAGCTTTGAGTCTAGCACTGTAAAAGTTCACTAGTAAAGTACATGAAATGACATTGCAGCACAACTACTGGTGTCTGTTTTTATTGTAATTTTGAAAGTTAATAAAAGGTGTATTTATTGGACTGGGAGATTTATTCCAATTTTTCAAAATAAAACACCTTTGAGCTAAAACTAAAACTGACATATTTAAATCCAACAAGATTTCTTGTATTTTTATTATTATTTATTTAGAAAAAAGAGAGTGAAAATGAGGTTTTAGAATGGACTGTATCTTGTAAATTTAACTATGCATTTGCTACTGGTTACTTTACTTTAAGAACTGCATGCTATATCATTCCTGAAGCTGGATTAGCTAGAATGTTCCCTTAACACCCCAATTTTATGGTAGTTTGTGCCCTTCAAAGGATATAAAATACAGAGCAAGTGCAAGTTTGTTAAAGGTACTTTATAAACTACTAAATCATTAGATAGTTTGATGCTGTATAAAGTCTGAACCCTTCATTGTTTTCCATACTTATGGCTATTGCTTCACTATAAAATCTGATGTTTTTCATTGTCTGTTTATGATTAGATTTTAGAGGGGATTAATGGAGCTAATTCTGTTTTTTTTTTTAAAGCTATTCTTCTGAAAGCCACAAAACATTCCTGTTTCCATTAATTACTCCCTCTATTTCCATTAAAACCGAGAATCAAGAGAAGAATATGCACCCAACTACTTCATAAACAGTGTAGTGAAGTCATGTGACCTGATTACAGATGGCACAATAAAGAATTATACATAATTTCCTTTCAGTGACTCTGCTCCTGAGGCTCTATATTAGGGTCCATAGGCTCACATCCCTCCTATTATTCTCGTTGACCTTCAACGAGGAAAGAGATACTATAGTAAATTGCACAGTGCAGTGTTCAGCAATAACATCCCAAGTGTTCAGTGGTCATACTGATCTGAGGAAAAAAATGTACAAGGTAGACAACATGATGACCTTACTGGAACAAAAAACTAAGCACCAAATCTTGAAGGCTGTCAATCAAATTGAATCTATTCTCATATTTTTCTAGCGTGCCTATTACCTTACTATCTCAGTTCTTACTCTGAGGCAAAAAACGTATAGGAGTCAGTTGGCATTTTGCCTGAGTAAATCCCGAGTAAGAGCATCAATATTAAAATAATATAGAAAACCCTCTTTAATTTTTGATGAATGAGTGGAGTGGGAAAGTGATTAAAATGCACTCTGTTGTGATGCTGAGCTGTAACTTAAGTCCACCGTTGGGCTTTTTAAATTGGTATTTATGGATGAGTCATAGCAAAGGAAGATTTGTGGGTTTAAACACCTGGATAACTGAGGCACAGAATTTAGATCAGGCAATGATGCTCATGATGTGACACTGTTGATAGGAAGCAGGGAAAATAGGAAGATACTTTTTGGCATTTTAAATGGTTATTTAGCTGGAGTTACTGAGTATTAAGTAGATGTCAGAAAATGGTATTTTACTGCATATGGCATTAATGGGACCATTGCTAGAATACTTTGTCCAGTTCTGATGGGAACACTTTAAATAGATGTTGACAAATTGAAAAGGGTTCAGAAAAGAGCGACAAGGTTAGAGAAAAAATGCATTACAGTGCGAGATTAAAGGTGTTCAGTCTGAGTTTATCCAAAGAGGAGGATTAGAGATGACTTGGTCACTGTCTGTAAGTACCTCTCACAGTCAGACTAGCTTTCTGATTAGTAGTCTTTAATTTAGCAACTCTATTACAAGATACAGTGATGGAAATCTGAAGCTAGACTAATTCAGATTAAACATAGGGCCCAATTTGTTAAGTGAGGGTAACGAACCATTGGAGTAATTTGCCTAGAGATGTGGGGATTTCTCCATTACATGAAGTCTTTAAATCAAGATTGGATGTCTTTCTAAAGATATACTCCAGCTCAACCAGAAGTAATGGGCCTCGTACAAAAATTGGTGGGTGAAATTCAATGGTCTGTGTTATACCGGAGGTCAGAGTAGATAATCATAATGTTCCCATCTTGCCTATGGGACTGCAAGATGTCTCAGAGGGTGTGGAGCAGCCTGTAGGTTCAGATTGTATCCCAGCCTTATGGGACCATACATGAGCATAAAGCCAACCCCCTGAATGGCCTACCTGGATCACTCTTGTGGGACAACTATGAATGATGATCATATATCTAAATGACCTGGACAGTGGAGGAGTCTCTCCTAGCATAGATTTATGTGGTAGCATAGCATCACTATTATGGCTCTTATGACATATCCCTCCTCGTCTCCGATGTAGAGGGTATGGCCAGGATGCCACAGTATCCAGCAGATCTCTATCTGCCAGAATGTCTCCTTGAGGAGGGTGGCACCTAGGCCAGTTTAGAGCTACCAATAGATTCCTGGTCCTTAGCTGTACCAAGGACAGCACAGGACACATACTGAGATCATAAAGTTTTCTGTTTCAGCATATATTAAATCCTGAAAGTTCAAAATGTAACCCTTCTGCCAGCCAGGTGGAGTCAGCAATGACAAGGGCTGGGTTCCATATCTATGGGTTCCTTTTCAACAATACAACGCAGAACTGACATGAGCCCCCACTCAGTAACCTGGGACAATTATATACCACCCCCTGGGCAGCTCCAAGAAGCAAAACTTCCCTTCTTGCAAGCACAGAGTCTGAGTGTAGAAAAGAAACGTTTAATAAAAAAAGGGGGAAAGTAACCCTGCATTAATTTGGGAAAACGCTGCAAGCAGGATTCATAAGCATAAAACCGTGAGCAAAACCCGCACCCCAGAGTACATTGCACCATGTCTTTCACCTCAGGTTTTTAAGTCCAACAACCAAAAGTTCCTCTATTGTGCTGCCTTCCTTCTCCTTCCACCCCACCCCACTCACAATTATTGGCCTTGGTCAGGAAAGACCCAGAGTGCAAAGGTGCATTTGCATGAGTTCACCTCCCATCCTGGGGGTGAGGCGAAGAAGGCACCTTGCTTCCTTTGCTGTCCATCACTTCCTCCTCCGGCATCAAGTACTCCACCAGCTCGCAGGCTGCTCCACACCCTCTGAAACATCTTGCAGTCACATAGATTTCAGCTCAACACAGATTTCAGCAATTGGTGATTTCAGCTGTTGGGCGGGACCTCACTGCTAGTGTAAGCTGGGCAGCCTCTTTCATCCAAGACACTGTCCCCTAGCCGGCCTAATGATTAGACCTGGTTATCAGTGATTTCAGCTCCACTGATATGCAGCAAAAGACTCCCAAACAGGCTCTGTTATTATACAGTTGAGAGAGAGAGGATTAAATGGCCCCTAGGACTCTTAAGCAGCACCCATACCACCCAGTACAAACACCTGTTCCCACACTCTCTCAACTCCACTGGGCTTTGGCACCCCCATCCCCTGCCTACTGAGTGCAGTTTAGTTGAGGGCGAGTCTCTCAATAAGGGTATATCAAGCACAATTCTGTTGCCCTTGATTCACAAAACAAGGATAACAACCCTTTATTACCCCTGCTCCCAATAACAAAGGGTTCAACACCTGAAGTCCTCTTCCCCAGCTCATTACTAGATGTCAGGGGACCCTGATTACATAAATGCATACATAAATGTAAGGCTCTTGGTTATAAGAATAATCCCACTATGCTTTAGCTCTCCACTCCTTTGCAATCCAGTATAAAATCCCTTTTTTAGCATGCTTCTTGCTACTTTTTGTGATACAAAAATGTTTTCAGTGCCATGGAGTACAAGAGCTGTAAATCTAAGAAATGTGTATTTTGTATGGAATCCTTTGGAGATTTGCTTGTTTGTGCAGACAAATCAAGTAGCTTGCCTGAATCTTAGCTATTACTTCATATCACTGCAAAATTCAGTGGACACATATCCCAAGTATGATTGTGCCAGCTTGCTTTACTGCATTATGAATTAACAGTGAAAAACGGTCTACATCATTTTTAATGTTTAGAAACAAGTCACTGCTTTGTCATGTACCACTGTGTGGTAGTGCAATACGACTAAACAATTAAACATTGGTTCCTGACAAAATATTCAAAAGATCTTCCCCCTGTTTTCAGTCAAGAAATCTGCCACTAATTTACATAGTGGAAATGGAGGTAACGTGATGTAAAGCTATACTCATTGTAAGGAACGTTGATGAAGTTTTGTTGTGATAATGATGATGATGAGGATCAGTTGTATGGTTTCATTACAATGTCATTTTTCATGTAGCAGTTCCAGAGAAATATTGTGCTGAGAACATTTAACAAAGGTCCTCCACAGTGGCACTTCTGGGGTTGACATTTCTTTCTAGAGTACTTCTGGAGCACAGTGTCTAGTCCAATCTTTTTAATATTCACTGAAAATAACTTTCTGAAAATATTTCAGCATCCGTCCAGCAAAGTTCAAGCATCTGAAAAATGTCAGATTCCACTGACACACTGAATATGATTGAAATGGAAAATTTTACTACTGACATGTTCTTCACCAAAGATACACCTTATGTTGTTTTACAGTGGAAAAATATTAATAATAGAAATTCATCATTGGACTGAATAGACTGGTACAAACATTTTAAAAACACTGGAGTGATGGTCATTATAGCAAAATGCAAGCTGGAGGGAAATTCCATACCACATGTGAGTCAAAATTATGGAATCTAGTCTGCATCCTACCCTTAAAGTGAAGTTAATACTGGTAGGGTTTGAAATTTACATCCTTCGTTTTTTTTTTTTTCTTCACAGAAAAGCTATAATGGGAGCAGCCAGGACAAAAATTATGTTGTCCCCTGTGATGGGGAGGCTGCCCCTGAGTGGTAGAAAAGGGGTTAAAAGAAGCCCTGGGGAGGCTGTGGTAAGTGAACTCCAACACATCCCCATAGTGTATTTCAATGTATCCCTGTTCTGGAGGGATCACCTCCAAAGGTGTAGGTTTCTTACCCATTTAGTCCTTGCCTTTCTGCAGAGATTACCAGAAAGTGTATCAATTATAGTGGTATTTTTCTGATGTAGACATCTGTTCACTAAGAACTGAACTGAGACCATGAGCCTAATAGAGTGGTGGTTCACTAGTGACAGAATATCTAGCATATGGTAAGCAGTGTTCAGAGTTTACCTTGAACAAAAAGCAAAAGGGTCTATATCCAAGCACCAGTGCTCTAAGTGATGTAAGGGTATGTCATCTGCAGAGTTAACCCAGGTATTTGGCACCCAGGTCAGTTTAGCCCAGGTGCAAGCAGCCACACTGCAAAGCCCTATCCAAGTTATTCTCTTCTCACTTGTGCTGCACACCCCTGTGTTGGTCGCTGGGACTTTTGAGGGCATATTCCATGCTTCTTTGTGCTGTGTGCTGCTCTGATTCTTTCCCAGTGAATTGTGAGAGAACTTGTCTATTCTTCTGGGCCCACAGGGGAACTGTGGGAAGGCATTGCCTAGTTATTAGTATTTGAGTGATGTAGCCTGTGTCATTGCAATGTCCAAATGAAAGCGGAATCTGAGCTGTAACCCATACCTCTAGGATGGGGCATCTAGCCCAGGCTGAAAGCACCATTAAACTCAGATGAGAAGATGTTGTATGTGAACAGAAGGAAGGTTGGGGGACACCACCCTAGGTAAGATCCTGAGCTAACTCTGTGTACCCTAAGGCTATGTCTTTACTGCCCAGTTAAAGAGGGTGATTGGCACCCAAGTCTGAGCATTCAGATTACCCTAGTCCCCACACTAAACCCCTTCCCATGCTACTGTGCTCTCACTGTTTCTGTACTAGCTCGGGTGTGTATGGGGAATAGACGATTGTTCTTTGTGCTGAGATGCTGTAGGATTCTTTTCTAATCAATTGTGTTAAATGTGGGAGTTCTTGTCTGGAATTTGGGGAATAGCACTGGAGGAACATCAGCACTCTAGTGATTTTTGCTTCCATCCTCACTGCAAAGTGGGTGGGATCCAGCCTGAATTAATCAATAGCCCAGGTTCTAAACTATGCCCCTGGCCTGGCAAGCTGTCCTAGGCTTAAAGCATCTCTAAACCCAGATCGGAGAAGGGTTTGGTTAAAATCTGGGTAAGACACTATGTCAATTGTCCTATATTCTGTGTTGGCAATACAGAGTATAGGACAGGTGTCTTTATCCTTTAAACATCAGCGAGATATAGGAAGAGGTATGTAATCAGCAAACATGTTATTGAAGCAGTGCTGAAAAAGACATGTCCCACCCAGCTTCCTGTGCTGCTGCAGCAGTTGCAGAACATGCGAGCATTGGACTACTGGTAAGTCTGAAGTTGTAACTAAATGTTATATAGTGGGATAAGGCAAAATAAGGGATGTTGAAATAATATGACTAGGTTTTTTTCTATAAATGCATGAAGTCACAAGTTGAGGGATCTAGGTATACCTTATGAATTCTGTCTAATGTTATGAAATTGTTGTATCAAGGAATACCTCAGTGGGTGAGGACTTGGCCATCTACTGTAAGGGCTGTAGCATATCCCTCCTTGACTAAGTATAATGGTGAGTCATTATACCTTAATGGTTGCTTATTCAGGTGGAAACACAGCAACAATGGGTTAGCTGAAGCTAGGAGAACTAGTTCCTCCAATTTCTCTACTGCGGCAATGGTTTGGAGAGTAGAACATACTTGGTGGCAGAATAAAGGACCTAAGTGTTGAGGGAGTCACAGTGCATGGGGGCAGATAGGCAGGAGGGAGGATCAGATGGGTTCCATTTGATTATGGGAGCAGACAAGGTCAGTGGAAACTGACTTGGAGGAACGAGTCCATGATATGGAGGAGAAGCCTTGATCTGCAGGAGAAGGATCCTGGAATCCTCAGAGGACTCTGCCCTATAACTAAATAACTCCTGAGATGGACAAAACTGAGGCAGGGAAATGCATGCAGGTGTATTTACTATTTTTGTTTGCATCTGTATATCTACTCTGCTATCTAAGCAAAGAGTAACTGGGTTTAGAAATCTTTGTGAAGTCTGTCTGTTTGCCTCTCACTATCATGTGGTAAACTGTAAACTCAGAGCACCATCCAGGCTGGAGTTCTG
This sequence comes from Trachemys scripta elegans, assembly GCF_013100865.1. NCBI lineage: Eukaryota > Metazoa > Chordata > Testudines > Emydidae > Trachemys > Trachemys scripta. The sequence continues at coordinate 160,804,803 of NC_048300.1, forward strand.
GGAGCAGGTGTACGTACATGAGAAGTCTGAGGGGTCAGCACTAGGCCTGGCAGCCTAGAGCACCAGGGCCACATAGTCCCATTACCCAGAAGGGGGGGTAACAGACTATCAGTACCCAAGAAATGCGCCAGAGAGGCCAAGAAAAAGGACAGTGCTGCAGCCTACTTAAAACAAGGGAAGCTTAAGAGCACACAGTCCCTGTGTGGGTGGGACAAGAGCATGCCGGCACAGTGAGTCCAGCCAGTATGAGCTCTATCGGGGCTGTGTGTGTTTGACACATGACTTTTGCATTTACTCATGACCAGACTGCAACTTGTCACATAAATTGACTCTTTTCATTCCACCCATTCCACCATGATTTCAACAATTTCCATCCCACCATCAACCTCAGCCTTGACCAGTCCACACAAGAGATCCACTTCCTGGACACTACAGTGCTAATAAGCGATGATCACATAAACACCACCGTATACCGGAAACCTTCGGACCACTATACTTACCTACGTGCCTCCAGCTTTCATCCAGACCACACCACACGATCCATTGTCTACAGCCAAGCTCTAAGATACAACTGCATTTGCTCCAACCCCTCAGACAGAGACAAACACCTGCAAGATCTCTATCAAGCATTCTTATACTACAAAACCCACCGGCTGAAGTGAAGAAACAGATTGACAGAGCCAGAAGAGTACCCAGAAGTCACCTACTACAGGAGAGGCCCAACAAAGAAAGTAACAGAATGCCACTAGCTGTCACCTTCAGCCCCCAACTAAAACCTCTCCAGTGCATCATCAAGGATCTACAACCTATCCTGCAGGACGATCCCTCACTCTCATAGATCTTGGGAGACAGGCCAGTCCTCACTTAAGGACAGCCCCCCAACCTGAAGCAAATACTTACCTGCAACCACACACCACACAATAAAAATACTAACACAGGAACCTATCCTTGCAACAAAGCCTGTTGCCAACTCTGTCCACGTATCTATTCAGGGGACACTATCATAGGACCTAATCACATCAGCCACGCCATCAGGAGCTCGTTCACCTGCACATCTACCAATGTGATATATGCCATCATGTGCCAGCAATGCACCTCTGCCATGTACATTGGCCAAACTAGACAGTCTCTATGCAAAAGAATAAATGGACACAAATCAGACATCAAGAATTATAACATTCGAAAACCAGTCGGAGAACACTTCAACCTCCCTGGTCCCTCAATTACAGACCTAAAAGTCACAATTATTCAACAAAAAAACTTCAAAAACAGACTCCAACGAGAAACTGCAGAATTAGAATTAATTTGCAAACTGGACACCATTAAATTAGGCTTGAATAAAGACTGGGAGTGGATCAGTCATTACACAAACTAAAAACTATTTCCCCATGTTAATTTCCCCCCTACTGTTACTCACACCTTCTTGTCAACTGTTTGAAATGGGCCATCCTGTTGTCACTACAGAAGTTTTTTTTTCTTCTGCTGATAATAGCCCACCCTAATCAAGTAGTCTCATTAGAGTTGGTATGGCAACACCCATTTTTTCATGTTCTCTGTGTATATATCTATATCTATCTATATATCTTTCTACTGTATTTTCCACTGCATGCATCTGATGAAGTGGGCTTTAGCCCACGAAAGCCTATGCTCAGATAAATTTGTTAGTCTCTAAGGTGCCACAAGTACTCCTCGTTCTTTTTGATAATTGATTCTGAAGACCATGAAGGCTAGATGTGAAGGATTTGGATATTTTAGGTAAACCAGTTAAAAAAAAAAGTCACATTAAGTAGACATACTTCAACAGCAGAAAGCCACTCCAGAGTGTGCATTAGTGGGGCACTGGTAGCTGAAGGAACTCATCCTGTCACCTTATGCCTTACCATGCTCCTTGTGGTGTGTACCAATAGCTTATAGTAATACACCCTGTTGTTGTTTGTTGCTATTGTTACTCTTTTTCTCCTGAGTGACTACCAACATTTGTGGTCTTGTGGCTTGTTTCCAATAGCAGGAGAAATTGATGATAGCCTGATATTTCTTTGATGCGGTTGTGAACCAGCCAGAACTCTACCCAAAAAGCTCTCTTGGCTTTCTCTCAGTCATGCTACAAGTACTTCTCTGGCTGTACTTGGCTTTCTCCTGCCTTCTCTGTATGTTTCTGTGTATGTTTTTGGCTTCATCTGCACTCTCTCATTCACTTATTGCTTCAGATCTCTTACTCCAAAAAGAGATTAACTGCTGCTTACATTCATCCTGAATGAAAGGTGGCTCTCACAGCCACCAGCTTCAAAGAACCCCCAGCATATCTCCAGAAGACTAGAAAAGGGCAAATATAGTGCCAATCTATAAAAAGGGAAATAAGGGCAACCCAGGGTATTATAGACCAGTCAGCTGAACTTCAATACCTGGAAAGATAATGGAGCAAATAACACTGGTCTACTATTTTTGAGAAGTCGTCTGCTTCAGAGATAAAATGTGCTATTTATTATGTATTTTGATGTGCTGAATTCAAATATGACAATTAAAACAACTGAATGGCTACTGTTTCTAAGATATTTAAGTTTTTCATTTTATGTCTATGTATATTGTGTAGATAGTAGAGTTTTAATCATAAATTGTAAACCTAGGTCTTTTCATGTGTTTATGGTTGCTTTACATGATAATATTTCACCTGTCCTGTTTATGTAACACTTTAAAAATCAGCAAAAGGTTTATATAAATAAAATTTATTATGAAACAAAAGGCAAAAAATTATTATGTACATAGTTTAGTCCTATTCAGTGTCTACTCGGCGCTTCTTGGCTTGTCTCTTGTATTCATTAAATGGAGCATCTCTTGTCACTGTCCAGCAATAGTCTGCAAGCATTGATGGGCTCCATTTGCGTTTCTCCATTGTTGCAATGTCCTGGTGAAATCGCTCGCCGTGCTCGTCGCTCACTGCTCCGCAGTTCGGAGGGAAAAAATCTAGATGAGAGTGCAAAAAATGTATCTTTAGTGACATGTTGCAACCAAGGCTTTTGTATGCCTTGAGGAGGTTTTCCACCAACAACCTGTAGTTGTCTGCCTTGTTGTTTCCGAGAAAATTGATTGCCACTAACTGGAAGGCTTTCCATGACATCTTTTCCTTGCCACGCAATGCATGGTCAAATGCATCATCTCGAAGAAGTTCACGAATCTGAGGACCAACAAAGACACCTTCCTTTATCTTAGCTTCACTTAACCTTGGAAATTTTCCACGGAGGTACTTGAAAGCTACTTATGTTTTGTCAATGACCTTGAAAAAGTTCTTCATCAGACCCAGCTTGATGTGTAAGGGTGGTAACAAAATCTTCCTTGATTCAACAAGTGGTGGATGCTGAACACTTTTCCTCCCAGGCTCCAATGACTGTCGGAGTGGCCAATCTTTCTTGATGTAGCGGGAATCTCTTTCATGACTATCCCATTCGCAGAGAAAACAGCAGTACTTTGTGTATCCAGTCTGCAGACCAACCAAGAGAGCAACAAATCACCACAAAGCTGCCACTGATGTTGGTCATAGTTTATGCACCTCAAAAGTTGTTTCATGTTGTCATAGGTTTCCTTCATATGGCCTGCATGACCAACTGGAATTGATGGCAAAACATTGCCATTATGCAGTAAAACAGCTTTGAGACTCGTCTTCGATGAATCAATGAACAGTCTCCACTCATCTGGATCGTGAACGATGTTGAGGGCTGCCATCACACTATCGATGTTGTTGCAGGCTACAAGATCACCTTCCATGAAGAAGAATGGGACAAGATCCTTTTGACGGTCATGGAACATGGAAACCCTAATGTAAGCAGAGTCAGGATGAGCTCTACCCTGACATCTGGTGGTGAATTATGGCGAGTGTGGAAAAGAACTCCAGGGGCTGATCTTGTTTGCATAGGCACACCCACTCGCCTGGCATGAAACAACAGCAACTCAAAGTGGTTACTTTGGCTGGTGTGGGATCCCCAGTTTTCTCTGTTATTGGGGCAGGAAGAATAAAGTTTTGTTACCCTGATTCTGTGAATCAAGGCCAGTGAAACTGTTGTATGACAGAAGGACTGAGTGAGTCCTTCACCATTACCTAAGTAGCACTTGCTTGACAAGGGGCATAGGTTACAAAACCCAGTGAATAGAGAGAGGATGGGGACAGGTATTTGTACCTGATGGTATGGGCCCTCTCTGAGCGGTTGAAACACTAATTGCACTACCTCCTCTCTCCACTGCTGAATATCAGAGCTAGCTTTGATTCCATTAAAAGTCTAGTTACAGACTGCTGAGCTGAATTCACTTTGGGCCAATGGTGCACTAGCACTGGGGCTCCCCTACTATGAGCTGAAATTGCTAAGAGCTGAAATCACAAAAGAGCTAAAGATCACTGAGGCTGTATTAACTAGTGTGGGAGCCTGAAGCTATATTGCTAAGTGGCTGGCAGAGCAGCTAGCAGAGTGGAGCCTTGCGGGGATGGTTGGAGTGGAGCTGAGCGACTCACAGGTCGGTGAGCAGAGTGAAGCGGAGTGGCTGGAGGAGCAGCTAGCAGAGCAGAGCGGAGCCTTGTGGGAGTGGCCCAAGGGACGGCTGAATTGGAGCAGAGCTGAGTGGCTCACAGGTCGGTGAGCAGAGTGGAGCAGCTGCCAGAGTAGTTCGTGGGACGGCGGGAGCAGCTCACGGGACAGCTGGTGGAGTGGAGCGGCTCGTGGTGAAGGCTGTGGCGGAACCCTGTCGGCCTCGGATCACGTAAGGTGCCCCTTAACATCCTGCATGGTCCCCCCCACCCCCGAACTCTGGGGCTGCACTGACCAGGGACAGAGACTTTGGGGGGTTGTTGGACTTTTGGGACTTTGGTGATCCTTGGGTTGCTGGTTTCAAGAACCCAAGGGAAAGGGCCACACAGCCCAACTTGCTGGGGTGGGTTTTTTTTTGCTCATGGTTTGTGTTATGAATCCTGTTTGTGGTGTTTTTTCCAATTTAATGCTGATGTCGTTTACCTCATGTTATTAAACATTTTCTGTTACACTCAGACTCCGTGCTTGCGAGAGGGGAAGTATTGCCTCTTAGAGGCACCCGGGGGTGGTATGTAATTGTCCCAGGTCACTGGGTGGGGGCTCGAGCCGGTTTTGCATTGCGTTATTGAAACGGAACCCCTAGATACAGAACCCGGCCCTTGTTGCTGCCAACTTAGATGGGCAGAAGGGTTACACTAACATCACCTGCCAGGAGATTCCACTGCTGTAGTCTGGAGCCCAAAAGCTCTGCCTTACTCTTGGGTAGTTCCAAATCCCTGACAAGGTCATTCAGTTCACCTTGTGTTATGAGGTGTGGTTCAGAGCAGGAGGATGGGAGAAAATGTTGGTAACAATTGCTGGTATGATCTGTTGGCTCTCTCCAAATCATTGGCACTGCAAAAGGCATAGATTTCCTTTTCCTGTTCAACCACTGGCGAAGATTTGTTGTACAAGTGTTGCAGCATATGTGTGGGGCCCACCTCTTGTCCTGATCTCCAATTTTGCAGCCAAAATAAAGGTGATAGGCTTTCTTAACCATAGTGGTTATACTGCGCTTTTGTGATGCAAAAGTCACTTCACCACTGTCAAGGCTGGATCCCCACTTTGAACTTTAGGGTACAAATGTAGGGGCCTGCATGAAAACTTCTAAGCTTAACTACCAGCTTAGCTCTGGTTCGGCTGCCACCATTTCAATGGATTCCCTTCCTGGGAAGCCTTGAAAAACCTTCACCAAATCCCTGGTGAAAACAAATCCAAAACCCCTTGGATCTTAAAACAAGGGGAAATTAACCATTCCCCTCCTTCCTCCCACCAACTCCTGGTGAATCAAGATCCAAAACCCCTTTGGATCTAAAACAAGGAAAAATCAATCAGGTTCTTAAAAAGAAGGTTTTTAATTAAAGAAAAAGGTAAAAATCATCTCTGTAAAATCAGTATGGAAATTAACCTTACAGGGTAATCAAACTTAAAGAGCTCAGAGGACTACCCTCTAGTCTCAGGTTCAAAGTACAGCAAACAAAGATAAACACTCTAGTAAAAGGTACATTTACAAGTTGAGAAAACAAAGGAAAACTAACACGCCTTGCCTGGCTATTTACTTACAAGTTTGAAATAGGAGAGACTTGTTTAGAAAAATGTGGAGAACCTGGATTGATGTCTGGTCCCTCTCAGTCCCCGAGAACGAACACACACTCAAACAAAGAACACAAACAACAGCCTTCCCCCCCCCAAGATTTGAAAGTATCTTGTCCTCTTATTGGTCCTTTAGGTCAGATGCCAGCCAGGTTACCTGAGCTTCTTAACCCTTTACAGGGAAAAGGATTTTGGAGTCTCTGGCCAGGAGGGATTTATAGTACTGTACACAGGACAGCTATTACCCTTCCCTTTATAGTTATGACAACCACAAACATAGCAGAAGTTATCTGCACTGTTCATACAAGTATGAGGCATCTCTGCTCACTTTGGCTAAACAGAAATGTGTCCCTTTGCAAAATCAAACACTGACAAATAAGAGAGCACGACACTTTATGATTTCTAGAGCAATTTGTTCAGCAGAGTGATGTAAGCTTCATTATGATTACATCATCCATGGCTTCTAAGAATAACATGGTGCAATTCATATCATGTATGAAGCAATACCAGCTTCAGATTGCATCATTCATTGTTTTGCCTAAAAAGCAAGTACTGTCCAAACCCAGTCATAGATTTATTCATAGATCCAGTCAAAGATGTATTTTAGTCATTTCTGGTTTAAATTGAGATCCCTTCCCTTTATAACTCACTTATCCTCCACCATTCCCAAGTCAAGGGTCATATATACAGACCTAATAGCATATGTTGAAAACTAGAGCCAATCAACAATTTTAAGCATCATTTTCATTCTCAGTGACCCAGAATTAGTAAAGTTTGACTACATTTATTTCAGAAGCATTTTGGCTGTAGAGCAGTGTAATTAAGTAATCAATTTGTGAACACCTAGAAGATAATAAGATGAAAGTAACAGTCAGCATATGGATTTGTCAAGAACAAATCATGTCAAACCAACCTAATAGCTTTCTTTGACAGGGTAACAAGCCTTGTGGGTAGGGGGAAAGTGGTAGATATGGTATATCTTGACTTTAGTAAGGCTTTTGATACTGTCTTGCATGACCTTCTCATAAACAAACTAGGGAAATTCAACCTAGATGGAGCTACTATAAGGTGGGTGCATAGCTGTTTGTAAAACTGTTCCCAGAGAGTAGTTATCAGTGGTTCACAGTCCAGATGGAAGGGCATATTGAGTGGGATCCCGAAGGGATCAGTTCTGGGTCCGGTTCTGTTCAATATCTTCATCAGTGATTTAGATAATGGCATAGAGAGTACACTTATAACGTTTGTGGATGTCACCACACTGGGAGGAGTTGCAAGTGCTTTGGAGGATAGGATTAAAATTCAAAATGATCTGGACAAACTGGAGAAATGGTCGGAAGTAAATAAGATGAAATTCAATAAGGACAAATGCAAATTACTCCATTTAGGAAGGAACAATCAGTTGCACACATACAAAATGGGAAATAACTGCCTAGGAAGGAATACTGTGGAAAGGGATCTGGGAGTGGATCACAAGCTAAATATGAAAACAATGAGGAGTCTGGTGGAATCTTAAAGACTAAAGGATTTATTTCAGCTTTTGTGGGTAAAAAAACCACTTCTTCAGATGCATGGAGAGTCAACAATGTAACACTGTTGCAAAAAAAGCAAACATTATTCTGGAATGTATTAGCAGGGGTGTTGTAAGCAAGACACAAGCAGTCATCCTTCCACTCTACTCCTCACTGATTAGGCCTCAACTGGAGTATTGTGTCCAGTTCTGGGTGCCACATTTCAGGAAAGATATGGACAAATTGGAGAAAGTCCAGAGAAGAGTGACAAAAATGATTAAAGGTCTAGAAAACATGACCTATGATGGAAGATTGAAAAAAATTGGGTTTGTTTGGTCTAAGAGAAGACTAAGTGGGGACATGATAACATTTTTCAAATACATAAAAGGTTGTTACAAGGAGGAGGGAGGTAAATTGTTCTCGTTAACCTCTGAGGATAGGACAAGAAGCAGTGGGCTTAAATTGCAGCCAGGGTGATTTAGGTTGGACATTAGGAAAAAATTTATAATTGTTAGGGTAATTAAGCACTGGAATAAATTGCCTAGGGAGGTTGTGGAATCTCCATAATTGGCAATCTTTAAGAGCAGGTTAGGCAAACACCTGTCAAGAACGGTCTAGAAGATAATACTTAGTCCTGCCATAAGTGCAGGGGACTGGATTAGATGACCTCTCAAGGTCCCTTCTAGTTCCACAATTCTATAATTCTATAACAGGAAGGGTGATCCACTTGATGGTCAAATTGTGTCTGACCTTTATACAGGAATATGGCTGGATGCAAATAACCTTCTCTTATGTCCTCATGGTAATGGTCAGGAATGAACAACTGACTTCTTTTAGTGCTCCAGGGATGTACATGATTTCACAGGAATTCCACCTTAACCACAGCTTTCAGAGCTGCTGGCTGCTCCAGGGGAAGTAGGATGCACCAAATATATGTGCACTCCCCTGTGTACTGGGAAGCCAAGCATGGTGTTGTGCCTTCTAGAACTTTCTCTGGAGTGATGAAGTTTTACTGCACCCCCAATGTTACTTTGTGTGGAAAACATAAAATCTGACTCCTTACAAGGAAAAAAAATGATAAAGTGGGTAACCCAAAGGGTTGAGAGAGCAATATTATTACTATTATGGATATTATATTTTGTGTGTCTAATAACACCCCAGGAAGGGTTCAGCTGTGATGAATAAACCCAGGATCCGTGGTTCAAAAAGTATTAAATGTCTGTTGCTTGAGTTAAATGGCCATCTCTGTTAGTTTGAAGACCATAGCAGAGTTTTGATAATCTTCTTTATGTGGTCCAGCCACCAGGGAGGTATGAAGAACCATACAAAGCTAGCATTGACTCCTTATGAATTTAAATTGATTTGCAAAAATGTGGAATTAAATAAATCCAACCAGAAAAAGAGGGACAACTGATGCTTCATTCAACTGAGAGTTTAATTTTAATATTGTCTTAGGGAAGTGGAAAATTTTGGCAAGGGATTATATTATTTTTACTTTTGTTCATTTTATTTTACAATGGAGGAAGGGAGAAGTTTTAAAAGTATTTAGAGTACACTCCTGGGAATCACAATGTAAAATGGGTCTATTCCTGGCTCTGGCAGTGACTTCTTTGTCTCAAGTCAATTAGGCCAAGATTTTTAAATTTCAATGCCCAAATTAGGCACATAAATAAATAGCCTGATTTTTTTTCTATGACAGTCACTGAGAGCTGAAGGTACTTAGTCTTGAAGAGTCAGGCCATTGATTTATGAATTTAAATATAGGTTTATATGCCTAACTTTGGGCACCTAAGTTTGAAAATGTTGTCCTTAAATGCTTCATTTTCTCCATCTGCAAAATAGGGCTAAGTGTGAGCCTCAGTTCATCAAAGTCTGTAGAGCACTTCCAGTTCATCACAAGATTAATGCTGTGTAAATGCAAAGTATTATCATCTGTAGCTCTTTATTTTATGTCTGGCAGCCTCCACTTAGGCTACATCTATACCACACACCTCTGGCAGCAGTGTGTGGTGTACATGTAGCCACATCCCACAGTGAAAAGCACACTGTGTCCACACTGCAGTGTGTAGCTAGACATGTCAGTGAAAGGCTCTGGCAGAGGTGAGGCAGCAGGCAAAGGCTTCAGCAGCTCCCCACAGACAGGAAATACTCCAGGGGGGAAAGATTCTAGCAATGAGAAGCTGGCAGAGCCTTTCCCCGCTGCCTCCCCAACCAGCCTTTCCCCACTGCCAGAGTTGTTTCTTGAGGCATGGAAAGGCTCCAGCAGCAGGGAGGCAGCAAGACCCCACACTGCTAAAAATAGCAGTATAGGTGGGGGAGGCACATTTTGGTTGAATAGAACCATACCCATACCTTTCAGGCATACCTTTACTCTACCCACCTAAGCCATGTCTCATGGTCTACCCTGCTATTTATAGTGATGGTAGCGGGACTACAGCTGTATGTTCTCTGCCAAAAGAAGTGTGCAGTGTAGATGTACCTTTATAGGATAATTTTTGTTATAAGGATTCAGCCTTATGAGTGACTTTTTTGTTACAGTAAAATCATCACACTTCTGTAGTACATTATTAAAATACACTAATACTAGCTGGTGCTCCTTTGATGCAGTAGACAATGTCTAAGACATTATTCAATAGCTATACATATTGTATTACAGACAACAGTTAATGGTATTATCAGGTAGAAAATTGCTACAATGAAAAATTCATTAATATAGTATGATAAATTCCCTCATACTATGAATTTTATTTTGTTTTCAGAATCAGTCTCTTTGTTACTAGCTGCCAAATCGTGTTTTTGGACATGTATTCTCAGTGAATACTCTCAAAAGTACCCTTTGGTGGATAGTAAGAAACTGAAATAGCAATTCACCCGTTGAGTAATTATTGCTTTGGATAGATCCTGTAGTAAAATATAGTGTAAACACCAAACTATCTGCTTTATTTATAGAACCCTGGTTGCCGTGACTCACCAACAGTTCCAATGCTTGTTGTGGTGTTTGGCATCTTTATTTTAATTGACTGCTACTGATGGAAAAGAGTGAAGAGCATCTTAATACAAATCTTATGAGATTTAAAACCCCTCACATTTATAAGGGATACTGGACTCTCTTAGGAGCCTAGCAAATGTTTCCTCTTTCAAGGAAAGTAGACTGCATATCAGAAAGTAGAATATAAAATTGTTGTCCCAGTCTCATACAGTAATACACAAGGTTAAAAAGAACACTTTCAGAATTCTCAGCTGTCGGTTGCTCAGGGAGAAGGTGTTTCCCAGTGGCATGAAAAAGAAGCCATGGGGATTATCTATAGCATAAAGAAAAATAGGGTGTCTGGCAAATTACAGATACTGTATGTGATAGCATTAATCAGACTCATCAGGGAACTGATGGGAATCAGGCTTTCTCAGCCAGCCACAAACAAATGGTGAATTAAATTTTAGTTGTCCCATCTCCAATATCTTTTTACGCTAAAAATAGTGTTGCCTTTCTTCTTTTTCCACTTTGTTCTTTGTGTTACTTACTTGGGTAAGAGTCAGACTCATGTTTTGAGTGTGCACAGTATGCCTCTCCTATTTATTGCTAGATGTGCTCCTCTGTTTCTGACAAACTTCAGAGAAATAAGGAGCATTATTAACTTAACAAAGAAAGCCACTAAATACTAGAGACTCAGATGAAATCATAGTCTTACTGAAGTAATGGGAGTTTCGCTATTGACATTAGTGGAACCAGGATTTCACCTTCTGTCTAGTCATGTGAGGCCAGACGTACTAAGTTCTGAGTGCCTCCCTGAGATGCTGCATGTTCTCAATTCCTGTTACCAGATTTGCCCCTTATTTTGGGTTATGCTCATTTATTAGGGTTACTCTTCCGGGGGTGGAGAGTTCTGTAATTCTATCAAGGTACAGCTTGTCACTTGTATTCTCATATGGAGCTCTGCTTCTCCCTCCCAGTGGAGCTATCCTGCAGGACTTAGGTTCCCCAGGGCTGGGTTCTTCCAGCCCCAGAATCAGACAAACACACATTAACAGAGCGATCTGAGACGATCGGGTTAATAAGCACTCCTAAGCTGATCCCTTATATGTCCCTGGACTCAGTAGGCTGGGTCAAGCAGCATTTCCAAGCTGTCCCCTTATAGGCCCTTGGATTCAGCAGGCTGGGTCGAACAGCACCTCCTATCTGTCACCCTCATATGCCATGGGCACCGCATTGTAATAGACTATTCCTGAACAAGCTGGGTCAAGCAGCACTTCCAAGCTGCCACCCTCATATGTCCCAGGTTCAGCATGTACCTATCCCTGCTTTCACGTTACAATTGTTCTGGTAGTAACCCACTTGATGAGCACACCCCACAGGATTTTTGGGTGCTGCAGGGATCTTTAGCTTAGGTACAAGGAGTGTTGCTGCAGAGCAAATGAAGAAGGCAAAAAAACAACTATGGGGAGGGAGGGGGAAAGAGAGAAGCAACCAGCTTAACCATGAAAGTTATTTATTGCCAGGTAATAACCATTGGGAGCCAAACAAACAAAACAGTTATAATATTAAATTTAACTTAAATTTGATTATAAAAGTCAGGTTTAGAAAAGTATAACTGATCACACAAGTCAGGGTCAGAAGGCTATACCTAGAGAGAGAGAGAGATGGGTTCTCACCATGCTGTGAAGCTTGAACCGGTCAGGGTTCCCAGGTGATGGTGGTAGCTGAGGATCTGGAGTGCTGGAGACAGGCAGAGTCCCTACCATGATCAATCAGGAGAAGATGAAGTCCCAATGGAACTGATGCAGATTTTGGATCCATGCATCAGAACACTAACTTGAGCATGGGTAGGGGTTTTTGTAGGGAAACAACAGTGGTTCAAGGGAGAACACTAGATTTGTTTATGGGTAAACTGATGGCTCAAGGGAGTGTACCAAAGTTGTTTTGTTCAGGCTAGACAATAGGAACTGATTATTCCTGGCTATGGGTGTTGTTCCTTGGAAGGAGCTCACAATGCAGTTAGGGTATGTCTACACTACGAAATTAGTTCGAATTTATAGAAGCTGGTTTTATAGAAATCGGTTGTATACAGCCGATTGTGTGTGTCCCCACATAAAATGCTCTAAGTGCTCTATTCGGCGGACCGCATCCACAGTACCGAGGCTAGCGTCGACTTCCGGAGCATTGCACTATGGGTAGCTATCCCACAGCTATCCCACAGTTCCCGCAGTCTCCGCCGCCCATTGGAATTCTGGGTTGAGATCCCAATGCCCGGATGATGCAAAACAGTGTCGCGGGAGGTTCTGGTTACATGTCGTCAGGCCCCTCCCCCTCCGTCACAGCAACGGCAGACAATAGATTCGCGCCTTTTTACCTGGGTTACCTGTGCAGACAACATACCATGGCAAGCATGGAGCCCGCTCAGCTCACCATCACCATATGTCATCTGGGTGCCGGCAGACGTGGGACTGCATTGCTACACAGCAGCAGCAGCTAACTGCCTTTTGGCGGTAGACGGTGCAGTAGACTGGTAGCCTTCATCGGCGATCTGGGTGCTGGCAGCTGTGGGGCTGCATTGCACCAACCCCTTGCCTTTTGGCAGTAGATGGTGTATTACGACTGGTAACCGTCCTATTACAAGTTGGACATTAGCAGAATCTTCCCTGAGCAGCAGATCGTGCAATAGGCCTGAAGGCCATCGTAGTACACTAACTGCCAAGCGCCCAGTATTTGCTGCCAAGCACCCAGAAGATGCCGAGGGCTATCAGTCACGCTGCACCGTCGTCTTAAGATGTAAAAAATAGATTTGTTCTGTATTCATTTGCTTCCCCCTCCCTCCGTCAAATCAACGGCCTGCTAAACCCAGGGTTTTCAGTTTAATCTTTGGGGGGACCATTCTGTGTGACAGTTGTTTGTGTTTCTCCCTGATGCACAGCCACCTTTCTTGATTTTAATTACCTGTACGCCATGTCGTCACTCGGCCTGCCCTCCCTCCCGCCCTCCCTCCTTCCCCTGGTCCATCAGATTCTAGTTTCGCGCCTTTTTTCAGACCAGGCGCCATAGCTAGCACTGGGATCATGGAGTCCGCTCAGATCACCGCGGCAATTATGAGCACTATGAACACCACGCGCATTGTCCTGGAGTATATGCAGAGCCAGGACATGCCAAGGCGAAACCCAGACCAGCCGAGGAGGCGATTGCAGCGCGGTGAAGAGAGTGATGAGGAAATTGACATGGACATAGACCTCTCACAAGGCACAGGCCCCAGCAATGTGGAAATCATGGTGTCACTGGGGCAGGTTCATGGCGTGGAACGCCGATTCTGGGCCCGGGAAACAAGCACAGACTGGGGGACTGCATCGTGCTGCAGGTGTGGGACGATTCCCAGTGGCTGCGAAACTTTCGCATGCGTAAGGGCACTTTCATGGAACTTTGTGACTTGCTTTCCCCTGCCCTGAAACGCCAGAATAGCAGGATGAGAGCAGCCCTCACAGTTGAGAAGCGAGTGGCGATAGCCCTGTGGAAGCTTGCAATGCCAGACAGCTACCGGTCAGTCGGGAATCAATTTGGAGTGGGCAAATCTACGGTGGGGGCTGCTGTGATCCAAGTTGCCAGGGCAATGAAAGACCTGGTGATATCAAGGGTAGTGACTCTGGGCAACGTGCAGGCAATAGTGGATGGTTTTGCTGAAATGGGATTCCCAAACTGTGGTGGGGCCATAGACGGAACCCATATCCCTATCTTGGCACCGGAGCACCAAGCCACCGAGTATATAAACCGCAAGGGGTACTTTTCAATGCTGCTGCAAGCCCTGGTGGATCACAAGGGACGTTTCACCAACATCAACATGGGATGGCCGGGAAAGATACATGATGCTCGCGTCTTCAGGCACTCTGGTCTGTTTCGAAAGCTGGAGGAAGGGACTTTCTTCCCGGACCAGAAAGTAACCGTTGGGGATGTTGAAATGCCTATTGTGATCCTTGGGGACCCAGCCTACCCCTTAATGCCATGACTCATGAAACCGTACACAGGCAGCCTGGACAGGAGTCAGGACCTGTTCAACTATAGGCTGAGCAAGTGCCGAATGGTGGTGGAATGTGCATTTGGACGTTTAAAAGCGCGCTGGCACAGCTTACTGACTCGCTCAGACCTCAGCGAAAAGAATATCCCCATTGTTATTGCTGCTTGCTGTGCGCTCCACAATATCTGTGAGAGTAAGGGGGAGACATTTATGGTGGGGTGGGAGGTTGCGGCAACTCGCCTGGCCACTGATTACGCGCAGCCAGACACCAGGGCGGTTAGAGGAGCACAGCAGGGTGCGGTGCACATCAGAGAAGCTTTGAAAACGAGTTTTGTGACTGGCCAGGCTACTGTGTGAAACTTCTGTTTGTTTCTCCTTGATGAACCCTCCACCCCCCCCCGACCCGGTTCACTCTACTTCCCTGTAAACCAACCACCCCACTCTCCCCTCCCCACTTCGAGCACCGCTTGCAGAGGCAATAAAGTCATTGTTTTTTCACATTCATGCATTCTTTATTAATTCCTCACACAAGTAGGGGGATAATTGCCAAGGTAGCCTGGGATGGGTGGGGGAGGAGGGATGGAAAAGGACACACTGCATTTTAAAACTTTAACTCTTATTGAAGGCCAGCCTTCTGATGCTCGGGCGATCATCTGGGGTGGAGTGACTGGGTGGCCGGAGGCCCCCTCACCGTGTTCTTGGGCGTCTGGGTGAGGAGGCTATGGAACTTGGGGAGGAGGGCTGTTGGTTAAACAGGGGCTGTAGCGGCAGTCTGTGCTCCTGCTGCCTTTCCTGCAGCTCAACCATACGCTGGAGCATATCAGTTTGATGCTCCAGCAGACGGAGCATTGACTCTTGCCGTCTGCAAGCTGACGCCACCTATCATCTTCAGCCCGCCACTTGCTCTTTTCATCCCGCCATTCAGCCCGCCACCTCTCCTCTCGTTCATATTGTGCTTTTCTCATGTCCGGCATTGACTGCCTCCATGCATTCTGCTGTGCTCTATCAGTGTGGGAGGACATCTGGAGCTCCGTGAACATATTGTCCCACGTCCTCAGTTTTCTCTTTCTAATGTTCACTAGCCTCTGCGAAGCAGAAACATTTGCAGCTGGTGGAGGAGAAGGGAGAGGTGGTTAAAAAAGACACATTTTAGAGAACAATGGGTACACTCTTTCGTTACAAGGTCGCATTTTTCCTCTGCCTGCCGGTTTGGTATGAGAGATCACTCACGCAGTGTCAGGCAACATATTTCCGCTTGCAGGCAGCCATGGTAAGCCACAGTCTTTTGGCTTTTTTAACCTTCTTAACATGCGGGAAAGGTTTCAAACAGCAGCATATTTCCCATATCAAGGATGAATTGGGTTGGCCATTTAAAATGGGTTTTCAATGTAAAAGGAGGGGCTGTGGTTTCCGGGTTAACATGCAGCACAAACCCAAGTAAACCACCCCCCCACACACACACCCAATTCTCTGGGATGATCACTTCACCCCTCCCCCCACCACGTGGTTAACAGCGGGGAACATTTCTGTTCAGAAGAGCAGGAATGGGCACCTCTGAATATCCCCTTAATAAAATCACCCCATTTCAACCAGGTGACCGTGAATGATATCACTCTCCTGAGGATAACAAAGAGAGATAAGGAATGGATATTGTCTGCATGCCAGCAAACACCGGGACCATATGCTGCCATGCTTTGTTATGCAATGATTCCAGACTACGTGCTACTGGCCTGGCGTAGTAAAGTGTCCTACCATGGCGGACGGGATAAGGCAGCCCTCCCCAGAAACCTTTTGCAAAGGCTTTGGGAGTACATGAAGGAGAGCTTTCTGGAGATGTCCCTGGAGGATTTCCGCTCCATCCCCATATACGTTAACAGACTTTTCCAGTAGATGTACTGGCCGCGATTGCCAGGACAAATTAATCATTAATCATTAAACACGCTTGCTTTTAAAACATGTGTAATATTTACAAAGGTACACTCACCAGAGGTCTCCTGTGTGCCCTGAGGGTCTTGGGTGAGTTCGGGGGTTACTGGTTCCAGGTCCAGGGTGACAAACATATCCTGGCTGTTGGGGAAACCGGTTTCTCCGCTTCCTTGCTGCTGTGAGCTACCTACAGTACCTCCATCCTCATCTTCCTCGTTCCCAGAACCGTCTTCCCTGTGTGTTTCTCCATTGACGGAGTCATAGCACACGGTTGGGGTAGTGGTGGCTGCACCCCCTAGAATGGCATGCAGCTCCGCGTAGAAGCGGCAAGTTTGCGGCTCTGCCCCGGACCTTCCATTTGCTTCTCTGGCTTTGTGGTAGGCTTGCCGTAGCTCCTTAACTTTCACGCGGCACTGCTGTGTGTCCCTGTTATGGCCCCGGTCCTTCATGGCCTTGGAGACCTTTTCTAATACTTTGCCATTTCTTTTACTGCTACGGAGTTCAGCTAGCACTGATTCATCTCCCCATATGGCGAGCAGATCCCGTACCTCCTGTTCGGTCCACGCTGGAGCTCTTTTGCGATCCTGGGACTCCATCACGGTTACCTGTGCTGATGAGCTCTGCGTGGTCACCTGTGCTCTCCACGCTGGGCAAACAGGAAATGAAATTCAAACGTTCGCGGGTCTTTTCCTGTCTACCTGGTCAGTGCATCTGAGTTGAGAGCGCTGTCCAGAGCGGTCACAATGAAGCACTGTGGGATAGCTCCCGGAGGCCAATAATGTCGAATTCCATCCACACTACCCCAATTCTGACCCGCAAAGGCCGATTTTATCGCTAATCCCCTCGTCGAAGGTGGTGTAAAGAAACCGGTTTAAAGGGCCCTTTAAGTCGAAAGAAAGGGCTTCGTTGTGCGGACGTGTCTAGGCTTAATTCGATTTAACACTGCTAAAGTCGACCTAAACCCGTAGTGTAGACCAGGCCTTAGGGAGCTTCACTATTTTGGATACCAATAAAGGATTTATTACTAGAATTGGTCTTATAACTACTGAGCTGGGTGTGTGCAGACATTGGTTCATTAATATCTGGAGCAGAGATCCCCCATTATGCAGTGCTTCGCTGCTTTCTGATCCCAGAGTTCAATGCGGTTCTTGCCTTGGAATCTCTATTCTCCATTATGTATGCTAATGGAGATGCCTCCCTGTCCCATCTTTGATGCAAATGAGGCTAGGGGAGTTTCCTTAATCGTATCACCCTTGTCCAAGGAGTTTAGGTGTGTCTCCCACTGCCTTTTCATTGCTTTTTGTAAGTCTCTTTCTTCTGATCAGTTTTGGTTCAAGCAGAGGCTGGGTTGGGGGAAGGTCTTTCGTGAGTCAGACAGGCTGGGTACTGCGCCCTGGTTCCCCAAGAACACAGAGCTGATAGGTAACATTCCTATTGAGTTCAATATGTTTCAGAGAATTCAGGAATGTAATATTATTGGGAATCACCAGATTGTGCAATTACAGGTAGTCTTACAAATTTAGTTTAACTGAATATATAGACACTAACATCTTGGAAGAAATACTATGTTCTTCGTTGTGGTGGTATTCTTTTTAGAAGCTGAGCATCTGACCAATACAATTTTATTTTGTATCTGAGTCTCTCTTTGATTGGAATAATTTTCTTAGCTGCAGAGCTGCTCCCTAGAGAGTATTCTCAGTCATGCAAAAACCAAAACCAAACCACATTTTTTTACATAGTGTGAAACCTATGGCCATTTTTGTTGTTGTTGAAAAACTATCCTTTTTTAAATGTTTGGTTTTTTTGCAAAAAAATTGTCAGTATTTTTCAGTTAAAGGAAAATGTTAATTATTTGCTCAATTTTTTAATTACAATTTGCCTGATTTTTAAACTATTTTGATAGCAGATTTAATAATAGATTTGAGAAAACTTTAAATAGTGAAAATATGGGTTCATTTCAAACTCTTCAAATGAAAACAACTTTGACATGTTTTTGCAAAACTAGATTTGCAGTTTTCAACCAGCTGTAGTCAAAATCTTACAGAAACTTCCCTGGAGGTACTCAGAGCTTCACAGGATCAGACACCTGACAATGCAATTGCCACTGCACCTGCACTTGAAAAACAACATTGTGCAAACACAAAGGCAGATTTTTTTTGTGTTTTGGTAGTTCCAGAAATGCGTAGGTGTCCCTTAGTACATATCCTTCCCTAGTCTACTATTGACTTCGCATTTCATCAAAAGCAGATGTCTATATGCACAGAGCAGTTTGGATGCTTTTTATTTCCTTGCTACAAGGTTCCCTTCACAAAGTGAAAGCTTTAAAATGTTACCCTGGTGTAATGTATAACCTGTAAGAATTTCCTACTGCCTGGTAAAATCTTCTCTGGGACTCATTCTGGACTCAGACTTCTTCAAGAGACCCTAATTCTGGCTAGTTTTTCTGCTTCTTATGCTGTCTCTTTATATGACCAAATGCACTCCTGTATTCGCACCCTAAACACTGTTGTAATAATCTTTGTACAAAATATGCCTTGTAAGATATAATTTAAAAACTAATAACTCACTGGTCAATAATACCATGATGAAATGTATGTAGCAACATTGTGGGTAAGTTATAAAATCCCCCCTGTATAATGTTAAAGGCACATGTTCAAACTCACGTAGCCCTGATTAGCATGCCTTTAACAAAGGGATATGTGGTTACCTCAATTTGCCTTTAAGCTGTAAAAAGAAAGGAGACAAAGGAAATCTGCATCTGAGCACACACAGGTGAAGGAAACAGCATGAAGCATCTTTCCTACTAGACTCCATGTTTCTTTCTGGTCAACTGAATAGAACTTTGAGGGGAGCTGAACTATAAAAGTGAGGGGCAAATACCCTGAAGTGCTTCTCTTCCTGTACATCTCCCTCTTTGTACCTAAGCAAACAAAGGAAACAGCAGCTGGGCTTTTGGGGAGGGTCCTGACCTGAATTTTTTTTCCAATAATGCTGTTGGAAGTATGTGGTAAGAACCTTACCTTAAATGGAGTATAGTTTGTTAAGTTAGGCACTAGGAAGTGTTTTATTTTTATTTTTCTTCTAACCATTTCTAACCTTTATGTTTCATTGCTTAGATTTTAAATGAGTACATTTCTTTGTAGTTAAATAAACCTGTTTTATTCTTTAATTGGAACTAAGTTAAATTGTCTGGGTAACTCCATCTAAGGTGGCAAGTTGTTGTGCATTGTTCTCTTAAAGGGACAATGCATCTAATATTTCCGGACTGTCCTGGATGGGGCTGGACAGTACAGAATGTATATTTTTATGGGAAACCTGGGACTGGGAATGTGTTGGGGTCAGCCTGCAGAAGTAGTCAAGGCTGGTAAAAGCCAGAGTTTAACTCAAGAGTGGGTGGCAGGCAGTTACACACACACACACACTCTCTCTCTCTCTTGGTGTGGCTTGCATGCTGAAAGGCTGTTTTTGAGCAGTCCATGTAGCACCTATTGCACCAAAGCATTATAAGGCACCCAAGGTTGCAAGGCAGGGGCTGACACAGCCAGGGGCGGCTCCAGGCACCAGTGCACCAAACGCGTGCCTGGGGCGGCAAGCCACAGGGGGCATCCTGCCAGTCGCCATGAGGGCAGCAGTCAGGCTGCCTCGGCGGCATGCCTGTGGGAGGTCCGCCAGTCTCGTGGTTTTGGCGCAATTCGGCAGTGGGTACGCTGAAGGTGCGGGACCGGCGGACCTCCCATAGGCATGCCGCCGAATCTGTGTTACCAGCGGACCTCCCACAGGTATGCTGCTGAAGGCTGCCTGACTGCCGTGCTTGCGGTGGCAAAATACATAGAGCCGCCCCTGGACACAGCCTCTCACTGGTCTGGATTGCACCTCAGAATGTCACAATATGCCCATTACTTTTAGAGACTTACCATTCCCAGCCCCACTCCTCAATGCCTATTAAAAAGAAAACTCCTATCCAAGGTTCTGTGTCACAAATGTAAAGGAGACAGAGTGCTTGCTGCAGGACTAAAGCACATGGTGCCAGCAACTGAAAAAAAAATATGGAAGTGTAAATTGTAAGAGGAGCATCCTTTGTGAAAACAAAAATCTCTATTTTCTATTTGTAGAAGTTAGCTTGTCTAGGCCCTTCATTCTATAATGTAAAATTGTGTAAAGGTACTCCTTCTGTAATGAACAGTCACATTGTAACCTCTTTTAAGGAGTTTTCTTTTATTTATGGACCACCAAGAAAGTAACTTGAAAAAAGGTTCCTCTGCTCCTGCCGAGGTTTGAATTGAAATCTCTCCTCACATTTACTGAACCGCAGGTGAGATATCAGTCTCACACTCTGGAGGCCTGTGCAATCAGCATGGAACTGACTCAAGGTGGCTTGGTAGGGATTTGTTTTCAGCAAAAATGGAGTACAATTGCTTTTTATTAACCATGCTTCTAAAGCCATATTCCAGTTTTTAAATTATCTTACCTCAAAGGGTCTTGTTTTATGATGTCTCATTCCATCTACGAGTTCTCCCTCAGCTGAAAATTTTCAGTGGTAGAAACCCCTTCAGAAAATATGTAATGTAGAAAATGTGATTAGACAATGAGGAGACTCTTCTGTAACAATGGGTGATTGCATTTGACAAAAAATATCTCATATGGTGAAATCCTATTGTAATATTTCAGAAACAAGGCTCCTCAT
This sequence comes from Trachemys scripta elegans, assembly GCF_013100865.1. Lineage (NCBI taxonomy): Eukaryota > Metazoa > Chordata > Testudines > Emydidae > Trachemys > Trachemys scripta. The sequence continues at coordinate 160,826,056 of NC_048300.1, forward strand.
GGCAAATAATTTTAAAATGGACTGGATAATTTTGAGCCAGACTCTGCTATATTTACTCACAGTGAGTTTCACCTTACTGTGCAAAACCAGTGGAGCTATTTGCGGAGTATGATACTATTCAGTGTAAGACTCTGGTCCTTTATGAACATTAGTTGCACTTAAGCAAGATAAAACAATGATACAAGAGAGGATAACATTTTATTCTTCATGGCATAGGTTGTTTACACAGATCATGAGAGAATTCCTATCCCATGTATAAAAGCTAGAGTAAGCATATCAGACTAGAAAGATCAATGCTCTGATCTGAACTTGAAAAAAACAAGGAATCTGGTGGCACCTTAAAGACTAACAGATTTATTTGGGCATAAGCTTTCTTGGATCATAAAGACTTTTTATTAAAATCAATGAAATAGTAAGTAGATGGTAAAATAGGCAGTTACAAAATTACAATTGTATTACTGTTATTCAAGAGATACATATGGTAATACAATATGTGCTGCAAAACTTTGATTAATATACTCACATCCTGTCTTGATAACCTGGTGTTGAAAGACACAGAACCTTGCCTCTGGTGGTTCTAGTTTCTCACCTCTTGCAGAGGTGTGCAGAGAAAACTAATGCAAAAAGCTGTCAAAGATACCTTAGAGTTTACTTATCTAACTTAGTTTTTAATTTTTAAGTTAATAAACAAAACTGAGAATAAAAGTTTAGGGAAACCAAGCTTAGCCTAGTCCCCTTGGAACTTGAAGTTTGAAAAGAAAATAAGTACGGCCTATTAATAGTTAATAGCCATTGTGGATGGATAGCATCGATAGTTGAAGATGAAGATAAGATAGCAAGGTGGGTCACCTCTTTTATAGGGCACAAGTGCCGGAAATCCTTCCTCTAATGCCCAAATTTCATTCCTTCCCCACAGAAATGTTAGGGTACACTTACCTCATAGACTAGTATGTATGTGCGTATTGATGACAGGTATGTACACACAAGTTGTTTGTGGTGTACTTAAGACAAGTCTGTGGGTACAACTTTGAAAACCCCCCTATGCCATTCTTCATTGTCTGTTGGTCTAGGTAAAGGTCTTAGACATAGGCGTGGTTACTTTATCTATTTGGGTAACAAGTTGAAGGTCAACTTTACTTCCTCGGTAAAAGGTCTTAATATAGATATGCTAACTTTGCTTTAGCTTAACATACAGCTTTTTGGCCTGTAGCTCTCTTGCATTACAGCCAAACTTATTTTTAATATAAATTTATAAACCTATTACAATACATCAAATACTTAAAGTTATAAGAAAAGATATATCTATGCAAGCAAGCAGATTAATCCTTTGGGCTACAGCAATTAGAGATGGAGCCTTAGATTGAAACAGTGGCCTTACCCCTAAGATTTATTATTATGTTGCCTGCTGAGTACACACAAGTATTGATCCGAGACCCCAGTTCTTTTGCGGGAGTGGAGGAGCTGTCCCCAGAACAGTATAAGAGATGAGGATATTTTGAGTAAAAATGGGCCAGTTTTTGAGTACAATGGTTTTGCATCAACAATACCTGTAAGTTCATGTTTTTCATCCTTTTTTGCTTGCTTTCAATGGGAAAATAGCAACATTGTTGCAATGTCACTTAAAGCAAAATTTGGAGTGCGTAATATTGCACAAAAACATACTGCAGACATATGAAGCTTTAAATTTGAATTTCACACAACTTTGGTTTGCAGCCAGTTCTGACTTTATCATTGCTCTACTTCAAAATAAAGGGACCTAAGTAAACTCAGAGTATGATCATAGAAATATTCAACTTAGATCTGATCCATGAGAATCCCAAGTTCGCTTGAACTGGCCTGGCCATTTGGTATATTTAACAAGTACTGCATTTGTACCAAAAAAAAAAAAAAAGTATATTTCTTTTTGAAAACCCTCTCATTACATTTCTACATCTTATAATCCAAGTCAGGTGATTATATCTCGAACATTCTGGACTGACCTTTATATTACAGGTCACTTGTAAGGTAGATGAGGCTAAGGTTCATAGATTCCAAGGCCAGAATGGACCATTTTGTTCATCTAGTCTGACCTCCTGTATAACACAGGCCATAGAACTTCCCCAAAATAATTCCACATATCATTTAGAAAAAAAAATCCAATCTTGATTTAAACATTGTCAATGATGGAGAGTCTGCCTTGAGAAATTATTCCAATGGTTAATTACTTCACTCTTTAAAAAATTACACCTTATTTCCAGGTGGGAATTTGGGGGAGGGAAAGCTCAGTGGTTTGAGCATTGGCCTGTTAAACCCAGGATTGTGAGTTCTGTCCTAGAGGGGGCCACTTAGGGATCTGGGGAAAAATCAGTACTTGGTCCTGCTAAGTGAAGGCAGGGGGCTGAACTCAATGACTTTTCAGGGTCCCTTCCAGCTCTATGAGATAGGTATATCTCCAGTTTAAATTAGTCTAGTTTGAATTTCCAGCCATTAGATTGTGGTGAACCTTTCTCTGCTAGACTGAAGAGCCCATTATCATGTAATTGTTCCCCATGTAGGTACTTATAAATTGTAATCAAGTCTCCCCTTAATTGTCTTTGTTAAAGTAAATAGATTGAGTTCCCTGAGTCTATCCTTATAAGGCACGTATTCTATTTTTTTTGTCATTCTCATGGCTCTTCTCTGAACCCTCTCTAATTCATCAACATCCTTCATGAATTATGGACTCCAGAACTGGACACAGTACTCCAGCAGCAGTCACCCCAGTGCCTAATACAGAGTAAAATAACCTCTCTGCTCCTACTCAAGATTTGCCAGTTCATGCATTAGTCCTTTTGACAGCGTTGCCCAGAGAGCCTATGTTCATCTGATAATCCAGGACCCCCAAATCTTCTTTTTTTAGTCACTGCTTCCCAGGATAGAGTCCTCCATGCTGTAAGTATGATGTGGAGCTGATATGAGAGCTCCTTCCACTCCCCCCTCCTTTCTCCCCGTCCCCCTTCTCCTACCTGCTTTTCTGCACAAACTGGATAGACTGTCACAATCCCACAACCAATTCTGATCCCTGGGAGAGAGAGCAAATGAGCAGACAGGGCCAGGTAGGGGAATCAGCACAGAAGATTCAGAGAAAACAAAGAAAGAAGCAGGAGCCCTGAGCAAGGGGAGAGAGGGAGCTGCTTGGAGGAGAGCCAGCTGCTATCAAAAAGGGGACTCCTGTAAACCCTCAGACTGGAGCTAACAGGACACCGGAGACCATGTAACCGACACACCTTTCTGAGCTCACACTGCAGGCCAGCACCAGACCAGAATGCACAGACAGGTTGGACTGAATAAAAGCTGGGAAGGGATTGCATTGACACAGGGCAGAGAGTCTGTGTATGTCAAGCTAGGCATGGGATGTGCGTGCGTGTGCTGTATGCTGTATCAGAGCAAAGGGAACCTGTGTAAGCTCTGCCAGAGATCCTGACTTAGATCTACTTCATGCCTGCCCTAGGAGCCCCCCACCTGACACATTCCTTACATTCTTTGATCCTAGTTGTATACATTTACATTTGTCTGTATTAAATAACATATTGTTTACTCGTGTCCAGATTACTAAGTGATCCAGGTCACTTTGTATCAGTGATCAGTCCTCTTCATTATTCACCACATCCCCAATTCTTATGTATTCTGCAAATTTTATCAGTATTGATTTGTTTTTTTCTTCCAGGTCATTGATAAAAATGTTAAATAGCATATGGCCAATAACCAGTCTGCAAAAAACCCACTAGAATTACACCTGCTTGATTCCCCATTTACAATTACAATATCATCTGGCTAACAATTACAATGTATCAGTTAGCCAGCTTGCTGGGATTCCCTCTGAGACCTTTCCCACTTGGCTTATCCAGAACACCTTGTCCAGTTCTGGGAGAACACTTCAGTTATCTGGGATCCAAAAAACTCATTTAAACTCCAGCTTTCATCACTCAGGTTCCTTTATTTGGCATACAGCAAAGCTATGCTGAGGTGATCAAACTTGGGCATTGGTGGTGGATATAGGATGTACCACACATCCAAAGTTACACAGAAAACCTCTTCCTTTATATACACTTACACATTACATTATACAACACATTTTTGGATTGAATTGGTTACTTCGCAGGAACCAATCCTTGTGCAGCATGTTCTGTCCATACATTGTCTACACTCAACCTACTCTTTACCTCATCTCTACATTCCATTCTTGCCCATCATGATCTTGTTAATAGTAAATGGTCTCCTGGGTGTTCTCCCGCTTATCTTAGCTGACTCAGACATTCTGTTTTCATAGCCTACTGACCTATTTACTTATCTTATTTAGAACAAACATTCTGTTTTCAGCCTAATGATCTGTTTACTTCTGTACTTCTTTCCTCCAGGAAATGAGGACTCCCTCCAAGTGTTAATTAGTCATGTCATATTCCTATCTTCTGTGCTAGCTTTTTTCAACTTTATTACCCAGCAACACATGCCTAAGACCACAGTAGTTGTAATTATTTGAACCACCATCAATATTAGGATTAAAGAATGAAACAGGGTGAAAACTCACCTCCCCTGGTACAGCCCACCAGGGTGTAATCCCACATTATAAGCTTGCTTTGCCTTTAAAGCATCCTTCTGTAATTTTAACTTTGCTTTTACTTTAATTACATTATGAAAAACTGGAAGAAAATAGAAAAATCTTTCCATTTATCACCACAGGAAATTAAGGTGTGAAACAGAACATAGGCCAATTAATATAACACAACCTGGGTCCATACCAAAAGTGATCCTCTTCAGCCACCACACAATACTTGTCATCACCAGCACCAGCAGGTTTTTTTGTTTTGTTTTACCAGTATCCCAGCATCTCAATTGTACTGTGCACTTTAGAGACTGTTTCCCCAGAGTGAACCCACATGCCAGTGTAGTGCCCCCTCTCCACCTGGTTACCTTCTTTAATGCCAATCTGCTTACAGGTGTTGATGGACAGGTCTGGGTTGTTCTGGATCCCACCACCCAGTCAGCAGGGTGTATCTTCTTTATTTTTTCCTATGAATTTATTTGACGGTGCCTCCACCCCCCTCTCTCCTTCCTGGCAGGGTCACCAGTGTAGCTTGGGAGGAAAATTCTAATCACAGGGTAATCTCCACTTACTTGCCAGATAGTTGGAGACTTCCAAGAAATAACACAAACGCATACAATATATTCAACACAATAATTATATTAAACAGGAGACAAATATAACATAACAGGGTAAAACACTATTTTTAGGGTCACCGGTGCCCACGCTGATAATACCCATGACTTTCCCCAGTCACGTGACCTGATGTAGCAAATATAAAATTAGTGTCCCATTGGTACACATACTTTGTTGGGGCCCTTGATGATCTATGACCACAAAATTCTTCTCTGCAGTGGTCTAGCAGTGTGGCTGACTGGGTTCAGTACAGCCCAAAGGACTCACAAGTAGGAGGAGGTGGTAAGTCCCTCCACAGGTTTAATATGCAGCAGGTTATAAAATCCCCAAACCCTTACTCCCTGGCTTGAGGACACAGTTCAGGGAGTAGGGGATCCCCAAAACAAGGTGCAGGTTACACAACTATACTAAAATCCAAACTGTAGTTTCCTAGCCCAGCATCCAGACACACTCACAGCAGGCAGCAGTCCTGGACTAGCAGCCAGAGCAGAGCTGACCATGTGGTGACTGGTTTCACCTAGGAGCTGGAGGGCTAACTCAGCCTGGCTGGGGAAGTTTCCCAGCAAAACTCTACAAACTGGAAGTCATCAGTGGAGAGGGAAAAGCCCAGCTGAGGGATATTGCTTTCAGGTCATTGGGTACCGATTTAAAGGACAGGTTACAAACCTTAGTTAATAGTTCCACAACTTCACATTTGAGTTCTTTCAGAACTCTTGGATGAATGCCATCTGGTCCCGGTGACTTGTTAATGTTAAGTTTATCAATTAATTCCAAAACCTCCTCTAGTGACACTTCAATCTGTGACAGTTCCTCAGATTTGTCACCTACAATAGCCGGCTCAGGTTTGGGAATCTCCCTAACATCCTCAGCCATGAAGACTGAAGCAAAGAATCCATTTAGTTTCTCCGCAATGACTTTATCGTCTTTAAGCGCTCCTTTTGTATCTCGATCATCAAGGAGCCCCACTGGTTGTTTAGCAGGCTTCCTGCTTCTGATATACTTAAAAAACATTTTGTTATTACCTTTGGAGTTTTTGGCTAGCCGTTCTTCAAACTCCTCTTTGGCTTTTCTTATTACATTCTTGCACTTAATTTGGCAGTGTTTATGCTCCTTTCTATTTGCCTCACTAGGATTTGACTTCCACTTTTTAAAGGAAGTCTTTTTATCTCTCACTGCTTCTTTTACATGGTTGTTAAGCCACGGTGGCTCTTTTTTAGTTCTTTTACTGTGTTTCTTAATTTGGGGTATACATTGAAGTTGGGCCTCTATTATAGTGTCTTTAAAAAGTGCCCATGCGGCTTGCAGGGATTTCACTTTAGTCACTGTTCCTTTTAACTTCTGTTTAGCTAACCCCCTCATTTTTGCATAGTTCCCCCTTTTGAAATTAAATGCCACAGTGTTGGGCTGTTGAGATGTTCTTCCCACCACAGGGATGTTGAATGCTATTGTATTATGGTCACTATTTCCAAGTGGTTCTGTTATAGTTACCTCTTGGACCAGCTCCTGCGCTCCACTCAGGACTAAATCTAGAGTTGCCTCTCCCCTTGTGGGTTCCCGTACCAGCTGCTCCATGAAGCAGTCATTTAAAGTATCGAGAACTTTTATCTCTGCATTTCGTCCTGAAGTGAAATGTTCCCAGTCAATATGGGGATAATTGAAATCCCCCACTATTATTGGGTTCTTAATTTTGATAGCCTCTCTAATTTCCCTTAGCATTTCATCATCACTATCACTGTCCTGGTCAGGTGGTCTATAATAGATCCCTAATGTTATATTCTTATTACAGCATGAAATTTCTATCCATAGAGATTCTATGGAAAATGTGGATTCACTTAAGATTTTTATTTCATTTGATTCAACATTTTCTTTCACATATAGTGCTACTCCCCCCCCCTCCCGGCACGACTTGTTCTGTCCTTCCGATATATTTTGTACCCAGGAATGATTGTGTCCCATTGATTGCTCTCAGTCCACCAGGTTTCTGTGATGCCTATTATATCAATATCCTCCTTTATCACGAGGCACTCTAGTTCACCCATCTTATTATTTAGACTTCTAGTATTTGTGTACAAGCACTTTAAAAACCTGTAACTGTTTATTTGTCTGCCCTTTTCTGATGTGTTAGGTTCTTTTTTATGTGAATGTTTATCATCTGATCTGGCCCTTACATTATCCTCCTCCATCCTCTGCTCCTGACTATAACCTGGAGATTCTCTATCATTAGACTCTCCCCTAAGAGAAGTCTCTGTCCGATCCACATGCTCCTCTGCAGCAGTCTGCTTTCCCCCATCTCCTAGTTTAAAAACTGCTCTACAACCCTTTTAGTGCCAGCAGTCTGGTTACACTTTGGTTTAGGTGGAGCCCATCTCTCCTGTATAGGCTCCCCCCATCCCAAAAGTTTCCCCAGTTCCTAATGAAAGCAAACCCCTCCTCTCTACACCATCGTCTCATCCACACATTGAGACTCTGAAGCTCTGCCTGCCTACCTGGCCCTGCGTGTGGAACTGGGAGCATTTCTGAGAATGCCACCATAGAGGTCCGGGATTTCAGTCTCTTCCCTAGCAGCCTAAATTTGGCCTCCAGGATATCTCTCCTACCCTTCCCTATGTCATTGGTACGTACATATACCACGACCACCGGCTCGTCCCCAGCACTACACATAAGTCTGTCTAGATGCCTCGAGAGATCTGGAACCTTCGCACCAGGCAGGCAAGTCACCATGCGGTTCTCCCGGTCATCACAAACCCAGCTATCTACGTTTCTAATGATCGAATCTCCCATTACTAACACCTGCCTTTTCCTAGCAACTGGAGTTCCCTCCCGTGGAGAGGCAACCTCAGTGTGAGAGGTAACCCCAGCACCATCTGGAAGGAGGGTCCCAACTATGGGAAGGTTTCCCTCTGCTCCCGTTGACTGCTCTGCTTCCCTGGGCCTTTCATCCTCCTCAACAGCACAGGGGCTGTCTGACCAGAGGTGGGACAATTCTACAGTGTCCCGGAAAGCCTCATCAGCATACCTCTCTGCCTCCCTTAGCTCCTCCAGTTTCGCTACCCTGGCCTCCAAAGTCCATACGTGGTCTCTGAGGGCCAGGAGCTCCTTGCACCAAATGCACACATATGTCACCCGCCCACAGGGTGGGTAATCATACATGCTGCACTCAGTGCAATAAACTGGATAGCCCCCACTCTGCAGCTAGGCTTCTGCCTGCATTGTCTCCTAGTTAATGAAAGGGTTATTTAAGCAAAAGGTTTTGAATGTAGTTTGGGCTATAGGTTTTAAGGGGAATAAAGGGACCCCCGCTCCCTTCCCACTCCCCTTCCAAACTCCCTTGCAAAACTCCCTGTTAGCAGCCCCTGTTCGCAAAAGCTCCCTGGTCGCTTGTGCGCTGCTTTATAATGTTTCCCCAGAGTTTCTGTCAGCTTGGTTTCAGAGCGACATACCAGTCCCAAACAGCTCAGCTCCCATGTTTTGTTGCTGCCCCACTTCCACAGGTTTACACATTTAAAAAGTTTACTTTTTGGTCCATAAAGTCCCTTTAATAGTTTTTAAGCATTTTTGACCAAACCCAGTGACTGCAGATTGGTGAAATTCAATAACACTTGGCAAATTAATAAACTAAACCTTATTAAACAATATTTCTTCCATATCATGAACCCTAAGCCATTAGTTGGATTTCTTTCCAATCCAGGGCATTTCAATCTCTTTTATATAATTGCTTAGTTTTAATACAATTATTTGTCTAGTTACAAAACACTACCGTATAGGTTTTTACTGCCCAATAACATTTACTTTACATTACAATTAAATAGAACTTTTGTTTATGGATAAACTCCATTTCTTATATTCACTGATCTTTCTTGGTGCTGGGTGAGTTTCTGCTTCCAAAGCACACAGCCAGCTGAAAAAGGAAACAGAACCTATTGTGCTTTCTCTTTGGTGCCTCTGATATTTTAATTAAATAGCATGTCTTTACATTCATTTTACCCTCTTTATGATATACACTACATGCGGCAAGGGAATTCACCTTCCTTTCATAGTGCAATCCTTACTCTTTATTTGCCATAGAATCATGTTAGCCATATTAATTTTCACGTGAGCGGTAACTGCTTGTTTTGTGCTTAGTTTCCAAGTACCCCTGTCAAAATGTTGGTCTAATTACTCAGAGCTACCTTAAGGCTTGGTGTTCCTAACATCGCTGCTCTTGTGACCACCCCTTTCCCTTGCTGATACTCCATAGGTTCACTGTCTCTTTAATTTTTCATTCTCTCCTGCAGCGATTTCAGCAGCTGTTTTATTACTACAAAAGGATCCAGAGCCTCTTGGTACTTTTCTGGTTCTAGCCATTCCTGCCACAGTCACAACCCTGTCCTCTAGTCCTTATTTAAAAAAGATGTTGAACTTCATAAAAACACTGAGGTAACAAAGCCAGATAACACCAGCTACTTGTGTTTGGCCTGAGAGGGGAAAAAACATGTAGCAAAGACTGTCAGGAAACATTGTCAGCTGCTCAAAAATGTCTGTCAATTTTTGCAACATTGAATGAAAGATTCAAATGGATTTTTAATGAAATCCATGGGTGACAAGTGAACTCCCCCTTCGGGGAGGCTGGCCCTTGGCCTCGCCACTTCCACCTGAGGCCCTGCCCCTACCCTACCATATCCCTCCACCCCACCCTTGCCTGCCACAGCCCCGAGCACCAGCCCATCTGCCTTGGCTGGTCTGAGCTGCCATTGGGCAGCCGCAGATGCCCTGGGCCACTGGCTCAAGCTGAGCCCCCACCAGCTTTGGGGGAGAAGAAGAGCGAGGGCAGGGCCTTTGGGCAGAGCGTTGGTGGGGCCACGGCCTGGGTTTACAAGGTTTTACAAATCTGGAATGTTTAGATCCTAAAAACCTTGCATAAATATACAAATGTAATTGCATTTCTTTTCAATATTTTGCTCAACACCCCTTGTGTTGCTCTAATTATTTTTTACACAGCTGTACCCAGAGCACATTCTCTACTTGTACTTTGAGGCAGCCAACTTCAAATAGAAACCCCTTATTTCCTTTTAGTGATTTTTGACTAAATTGTCCATAGTCAAATGATTCAAATGAGATTGTCTCCCTGCCTACAGCAGTCATTTACAATTGATTATTTACAGACCATTCTTTTGGGAAAAGGGTCCATTTTCCTTCAGAGTGTCTGTAAAGATTCCTGAGGACAAAAAGCATAGTGGTAGTATTTGTCACCACCTGACTGCCCCTTGCATAATTTGTTTGACTACCAGGGTTCCACCTGGGGAGACTGCACCAAGTTGCACTGCTATCACCAGGTATTATTATCAAACCAAGCATTCTCTTTTTTCTTTCTTACTTAAGGTTATATCCAATACCTTAAATATACCAGCCCATTTAATCCTTTCAGATCTTTTTAACATCTGCAGAAATGCTCCCTTTAACTCCTCACTGTCTTTGCTTAAATCTCTTACTTATCTCCCAAAGTGACACATTTCTCAGCTGAATTCTCTCAGGCGGGCTCTGAGCTTATCTTTGTGCTTTTTTGCGCTCATTCTTTAGCTACAATTACTGTTCTCTCCATGGTCACCCACGGATCTTATTCTCAAAAATTTCAATGGCTTTCAACAGACCTGGGCTGTGCTCTGCCAAACATTCTTTTGCATAGTATCCACAGTACCTCCCTCTATTCCCCTTATGTTATTGTTAGGAGAGACTTCTGTACTATAATTTAATAACTTTTAAAATTCTTTTTCTTGCATTTCTTGTCTAATACTATTTGCTGGAGTTCTTTTCCTACCCAGTTCCAGTCTGCCTCTATCATTTCCCTGGGGAGTCCATAGGGATCTCCTTCACATCTAAACCACTCCTTCACTGTCCTGGAAACCTCCTTAGATTTAAACTATTCCAATGCTATTGCTAAACTGCTGGGTTAAGATCCTTGATAGCAAAGCTACATGTATAATAAGCTGTACGTTACCTGCTCCAGATGACTGGATCCAGATCCAAATCACAGTACCACTAATGGGATTCCCTCCAAGACCTTCTCCTCTCTGCTTCTCCAGAACAATGTCCACTTCTGAAAGAACACTTCATACAGTTCTCGGGGATCCAAAATAACTCAGCTCGACTCCAGATTTCACCACTAATGTTGTGTGGTACCACGTCAAATGCCCTACAGAAGTCAAAGTCTATTACATCAACACTATTACTTTTTATCAGCCAAACTTGTAATCTCAACAAAAAAGATATCAAGTTAGTTTGACAGGATCCATTTTCCATAAACCGACACTGATTGGCATTAATTACATTTCTCTCCTTTAATTCTTTGTTAATTGAGTCCCTAAAATGTCATAAAATAAAAATAACTTGAAGACATAATTTCCTTGTTCCTTTTTTTTTGCCCATAATTGAGAGTCTGATTCTGTGAGATTGGAGCCCACTTGCATGTGGTGGTGAACCTCTTCCCCATCTCTTATTGCCTTAATTAGGAGATATGATGGACTTCAGTACCTTACATAAGAAAAAAATCTAACCTTGGTGAGCATTTCTTGCAGCCACTGAGCATCTCAGAAGATCAGGTTCTTGACTTCTTATATATTTGTACAAGAATTATTTTATCTGTTAAGATTAAGTAATATAAATTAATCCAAGTGTAAGTAAAACCTCTTGCAGATAATGTACAGATACTGCAGTTTGAACAGAATGAAGTATAAAAAGTCATTAATGCAGAAAAATATTCCTGTTAGGAAGGTTTACAGAGGCTGATAAATAGGCTAAAAATGCTGACAAATGCCAAGTGGGTGATTTGCATAAAGATAAACAGAAGAATGGTGAAGTGCTTCATACTCTCTCTACAAAAGGAGCAGCATTAACAATAATACTGTAGTGTTCACTTGGCAGCAGATGGCATAGTTAAGGTTATCTGGGTTCTTTTAATTTAAACTCCCTGTTTTCAGATGCTCATAATTAAAAAAAAAAAAAAAGGTCTATCTTTCTGACTCATATTTTCCACTTGTGGTTTCAGCAAACTGTTGATTTCACTTAGATACTTTCAGCAAAATCCATTCACCTGTTATAGAATGATGATAAAAAAAAAACTTTTAATTTTTAAAAGAAAGTGTAAGATGTTCCTAGGACATGTACAACTATAAGATAGTGAAACTTCACTACTCAATACTTTCCATATAAAAGTGGGGGCAAGGAAAAGGTTGAGTGGATTCAAAAAATGTGTGCTAAAGAATGTATCTAAAATACTGATATAGTTCCCATATATATGTGTGTACTTCTTCTCTCAATATTTAATGTATGTATCCTCACAGCACTCTTGTAAGGTTGGGAAGTATTTTCCCCATTTTTTTCAGGTTTCATATATTTCAAAGAACTTAAGCCTCCCTTCCTTACCCGATAGGGCAGTGGTCCCCAACGTGGTATCTGTGATGCCATGGCGCCCGCCAGGGCATCTATGTGTGCCCGCGTACTGGCCAGCGGGCAAGCATCCGCCGAAATGCCGCCAAGAAGCGGCAACGTCAAGAGGTGTCGCCGCCGAAATGCCGTCAAGAAGCAGCGTCATCAAGAGGCGTCACCGCCAAAATGTCGCTGATTTTCGGCGGCATTTCGGCAGCGACGCCTCTTGATGTTACCGCTTCTCGGCGGCATTTTGGCGGATGCTTGTCCGCCGGCCAGAGTCCTCGGTGGCACCCATCAAACGGAAAAGGTTGGGGACCACTGTGATAGGGTGACCAGATAGCAAGTGTGAAAAATCAGGACATTTTTTTCAGGGGGCTGGGGATTTAGTTGCATATACAAGACAAAGTCCCTAATATTGGGACATCTGGTCACCCTATTACCCCATGACAGCACTGATTACAGTTGTATTGGAGTCTCTAGAGGATGGTGTAATCAGGGAAATACATTTGGGGTGATTCGGCCCACACACCATTCCTTACTTGAGGCAGTGCCTTAAATGCATAACGTAGACATAAAACTTGTTTTAACTCAAGTTACTATATTACCAATTTAGTCAAGTTAGCTAACACATTTTTACATGCTCATCTGGACACTCCACATATCTTTTTTGTTGTTGTTGTGATTTTTACCCTAACAATGTAAAATGATGGAACTTGAGAACATGGAACTTGAGAACATGGAACTGTAAGTGCTTTGCTCAATCAGTGTCACAAAGACTCCTGGGGATGAAGCATTTACTACATCCTTTAGTAATCAGTTCCAATGGTTTATCACTAATTCTTAAGTACTTGCCTCATATTTTCTGTTTGAACTTTGCTGATTTTGGTTTCTTGCCATTGGAACTTGTTGTGCCTTTTTAATGTAGGAGAGTTGACCATATGTAATTAAATCCTACTTAAGTTTGCAGAATAAGCCTTCCATTGGAGTTAGGTTGTTGTATGGGCCTTATGTCAGCCCTCTGCTTATCCTTTAAACTTAGTCATTATTAAAGCTGGGTAATTTTTTTCATCTGCAACTTTTTTGACACAAAATGCAGATTTGGTGGCACTGAAGGGTTCATGGATTTGAGTCTGTTTTGCTAAATTATTCATGCTGGGGAAACAAATCAGAAAAAGTCAAAATGTTCAGGTTTTGTCGTTCAAAATGACTTTTTGTTTAGAAATTTTCTTCAAATTTATTTTTTAAAAAGTAAAAGTTCAAAATTGAAATCAAACATTTTGTTTCAGGTCAAAAGAAATGTTTCGCTGGATCCAAAACTATTTTTTCCAAATATTTTGGAATTGCCAATGAACTGAAAAATCCATTATTTTCACAGATCAAGTCATATCCCCCTGCGTAATAAATGCGCTCTCAAGATAAACCACATTTCACTGCACGCTGGTGTGTATTTTTTTTTTAACTTAAAAAAAGGAACAATACCCTTCTATAAGTGATAGCAGTCAGTGTAAAGAAATGCAGGACCTTTCTCACCAATCTGTCAGATTAGACAGCTGATATACCACAAAAGCAATGCTACTGCTGCCATTTAGTTTGGTCACAGAACATAGAAACAGAAAATATATTTGAAGATACTGAATGGATTTTTGAAGAAAATTCAAGTCCTTCCATCACAGCAATGATTTTGTTAATACAAGAGGTCAATTGATTCATTTGGCAATTTAAAAAAAAATTGGAAGAATCAAGTTAGATTAGTAGAGAAGAGAAATAGTGATTTTTTTCTGTTGAGGGATTCTAGATAAATATAAGTATCTCTTCTTTGGGGAGGTCTTGAAAACAAAACCTCACTGGGTCTGGGAATGATAAGGTTTAGGAACAAGATTTATGAGCCACATTCCTGGTAAAATGTCTTCATATAGAACTATCTTCCTAAATATATTTATGCTGGGTACTCAATCCAACATTTCCTCGCAGAAGAGCAGATCTTCCTCATCTTTAGCTTGCTACTTTATTTTCTTATTTTTCATGCTATTCTTTGCTTCCAGAGCAGTTGAAAAAGAATCTAGTCACAAAAATAAAATGAAAAATTATGTAGTTTCACTGCTGAATTACCAATAAAGTCTTACAGTTTAGGGCCAGAAGGGACCACCAGATCATCTAGTCTGACCTCCTGTATATCACAGACCACCAACACCACCCAGCTCCTGTACACTACACCTAAAAACCAAAATTAGACCAGAGTATTACAGCTTACAGGAGACTAGACTATGTGCCACAGGCAGAGAATAGGAGTGCCAGAGGCCCCTGCAATGGCAGAAAAATGATTAAGTGAGATATATCCAGATTATCCTGGCTAGTGATCTGCACCCACACACTGCAGAGGAAGGCAACAACCCACCACTCATATCACTGTCAGTCTGATTTGAGGGAAAAGACCTTTACACCCCAACATGTGGCGATCAGTTAGACCAGTGATACTCAGACTGAGGCTCGGGAGCTGCAAGTGGCTCTTTAATGCGTCTCCTGCGGCTGTTTGCAGCATATGATATTAAACCACTGTGGTTTAATTATTAACCAATCAGGATGCTTTTACTATGTTATTAACCAATTGTAGTTGATAAAATAATACTTGGGCAGTCATTTCGCTGTGAGAATAATCTATAAACTAAATATTTCCCCAGTCATATTGTTTTAATATGAATATACTGTACTATAGTAAATGAAACAATGAATTCACACTACTGTGGCTCTTCTGGATAATGCTGATCACTAATTTGGCTAGTGGACCACTGAAGTCTGAGCATCACTGAGTTAGACCCTGAACATTTGAATATGAGCCAGCCAGCCAAACACTTGAGAGGGAGAATTGATCAGGTGTCATTGCATTATTTTTAAATCACTAAAAATGATTTAATCACTAAATTAATCACTAAAAATCTTCTCTTTTAAATCACTACAGCTGTGTTCGGTTTAACTACATGTTAATGTATGTCCTTGGGCCTTAATATTCTACCTCATTATACAGGAACTCTATGACATTTTGTGAAATTCACCCTATAGGACAGGTGAAATATTAAGCTTCCAGGACAGTCTTAATGGGGATATTTTTAAAGTTGCTTGTGCTTGGGAGATGGGGAGAGGGTAGCTATGACTTCTAATAAAGCCAATGTAAGTTGTACAGTTAAATGCTTATGATGCAGAAGTGACCCTGCTTCATATTGAAAGCAAAATTAATGCGGATACATTGCTTCTACTGTGAGATTTCCAACAATGGTGTAAGAGATGGCATAATAGAGCAATGAAAGGTTTATTTCTATCAGTAACTCATCTCATGAAGTAAAGAGAGTAGAATGAAAGTCAAAAGCGGTAAAAAATCCTTATGGAATCACAGATGGTGTTGCAGATTAGAGACTGACTCTAAGGGTATGTCTACACTACGAACTTAGGTTGAATTTATAGAAGTTGATTTTTAGGAAGCAATTTTATACAGTCGATTGTATGTGTCCCCACTAAGTGCATTAAGTCGGCGGAGTACGTCCACAGTACCGTGGCTAGCATCAACTTTTGGAGTGTTGCACTGTGGGTAGCGTTGCTCTGTGGGTAGCTCCTAAATTCAACCAAAATTCGTAGTGTAGACCAGGGCTGAGAGTATAGTTCTAATGTTTCCTAGTTTAAGTTAAAAAGCAAGAGCTGTAACATGCAGTGCAGTGGTCTATAGAAAGAGAGATTACTTGGAAATGGCAGATGAAAGTAGGAACTGCTCTAAAACAAAAGTACAAAGTTGTAGTCCTATCTTGGAAGGGGTCTATTGCAGGGAAACCTCTCTACGTCTTAGGGTGTATCTATACTTCAAGCCCTCTGGAGGCAGCATTGCAACTGTGCCACTGTAGAGCTGTAGTGTAGACACTTGCAACAGCAACAGAAGAGATTTTTCTATCACTGTACTAAATCCCCCCCCCCCAGTTCCTTTCCCCGAGGGGTGGTAGCTTGGATGATGGAGTAGTTCTTCAATTGACCCAGTGGTGTCTATATCAGGGCTTAGTGTAGCTTAACTACATCTCTCACATATGTGATTTTTTTCATACTCCTGGGCAATGTAGTTAGGTTGACCTAAGTTTTAGGTGTAAATCAGGCCTTCAAAATATAGGCATTTGAAAGCCTAGGAATCAGGGGAATTTAGGAATAAGAGACAAAAGGTAACAGAGATGTGGTTTGGAAACCCCAGACTCTAATCTCCTCTCGTAAAATGCCCCCATGCCTCCCCTCACTTCCACTCAGGCTGAGAGGTGAACTCTACAAATGAACTTCTGAACTCTGGGGGCTGCGCTGACCAAGGTAAGAAACTGTGGGTGGGGTGACTGTTGGGTTGCTGGACTTAAGACCATGAGGGGAAAAGAACACTGCGAAACTTACTTGGGGGTGGGTCTTTTGCTCATAGTTTGTGTTATGAACCCTGTTTGTGGTGTTTCCCCAACATAATGCTGCACTGTTTCCATCCTTTATTAAAAGGCTTTTGCTACACTCAGACTCTGTGCTTGTGAGAAGGGAAGTATTGCCTTTAAGAGGCACCCAGGGGGTGGTATGTAATTGTCCCAGGTCACTGGGTGGGGGCTCAAGCCATTTTTGCATTCCATTATTGAAACAGAATCCTTTGATACTGAACCCGGCCCTTGTTGCTGCCAACTCTGACAGGCAGAAGGGTTACATGTGAATTACTTATCAAGACATGGCTCTCAAAGTGAGAGGGCTGAGGATTGCCAAGCTTGAATGCACAATCTGTAGAATCCTAGAATATCAGGGGTGGAAGGGACTTCAGGAGGTCATCTAGTCCAACCCCCTGCTCGAAGCAGGACCAATCCCCAACTAAATCATCCCAGCCAGGGCTTTGTCAAGCCAGGCCTTAAAAACCTTTAAGGATGGAGATTCTACCACCTCCCTAGGTAACCCATTCCAGTGCTTCACCACCCTCCTAGTGAAAAAGTTTTTCCTAATATCCAACCTAAACTTCCCCCACTGGCAACTTGAGACCATTACTCCTTGTTCTGTCATCTGCTACCACTGAGAACCGTCTAGCTCCATCCTCTTTGGAACCCCCTTTCAGGTAGTTGAAAGCAGCTATAAAATCCCCCCCTCATTATTCTCTTCTGCAGACTAAACAATCCCAGTTCCCTCAGCCTCCCCTCATAAGTCATGTGCTCCAACCCCCTAATCCTTTTTGTTGCCCACCGCTGGACTCTTTCCAATTTTTCCACATCCATCTTGTAGTGAGGGGGCCCAAAACTGGACACTGTACTCCAGATGAGGTCTCACCAATGCCAAACAGAGGGGAATGATCATGTCCTTTGATCTGCTGGCAATGCTCCTACTTATACAGCCCAAAATGCTGTTAGCCTTCTTGGCAACAAGGGCACACTATTGATTCATATCCAGCTTCTTGTCCACTGTAACCCCTAAGTCCTTTTCTGCAGAACTGCTTCCTGGCCATTTGGTCCATAGTCTGTAACAGTGAATGGGATTCTTCCATCCTAAGTGCAGAACTCTGCACTTGTCCTTGTTGAACCTCATCAGGTTTTTGGCCCAGTCCTCTAATTTGTCTAGGACTGAACCGTCACCTTTCAGCAGATATAAAGATGCCAGTGAAGACTCACATTGTATCATTATTGCCCCTAAGCAGAATAAAGAATAGTCTGTAAATCAAAGCTAATCTGCATGTATCATGTTAGTTTACACTTCTACTCACGCCATGAATGGTAACCACTTAGCACGGTGAACTCCCTGTTGAGTCTCTCCCAATATTTATTATTCTAATTTATGCTAACAGGGAGACTATAAATTCTGAGTTCCACTGACCCCAGCTGAGACATGAATCTGCTGCATGTACCTGATGTTGGATTCTTTGGGTGACTCCCACTAACTTCAGAGGGACTTTTGGTTGTGAAAGGGGATTGGGCCCCATAACTCTGTAGAAAAGCAATTTAATATTTTTCAGTTTGACTTATCAATTCTGATGACAGTTTTAGTATACACTGTGTAGCATTAACAATTTTTGTCACTTAGGTATAAAATAGTGATACATTTTCTGTAACATACTGCTCCCTTGCAATATTCTCATTTGGTGGGGTAGCTTCCTGTTGATTATTTATTGTTGGTAGAACCTTGTAACAGCCCAACACAATGGACCATTGTCTCTTAAAGGATTGGAGTGTAAAGTCTAGGTGACCTATGCAGTACTTCGCGAATGAATACAGTACCTGAAAGTAAAATTACACTTTGAATTGTGGAGTATCTATGCTGTGTACATACAGCTTTGCATTACATAGTGGTAAAAGTATGTATTTAATGTATGATGCTGTTTTCTTTATACTACATTTGTTTGAAAACTGTATGTCAGTTTCTCAGCCTCGCTATCGGGGGAGAGGGGAAATAACTTTGAAACCAGTGTATTTACCCCTCTGGTAATTCCAAGTGTTGCGGGATCATAATAATGACTCTAGGCCATCCACTTCTCAGCTCACAGTGCCAGTACCATGTCTAGGAAAAGGCAAGATCTGCTTACAAATATGTGATTTCATTTATTCAGTCAGTTAAGAATGATAATGGGGTTAGATTCAAATCCCCTGCATGAGTTTAGGATAAGGTGGCCTTTGGGGATAAAATGCAAACTTTGATACATTTGTAGGATTTTGCCTAGCTGTCCTACTATACTCTGCAATGGCCCCCTCTGTACAGAATTTCCCCTTTGGGGAGCAAATGATACAGATAGGGTGAACTAGTCATTCATAGAAGCAGTCTTACTGGACTTTGAGAGAGCATATGGGGAATGTTATGTGCTGGAGGGGTCTGATAAAGAAGGTGAATACTATGATATTCTTTCGAATTGAGAAGATGGGCTCAACAATAGCTGAAATGCTAACCAAACTGATCCATAAGGAATAGCAGGTACTAACACTCCATGGAGTAAATTCAGACAGATTGATCAAGTTACCCTTTGACTTCACTGGTATTTCTGCACATAGGATTGCAGGTTTAAGAAAGAAATCTGTGCAAATTGGAATGTCTTTGGATAAATCATTCCAAAATGACTAGATGGAAAAGTTTTCACAAATGCTGGTTCTAATACTGTATCTCTCCTTCAGCTGAACTCAGTCTTGGTACTAAGGGTATGTCTACACTGCAAGTTGCAGCAATGCAGCCACACTGCTGTAGTGTAGACACGTGACACAAGAATTCTTCCACCGACCTAGCTGCATCTACAGTGTGGTTAGGTTGGCCTAACTAAGTCACACAGAGTGTGAAATGTTTCCCACCCCTGAGTCAGGTAGCTAAGTTAACCTATCTTCTGGTGTAGATCAGGCCTAGCACACTCACCCCAGATTGATATGTCTACACTGCAATTAGACACCTGCAGGTGGCCTGTGCCAGCCTAGTTGGGCTTGTAGGGCTCAGCTACAAGGTTGTTTAATTGTGGTGTAGACGTGCAGGGTCGGGCTGCAGCCTGAACTCTGGGACCCTCCCACCTCACAGATGTGATGTCCTGGGTCTTGAACCCAGGGCTGGGAGTACTCAGACAGCTGCCACTCCTGGCCTCCCCGCAATGGCTACCGAAATCAGGTGGGCTGAGAAGCAACTAGGGCTATAGCTCCAGCCAAGGCACCACCCATTGGTGCTCTGACTGGAGGATCACCTGGCTCCACTGGGTCCAACCAGGAGGAGGAACAGGAAGTTTGTCCGAGCAACAAAGTGGTTTCCTAGAGTGGCTGCATTGGACCCTGCTTGTGCCTGCCTCCTGCACCTAACCCTGTTCCTGCTCTGCTCCTGGTTCCTGCCTTACCCCTGCCTTCGCTCCTGTTCATGCCTGATCTTTGCCTCTCCTCAAGTCCTTACACCTGGCCTCCAATTCTCAGTGATTAGTCCTGGCTGCAACCCTGGCCTGTGACTTCTGATCCTGACTCAACTTGACCCTTAGCTCTGGCATTTGGCATCTGACCTCAGCTCTGGCCCTCAGCTTAGATTCCTGGTTCTGACTGTGGCTTGATCCCTGGCTCTGGTAATTTGCAGTTGACTCTGGTGCTGACCTTTGGCTTCGCTCCCCAACCTGGATACATACTCTGCCCAGTAGACTCGACTCCAGCTCTAACTACCAGGCCAGACTAGATACATCCTGGCCCATAACAGCAGGATCCTAGAGTCCAGGCTCCCACCCAAACTTGAACATCTACACTGCAGTTAAACAGCCCATTAGCCTGAGCTTTGTGAGCCTGAATCAGCTGGCATAGGCCAGCTGCAGGTTTTTAATTGCAGTGTAGACATACCTATTCTGTACTTGCATTAGAACAGGAAAGTACAAGAGTCTAGACAGAAGCGTTTTGTCAGTAAATAGTGCTTTATCACATTCAGCTCTCTGCTGCTTTAACACAGCTAGATGCTACTGCAGGCTACTGTGACAAGTATTGCACCGAATGCAAGGATTGCTACACTTTAGGGGAAATGATACAAGTTAATAGAGCTGTGAAATCTTGGAAAATCCATCCGTTGTCTTTCAACTCACGCTTGATGGGAGCTGAGATAATCCAACTAACAGCACAGTGGAATCTACAAATGAGACATCAAAGAGAGCGTAGTCATGTAACACATCACATTTTACTATGTGCAGATACCACTATGCACTCAGAGAACCACGGTCCTAGAATTCCATTTAAATGCTAGGAACAACATCTGCATCTGTGACAGCAGTGCTTATTGATTTTTCTGCAAAAAGTATAATGAACTTCACATAAAATAAGGAAAAGGCAGCAATCAGCTGTTTCTTTGAATCGTTAAGAAATGTTAGAGTAAGCTTTCAATCCCAGCCCCTCACTAAATCTCCTGTAATGGAACACTTCAAGCAAATGGACACAAGGATACAATTTCACCTTGTGGACTATCCCTGACACTACAAACATAGTATTAAGAAATCCACAAACATAAATGTAATTACATCTCAACACCACTTGGGATATATTTATTACACATGAAGAATAAGCATTCACAGCACCAGAATTTCCAAATAGCTCAGTTTCTGTTCAGTCACATAAGTAAGGTCTAGCTTTTCAAAAATACTCAGCAATTGGCACCTCTCTGTGTGAGTGTACATTGGTGCAGAAATAGGAGCTAAGCTTCTTAGAAAGCCTGGCCCTGATCTTAGATGCCAAACTCTTTGGAAAATTTGGACAAAATATATAAAAATGAAATGAAAAAAAAAAAAAAAAAAAAAAAGATGATAAAGCTGTTAAGCTAATCATCAACTTAGTTGAGCTAATCAGGAATTTTGCCAAACCTTTTTTTTTGTCAGAAAAATGCTGATTTGTCAGAACTGAAAGCGTTTGTGGGAACAATCCAGTTTTGAATAAACTTTAGTAGATTTTTCTGGTCCAGGATGGAATTTCTGGTTAGAGAAAGTGTGTCCATCCTAAAAATAGCCCAGTTTTTGGGCACTCACATAGTATATGGGAGACCTAGGACCAAGGCCCTGCTCTAAAATAGGCAGAGCAGGGATTTGAACCTAACCCTACCACATAAGTATCATAACCACCAGGCTATTGGCTATCCAATGAGGGTCCTCTCTGGTTTTTAATTGGAAAAACTTGGAAAGGTTTCAGCTTCATCCTGATGCAGATATTCAAAGATATTCATGGGATAGGAAAACCATTTCCTGCTCACCTTTACTTAATAGTCAAGAAATGAAAGTTTAAGGTTCAAGGGTGTAGCATTAAAACCCCCAAATATAATACGTATGTATTTTGTGGTGATTAATACATTAGGAAAATCTTTATATTTACACTGTGTGTTTGACATTTCCTTCACCTGTCCTGACTTTTAATATAGTTGTGCTTTGGGGTAATATTTCCTGATTGTATTAAAAAGAGCTAATTTGAATGACAAAGTTAAGATTTGCTTAACTGAGCAATCAAAAACTGTAACTATTATCAATTATATTTGCTTTTTTTAATGAGTTAATTGTTGACAAATCAAGGCCAAAAGATTGCATCTACATTTTAATGAGCTACAGTAAAGAGTGATACTCTGTCTTTTTTATATTTGACAGTAAGAGAATGATTTCTTTTGTTTTTAGTTCATTCAAAATGTTAGCATGTAACAAGTCTATATATCAAAGATAAAATTATTTTCTTTTAAATATTGAAATGATGGGAAGGATAGGTCCGCTACTGAAAGGGGAAGAGGGCTAATAACTGATGATATCAAGAAGGCTGAGTTATTTAATGTAAAATGGTTTGCTTCAGTCTTTAATAAAAAAGTTATTGGTGACCAAATACTTAACACAATAAATATAAACAACTGGGGGGAAGGCACACAAGCCAAATTAAGGGAAAACAACAGGTTTAAAAATACTTATATAAGTTAGATGTGTATTCAAATACACATCAATGATCTGGAAAAGGTGATAAAATTTGCAGATGATAAAATAGCTACTCAAGATAGTTAAGTCCAAAGCAGACTGCGAAGAGTTACGAAGAGATCTCACAAAACTGGGTGACTGGGCAACAAAATGGCAGGTGAAATTCAGTGTTGATAAATGCAAAGTAATGCACTTTGGAAAACATAATCCCAGCGATACATATAAAATGGTGGGGTTTAAATTAGCGGTTACCGCTCAAGAAAGAGATCTTGGAGTCACTGTGGATAGTTCTCTGAAAATGTCCACTCAATGTGCAGCGGCAGTCAAAAAGGGAAACAGAATGTTGGGAATCATTAGGAAAGGGATAGATAATAAGACATAAAATACCATATTGCCTCTGTATAAATCCATGGTACACCCACATCTTGAGTGCTGCGTGCAGATCTGGTCACCCCATATCAAAAAAGATATATTGGAACTGGAAAAGGTAGAGAAAAGGGCAATAAAATGATTAGGGGTAAAGAACAGCTTCCTTATGAGGAGAGATTAATAAGAATGGGACTTTTCATCTTGGAAAAGAGATGACTAAGGGAGGATATTATAGAGGTCTATAAAATCATGACTGGTGTGGAGAAAGTAAATAAGGAAGTGTTATTTACTCCTTCTCATAACACAAGAACTAGGGGTCACCAAATGAAATTAATAGGCAGCAGGTTTAAAACAAAAGAGAGGAAGTATATCTTCACACAACACACAGTTGACCTGTGGAACTCTTTGCCAGAGGACATTCTGAAGGCCAAAAATATAATGGGGTTCAAAAAAGAACTAGATAAGTTCATGGAGGATAGGTCCATCAAAGGCTATTAGCCAGGATGGGCAGGGATGCAAAATCATGCTCTGAAGTTTCCCTAGCCTCTGTTTGCCAGAAGCTAAGAATGGGTGACAGAGGATGGATTACTTGATGATTACCTGTTCTGTTCATTCCCTCTAAAGCACGTGGCGCTGGCCACTATCAGAAGACAGGCTAGTGGGCTAGATGGACCATTGGTCTGACGTTCTTAAGTTCTCAAGTCAGGAGAATCTGATGAAAATCATCCTAGGGTTCTTGTAGAGCTAGCTGAGGCAGTCTCAGAATCATTAGAATTTAAGTATTAGCAGGAGTGTTGTGAGCAAGACACAAGAAGTATTCTTCCGCTCTACTCTGCTCTGATTAGGCCTCAACTGGAGTATTGTGTCCACTTCTGGGTGCCACATTTCAGGAAGGATGTGGATAAATTGGAGAGAGTCCAGAGAAGAGCAACAAAAATGATTAAAGGTCTAGAAAACATGACCTATGAAGGAAGATTGAAAAAAATTGGGTTTGTTTAGTCTGGAAAAGAGAAGAGTGAGAGGGGACATAACAGTTTTCAAGTACATAAAAGGTTGTTACAAGGAGGAGAAAGAAAAATTGTTTTTCTTAATTTCTGAGGATAGGACAAGAAGCAATTGGCTTAAATTGCAGCAAAGGAGGTTTAGGTTGAACATTAGGAAAAAGTTCCTAACTGTCGGGGTGGTTAAGCACTGAAATAAATTGCCTAGGGAGATTGTGGAATCTCCATCATTGGAGATTTTTAAGAGCAGGTTAGACAAACACCTGTCAGAAATGGTCTAGATAATTAGTACTGCTATGCGTGCAGAGGATTGGATTAGATGACCTTTCAAGGTCCCTTCCAGTTCTATGATTCTATGATCTTTGAGAACTCATGGAGGATGGATGAGGCCCGAGAGGCTTGGATAAATTATTAAACAATCAGTTTGTAAGCGCTTAGAGAGGATATTGGACTTATAAAGAATAGCTAAAATAGATTTGTCAAGGACAAAGAATTCCAAATCAACTTCATTTCCTTCTTTGACAGTGCTATTGGGCTAATGTTTGGGGGAAGCTTTACATGTGATATATCTTGCTTTTAGTGAGGCTTTTGACACAGTCCCACATGACATTCTATAAGCAAACTAAGGAAATATGATCGTGATAAAATTATTATAAGGTGGGTGCACAACTGGTTGAAAGATCATACTCAAAGGGTAGTTATTAATAGTTCTCTGTCAGACTAAGAGGGATGTTTCTAGTGGGGTTCTCTCAGGGTCTGTCTTGGGTCCATTATTAGGTAATATTTTCATTAATGACTTGAATAATGGAGTGAAGAATATGCTTATAAAATTTGTGGATGACACCAAGCTGGGTGGCATTGCAAGCACTTTGGAGGACAGGACTAGAATTCAAAATAATTTTGACATATTGGAGAACTGATCTAAAATCTGAAATTGAGATGAAATTCAATGACAGCAAATGCAAAATAATACACCCAGGAAGGTAAAAATAGATGCACAAATACAAAATGTTAGTATACTGCTGAAACTGATCTGGAGGTCAAAATGGATCAAAATTGAAAGAGTCAATAGGGTGTGGCCACTGAGAAGAAGACTAATGTATCATTCTGGGCAGGGCCGGCTCCAGGGTTTTGGCCGCCCCAAGCAGCCAAACAAACAAAACAAAACAAAACAAAAAGCCGCGATCGCGATCTGCAGCGACAATTCAGCGGGAGGTCCTTCGCTCCAAGCAGAAGTGAAGGACCGTCCGCCAAATTGCCACCGAACAGCTGGACGTGCCACCCCTCTCTGAAGTGGCTGCCCCAAGCACCTGCTTGGTAAGCTGGTGCCTGGAGCCGGCCCTGATTCTGTGGTATATTACAAGGAGTGTTGTATGTAAGACACTAGGGGTAATTGTCTTGCTCTACTCAGCTCTGGTCAGGCCTCAGCTAAATTACTGGTTGCCACACTTTAGAAAAGGTGTGGAAATATTGAAGAGTTGAGAGAAGAGCAACAAACATGATAAAAGGTTTAGAAAATCTGACCTATGAGGAAAGGTTTAAAAAACAGGGCATGTTAGTCTTAAGAAAAGAAAAGGGGGGGGGGGAAGAACCTGATAACTGTTTTCAAATATGTTAAGGGGTATTATAAAGATTGTTCTCCATGTCCATTGAAGGTCGGACAAGAAGTAATGAGCTTAATCTGCACCAAGGGACTTTTACATTAGAAACTAGGAAAAATATTCTAACTATAAGGATAAATAAGCACTGGACTAGACATCTAAGGGAGGTTGTGGAATCCCTGTCCTTTGTGGTTTTTAAGAACAGGTTAGACAAATGTCTGTCAGGGATGGTCTAAGAAAACTTGGTCCTCCCTCAGTGCAGAGGACTGGACTTGATGACCTCTTGAGGTACTTTCCAGCTCTGTATTTCTATGGCTCCATAATGTAAGCAATTTATATAAACTGTACACTATGTTTGCAAGATGTATCTTAAACAAAAGATGCCTCTGTCTTCCAAAAAGATACAAGTATTGAGACCAACATGTCAGGTAAAGTTAGCTAACCAAGTGGAATAAAATCCAGTATAAAATATCTCCAAACCAGGGAAGTATCAATAACTAGTAAAGTGAAACTAGGTATTCCAATGGGCAAAGAGACTCCTGAAGGGAGACATTAATATGTTAATTGAAGATGGATCTTTATCTTGTTTTGGTTTCTGACAAATCAAAGTTAATCTGTCAATTTATATTTCATGAGTAGAATAAAGTAAGATTATTAAAAAAAAAAAGAGTTCTGTCTTTGTAAAGTATTTAGGTGAAACACTTTATTCTGCCCCTCTTTTATTTAAGGGTAAGTTGACAGACTTTTTTTTTCTCCCCATGGCTGAGAGTGATGGGTAATTTGATTGAATGTGTCTGTTTTTTTTTATTTTTGTTTGTTTGTTTAAAAATCATTTGTCACACTAAATGGTGTACATGTACCCTGCCACTCAGGGTGCCTTTAATAAAAAAGAAAAAAAAAGAGATACACATATGAAAAATAATGCGGTGCTCTTCTCTGTTACTTTTTGCCCTTAAAAAAACTCTCAATAGACATAATATTGTGGGTCATGTGATTTTTGAGATTAAAACTAAAATCAGAGAATCTGATTTTGTTCTCAGGTCCATTGATTTAGGTCAGGAATAATTCCACTGAAATCAGTTGAATTACACTGATGTGAAACCAGAATGTATGAGACCAAAATCAGGAACAAAGGCACTACAAAGGTCAGGTAAGAATAAAAAACGTTAGGGGTGAAATCCCGGCTCCATTGAAACGAGTGGGAATTTTGCCATTGACTGCAAAGGGACCAGGATTTCTCCCTAGGAGTTCTATATACTGAAATTGCAAAGCCAAAAAAATGTTCTGACCTACCCACAGTACAAATACAACTTGCTGAACCAGTTTTCAAACTCACTAGAGGCCCAATCCTGAGAGGAGCTGAACACTGAGTGCACTCAGCACCTTCTAGGAGGTTCTCGGCCTCTCACCATATCAGACCTGAAAACCCTTGTTTGAGAGACTTGTCTATTATGGACAAAAGAAGAAATCCCTATAAAGAGAGCATATGGTACATTTCACCCCTACCTATGAATGTCTTTATCTAAGTTTTCTGTCACAAATTTCATGTAACTTTAAAATGAACTTTAAGATTTTTTTTAAATAATTATTTTTTAATATTTATTTTTTAAAATAACTCCTTGAATATTTGGTGATCTGTTTATGCTATGGACACTCAGAGACATTGCATATATGAATGGGGTTTTTATGCAGCTTTTAAATCCTTTTACTATTTTTCAGGAAAATGTAGGTTTCTATGCAAACAATTTTCTGTGGATTTGATATAATGTACACCTTAGTGACTTAGGCCCAGAACCACAAAAGACTTAGGTGCTTAGCTCCCCCCTCAAGTACCTAAATCCAAATTTTGCATATATCCAAGATCCTCAAAACCCATGCTTAGCTGATGCCCATTCCTGTAGGCCCCTAAAATCCATCAGTGACTAAATTCTCCCCTCGGCACTGGGGGCTGGAGTAGATGATCTCTCAAGGTCCCATCCGGCCCTACATTTCTATGATTTGGAACCATGATCAGCGGGTATTATAGGCTGAGGGAGGCTGTGCCTCCCAAACAGCCAGGTGTGGCCCCGTCCATGCTCTGACCCCAGCCTCTCCTTCCTGCTTCCCGCTCTGTGGCTCCAGTCCCCCTGTGCGGTGGCCCCAGCTCGGGCCGCGGCTGTGCCACCTGCCCTCCCGGCGCTCGGGGGCTGTGGGTGCCAGCCTGGGAGGAGGCTGCTAGCCATGATGGGGGGCTCTGGGCTCCAGTGGGGGGTGCAGAAGGGGTGGGACTGAGGGCTAGCTTCACCCAGCTGGTGGTTCACGCGCCATCCATGTTTGGAATCATCAAGTTGTGCACATGGGTAGCCTGCGTAACATGGTACTATCACTCATATACTCGTCCTCTCTCTCTCTCTCCCATTGCCTCCTACTGTTTGTTACTCTCTTCTTGTATCTTGTCTTTAAGTAGGCTCCAGTCTTGCAATGTGATATGTGCAGTGGACCCTTGCGCCCACATGGAGCCACATTAATTTCAGTTTTCAGAGGGATAGCTGTGTTAGTCTGTGTCAGTAAAAACAATGAGTTGCAAATTAATTCCAGTTCTGCAGTTTCTTATTGAAGTCTGTTTTTGAAGTTTTTTTGTTGAAGAATGGCAACTTTTAAGTCTCTTATTGAGTGTCCAGGGAGATTAAAGTGCTCACCTACTGGTTTTTGAATGTTATAATTCTTGATATCTGATTTGTG
Organism: Trachemys scripta elegans; assembly: GCF_013100865.1. Lineage (NCBI taxonomy): Eukaryota > Metazoa > Chordata > Testudines > Emydidae > Trachemys > Trachemys scripta. Next base: position 160,854,721 of record NC_048300.1, read on the forward strand.
TCCATTTATTCTTTTGTGTAGAGACTGTCCAGTTTGGCCAATGTACTTGGCAGAGGGGCATTGCTGGCACATGATGGCATATATCACAAATGAGCCATCACCTACAGTTTCCAACTAAAACCTCTTCAGCCCATCATCAGGGATCTACAACCTATCCTGAAGGATGATCCCTCACTGTCACAGACCTTGGGAGACAGGCCAGTCCTCGCTTACAGACAGCCCCCCAACCTGAATCAAATATTCACCAGCAACTACAGAAACACTAATCCAGGAACCAATCTCTGCAACAAACCCCATTACCAACTTTGTCTGCAATATTTATTCAAGGGACACCATCATAGGACCCAACCACATCAGTCACACCATCAAGGGCCTGTTCACCTGCACATCTACCAATGTGATATATGCCCATCATCACCTTCCTGTCAACTACTGGGAGTGGCCCACATCCATTTTGATTGAATTGGCCTCGTTAGCACTACAAAAAGTAATTTTCCCTCTGATATTTACCCCTTCTTGTCAACTGTTGGGAATGGGCCACATCCACCCTAACTGAATTGGCCCGGTTAGCAATGACCCCCACTTAATAAAGCAACTCCCATCTTTTCATGTGCTATATATTTATACCTGCTTACTGTATTTTCCACTCCATGCATCTGATGAAGTGGGTTATATCCCACGAAAGCTTATGCTCAAACAAATTTGTTGGTCTCTAAGATGCCACAAGGACTCCTTGTTGTTTTCATTAATTTCAGTGGGGCTCAACACTGGCAGAATGGTCCACTTGCAGGGAGGCAGTTGCAGGAGTATGAGCCGTTCGAGGAATGGACCATGTCTACCTCTGTTTGCCCAGAGACTAGAACAATGGGGCCTGGATCTACATTGAGGCCTTTGGGATCTGCCACACATAAATAACAGTGAATATTTGATAACAAAATAGTCACAAACTTTCACCATCTATACTGAATTATCACCTCTGTTTATGTATGTGCACCAAAAGGGATATTCTTATGGCTACAACTTAGGCACAGAAACAGTGGAGCGCTTCTTTCATTCTAAGGATGCCAGAAAATCCAGAATCAGCTTTTGTAGCCAGGCTTGAGGAATAGCTGTGCTTCTCCATCCCCCTCTTTGGGGGAGCTAGCTCTATTGTGAATGCTCTTCTTATATTGTCTTTGCAAGGTGCACAGATCTGCATTGGGGCGCCAGGAGAGGTTAGGCTATTTAGGCCTAATACAAAGTTCATTGCAGTTAATGCAAAAACTCCAATTGACTTTAATTTGCTTTGAGTCAGATCCTTTCCCCCTTTTCCTCACCCTGTACCCTGACACTGCTCAGGCCACACTCTACCCCTGTGCTTTTTAGAAATTTAAAATGTTTTAATTTAGAACCTCTTAAACTTCCGGGTGAGCATGAGCTATCCATCAAAACCTGAAATCTTACTCACCTAATAAAGCCGAGCTCTGATTAGATAACCACATTCTATAGATTTATTTTATACAATTGTTATTGCTGAGGGAGCACCTGGTAGATGACAAGAATCCCAGGCCCTAAGTGTGTTGTCAGCAGAATTTAGGCTGGGCAAGACCTGACCGCCACACTACCCTGCACTAAATCTGTAAGTCAATGTAGGGGAAATGTGTAAAAAAAAAAAAAAAATGAAATGGAACTTGTTACTATTTACATATAAAAAAACATTTTAAATGCCACCAACAGTTTAACTCCAGGAACTCTGCATCTGTATGTACAATAGGACTTTATATAACATTATATGCTGCTAAATAGTAGGGCTCAATCCATTTTAGCATATACTTTAATGCATAGCAGGCACCCCCATTTTCATTACTGACAATTCCATTTCCACTGTCTCTAACTGTGAGAGCAGGGAGTTTGAAATTGCAGCGGCTGTCTGTAGAGCATATTAAACTGAAATGGTGACTGGAGCAGAAGGGATTGGATGGCGAGTTGAGTAGGAGGGGGTAATGGTTTATTTCTTTAATACACGATGTTTCTCTTTTACGTGGAATCTGAGTTTTAAAACGTCAAACTATAACGTCTGCCTGAAAATGGATTTGTTAAAAATAAACAGTACAGAGCTCAGGCAATATCAGATGCTCTTTGCTCACAATCATAGCCAGTGTAAATGATTTTGTCGGCGATGGGACTCGAGATGCTTGCTAGAAATTAGATAAAGTCTATGCTAAATGCATTGATCCCCACTAGTTCATGGTTGGTAATGTTCATCCATTCTCCTCTCCATACCAGAGCTTCATACTCCCTTAAAAAAAAAAAAAAAAAAAACACCCCAAACAAACAAACAAACAAACAAAACCAATTGTCAAATATATGTAAGGCTGCTGGTACAGTACAGAAATTGTTACAGGCATTTTAAAAGTTACTGCTTTCTGAGTTCTCAATATTTTATATGCACTGAACGTAGTCTGTTCCCTTTCTCTGTGTCCTTAATAGCTTTATTACTATTGTTGGTTGATAGGTTTCTGTGGGAAAGCTGCTTCTCTACCAGTCCCTAGGGGAGTTCACATATTTGTCTGGTGTGAATTCTACTAACCTTATTCCATCCTTATTTTGTGCCTTAAGTGTTCTCACATTATGAAGGCACAATTCATCTTTCCAGCTAAAATATTGTGAGAGCAGGGAACACTAGAAATCCCCTGGTCTGTTTACCTCCTCCATACCTTTGTCGTCTCCTCCCTTGAGGCTACAAGAGAGAATTTTTGTTGCCACTAGAGAAATTCTGTCATAGAGCTGTGTGGGGAAGAAAGAGGCTTGTGTCTGAGATTTAGCACCAGAAACAGAGGGACAGCCTTTAAGCTGAAAGATATCCATCTAACACTGGGTCCCTTCTAGGAAAGGTGGTACACTGGGAACCTATTCAGCAACAATATAAGAACATAAGAATGGCCATACTGGATCAGAGCAATGGTCCACCTAGCCCAGTGTCCTGTTTTCTGTTAGTGGCCAGTGCCAAGTGCTTCAAAGGGAATGAACAGAACAGGTAATCATCAAGTGATCCATCCCCTGTTGCTCATTCCCAGCTTCTGGCAAACAAAGGCTAGGGAGACCATCCCTGCCATCCTGGCTAATAGCCATTGATGGACCAATCCTGCATGAACTTATCTAGTTCTTTTTAGAGCCCTGTTATTGTCTTTCCCTTCACAATATCCTCTGGCAAAAAGTTCCACAGTTTGGCTGTGCATTGTACGAAGAAATACTTTCTTTTGTTTGTTTAAAACCTGCTATATATTAATTTCAATTGGTGAACCCTAGTTTTTCTGTTATGAGAAGGAGTAAATAACACTTCCTTATTTACTTTCTCCATACCCGTCACGATTTTATAGACCTCTATAATATCCCCCCCCTCAGTCATCTATATTGCAAGATGAAAAGTCCCATTCTTATTAATCTCTCCTCATAAGGAAGCGGTTCCATACCCCTAATGTTTTTTTTGTTGTTCTTTTCTGTACCTTTTCCAACTTCATTTTTTTTGAGATGGGGCAACCACATCTACACATAGTATTCAAGATCTGGGCATACTATGGATTTATATAGAGACAATATGATATTTTGTCTTATTATCTATCCCTTTCCTAATGATTCCCAACATTCTGTTAACTTTATTGACTGCTGTTGAACACTGAATGGATGTTTTCAGAGAACTATTCACAATGACTCCAAGATCTCTCTTGAGTGGTAACAGTTAATTTAGACCCCATCATTTTATATGTATAGATGGGATTATGATTTCCAACATGCATTACTTTGCATTTCTCAGCATTTAATTTCATCTGCCATTTTTGTTGCCCAGTCACCCAGTTTTGTGAGATCCCTAACTCTGCACAGTCTGCTTTGGACTTAACTATATTGAGTAGTTTTGTATCATCTGCAAATTTTGCCACCTCACTGTTTACTCTTTTTTCCAGACCATTTATGAATATATCGAATAGTACTGGTCCCAATACAGACCGCTGGGGGACACCACTATTTCCTCTCTCTATTCCGAAAATTGACCATTTATTCCTACTCTTTGTTTTCTATCTTTTAACCAGTTACTGATCCATGAGAGGAACTTCCCTGTTATCCCATGACAGCTTACTTTGCTTAAGACCCTTTGGTGAGGGACTTTGTCAAAAGCTTTCTGAAAATCTTGGTACACTATATCCACTGGATCACCCTTGTCCACATGCTTGTTGATGCCTTCAAAGAATTCTCATAGATTGGTGATGCATGATTTCCCTTTACAAAAAAATGCTGACTCTTCCCCAACAAATCATGTTAATCTATGTGTCTGATTAATTTTGTTCATTACTATAGTTTCAACTAATTTGCCTTGAAGTTAGGCTTACTGACTTGTAATTGCCAGGCTTGCCTCTGGAGCCTTTTAAAATAATTGGCGTCACATTAGCTATATTCCAGTCACCTGGTACAGAGGCCGATTTAAATGATAGGTTACATACCACAGTTAGTAGTTCTGCAATTTCACATTTGAGTTCCTTCAGAACTCTTGGGTGAATACCATCTGGTCGTAGTGACTTATTACGGTTTAATTTATCAATTTGTTCTAAAACCTCCTCTAATGACACCTCAATCTGGGACAGTTCCTCAGATTTGTCACCTAAAAAGAATGGCTAAGGTTTGGGAATCTCCCTCACATAAGAGTTACATACCCTTTTTCTAATATAAATAATCTAATATAGACGAGTAAAGCCCAAAGTTGCATCTTTGTTTTCTGTGTGACTTGTATGTGTTTGCTTTTCCTTACTATTTCATCTTTGAATCTGTGATTTTTCTATTAAATAAACTCTTTTTTTACTGTTACCCAAAGTAGGTCTCTAGTGTGCAAACTGTGTGGAGTGTGTGCCAAAGTGAACTGTTAATTGGGGACTGTTTTCACACCTTTGGGGAGTGACAAACTAGAGGGGAAAAGTCCAAGGTTCTAGTAGTTAAGAACTCGGGGTAGATGGATTTGGAGAGACTCAGGACTGGAAGGGCTGTTGGGGTCACCTTGCAAGGGATTAGGGTGTTGGAAGAGCGGTGGAAGCCAGAGTGAGACTTTTGTGCTTGAAGGCTGGCTACTGGTGTCAGGGCTTTGAGCCACAGCAGCATAGCATCAAAACTTCCAATGTTACAAGGCAGATGATGACAGAACCCCTTACTGGTCTGGGTGACCTTCAAAAGTCACAGCCTTCTAGAGCCAGGACTTAATTAACAAGATACGATCTTGTCCAATGAAGCTGAGTTCACCCAAAGTCTTTGCAGTGTTTTCAAGCCAGGTTGTCTGTGACCCTCCTTTCATAAGACAGAACACACTGTCTCTTTGGTGAATGATCAAGCATGTTCCTCAATACCCCCAGCTATACCACCCAAATCCATTGATTTTACTTGTAAGCAGTACCCCATCCTGCAGCTTTGGGGGGGTTTTTTTGGAAGTTTTCCTCATGTGGTTTCACATTCTTTTCATTTGCATCAAACGCAGGGCTTGTGTACACTTGAAATGCTGCAGTAGCTACTGAGAGGCGATAGCTAGGTTGATGGAAGAATTCTTCTGTCAATTTAGCCCTGTTTGTACAGAGATTTAGGTTGGGTTAACTGCGTCACTCAGGGGTGTAAATTTTTCAATGCAAACAGTAGGAAGAGCGAGATGCCCTATGTATGTACCTAACACCTCGGACAGATATGGACTTGGGGAGGCTAGCCCCTTGCATGGCATGGCGGTGGGTACACTCTATTTTTAGCATGCTAGCTCAATCAAAATAAATGCAAGTATGTCTCCTCTAGCTAGGAATCATACCCCCAGCTTGAAGTGTAGACGTACCCTTTAATCTGTGGGCAATCACAAACCTCAGTGTTGATAGGCGATGCAATAGATGCCACCACCAAAGTACAGATTAGCATGGAAAGGCCTGAGTAAAAAGCTGAGCCATGTGTCCCGAGGGGTTTCCCTAGAGACTGATTGCAAACACGGGGGATGAAGCAATGACTTTGTGTGTGTAAGAATTCAGAAAGTGAGCAGACAGTGAGAGAAGCAGTGTGAGAGTGTGGCCCTAAGAGAGAGCCTAAGAGATTCTTTTGGGCAGGGTACTGGCTGCAGGGACAGGCTGAGAGATTGTGAGCAAGAAACTGCCAGCTGCTGTTTGTTCCTACTGCATTCTCACACAGGACTTTGTGTTCACTTTGTTAATAAACTGGATTATACAACAGAATATACCTGACTTGTATAACCAACTTCTCCTAATAGAAATACCCAGGAAGGCCCCAAATATTGGCTCACTGCTTGAATCAAGAGGAAACAGTATTAACTGTCCCTTTCGAGGCAAAGAGAAGTTAGTTGAGCTGCAGTTATTGTTGCTGTTATTGCTGAAGTCTGAACATGGTTTTTTTGAGAGAAAAAAAGACAGATGCACAAAAGGGGAGAGAAAAGAATAGCAAAGATAGAAAATACAGCTTCTGTTTCTGGGACTGACTCTTGCTTGCAACCTCACTGTTGGAGAAACATAACCCCAGCACATGGTCTTATCCATTCTAAGACCTGGCCAACTTGTACCAACATTGGACTGTGTGAGGCATTGCTTTTTAGCTGTCTCCCATGGGCCCACAGCAGTGTAGCCAAAGATGTAGTCTTATTTGGCTAAGCTAGACTATTATCAAAACAGAAAGTGAAAAGAGAGAAAGGAAAGAGGAGAAATAAGATGGAAAAAGAAACTGACACATGAGGGAAGGGTGACAGCAGGAACTCAAACTCACTTGCTAGGTGTTGAAGATTTAGCCAAAGCTGGTGGGGATGGCAATGTCATCAGTTCCCTCTCATTGGTCTAGTCTGGTCAGGATGCCTTTCAGGATCAGGATGATGTAGGCCAAATGGAGTTATGGTGGATCCCAAGGTCCCAGGATATGGTGGCAGCTCCTTCCAGTCCATTTATCCACCTTGCTCCTAGTCAGTGACACTCAAACAACGTCCAAGAAGGGATGGCAGTCCCTTCCCATTAATTTTAACCAATCAAAACACATTCTGGTGATTTCAGCTGTAAACATTTCCTCCCATTTCTAGAATCTTTCATCTTATTGTCCTATCAACCCACAACTTTATCAGGAGCCTTGAAGACCCCTTGTCCCAGGTCTTTCAACTTAGACTGGTTCAAACAGAATTGTTTATTTGTCTTCAATTTTTGTGAACAATTTTATGGAACAGGCTGAGTTGCACTTTTGTTACCTTGGACAACCTAATGAACAGTCCTCTGCGCACAACAGTGATGAGACAAACATGCCTTTGGGGGCAGGGATGGGAGACTGAAATTGAGCTAAACAAATGTAAGTGTATGTGGGAAAAGGAGACAGGAGAAGAGATGGACACACTGAGGGTATGTCTGCACTACAGTTCTAAGTCAACCTATGTTAGGTGGAATTACAGCCACTGCAGTAATGTTCACACTACTCTCCTTCTGTCGGCGGTGTGTCCTCACCAGGAGCACTTCCACCAACTGAAGGAGGCAGCTGGGTGTGGGGGGCGCAGCCAACCAGGGCTTCTTGCCTCCCTGAGCAGGGAGCCTCTGGGCAGCAGTCTAGCTAGGAACAGGGAGTTGGGGGAAGCCGGGGTCTAGCTGCCTGGCTTTCTTGTCAATTTCATGGCTCTGTGCAGCCGATATAAGGAATGCACTGTTTGCACAGACAGTGTATCTCCCTAACTAGACCGACATAAGCCCTCCGCCTCTTGTGAAGGTGGAGTTATTATGTCATTGTAGTAGGGCACTTACATCAGTGGGACCAGGCCATAGTAGGTACACTGACATAATTAGGTCAGCGTAAGATGCCTTACATCGATCTAATTGTGTAGAGTAGACCAGGCCTGAAAAAGAGAGAAGAAAGGAAGAATTAAAAGGGAGGCATGTGATGGTAAAAGACAAGACCACAAAGGAGGAGGTAACCAAAAATATGAGGAATTGCGGGGTGGAGAATGAGAGGAAGGTAGCAGAAAGAACAGGCGGGAGAAAAAGGAGGACAAAAACGTTGATGAAAAATTGGGCAGAGAGACAGCTTAAGTCAGAAAAATCTCACTCCCTTCACTCACCCACATCAATAAAAAAAAATGTCACTCAAAGAGCTACATCTAACCTGACAGCTATGTTCTCCCCTCAGACCATTTACCTGGCTTTCATAATGATGATTCCTGTTCCAGGACACAGTGACCAGGTCCTCTACTCAGTCCCTATGACAGCACAAAAATTTGCACGCGGTTAGATTCCCTACTCCAGGCACCCCATAATCTTTAAAGTCTAGCCACAAGATTTAAGGAACATTGTTCCAATGGAAAAAAATTATAAATACAATCAATGTTTTGAGGATAGGTATCTATCTGAACGTATTTTCTTGAGCATGACTATCAGTTTGCAGTAGAACTTGCTGTGTGTCATTTTACAGAATATATTAACAAACTAGTTGTGATTTGTACTACATTAATATATGCTATCGTGTTCTAACTAATGCTGGTAGCAACTGATAAGGTTGAAACACAATTTCAATCACATTCTCCGTGAGCAGTACTTATTCATTAGGGTAGTTCTACCAAATGAAATGAAACTACTCATGTGAGCATGGATTGTAGGAATGGGCCCTGGATTAAAAATGAAAATACATCTCTCTACATTTGAATTTATACTGAATAATGCAATAAGTTTAACCAGTGATGTTTTTGTTCAAAGGATGAGGTTTTCAGAAGTACTTAAGTGACTTAGGGGCACAAGTCCCATCGACCTTCAGTGGGACTCATTTTCTAAAATCAATTAGGTGCTTTTGAAAATCCTACCCCAAATCAATCTATTTAACTTCTATAGTGAATCACTTTATTATAGGCAAAAGCCAGAGAAAGGCAGAATTAAGACTCCAGTTTTTCTTATGGTAATCACAGACCCCTGTGTTTTCTGCAGTTTCCATAAATACATTTTTAGCACTTTAATTACTGTTTTTCCATTCCTAATAGAAAATCTGTGAAACATTTTCCATTGTCATTACTGGAGCCTGATTGCTTCATTGGTTCCCATTTGCCCCAAGGTGAGAGTTAATTTTAAAGCAGCAGTACATGGAACCTCTTAAACAAAAATGTTCAAACTCAAAACGGAGTTTTTACTTTTTCTTTTTACTTTTAACTAGAAAATCTTTGAATGGCAGAATTGAAAGTGTGATAGAAACAGGCATCGTTTTAGTTTTTCCTGAAACTACAGGAGAAATTATCCTAATTTCCCAGCTGATGATAGAATTTTCTTAATGTTCATGTCCTGCTTAGTTTTATTATCTGCTTGATAAAAACTTGCAGCATTAACTTTGCTACACTAAGTGAATAACCAGTGAGTGTCCGGTCTGCATTTATGGTTCAAGTACACCATTGAAGGGGAAAATGTTAAAGCAGGGTTCTAATACATGTGTCTAGCATCAGCAAATAACATAAAGATTAATCTGATGACTTCATTTAAATACCCTTTATTGAGATAGTGATTATGGCAAAGCCCACTTGACAAAGCCCTGGCTGGGATTATTTAGTTGGGGTTAGTCCTGCTTTGAGCAGGGGGTTGGACTAGATGACCACCCTAATCCAACCCTAATCTTCTATGATTCTATGTATGTAAATATGTATCAGCAGCAGCAAGGGTGCCCCTAGACATTTTTCAAATGGTATGCACAACTGAATCACTCTCACTTGTTCTCTCATACTTGTAGCAGGTCTTGAGGCTGTCTCTGAGTGAGTCCTGCAAGCAGAGCAGAGGGGGCTGGGTGGCGAAGCCCTGGTGCAGGAGCCAGTCCCACAGCAGTGGTGCGGAGGAGTAGCACTGTTCCCCACTGACCACTCAGGATTGTTTCCCCGGCCCCTCCATTATGATGGGGTAGGGGGTGGCAAGGCCAAAATTGAGTGAGTGACATTGAGATCTGGAACATGGGGCTCACAAGGCTAATTAGGCTTGGCCCCTGCAGACCCTTTATCATAATAGAGGGGTTGTGGGCCAAATCTGAGTGGGCAGGGGGGTGGCCAGCACTGCTGCTCCTCTCTGCTGCTATGGGGCAGGCTCCTGCACCAGGGCTAACTGCCCAGGAGCTTGTGCAGCCTCACTCCACCGGTGGTATGCACTGCACATAACGTGTATGGCTGCAGACACACAAAACTGAATATAAAAATAAGGAATCTACAGGATTGTAAGGCGTCCATCACTATAATACTAGACACTTAGGCATGATCCACAAAAATAAGCAGGTGCCTAAATGCTGCTTTTAGGCTCTACTGTCCGCCACAAAACTCCTGCTTGGCTGCCATCTAACCCTGTAGGAACCTAAACTCATTCAGTGCATAAGTTCTTGCAGTAAAAGTTCCCAAGGCACCAAACTTTTTGCATCTGAGCACTCATGCTGCTGCCCCACTGTAAGCTCCCAGACACCTATCTCCAGTCTGAGTGGAGGAAAGTAGATGTTCCTCTGTCTAATTCGAGTGTGGGGTCTCATCTTGTAGGCCTGCTTAGAGGCTACCTAGATTTACACATAACGGAGAAGGAGGAGCACAATCTCCTTCATAACCTTTAGCCTTAGTTGTTGGGGGATGTGGGAGATCCTGGTTCAAGTCTCACCCTATCCCTGAAGATAAGGGATTTGAATAGGGATCTGCCACCTCTCATGTGAGTGCCCTAATCACTGGACTATGGGATATACTGATGTGGGTCTCCCTCAATCTCTCCTATTGAAGTTACAGAGGGTCCTGTGGCACCTTTAAGACTAACAGAAGTATTGGAGCATAAGCTTTCGTGGGTGAATGCCAACTTCATCAGACGTGGCATTCACCCACGAAAGCTTATGCTCCAATACTTCTGTTAGTCTTAAAGGTGCCACAGGACCCTCTTTTGCTTTTTACAGATTCAGACTAATACGGCTACCCCTCTGCCTATTGAAGTTGTTTCATTTAAATTAAATATTAATTGTGGCAGAGAGTGAGAGAGTCCAGCGGGTAGGTGCTCACCTGAGAGGTGGTAGAGCTCTGCTCAGATCTTCTCTCTTCCTCAGACAGAGGGGGGACTTGAACTGGTGGTCTCCCTCAGGTGAGTGTCCTAACCACTGGGATAGAGGTTATAAGGCAGGTCAGCCTCCTCCTATATTGAGTAGATCTAGGCCAGTAGTCTCCAACCTTTTTATGCACAAGATCACTTTTTGAATTTAAGTGCAACCCAGGATCTACCCCGCCCCTTCCCCAAGGCCCTGCCCCACTCACTCAATCCCCCCTCCCTCCATTGCTGTCTCTCCCCCACATTCACTCACTTTCAATGGGCTGGGGCAGGGGGTTGGATTGCGGGGGGGGGGTGCAGGATGGTGCTCCAAGCCGGGGCAGAGTGGTGGGGTGCATGAGGGGGTATGGGGTGCTGGCTCAAGGCTGGGGGTTGGGGTGCATGCAGGAGAGGTGCGGGCTCCTGTTGGGCAGCACTTACCTCGGGTGGCTCCCGGGCAGCGGCGCAGCAGGACTGACACAGACTCCCTGTCCTCCCCAGACCCATGCCACTTCCGGAAGTGGCCAGCACACCCCAGCAGTCCCGTGGGGGGGAGGGGCGGGGAACGTGGCTCCGCACACTGCTTCTGCCTGCAACTACTGCCCCCGCAGCTCCCATTGGCTGCAGTTCCCCCTTCCATATCAGCCCCCACATGTGAGTTAGACTGAAAAACACCTATCTTCCCCCTGGTTCATAGATAGCAAGCTGAGAGAGGTGCCTCACTGCAGCCTGGACTTAGGCATCTATCTCCATGAGAGGGGCGGGACTTAGGACACATCCCTCTCGTTGGCATCTCCTATTGGCTAGTTTAGCACATCATTACTTGCTTTTGTAGATCCCATTCTAAGGCACCTACCTTGCCCCACGCATTGTATAGGGAACCTAGGAGCCTAACTCAGATTTTGTGGATTCCAGTGTTGTTCCTGTGATTTTCTATGGATCCGATCCTTAATATACAGAATTATCTGTAGGTAATGTTATGAGAAGCAAAGTGGTCCACCAGATAGAGCACTTCACTAGGGCTGAAGAGTCATGCAGTCTTCTTTTGGCCCTACCACTGACCACTCGTGTGACTCTGGCCAAGTCACTCGACCTGTCCCAAAGAGCTATCTCATACTACATCTTTGTACAGTGTCTAGCACGATAGGACCCTGATCTCAACTGGGACTCAGGCACTACTGTAATCCAAATAATTGTAATAATATCAGATTATGCTCTTCACTAAACCTGCTCAAATGTCCCTCATTTCAAGAAGCATCACTTATTTTAGTCCCCAAATTACCTGTGTTTCCCATGTATTTTATGTTGATACTTGTGGCCACTAGTTGGTTATAGCACTCATCCAGATCAATGGGAGTTTGGCAGCTTTCCCTTATAGAATACACTGGAAACAGATTAAAGGGTCTTCATGGGCAAATCAGTCTAACCGGCTGACCAGCTGGGAGGTCTGGGTAGGAAACTATGGTCTGTGCTTGGTTGGAATAATGGTTGGACCAATAGAGATGGAGGGAGGGGGGTGAGTGTGTGCGTGTTTTCCCAATTTCTATTTCCAAGCAGAAGATCACACACACAAAAAATAGCAGAAAACATGGCACACTGGACTTTGCATTTATTAATCCGTATCATTTTTATTTCAACAAGTTAATTATCACAAATTAATTTATACAGATCATTTTGCTCTTCCACCCTCTTCTCTCCAGATTCTCCACAATGCAAATGTGACCTATAGAATCTCACCATATTAATTAGAATAGATTAAGGCTAATCCCTACTTCTATCACTGCCAGCTAATATAAATGACCATTATGTATGAAGCTAGATAACTAAAGAAAATGTTAAACGATGAGGAGGAATGTAGTTTTTTGTTCTTTTTTAAAGATGCGTGGCCTGCTCTAGAATTGTTCAGTTTCATATCTTTCAGAAATGATTCTAGAAGAACAGCATAATAAAACAACAAATACCTGAGAGATTATCTCTCTCCCTGTACCATACCACTTGAGCCGAATACTGATATATAAGAGGAGGAGCCACCGTCAGGGCATTCTCTCTAAGGGTCCCATGGCTTTGGAATTTGTTCTGTCATGCAGTCCATAATAGCCCAATTCTGATGATCTTGAAGGCATGCTGTAAATATAATATTTCCCCCCAGCATTTGAAAATGGTGTTTGGGGGAGGATGGTAAATGTAAGGGTGGTGATCTGTGGGAGGGGTGATTTTAACTTTTTGGTTGCTTGGTTTGCTTCTAGGGCTGAAATTGAATTGTATTCCTGGACTTTAGTTAGGCCTGGATTTTGGTTTTGCTGTATTCTGAAGTTATATCAAGGCATCTAAGACAAATGGGTGGTACCCTCTTTCAGCTTTTGAATAAGTCTAAATAACAATAACAGTAATAATGACTAATATTTATATAGAACCTTTCATCTAAAGAACTTTGCACATTTCACGATCTGATATATAATGCAGTGCCTGTATGTATGAGTGCTAAGAGTGGAGAGGTAAACTAACCACAGATAAAAGCAGTGAGCAAAAGGCTTTTATTCAACTTTTTAAAAAAACGTTGTTTTATAATTATTAATCTACCTGATATTTAAATAAAATATTAACAAATCTTATTTATAGCCTGTATTTGTTACCTTTAAAAGACCCATTTGTGTCTGTTTTTTATTATCTGTATTTTTGTTCAATTCCAAAAATGGTCCCCAGACATGATAAAATCTGCTTGATCATTATATAGGTCTGTCTGTCATTTTTCTACTTAATGGATTTCCCTTGCTTTATTTCTGCATGCCATGCGTATTGGGTGATCTGTGCTTTCCCAAAAGCGAGTTATCATATGTTAGGCTGCTAGTGGTAATAGTGTTACTAATGGGTTCTTCCCCAAATCAATAATCTCTTTTGGACTGTAACCTAACAGTCACTGTGGGTTCTGTGGAAAACCTAACTTAAGTGGCCTTGAAAATTCTATTTGTTATATCAATAACTTAATGGATGAGATCAGATTCAATTTCTTATACAGAGGTAGGCAATAGTACTGCTGAAAATTATTTCAGTGTTATAGTGGATCACACAAATTGAATGTGAGACAAAAATACTGCACTTGTGAACAAGGATATCATTCTACAGTGTCATATGTTAAACTCAGGAGGTAATTGCCCTGTTCTACTTGGTACTGGTAGGCCCCAGCTGCAGTATTGTGTCCAGTTCTGGGTACCACACTTAAAGAAAGATGTGGACTAAATGGAGAGAGTCCAGAGGAGAGCAACATAAATGATAGAAGGTTTAGAAAAGGTGAGGAAAGGTTAAAAAAAAACTGGGCATGTTTAGTCTTGAGAAAAGAAGATGGGGGGGGGGGCGGCTGATAATAGTCTTCAAATATGTTAGTGGCTGTTATAAAGTGGAAGGATCAATTTTTCTCCATCTCCACTGAAGGCAGGACAAAAAGTAATCTGCTTCATCTGCAGAAAGGGAGAGTTAGATTGGAATGTTTTCCCAAATATCTAACTATAAGGATAGTTAAGCACTGGACTAGGATTCCATGGGAGGTCTGGAATCCCTATCATTGGAGGCTTTTAAGAATAGGTTAGGACAACACCTGTCAGAGATTGTCTAAGTATACTTGGTCCTGCCTTAGCGCAGGGTGCTGGACTAGATGTCCTCTCGCAGTCCTTTCCAGCCCGACGTTTTTATGATTCTATGTCTCTTCCGATATTTGTCTAGCCTACATCCAGTTAAATGCATACAGGACCAAAAGATGGCACAATACCACAGTAAGAACATGGTTATTGGTCAGAGGAAGCTACTATGACTATGTCTTGTGACTCATGGCTCTGTTTCTGTCCCCACTTCCTTTGATTTGTGGTGAACAGATTGTTGCAGTTCTAGTTCTAAATGTCATGTGAGATTAAAGAAATACTGTACATTGTGCACCATGATTTTAAATTACTAAAGTAAAAATATGCACCTACACCCAAACGACAGCGAACAGACCAGACGGAGCTCCCCAACAGCTGGTGCTGCCTGGAGCATAACTATTCAACAATCAAAAATGCAAATCTCCTCTAAAGGGCTGCTAGGTTTTAACATGCACATAGTTAAGGAATATCTTTAGTGGTTGTTGATGGCTTGGGAGGGAGTGTTGCTTTACCTTTAGAGTCACAGAGCAGGCAAATATGCCACTCATAAGCTGCTCGAGGGGGAGGAATCAACATCCAGTCATTCAACTCTTTAGGTCCCTATGGATGCTATGCATTTGGGACTCAAATACTTTTACAAAGCCTACAATAAAAAAATCATTACTCTTTTCCCTCACTGAGTCTGCTTTCGTTATCACTGTCTAGACATTACATTACTGTTGCAGTTTATTAAATTTTAGATGGATGCCCAGAAGCCCGTCTAAATTTCCCTTGACCTCAGAGGCGACAGGTGTATAATTTAACGCTAATCGCTACTTCCAACATCTCTTGCTTTTAAAAATCTGGGCATACTACTTATTTACTTTGCTGTCATTTTCTCTGTGGGTAATAAATACTATTTTATTTCTGTTGGTGCTTGTATTTATAAACAAAAGTGACAGGTCCAGTCTTTCTTTCCTTATGTGACACTAGGAAGATGTGGGGTTATGGTGAGTCACCTATTCCACAACCTCCCCTTCTCCGTCACCCACACAATTCAAGCCCATATGGCAGAAGGGAACCATGCTAGTGCAGTGATCCTCAACTCACAACTTTCACAGTCTGCTTGCTCTGCCTAGGGGACATGGTCAGAGCTGAAGCCATATGATCATTTACTGGGCTATTCAAACTCACTGGTCTTATGGGAGCTGACAGTTGCCACACATGTCCATAATTCCCATGCAAAGTTGGTGGAAGAAAAAGGAGGAGAGAATCATCTGTAAATGTAGTGAGGAGTCCTGTGAGCATCACTCTCTATTCCTAGCTAGATTAGGGACACTGGCATAGGAGAAAAGAATGCACATTGTAATTAAACAGGCAAACACCTTCTCCTGCGAGTTTGAAAATAACTTTTCCATCTTAGCACAGTGATTCTCAACTAGAGCAGTTTGAAAACTGGAAAAACATTTTTGCAAACTATTTGAAATTTAAAAAAAAACATTTCTGTTTCACAGGGTATAAAATGGAACAACTTGTCACATTTTTTTTAAAATATTTTTGAAAAATTTCAGATGTTCATTTTTACCATTTATCTCTCCTTCCTTTTTACCACAGAGTGCAATACAGTTAATTCTGTCTAGTGTCTAGGGCTTTGTTCTAGTGTTCTGAAAAGTATAAAAGGACAAGAAAGGAAAGTATATGAAAATCTGAGGCACTATTCACTTTTATTGCACTCGGTAGCAAAAAGGGATAAACAGGAGAAATGAAATTTTCAGTTACAAGAAATGAAATGATAATGCTTAATATCATTATGAAATTTCCTGACAAAACCCCACTTTTTGGTGAGAAATTCTTGGTCCAAAAATCTTGACCAGCTCTAGTTTTAGCCTTCTTTGGTTGGACTGTTGTGTCCTCTGTGCCCACTCTGTGTCATGTTCTTGAACAGTCGCATTTTGTATCCTTTCTGTTGCTCATTTTATCACTCTGTCTCCTTTCATCTTTATGGGTGAGTGCGTACACACATGTATTATTCTTTTTCTCTTGTTTTCTGATTCTCCATTTTTAATTTCTATTCTGTTTTTTCCTTTCAACTCCTTCTCCTCTGGTGAATCCCTCCGTTAGCAGAAAGCTGCATTCTGTTCAGGGCATCTCATGTTGGTTCTGCACAAGAAGGCTTCATTTTCTCCCGCAGATGAGCTGAAGAAAGATTTCTCACTATGTGCACCGGCAGGGATACACATCACCCCAAGGCCGCAGAAAGGAGGCAAGTTAAATCCTAAAGGATGTGCAGTTCTCCTGGGCACTTGTATGCACAATCCGTTCCTGAGCTCAGTGGTGCTGGAACAGTCTTTTTGGAGTGGGGGTGCTGAGCTGCATCCCTCTTAGCCCTGTCCACACTCCTCATTTCCCCTAGAGCTGGGGCCGGGAGCAGGGCCATGGCTTTGGGGGGTGGGGGATACGGACTGGGTAAGGCGGTGGAGGCTTGAGCCACAGATAGGGGCGGGGGTGGGGCCAGCAGCCAGGCAGGACCCTGGGGCAGGCAGCAGAGCCCCCAGGAAGCAGTGGGGCCGGTGGCCGGGACCCTGGGCAGCAGGGTTCGGGGCCAGCGGCCGGGATGCTGGGCACAAAACCTGGGGGTGACGCAGCACCCTCTGCACTCCTACTTCCTGTGCCAATGCCTGAGCTTCCATGAGGCATGGCTCTGCGTTTCTCAGACATGGGCCAGTGCCTGAATGGCATAAGTTAGCCCCTAGACTGGCTACATCTGAAGTAACCATGTGGCACCAGGCTTCAGTGGGTCACAGCTGAGGATGCCAGGTTCAGCACAAACTGCTGAGAAATAGGGTAGGCTCAGTGGTCATTCTATTATTAGATATACCAAGCCAGAAACAAAAGGGGGAGCTAAACTTTATACTTTAGATGTACTTACAGTGCTATCCTTTTATCTAGGTAGGACAAAGTCTTTTACAGTGTCCCCTAGATTATTTGTAGTCTGTGCAGATAGAATCATATAATATCAGGGTTGGAAGGGACCTCAGGCGGTCATCTAGTCCAACCCCCTGCTCAAAGCAGGACCAATCCCCAACAAAATCATCCCAGCCAGGGCTTTGTCAAACCTGACCTTAAAAACCTCTAAGGAAGGAGATTCCACCACCTCCCTCAGTAAAGCATTCCAGTGCTTCACCACCCTCCTAGTGAAATAGTGTTTCCTAATATCCAACCTAAACCTTCCCCACTGCAACTTGAGACCATTACTCCTTGTTCTGTCATCTGGTACCACTGAGAACAGTTTAGAACAGTTCCTCTTTGGAACCCCCCTTCAGGTAGTTGAAAGCAGCTGTCAAATCCCCCCTCATTCTTCTTTTCCACAGACTAAATAATCCCAGTTCCCTCAGCTTCTCCTCAAAAGTCATGTGCTCCAGCCTCCTAATCATTTTTGTTGCCCTCTGCAGTACTCTTTCCAATTTTTCCACATCCTTCTTGTAGTGTGGGGCCCAAAACTGGACACAGTATTCCAGATGAGGCCTCACACAATACCGAATATTGGGGAATTATCACGTCCCTCGATCTGCTGGCAATGCTCCTATGTATATTTATACTTATAGAGTGAAAGGTAGGCTATATCAATTTTTGGAGGAGGGCTGATCTGAAACTGGAAAGAAGTCTCATGTATTTTCTCTTGGTATTAATGAAAGAACTAATAGAGAGGATTAAATCCCTCATGCTGGAACCAGGGATGGGCAAACATAATTTTGCTTGATTTTGAAGTCACTCAGATTTCATAGTTGAAAAAGTTTGACTCTAAGACTAAGGTTACTGGGTCTCCATCGTGACTAAGAGAGGCTGTATAAGGAGGAACAGACAGGAGGTAGAAAGTAAATAATTCAATTCAAAGAGGGTGAAAATGGAGCAGAGTGAAAAAACAATTACATAGAGACTATGGGGAGGCAAAGGATCAGAAAGGTAACAGAGCATTCTAATGATAAAATAAATACTAAATATAGAGGGCACCCACTTGTGGAAAACTACTTTGGGGGAAGGGGCCTCTGTCTCAATTATATAACAGTATTCCTTGTGGTTAGAGAAAATGTTTTTTCTTATTTTTAAAAAATGGATCACCATTGAATTAAAACTGAACTTCAATTACAGTGAAAAAATTGTGCAAACCTAAACTAATTCTGTGGACCCTAAGTTTGGTTCTATAGGTTCACCCATGCCTGTCTAGAACTGGAGTTCTCACAAAAGAAATATTTGGTTTTCTCTGCTCGTGGTGATGCTATCTGGGGGAATTTTAAAAAGAAATTTCCTTTCTGATTTACCTCAGTGCAACCCCAACACTGGTGGTGAGATGGGGCTCGTTTACAGAAGACTGCTATTTGAGCCAGAGAATCTTATAAAAGCTTTTTTCAAAAGGGTATCTTTTCTCCCATCCCCCCTGATTAGCAGTAGGGAAAGCTGTAAGTGTAGAGAAATACTTGTTGGGGTTTCTTTTTAAAGGATTGGGTTTTATGATAGACTCCCTCTCATTTCTCTGACACTTTGGAAACCAGTGGTCATGAGATGAATTTTTTCAGAACTAAAAAAATGTCATCCTAAATTCAGGCTCATGATAGCAGTGATATGTTATCATGATTTCCTCCTTCAAGAACAACGCATAAGGCAGAAAGTTAGGTACACTAATTAGACAGTTTTACTTACTTGTCTTCATTAAGGCTTAGCTACCTTTGCCTTCAGCTCTCTTTTGGTCTCTTTTGTAATCTCAAGACAGTTTTTTTTTGCCTGCCTTTTGGTCCTTTGGAATGATCTTTAATTCACATTCACAAGCCATGCTTACTATCCAAATTCCATGTTCAGAAATATGATGTGCTTGTCACTGTGATGGAAGAGTTACTCTCTAAATTCTGTGTTTTATTGCTAGAATTGGTTCTGAGCAGTTGGAAAAAAAAAAACCCTTTTCTTTCAGGTTTGGGAAACGCAAGTTGATCTGTCATTAGGTGGTGTAGGTTTGGCATCCGATTCAAGGCATTTTATCAGTTTTATTCACGGAAGCCCTGTCTTCTGGTTATGTAGCATGTAGCCCTGCTCTGTTACAATGGCTTTCAGTCAAGATTCATTATTCTCAAAAGTATATTCAGTCAGATCACCCATATCTTTTCTTTTTCCTCTCCTGAAGCTTTTACAAGATGTACACATTAAAAAGGAATATATTTTTATCATTAAATAAATCTAAATAGGGGCTATGCCTTCTGTAATCTTGTCAGTTTTATACAGTATATGCATCATTGCAGTTTTAAGATCTCCTTCAGTCAAGTCTCATCTGTGTAGTTTATTCAGTTGGATCTGTCATATATGCCACTCAATGTTAGTAGTTTTAAAGGTTGCGGGGATAAAGAGAATACTTTTTTAATATATAAAACTGCATTGAGAGAATTCTCTGTCTGCAGCCATTTTAGTGTATTAAATGTAATCTCATCAGGATTAGTCACATCTTATTTTCATTCTGTATTTCATAGTTATGGGAAGCTGCAAATAGTTTAAGATTCTATGAAGTAAAGAGATACTACTTATTATTAAATAAAATCTGAATCCAAGGAAGTCTGATTAGGCCATTTGATTCAGAAAATTTATAATTCAGTTCTTCTTCTTCTTTTAAAAAAAGTGGTAACATTGGATGTGTTGTCTTTTGTCAGTTCTGCCAAATCAGAAATATTTAATTACATGGCAACCCAGAAATATTTAATTACCTGGTGACCCAACAAGTGATGCAGAGCCTACACTATGGACCAGACGCCCCACTACTAATTTTGACATATTTGCTGGCAAACTCAAAATTCCCATTGATTGAAATATATAAGGAACAGAAAATAGAAAAAAGTGTCATCTTACTATTATATCCCTCAAAAACAATATGAAGAATGTAGGACTGGACCCAAAGTATCCCAAAAAATAAAAAGCAAGGGTAATGTGTCACAAAATGTACTCAGTCCCTTTAATTAGACAGTTGTAATTTAATTTTAGTTATTGTGGATTCAGAGGGCTTGAACAAGATGTAATTCATTACAGAATGTTGGCCATTATTTGCACTCATGTGCTAGGACTGGAGAAAGTTGTTAGATGCTGTAAAACATATGGGAAGACAGAACACACAGGGCTAGATCCACAAAGGGATCTGGGTCAGAGAGAGAGAGAGAGAATGACTATATAGGCTAGTGATGGGAGACCCAGATTCCAGTCCCTGCTCCAATGAAGTTCCTATGTTCTACTTATATAAAATAGAACAGCTTCAACAGGAGACAATGAAAGACATGTACCCCAGAATACCCCCTAGCCCACTGGTGGGGGACCTGGGTTTAAATCAGACAGAGTGGGGGTTTGAACCTGTGTCCCCCATATCCTGGTTGAGTTCACCTACCTATCTGCTAGTGGTGACAAGGGAACCACCACTTCAGGATGCCAGAGTGTCTGAAGTTTGGCATTGCAAAACTTCGTCTAGGCCCCCTTTGCCAATCTAGCTATCAATCTCTTCTCTGAGGATTTTATAATCCAAACTGAAACAAGATGCAATAAAAGTATAAGGAACAAAGGGAGGGCGGGTGAATGAATAGGAAACGCGTAAAGAAATTTAGGCTACATAGGCTATGTGCACAACTTGATGGTTCTGAAATTTTGAAAAACTCTTTTTAACCTATAAATTATACCAGCTATCTCTGATTGCCCAATAACCTCGGAAACAGTAATTGCCTGAATTTGTAGAGGGCATCACATCAGAGGTAGATGTTAAGAAACTTTTAGGAGGAAAATTTGGATGTACAGATTATAACGATATGTTTACATGCAGACAGTATATTGTTTGGACATAAGAGTTCTATGTAGAATTCCAGAGACAGACACTGGTAAACAAGAGAGACAAAGTTAGAATTTGAACTCTGGAAGCCAGTTATTTGTAAAAAAGTGCACTTGAAAAGCAACTTTTACCTGTTTAAGATGGACTGTGATCACATATATCAATATAAATTAGATCAGGGAAGGTATTCCATGCATGGTATTAATATTAGGGTGGTGTGATATTTTCATAATGAAACCACAGACTGTGGCAAATTCATTTGGTTTAGCTACAAACTTGATAAGTTTGCAACATTTTCTAAGGTTCAGAAACTGGATTGATTTATGCTTTTCATTGAAATCATGTGACGTTCATGGCTCTGATGTGAAATTTATGGCTTTCAATGACTTTTGCTTTGAGATTTTGAATGTGGTTTGCCCTAAAGCTCAGAACCATGGTGTGCGAACCCACATAGAACAAAACCTGAAGAAAATAATCACGAAGGCTTGATCCTGACATCTGCTCTGCAGCTATTCAACTGCACAGGGGTGGGGTGAGGCAGGGGAAATGCAAAGGGAGACACTTCTTTCCCTTCATAGTGTAAGAGTAAATCCTATTCTTAGCATGCAATAGCATTGTATGTGTGTAGCACCCTTAGGGTTTCTTGGGCATAAGCTGTAATTTGAGGCATATGCACAGAACTAGGCTTTGATTAACTTTTATCAACATCAAATAGGAAGAATGATACACAAGAATGTCCTTAAATTGATATAATCTACAAACACCTCTAGAGGGAGCTCTGTTACTTATTCCAATATCTTACAGCAATGTTTCTGAACTGGTGGATTGGTATTGTCATGTGGGTCAGACAAGGCACACAGGAGAGTCATGAGGCATTGAAAATAGTATTACAGAGAAACTCTCACTCCCCCTCTCCCACAAAGCCTTACTCTTGAAGGTCAAGTATTCTTTGTCAACTTCTGGAAACACACACAAGGATTAATTATATATGTGTATCATTGATACAGTTGTAACTTTTATAGTAAATTAAGGGGATCATGAAGAAGGGGTCACCAACCCAAAAAGATTGAGAATGAGGCCTTACAGAATGGTCCGCCAGTTCTCATGTGTTTCCAGTTGGCCCTCATAGTATGAATACCATGTGGTTAGTAGTATACCCTAGCCAGAGATGCACAAAGTTCCATTCGTGACTGATGCTGTGAAGCGATGAGTTCCTTCAGTGCTCAGCATCTTGCTGGACGGGACCTTAAAGCAACAGCAACGTGAACCTTCCCTTCACACACTCCAGGCCTGCCTTGTGGAACTCTTGCTCTCTGGTACTGTTTGGCATTGGGCAAGGTGACCTGGCTGAGCTGCTCCCTGCTCCGCAGAGACACAGTTCAGAACAGCAGCATTTTGCCTTCACTTTGCCCAGGTGTGAATGACTAGACCTGGGCATTTTTTTTTTCATCCAGATCCAATACATTTTTTCAGAGCAAATTGCAGCTGCAGCAGCCCTGAAACATTTCAAGAGTTCATGTTGGTTTGGCCAAGTTGTTTCAGTCAAAGAAAACCCTAAAAAAAAAAAAAAAAAAAATCAGAAAAAAAGAAAACATTTGTATTGACAGTTTCAAAAAGCAAAACGTTTCAAGGTGAAAAAACAAAATGACTTTCCCTCCAATATGTTCTTTAATTTTATTTTAGAAAACAGCAGAAAAATGGTTTAAAATGCTCAAAATTGACCCAAAACATTTCATTTTGGGTCTAACACAAAGATCTGTTCAACCCAAAATGATATTTATTTCAACTTTTCGATTCACTGAACATTTTGAAAATTTTTCATTTTTGGTTCAGCCCAAACATTTTAAAAATGTTTCAGAATTGCCAGAAAACAAACAAATAAAAAATGCATTATTCACACAGCTGTATAAAGAACTACTAACAAGGCCGCTGAAAATCAGACCCATAGATCAGAGAATGAAAGAACTGCTGGAGGTAGAGAGTGAACATCACCAGCAGCAAAAGCATTTCAGTAGGGAAGGAACAGGCAGAGGACTGGATCCTGCATGTGCTGAGCACTCTGATCCTAATTCAGATAAAGCTCATGAGTAGTCCCATGGAAGCAGGGGATCTGCACATGTTTGAAGTTAAATACTTTGCTGGATCAGGCCCACAGAGCTCCTGACAGGTCTTTTATTCCTGCTGCAGCCAGGTCTCAGAAAACAGTACTAGTCTCCCCAGACTTCCTGCTTTCTTGATACTCGAGTTCCTTTCCCAAACCTGAAGAAGAGCTCTGTGAAGCTCAAAAGCTTGTCCCTTCCACTAACGGAAGTTGGTCTAGTAAAAGATATTACGTCACCCATCTTGTCTCTGTAATATTCTGAGACCAACCTAGATACACCAACACTGGTTATTTGACAGCAGTTCTTCTTAAATGAATCTCTCTTTCCGCTATACCCTATTGTATTTATCCCTCCAAGGGCTCAAAGTTTGTGTACAAGAGCCGATACTTTTCTTTGCAGAGCATTGCTTTTGAAATATAACTGCCACCCAATGCCCCCAACACATTCGTAGTCATATTTTTGCTTTTGCTCCTTCCCCTGCCTTATGTGTATCTTTCAATCTTCCAAGTCCCACCCCTCATTTTTATTGTGCCATCCCCCACAATTGTCACCCACACCATTCTACTTCTAATCTGACAATTTTAAGACCTCTTCCGTCTCTCTGCTCTTTGCTTTCTGCTTCTGTAACTCCCCCTCTACACATGCACACTTCATCTTAACAACTACTGCTTCTCTTCTCCATTATCCACAATATTTTTCTCTCCCATCACCTACTTAATTAAAACTGTAGTAAGTCTGACCCTGTGTCTGATTGATTCTATCATACATAATTGGGCACTTCAAGGAGCTCTGCTTCTTGATGGACAGCGTTGTCTAAACCTTCTTCCACTTTTAGTTTTAGGAAGGAGGAATTGCCTGACTTCTGCCCTGATGCACAATTCCTATAAACATAGCTGCCAAAACCAAAACTGTTTTTGTTTATTATGGAACAGTGGGATCTACAATGTTCCCATTCCCTCTATTTTGTATGACTCCAGTGAGGGAATAAAATAGAAAACAAAGCTATTTTCCAAATGTCATTCAATAGACTATGCATTCTTTGATGATAAATGCAATCCACCCAAAGGAATTAAGCCTTTTGGATGTTCTAAGCTGTTTGATCTTATTAAAAAGGAATGATTATATGAAGCTTTATCACAGCTAGGAACCAAGTACCCTTACTTAGATTAAACAGAGATCCTGAAGTGAGGGCAGAGTGTGTTACCATCGTTTCGAAACTATCACATAGTTTAGCTCAGTTTGGATAATCTGGAATGGACTTTCTTTGAAAGGATCAACTGCCATTTCACTTTGTAAATTGCTTGTGAGGAACGTAAGATGTCTGCTCTGGTTAATTGAAGGTCATGCCAATCATGAGGCTAATTTGAAAATAAAAAAGAAAAGCTTAGCAGTCCCAGTCAAAATGTGAAGTCTACAGTATTCCTAATTGCTACTATTTAAAACTCATTTTATGATCCTTGTCTACAAAATAACCCTGTTTGAATTTAGACAAATAAAACTAGTTAACATAATGAATATATAATGAATGGGAGTTTTCCTATTGTCTTTAATGGAAGCAACAGCAGATCAGTTGGTGTTGTGAGCCCAATCCTGTTTTCACTGAAGTTCATGGAAATTTTACCCTTGATTTCAATAGAAAGAGGTCTTTTCTCTTCAGTATTACAGGTACTATATATATGGGCAATGGTCACCATTATAAAGTCAGCTTTTGCCAGATATCAGTGTGTTGTAACTGTTGGTAAATGCAGAAGTTTTAATGGCTGTCACCGTAGGATATGTAATAAAATGCTAAACCATCGTACCCACTAACGCTTCTCAAAACATAACAATATTTATTTAAAAAACAGCATCTTGGTTATCTAGATGTAATAGGAGTTATTTAGATCTATTTTATTTTATTTTTTATTATTTTACAGCTTCTGTTTTCTTTGTGTGGCAACGCAATGCAGAGCCCAGGACTCGGAGCTCAAGATACAAAAGTTCTATTCCCAGTTCTGCCACTGACCTGCTGTGTGAACCTTGGGCAAGTATGTTCATTTTTCTGTGCCTCTGTTTCCCCTCCCATCCTTTGTCTGGTCTATTTAGATTGCAAGCTTCCAGGGGCAGGGACTGTCTCTTATTGTGTGTACATACAACATCTGTTATTATTATTTATTATTATTATTTATTTGTATAATCACAGCACGTAGCGGCCCCGGTCATTGATCAGCACCTCATTGTGCTAAGTGCTGTACAAACACACAGCAAAAAGACTGTAACTGCCCCAAAGAGCTTACATTGTGGTACAAAGGGGCCTCAAGCTCACTTGGAGCCTACAGGATCTACTAATAATGTTACTATAAGGACTCTGTTACAAATGCATTATATCACACATATGCATAGAAATTAGAGCTGCGACAATTTATTAGGTCATGTAGTTCATCTCCTGGTTAATGCACGATTGTTCTTCATTTTCTAGTGTTTTGACCAGTCTGGGTTTAAATAATTCAAATAAAGGAGTTTCTATCATTCCCATTGGGAGACTATTTCATCATTCCATATTACAGTCACGCATGTGATGAATATTACAATAAAACACTCTTATATCTCAGTATTGCCATGACTACTACCTTGTTTTTATTGCTTAGTGATTAATATTTCTTTTTTGTATAGTATTAAAATTCATAGGTGGATAAGAAACGTCAGGGCAGTCATTTTTATCTTAAGAAGTTACAGCAAAGCAACTCTCATCTTTGCAGAAAGAAAACATGTCCTGAAGCTCCCTGGCCATTGGGACCAGGTTTAGAATTTGGATACACAATGTAGCAGATGTTTCTAAATTCATCAATCAGGCTTGTGAATACAAAACAACTCTTGCTCTTAATCTTAAAGAGACTGAACATTTAATGGAATCTGCATTTATAGATCCAAACAAGGCAATGTTAAAACAAGATATTATTGAAAATTAATACAAGTCATCAGACCACAACACGTGACTGGCAATAGACCTTAAATAATAGAATGTGGGGAGAGGGAGGGTATTGTATGAAATTTTCCCACTCACCAAATTTGCAAGGATGTCTAGGCACATACAACTGCATCAAACAGGCAGCTATAAAACAGAAAGCTTAAATCTATTGCTGGAGTTCACTACCTCTCTTACAATAGTCCACTTCCACCCATTTGGAAGGAGCAGAGGGTCTGGCAAGTCAAACTTGTAGATCTCGAAGGCACAGGGCAATCCATGCAGAAGCAGAAGCAGAGCTGTGCTGACAGGGAGCTGAAAGAGAGCCACAGAAAGTGAGTGGAACAGGGCCCCTGGATAGGTAGGTCTGTGCCTCTGGCAAATCTTTGGGACCCATGATGCATGGGGGACCAAACCACCTGCTTTTTCATTGGAGCATGGAGGGATTGTTGAAACACAGAGGAAAGAATTTGGAAGAATCTCAGAGGAATCTTGCAGATTTTTCTTTTCCTCCTCATCTCATTCCCTCCCATGGGTTTTCTCTCTCATAGGATGGGGGAGATCTGTCCTATTTTTTAAAATCAGATTTTAAAGTAAAATGAAATAATAATCCAGCAAAATGTTGAAATATATCCTTTGGTGCTACTGACTTTATAGTAAGGTATATTGCAAAATATATAAATCATACATTTAGCGTTGCTTTGTAATGTCACAAAACAAAGAAGAGGTATATAGATGTGCACATAATATAATCTATCCATAATGTTTAGCATAGTTCCAGGAAAGAAATTAGCTACATTAGGCAGTTTTATATGCACATATTCCTTTTCCCAAAAGGGAGGCTCCAAGCAGTAAATATACACTAGCAGTTCCCAGTGTCAGAGTGGAAGCAGGCTCACATCGAATGCATACAAGCAACACTAAAGCAACTGATATCTGCTGCTTAAAATATTTTTATAGCATGAAAAGCTACAGAGACAAGATCGATTACAAAAATAAACAGAAGATTACGTTAATTTCCATTTGCCCTAAGGGACCATTGTAAAATGGAAGAAGGGTCCCACAATACAGCTCCTGAGTGACTCACATCTTCTGCTTAATTCCATGCTGCTGATCCAAGGGAAGTATTCAAAATCTCATACATTGGGTCAGTGACACCCCAAGTGCATGGCTGCATAATCTCCTACTTCTTGCTCCCCTGCTCCACAGCGTATGGGGGAAGTCATCGTACCCTGGATCTTTGGCCTTCAGGGAAAAGCAACTCCTGAAAGTCACACAGGCTGTTGCAATGAGCTGTCTCTTTGCAGTGCATAACACTGTATGATAGGAGGCTCTGCAGAGATGCACTCAGTATAGTGGTCAGTAGAGGGAGACAATGTGGATGACATTATCAGGCATAGTATTTAATCCCTGCAAGTTAAAGAGATATTGTAGGTAACAGATTACCCTAGAAGATGACTTTGTCCCTTTAAAAAAGAAAGTGAGACATTAATGAAAGTAGGCTGGAAAGGACTGGCTTAGATGTTGAAAGAATGAGTCAGAAAGTTTTATTGTTGGAAGGTAAGTTCTGTAATTAAAAAAAAAATTAAACTATTCAATTAACAAACAATGTTTTAAAATTACAGAATTTATTGTATGAAAATGTTCAAACTTTCTGCTTCCTAATGCTTCCTAATGGTAAATCCAATTATTTCACTCCTTTGCATCATCAAACTGGACCCCTGCTGGAAAGCATCATTAAAATGTCAGCTCTCAGTGAGAGAGAAAACAGATCCATTCAGTGAATGGAAAGAAGGACAGCAGTTATAAAACTGCTTTGAAGCTTTTTTTAAAACCATGTATATATTTTCCTCTAGAAAGCACTGTATGTATTAGCTACCTATTCTATTAAAAATAATCACAGGAGCTTTCAATTCAACATCATTCCCTTTGTTATTAGATTCTCAATCTTTCTCTTGTGGACTTTGGCACCAAAAACAGAACATGATTTCAGAGTGCTCATTCATGCTGCTTAGGCACGGACCTGCCCTAGTTGCTATTGGGGAGTGCAGCTTCTCCCTCCCATCACTAGGCCAGTCCTGTTCCACAGGCCAGTATGGGAGGAGGGCCTGGCCAAAGCCCACAAGTTTTTCCCAATCCTCTCCCCAAAGGAATAGGGAGGGAATAGTCCTCCAATCACAGGGACTGCAACTGTGTGGGACCTGCAAAGGCCAAGGGAACGCCTTTGCTCTCCCACCAGTACAGTCTGGGCCAGTTATTTCTGCATGTCCCACATCAGATGCCAGTCACTATATAATGTTGTATTTTGCTGAACTTTCTCAAATTGCCCATTTCTGACTTGTGCTTAAATGCCCTCTTTTATACATAAAAGAGGGCATTTATATATATATATATATGCAAGGCCTCGTCTCATACTCATTGAAATTAATAGGAACTATTTCACTGACTTCAAAAGCCCTTGTTCAGGCCTATAATTATTCTATGCCAGTGGTTTTCCACCTTTTTTCATTTGTGGATCCCTAAAAAAGCTTTGAATGGAGATACGGACCCCTTTGAAAAACTTAGGCCTGGTCCCCACTAAGTCCCCACTTCGGACTAAGGTACGCAAATTCAGCTACGTTAATAACTTAGTCCGAACTTACCGCGGTCCAGACGCGGCAGGCAGGCTCCCCCGTCGATGCCGCGTACTCCTCTCGGCGAGCTGGAGTACTGGCGCCGACTGCGAGCACTTTCGGGATCGATCCGGGATCGATTTATCGCGTCTTAACCAGGTTCGCTGTTCCCGGGCAATGGGAGCTGTGGGAAGTGGTGGCCCAGCCCGCACCGCTTCCTGCAGCTCCCATTGGCTGGGAACAGCGAACCACGGCCACTGGGAGCTGCGAGCAGCCATACCTACAGACGCTCAGGTAAACAAAACATCTCGTGGCCCGCCAGGGGCTTACCCTGAACAAGCCACAAACCAAGTTTGGCAACCCTTGCCGCAGAGCATTTACCCCTTCCCAGCTCTGATGCCGCAGAGCCTTGCCTGTGTCCCTGTTCCCCATTCCCTATTCCCATTCCCATCTGCCCCCCCTTAACAAACATGATTCCAATTTCCCTTCCACTTCCTGTTTGACCCCATTTATATAGTAATATTCTCAGTTATACCTTAACCAATCATTTTACTGAAATTTAACTAACCAATCCTAACGTATTGTAATATAATTCTCTAACCAATTATATTCCACTACCCTAATTAACTTACACCTAGCAAAATTAATTATACAGCAGACAGAAATAATTAGGGAACCAGATAGAGTAACAATAAAAAAGTGGGGGCCATAAAGATAAAACAATACAGAAATGAGGGTTTCACAAGCACAACCATTGATAAGTGATTTCTTGCCAGACAGGATGCTATCACTTAAGATCTGTCTCTTTATCTGGTGATGATGGGCATTATGATGACAGGATGGTCTTCCTAACAGCCCAATACCACCTTACTTCAGTGTGACTGGTTTGGGATGTGAGGATGTGATCATACGCTTCTCAGCTTATGACTACCCCTGCTGCTTAGCCAAAGGCCTTAGCCTAAGAACAAGGCCTCAGACTAGCCTAGTGAGAGAAGGCTCATACACGGGCAGACTGTGATTTTGATTCTTTGTTTTTATACCCCTATAACTAGCTAAGTGATAAAAATACACCTAAGTTCTTAAAGTATAGACCTTTACAGGCAGGCCTGAATATCTGTACTCTAACAATACACTGTCATTGTGACACCCACATTGGTATGCACTTCTGAAACTTGGTAAATGCTAGAAGCCCACAACAGGAAACTTAACACATTCCATCAGAAATGCTCACAGAAAATATTTGCTGTGCCCTGGTAGAATAAACAACAAGGAGTCTGGTGGCACCTTAAAGACTAACAGATTTGGGCATAAGCTTTCGTGGGTAAAAGCCTCACTTCTTCAGATGCATGAAAGCTTATGCCCAAGTAAATCTGTTAGTCTTTAAGGTGCCGCCAGACTCCTTGTTGTTTTTGTAGATACAGACTAACATGGCTACCCCTGATACCTGGTAGAATAAAGTAACTAACTACGACAATCAGGGGCCAGACACCTCAGGAAGAGAACAAGGGTCTGAACCCCAAAGAATAAGCAATTGAATCAACTGATTGTTACTATATTATTGTACTATAAAAGCATATTAAGTAAGGTGTCATATAAAAACTGATGACATACTGATCAGGAATATTATTGTTTGATGAACGTTCAGATGGTGTATAAAGAGTATGTGTTGGAAATATTTTCGGAAAATATGTTTTTGGGGCATACTTGATAAACAAGCTTGTCTTAGACAAAGGAACATGGGTTCACCTGTTTTATTTCAAGCTTTGTAAGCCAGAGGATAATGAAAGTACATTTACATATAAGGTAACAAAGCAATCAAGGTAACAAGTGACAGCTTAGTGAGCACACTGGGGGACAGAGCCTGCACCCCAGGGCACTGTCCTGGCTCTTGAGGCAGAAACAATGGACTCAGGGTAATATAAGGGGAGCAAAAAGGCATTTTAGGTATCCATCACTGGGAGGACATAGGGTATTACATCCTTTGAGCCTAGGAAAGTTGAATCCCTTAGTCTGGAACACTAGGGATACTGGTAACTTGATATAAGTAAGGCAACTGCTTAGGCAAAGATTGCAACGTGCTAAAATTAAGTTTTAGTCACTAGAAAGTATATTTTGTTTATAACCATTCCTGTCTCTTTTATTCTTGTTTAGCATCACTTACATGTCTATTGTTTGTTAATAAACTTATTCTTGCTTTCTTACAAAATTATCTCAGTGCTGTGTATTAAAGTGAAGTGTGAGTCTTCAGCTAACTTAACAGGCTGATGTGTGCTCTAGCTCAATAATTTTGGTGAGTGTCCAGGGAGGGGGACTGGACACTACCGGGAGAAGTCTCTGGGGAACTCAGGAGCTGAGGTTCACTGATTGTCACCTGCAAGGCAAAATTTACACTGGCAGAGTCTTGACGAGCTTGCTGTTGAGGCTGACAGGCTGATATGTCAGGCGGCTAACACATATCTTAGCAGCAGTTAAGTTCTCACTCTTTCTAAGACAGAGTGGAAATATAGTGTCTCACAGCTCAGAGTGTCCTAACCATGCTAACACTGATGTGTTACACAGGACTGGCCATGAAACTGTAGAGATAATGATTGAAGATTGGAGCTGAAGCGGTTTGGGCATGTTGTAAAAAAATGTAATCCTAGACAAGCCCTGAACTGGATACCACTTAGTGGGAGACAGAAAAGAGGAGGACAAAAGATGACACATTTAAAAAAAATTAAGATGTCGCTGTCATGGAAACAGACTATGCTGGAGCAAGAAACATGGCACTAGACATAGGTGCCACAAGACTCCTCGTTGTTTTTGCTGAAACAGACTAACACGGCTACCCCTCTGAAACTAGACACAGGTGAAACACTGGGTTGCTTCATTTGAGACAAGGCTTGAGAGCATCTAATCTAATAAAATTCTCCGAATTGTGGTGTTTCCATTTGCTCTGTATTAATTTAGCTTGAAAACTCTTAGGGGCAGACATTGTCTGCAGCTCTGTGTTGCTATGACAGCTGGTTGGAAAATGTCAACAAGAGTGCAAAAATATATGAAGGTTTTTTTTTAAAATGTCAAATTTCAAAAATTGTGACTACTTTATAAGCCAGCTGGCAGAAAATAAAATAAAATAAAATAAATTTGCAAAACATCATCAAAAACCTGAAACTGTTTCACTAATTCTGGTAACTATATTTATAGCTCCTAGTACAATAGGGTGCTGAATCCAGACTGATGCCTTTGCATGCTACTGCAGTACAAATAACTCCTATTACATTTCTTAAAAATTCTTTAATATTGTTTTTTGTTAATTGCTGACAATGTACACCATGCTGTACAAGAAACAAAAATAAGACAGCCCCTGTCCTGAAGAGCTTACAGTCTAAAAGAGACAAACAGGGTACATGGGAAGCCCAGACAAGGAAACATATACAGTTATTGTTTGGTCATGTATCGTATAGCAGGGATGTTTTATTTACTGTTTTTTACTGTTACTGACCACATCTGGGACTAAGTTCAAAGTTATTACTATAGATCATAAAAACTGAAGATGATAAAAGAAGTGGCTCATATATGCTACTCAATGAAAAAAGTAGAACTATTATTCTATCACAGAAAATTTTCATTAAAATTCATTAACATTTCATTAAAGAGGATTTTAAATAATTCTGAATGTTCCTGAGTTGCATAACTAAAAGGTGATAACACACTATTTAATCTACCTGGATGTAATTATTTATTTTTCATCTAGTACTTTATAACAAAGTAAAGATGTGTTTTATTATGTCATAGTTACCAATGTATGAATGCAGCTAAAAGGGCAGATATTCCACTAGTCCAGATTAAAAGCTTTGATTGCAATGAACATTTTGGAAAGAGTGAAAAATGTTACATTTTGTAACTACAGGTATGAAGTGTCCATTTTTAATCCTCAAAAAGAGGCATTGTATGTATTCTCACTGATTATTCTGGAATCCTGTGGGTAGCATAAGAATAGTAGCATTCTTAATCTTATCCACTCCGGTTAGCAACAGTTTCAGTACAATTTTCTCAGATATTATAGAGAGGAAAAGACCCTTCAGAACTGCATCACAACTTTCTGCTTCCCTCATAATACTGAGGGTGGTTAGATAGCCATGGCATGATACTGCCATGTTTGTCTCCAATCTCAAATTTACTAACAATGGTTTGAACCTGGAAACAAAAACAGTTGGCAGAATCTTGGTCAGTTATGTTCCCACAGGCTTATTGACAAAGGAGTTTTAGATAAATGGACATCCACAATAAGCTATACATCTACTTGGACAAAAGAAATCTTTTAGATTTATAATGTAGTATCTCAGATGGCACATCTGTTGTGTTTAACACTAATGCTACTGCCTAATATGCCCTTATTTTAGATACTATTTCTCTATTGATAAGACCTTTGCTAAAATATCTTCACACTTGAATCCTCTCTTTTGCCCCTACACCCACTTTCATAGTTTCCTGCATCCACTATTAGTATCACGTTAACACAGTACTTTGAAAATGAATATATATTTAGGCATTGATTTTGCAAGCTTTTTTACATATAGAGCTCCATTGCCTTTAACGTGGCTCTTTGCAGGTACAGGGTCAACCCCTCCAGAGAGGCTTAGAGGATCAGCGCCTTAGTATTTTAAATACTTGGTCACCATTATGAAGTGGGACCTTTTTCATAGATTAGTAGAGTTTTAAGGCTAGAGGGATGATTGTGATCATCTAATCTGATCTATTTAAACAGAACATAGAATTTCACTAAGTGACTTCTGCAGCATAAGAACATAAGAATGGCCATACTGGGTCAGACCAAAGGTTCATCCAGCCCAGTATCCTGTCTACCGACAGTGACCAGTGCCAGGTGTCCCAGAGGGAATGAGCCTAATAGGTAATGATTAATAGATTCATAGATTCTAGGGCTGGGAGGGACCTCAAGAGGTCATCGAGTCCAGTCCACTGCCCTCATGGCAGGACCAAATACTGTCTAGACCATCCCTGATGGACATTTATCTAACCTATTCTTAAATATCTCCAGAGATGGAGATTCCACAACCTCCCTAGGCAATTTATTCCAGTGTTTAACCACCCTGACACTTAGGAACTTTTTCCTAATGTCCAACCTAAACCTCCCTTGCTGCAGTTTAAGCCCATTGCTTCTTGTTCTATCCTTAGAGGCTAAGATGAACAAGTTTTCTCCCCCCTCCTTATGACACCCTTTTAGATACTGCTAACCTGAAAACTGCTATCAGCTTAGTCTTCTCTTTTCCAAACTAAACAAACCCAATTCTTTCAGCCTTCCTTCATAGGTCATGTTCTCAAGACCTTTAATCATTCTTAAAAAGCAACAGGGTCCTGTGGCACCTTTAAGACTAACAGAAGTATTGGGAGCATAAGCTTTCGTGGGTAAGAACCTCACTTCTTCTTGTTGCTCTTCTCTGGACCCTCTCCAATTTCTCCACATCTTTCTTGAAATGCGGTGCCCAGAACTGGACACAATACATCTGTTGAGGCCTAATCAGCACAGAGTAGAGTGGAAGAATGACTTCTAGTGTCTTGCTCACAACACACCTGTTAATACATCCCAGAATCATGTTTGCTTTTTTTGCAACAGCATCACACTGTTGACTCATATTTAGCTTGTGGTCCACTATAACCCCTAGATCCCTTTCTGAGTACTCCTTCCTAGACAATCTCTTCCCATTATGTATGTGTGAAACTGATTGTTCCTTCCTAAGTGGAACACTTTTCATTTATCTTTGTTAAACTTCATCCTGTTTACCTCAGACCATTTCTCCAATTTGTCCAGATCATTTTGAATTATGATCTTATCCTCCAAAGCAGTTGCAATCCCTCCCAGTTTGGTATCATCTGCAAACTTAATAAGCGTACTTTCTATGCCAATATCTAAGTCGTTGATGAAGATATTGAACAGAGCTGGTCAAGTGATCTCTCTCCTGCCATCCGTCTCTACCCTCTGACAAACAGAGGCTGGGGACACTATTCCTTACCCATCCTGGCTAACAGCCATTAATGGACTTAACCTCCATGAATTTATCTAGTTCTCTTTTAAATCCTGTTATAGTCCTAGCCTTCACAACCTCCTCAGGTAAGGAGTAAAACAGGTTGACTGTGTGCTGTGTGAAGAAGAACTTCCTTTTATTTGTTTTAAACCTGCTGCCCATTAATTTCATTTGGTGGCCCCTAGTTCTTATATTATGGGAACAAGTAAATAACTTTTCCTTATCTACTTTCTCCACATCACTCATGATTTTATATACCGCTATCATATCCCCCCATAGTCTCCTCTTTTCCAAGCTGAAAAGTCCTAGTCTCTTTAATCTCTCCTCATATGGGACCCGTTCCAAACCCCTAATCATTTTCGTTGCCCTTCTGTGAACCTTTTCTAATGCCAGTATATCTTTTTTGAGATGAGGAGATGACATCTGTACGCAGTATTCAAGATGTGGGCGTACCATGGATTTATATACAGGCAATAAGATATTCTCCATCTTATTCTCTATCCCTTTTTGAATGATTCCTAACATCCTGTTTGCTTTTTTGACTGCCGCTGCACACTGCGTGGACATCTTCAGAGAACTATCCACGATGACTCCAAGATCTCTTTCCTGATTAGTTGTAGCTAAATTAGCCCCTTTCATATTGTATGTATAGTTAGGGTTATTTTTTCCAATGTGCATTACTTTACATTTATCCACATTAAATTTCATTTGCCATTTTGTTGCCCAATCACTTAGTTTTGTGAGATCTTTTGGAAGTTCTTCACAGTCTGCTTTGGTCTTAACTATCTTGAGCAGTTTAGTATCATCTGCAAACTTTGCCACCTCACTGTTTATCCCTTTCTCCAGATCATTTATGAATAAGTTGAATAGGATTGGTCCTAGGAATGATCCTTGGGGAACACCACTAGTTACCCCTCTCCATTCTGAAAATTTACCATTTATTCCTACCCTTTGTTCCCTGTCTTTTAACCAGTTCTCAATCCATGAAAGGATCTTCCCTCTTATCCCATGACAACTTAATTTACGTAAGAGCCTTTGGATCTTGTCAAAGGCTTTCTGGAAATCTAAGTACACTATGTCCACTGGATCCCCCTTGTCCACATGTTTGTTGACGCCTTCAAATAACTCTAATAGATTAGTAAGACATGATTTCCTTTTACAGAAACCATGTTGACTTTTGCCCAACAATGTATGTTCTTCTATGTGTCTGAATTTTATTCTTTACTATTGTTTCAACTAATTTGCCCGGTATACTGTTAGACTTACCAGTCTGTAATTGCTGGGATCACCTCTAGAGACCTTTTTAAATATTAGCATTACATTAGCTATCTTCCAATCTTTGGCTACAGAAGCCTATTTAAAGGACAGGTTACAAACCATAGTTAATAGTTCCGCAATTTCACATTTGAGTTCTTTCAGCAAGTTCATAACTTCTGGCTCAGTTAGAGCTTATCTTGATTTAAAACCTTCAACTGACAGGGAGACTTCATATTACTGTATTCGTAGAGAATTCCTTTCTATAGCCAGTGCTGAAATTCAGTAAAATTCAGTAAAAATAAGGGACCTCTTTCATTTAGTGTGACCACCCATCAAAAGAGGTACTGAATGACTCCTTGAACTCTCAGGGCTTTTCCCTGACATACTTCCAACACTATATGCATGTAATCTTCTTCATTTAATTGCTCATGTTCACCCTATTGATGTTCTGCTAATGCGTTTCCGATTTATTAAAGCTGCTCCCCCTTGGACAATTACATTACATATTCCTTTTAGAGGGTGTCTGAGCTGGGGGGAAGGGCACCAGGTTAGTTCACTGTTACTGTCTGATTCAGTCCTTGTCCGCCTCATTAAGATTGCAGCCAAAGGTACAAATTATGCCAGTTGTATTGGTGTTTTTTCTGATGTGGACACTTATCACCTGGGAATATGTCTGAGATTACCATATGAGCATCCATTAGATGGCAACAAGGAACTGGACTGAGACTGCTTTCCTTTGGAGTTTGCAGTGACAATTCATTGCAAGGTATTTTGATTTATGGTAAAGAGACTTAAGATGTATCAATTAGATCAACTTACAACAAAGAGTGATAGAAACATTTAAAAGCAGCAAAGAGTCCTGTGGCACCTTATAGACTAACAGACGTATTGGAGCATGAGCTTTCGTGGGTGAATATCCACTTAGTCGGATGCATGTATTCACCCACGAATACATA
This sequence comes from Trachemys scripta elegans, assembly GCF_013100865.1. Taxonomy (NCBI): domain Eukaryota; kingdom Metazoa; phylum Chordata; order Testudines; family Emydidae; genus Trachemys; species Trachemys scripta. Next base: position 160,892,103 of record NC_048300.1, read on the forward strand.
CCAGATACCAGAAACATTTAAATTATGTTAACTAACCTTGGGTGCTTCCTAAAATTTTGGCTCCATTTTCAATGTAGTTAACAATATCTAACACTGAAGTTCTGAATATACCTTCCCTTTATTGACACTAGAGAGTTCATCCTTGTGCACATACTATATATTAGAGCTCCCAGAAAAGAAAAGGAAAAGAGAATCCTTGAGCTCAGTCATTCTGTCAGTTGCACAACCCTCATTCATTTCAATAGCAGTTGTGCATGTACAACTCTCAGGTTTTTTTCATTAGAGACAAATAAAAAATAATACATACCAGTACCTCAACAAGCGAGGGGGCAGACAGCAAGTGGGCAAGACATATTGGCAGGAGAATGATTATAGTAAAGAAACTAGTGCAGTTAAAAAAGTAGCTACATTTTATGGTGATTTACCACTTGTATTCATGGTGATCATGTTTCACTACATTGGTCAAAGAGGTCCTTTAGGCCTTTGTTAAATTCTTGACCTGTTCATCACTTATCCTCACACCCAGAAATGAAAGGCTTGTTTCCAAGACCGATGAAAGTATCTGCTTCTGGCCATAAAATCTAAGATTCTGCAGCAAATCATCGCAGCCACACAGGATATGGCAAGCACATCACACCTCTTCTCAGTTCTCTACATTGGCTTCCCATAGACTACTGAGTCACATTCAAGATCTCAGTCCTTATCTTCAAAGTACATAGTGGCCTGGACTTAGGATGTCTAAAAGATTGATTACAACTCTAGGATGAAGAAGAGCGTTGACAATTATACTCCTCTGGCACAATGGAACTTTCTACAATAAGGGTAAAGCTCATCTGTGTGGCAGACAGAACTTTTTTGGGGGGTGGGGGGGGGTCCTAATGAACTCCCCCAAGAACTAAGGTCCATCCCACATTTCATCACATTCCACTTTAAATGCAAGGCACATTTATTTGACCTGCTTTCTGTAATATAAACACACAGCAATATGTACATAACATTCCTGCCCCTCCCACTCCCACACACCAAAACCAAACAAACACACACTGCTGCCTCTGAGAAAAGGATGAGAGAATGAACCATAAGTAATGGATGTTAGTCACATCACTTAATACACAACTGGAAGGTACTCAGATACTATGGTGATGGACACCATTTAAAAATCTATATAAAGTAGAATCTATGATTATCTTCTATTGGGATCAGAAATAGTAGACAGGACTTTCCTTTAACAACCTGTCTGATGAATGGAACTATATAGCATGAGCCATATCCTCAGCTGAAGTCCATTAAAGTCAATGGTGCCATGGCAAATTAGACCAGCTGAGGAGCTGGTCCTATGAGTTTCATTATCAGATTGCTCATGAAATGCTCATGTTTTGCTGTGCAGCAGTCTTGGTTCTTGGAGTCACATAATGAGATTTCACTAATTCTTCAATATTTATAGCACTTGTATGAACATTTAGATACAAGAGAAAAATTAGTCCCAAAGCAGGAAATATGAAGATATTATAATTGGCTAAACGATTGCAGTTGCTTGACTAATAATAATGTCTCATACTTTTATTGCACAAGCAAGCAGTCTAGACGTTTTAATTCTCTGCACAAAAAATATAAAAGCTATTCAGTATAATTTTTCATTGATATTGCATTTTCCTAAAATGTGAGGGAAAGTGTTTATAGAACTGTTTCCACATAAGGGATATCAAAGATATATGCAGACTATTTGATTTATCAGACTCCATCCTTTATTTTTTTTGCAATGATGTTTTCCTCAGGACAGTGTGTAACTGCTTCTTAAATGACCCGTAGTGTCTTTGCACCAACAAACTGGCCCATTAGGCTGTGTTAAACGTTTATTATTCCCTGCATGAAGAACTGTTATTTTAATGTCTGTTTTGATTTTTTTTTTTTTTTTGCTAACTTTCATTATACCCCTTGGTCCTATCATCTGTCATTGTCTAACAAGGATTATCTCTGAGGAATTGCTGGCACAAGATGGCTCTTGAATCTCTGAACTAATTTAGCTGCTCCAGGTCAGTTTTTTATCCTCTATAATGAATTTATTTTGCTTCAGTGTAGGAGATATTTTAATACTTTCCCCCCTTTTAAGTATGGCCCTTGGTTATGTTTGTCCTAATCTAATTCATTAGCTATAGTTTTGGGGCTCATATACTGCTCTCAGTGATAGGCTCTGTTGAAGTCAATCAAGATGTATTGGTGGGGGAAAAAAAAGGGAGAGGAGAGTTAGACCCTTTGCTGATCAAATTTCCATTTTACATGAAGTTACATCATTATTGCAGCTGCCATCAAATGCAATGCACAAATACAAAATAAATTCAGAATATCAAAAGCACTGTATGTTGGTAATAAATTAACCACTAATAAAATCATAAGAAAAATACTTTTATAAAATCAAGCTTCCTAACCCCTTTGTGAGTTGGTCAAAGTATTATTGTCTCTATTTTATAGATAGGTGAACAAAGGTATAGAGAGATTATGGTAAAAAATTATGTAACAAACTGAGACAAAGCTGAGAATGGAACCCAGAAGTCTTACTTCCAGTTCCCTGCTCTAATTAATAGACCTCATTCTCTTCCTGCATATCCACTCACAGGCAACCCAGGCATTTAATTACTTGCCATGTGTAGTACCGTGGAAGAGGGAATAACTATCTATTTTTGTATCAGAGGGGTAGCCGTGTTAGTCTGGATCTGTAAAAAGCAACAAAGAGTCCTGTGGCACCTTAAAGATGCCACAGGACTCTTTGTTGCTTTTTATCTATTTTTGGATTTTATACTGCTGCCCATGACTATAGTGCCGTCTATGTAAAATCAGTAGCAATAGCTGTCGTTGTCAAGGTTAGGGAGGGTTAAATATGTGTGCGATTCTTAAAGATGTGTGTTTGACTCCCACTGACATCAACTGGGTTGAGGGAATTAGGGATCTCTCAGGAGGACTCAGCACCTGGCAGAATCGAGCCTTTCATATTTTTGGATATCAGTTTGAGGCTTCCATCCAATCAGTCTTATGATTACCAGAGTTTTGCTTTTTGAACTCATGTAACAGTGGGCCCCAGTGGAACATAATTTGTGGTAAAGTCCCAAATTTAATGTGGGACAGATAGATCTGCTACTGTTTGAATGCATTGATCGCCACTCTGGTTAGCTTTGGGTATAACCAGCTGAGTGAAGATCAATATGCTGTCTAATCAATATGCAATCACAATATGATGTGATTGGAATAACAGAAACTTGGTGGGATAACTCACATGACTGGAGTACTGTCATGGATGGATATAAACTGTTCAGGAAGGACAGGCAGGGCAGAAAAGGTGGGGGAGTTGCGTTGTATGTAAGAGAGGAGTATGACTGCTCAGAGCTCCGGTATGATACTGCAGAAAAACCTGAGAGTCTCTGGATAAAGTTGAGAAGTGTGAGCAACAAGGGTGATGTCGTGGTTGGAGTCTGCTATAGACCACCAGACCAGGGGGATGAGGTGGACGAGGCTTTCTTCTGGCAACTAGCAGAAGTGAAATCCTTGCTGATCTTAAATGCAAAAAAGAGGCTTATAAGAAGTGGAAGATTGGACAAATGACCAGGGAGGAGTATAAAAATATTGCTCAGGCGTGCAGGAGTGAAATCAGGAAGGCCAAATCACACTTGGAGTTGCAGTTAGCAAGAGATGTTAAGAGTAACAAGAAAGGTTTCTTCAGGTATGTTAGCAACAAGAAGAAAATCAAGGAAAGTGTGGGCCCCTTACTGAACGAGGGAGGCAACCTAGTGACCAACGATGTGGAAAAAGCTAATGTACTCAATGATTTTTTTGCCTCTGTCTTCACGCACAAGGTCAGCTCCCAGATTGCTGCACTGGGCAGTACAGCATGGGGAGAAGGTGACCAGCCCTCTGTGGAGAAAGAAGTGGTTCGGGACTATTTAGAAAAACTGGACGTGCACAAGTCCATGGGGCCGGATGCGCTGCATCCGAGGGTGCTAAAGGAGTTGGCGGGTGAGATTGCAGAGCCATTAGCCATTATTTTTGAAAACTCATGGCGATCGGGGGAGGTCCCAGATGACTGGAAAAAGGCTAATGTAGTGCCCATCTTTAAAAAAGGGAAGAAGGAGGATCCGGGGAACTACAGGCCAGTCAGCCTCACCTCAGTCCCTGGAAAAATTATGGAGCAGGTCCTCAAGGAATCAATTATGAAACATTTAGAGGAGAGGAAAGTGATCAGGAACAGTCAGCATGGATTCACGAAGGGGAAGTCGTGCCTGACTAACCTAATTGCCTTCTATGATGAGATAACTGGCTCTGTGGATGAGGGGAAAGCAGTGGATGTGTTATTTCTTGACTTTAGCAAAGCTTTTGATACGGTCTCCCACAGTATTCTTGCCACCAAGTTAAAGAAGTATGGGCTGGATGAATGGACTGTAAGGTGGATAGAAAGCTGGCTAGATCGTCGGGCTCAACGGGTAGTGATCAATGGCTCCATGTCTAGTTGGCAGCCGGTTTCAAGTGGAGTGCCCCAAGGGTCGGTCCTGGGGCCGGTTTTGTTTAATATCTTTATTAATGATCTGGAGGATGGTGTGGACTGCACTCTCAGCAAGTTTGCAGATGACACTAAACTAGGAGGCGTGGTAGATACACTAGAGGGTAGGGATCGGATACAGAGGGACCTAGACAAATTAGAGGATTGGGCAGAAAAAAACCTGATGAGGTTCAACAAGGACAAGTGCAGAGTCCTGCACTTAGGACGGAAGAATCCCATGCACTGCTACAGACTAGGGACCGAATGGCTAGGTAGCAGTTCTGCTGAAAAGGACCTAGGGGTCACAGTGGACGAGAAGCTGGATATGAGTCAACAGTGTGCTCTTGTTGCCAAGAAGGCTAACGGCATTTTAGGCTGTATAAGTAGGGGCATTGCCAGCAGATCGAGGAACGTGATCGTTCCCCTTTATTCGACATTGGTGAGGCCTCATCTGGAATACTGTGTCCAGTTTTGGGCCCCACACTACAAGAAGGATGTGGAAAAATTGGAAAGAGTCCAGCGGAGGGCAACAAAAATGATTAGGGGTCTGGAGCACATGACTTATGAGGAGAGGCTGAGAGAACTGGGATTGTTTAGTCTCCAGAAGAGAAGAATGAGGGGGGATTTGATAGCAGCCTTCAACTACCTGAAGGGGGGTTCCAAAGAGGATGGAGCTCGGCTGTTCTCAGTGGTGGCAGATGACAGAACAAGGAGCAATGGTCTCAAGTTGCAGTGGGGGAGGTCCAGGTTGGATATCAGGAAAAACTATTTCACTAGGAGGGTGGTGAAACACTGGAATGCGTTACCTAGGGAGGTGGTGGAGTCTCCTTCCTTGGAGGTTTTTAAGGCCCGGCTTGACAAAGCCCTGGCTGGGATGATTTGCTGGGAATTGGTCCTGCTTTGAGCAGGGGGTTGGACTAGATGACCTCTTGAGGTCCCTTCCAACTCTGATATTCTATGATTCTATGATTCTACTGGCTCACTCTGGAGAAAAGATTACAACTTCTAACTTCTAACACCAAAGCTGATCCAGCACCTCCTTTCAATACCCATGTAAAAGTGAAAGGGCAGAATGGGGAAAGAGATGCCAGTATCCCTCACAGACTTGTAGAGGGCAGTGAGAAAAACCATTCTGCTGACCACAGTGACAGAGAGAGCAATTAGAGGACAGAATATTGAGAGAGAGATAAATAATGATAGAGTTAATGGGGCAACTTCTTGACTTTTTTTTTTTTTGTGGTGGGAAAAGAGAGCTTCAGGCGATGTGGACTCTCTTCACCTCCCAGAATAACCTGACTTGGGATCTCTTCAGGATTAACTAGTAGTAACTATAACCTCCTTTCCCAGATAAATCATGTAACAGATTTCTTCATTTTGGGCCACAGGTGACGAAAACTGCCCCCTTTTCAAAATGTAACCCTTGATTTTCCTTTCAAAAATGAGAGAAGAATGAAAAGCGAAGAGCAGTAGTACAACAGTATCCAAAATAAGTGTCAACTTTCCATGTTCTATATTCTCCGCACCATAAAATTATGTAAATCACAGAATAAAGCTTCTGGAAACCTGCTGAGTGTCTGTATGAGACTTTTACCTTTCATTTACCGGATTACAATGTAGTGGTTTTTGTACTCTTAGGCTGTCACACTCAAAATATAATTATAATATAACATTTCAGTTAGGCTCAGAATATTTGTCCAGATTCCCTAATACCAGCTAGCACAGTCTCTCCATTTTGAGATAGAAAATAGTCTTTATAATAATGCAGTCACAAAGTGTGGGCAATGATAAGCAGTCATCAGACCTAGGGAGGTGCATACTTTTAGTTCTGGCAGACTCATGCCAGAGAAATAATAAAAAAAAAACCACCCTTCTATAGGGGATCTCAGATTCTTTGTTCATTGAGACCTGTGAAAGTCCCCAGCCACCCACTGGGGTCAAGATGTAAACATTTTATTATGGAAAAAATAAACTCCTATGCACCTCTAGAGTATCATCTTGTCCAATGGTATCCCATCTATCTGGGTACTGTGGTTGTCAAAGGGCTAGGCTGAAATATCCACCACCTATCAAGCTAAAATTGCAATTAGCTAAGTCTTTGAGCTCAGTGAGCGCTGGAGTTGTGACTAGGATTGTAGATTCATATTATTCGAGAAGGGCACCATCACAGGGATGGTGCTTTAAGGGAGTCAGATGCCCAACTATCCTGTGACAGGCTCTACTGAAGTGAATGAGCCAACCCAGGTCTAGCTGGGGCTAGTTAACAGGTAGTTAATTCAGGAAGAATCACCTGGGCCTAATAAGGTCTATACAGTGAGCAGAAGCAAGCCTCTGAGCCTGGGTCAACAACTTGGGCTTGTTGGGCTTATGCTACAGTGCCAAAAATAGCTGTGTAGACATTGCAGCTCAGGCCCGAAAGCCGAGGGAGGGGGCCTTCAGAACCTGAGCTCCAGCCCAAGCTGCAAAATCTACATAGCTATTTTTTGTGCTGTAGCACAAGCCCCACAAACCTGAGTCCGTCAATACGGGCTCTGAGATTCACTGCCAGTCACTGTGTAGACATACCCTGCAAGACTTAGTAGATAGAGCACAGCTGAACAAAGCTCCTGAGGAGAAAGGAAGTTCCAGAAGATGGAAAATCCCAGAGAGCCTAAACTAAGCCAAAAGCTGTCCAGGCAGGGAGGCCTAGGAGACACCCTGAACAAGCAAAGGAAAGACTGCAAAAGCTCTCCAGGCAAGAAGGGCCTGTGTGGAACTCTGAACAAACAGGGGAAAGGCAGCAGAGAGGCCTGAGGCCTTATAACACAAGGAGTTGCTGCTGGAATCTAGACACTTTTGTTTTGGGACTTTTAAGTTTTATCTGGCTTTTACAAGTGTTCAGGTGTACACGTGTTCCTTTCCAAAGGCTTTATTTAAGGGAGATATACTGCTACAATAGTGTGTAGCTTCTCCTTGACTGGGCTTTTTAAGTGATCTAATTGTTATTGAGGCAGGCCACAGCAGAACCACACTCTTCTACAAGAGGGTGCTCAGGAGGCAATGGTGCCCCTTCTACAGGTGCCAAAAGGACTTGGAAGGCAGCATAAAGCAATTCTGAGAGAGGCACAATCAAAAGGATTTTATTTCTCTTCAATTCATGCTGCACCTTTAGTTAAAACAAGTGTGACGATATATAAACTATATTTAAAATCTCACAGTCTAGGCCATTTTCTATCTTTCATGGAGTACATGAAAGATAGGATACACGATGTGACGGAGAGACTGCCGAGACTCATCAAGCCCTCGGATCGCTACCCCTTCCTGCTTCTCCACGTGGGCACCAATGATACTGCCAAGAATGACCTTAAGCGGATCACTGCAGACTACGTGGCTCTGGGAAGAAGGATAAAGGAGATTGAGGCGCAAGTGGTGTTCTCGTCCATCCTCCCTGTGCAAGGAAAAGGCCTGGGTAGAGACCATCGAATCGTGGAAGTCAACAAATGGCTACGCAGGTGGTGTTGGAGAGAAGGCTTTGGATTCTTCGACCATGGGATGGTCTTCCAAGAAGGAGGAGTGCTAGGCAGAGACGGGCTCCACCTAACGAAGAGAGGGAAGAGCATCTTTGCAAGCAGGCTGGCTAACCTATTGAGGAGGGCTTTAAACTAGGTTCACTGGGGGAAGGAGACCAAAGCCTTGAGGTAAGTGGAGAAATGGGATCCTGGGAGGAAGCACAAACAGGAGAGCGCAAGAGGGGAGGACTCCTGTCTCATACTGAGAAAGAGGGACGATCAATGAGTTATCTTAAGTGCCTATACACAAATGCAAGAAGCCTGGGAAACAAGCAGGGAGAACTGGAAGTCCTGGCACAGTCAGGGAACTATGATGCGATTGGAATAACAGAGACTTGGTGGGATAACTCACATGACTGGAGTACTGTCATGGATGGATATAAACTGTTCAGGAAGGACAGGCAGGGCAGAAAAGGTGGGGGAGTTGCGTTGTATGTAAGAGAGGAGTATGACTGCTCAGAGCTCCGGTATGAAACTGCAGAAAAACCTGAGAGTCTCTGGATAAAGTTGAGAAGTGTGAGCAACAAGGGTGATGTCGTGGTCGGAGTCTGCTATAGACCACCAGACCAGGGGGATGAGGTGGACGAGGCTTTCTTCTGGCAATTAGCAGAAGTTGCTAGATTGCAGGCCCTGGTTCTCATGGGAGACTTTAATCACCCTGATATCTGCCGGGAGAGCAATATAGCGGTGCACAGACAATCCAGGAAGTTTTTGGAAAGTGTAGGGGACAATTTCCTGGTGCAAGTGCTGGAGGAACCAACTAGGGGCAGAGCTTTTCTTGACCTGCTGCTCACAAACAGGGAAGAATTAGTAGGGGAAGCAAAAGTGGATGGGAACCTGGGAGGCAGTGACCATGAGATGGTCGAGTTCAGGATCCTGACACAAGAAAGAAAGGAGAGCAGCAGAATACAGACCCTGTACTTCAGAAAAGCAGACTTTGACTCCCTCAGGGAACAGATGGGCAGAATCCCCTAGGAGAATAACATGAAGGGCAAAGGGGTCCAGGAGAGCTGTATTTTAAAGAATTCTGATTGCGGTTCCAGGAACAAACCATCCCGATGTGTAGAAAGAATAGTAAATATGGCAGGCGACCAGCTTGGCTTAACAGTGAAATCCTTGCTGATCTTAAATGCAAAAAAGAAGCTTACAAGAAGTGGAAGATTGGACAAATGACCAGGGAGGAGTATAAAAATATTGCTCAGGCATGCAGGAGTGAAATCAGGAAGGCCAAATCACACTTGGAGTTGCAGCTAGCAAGAGATGTTAAGAGTAACAAGAAGGGTTTCTTCAGGTATATTAGCAACAAGAAGAAAGTCAAGGAAAGTGTGGGCCCCTTACTGAATGAGGGAGGCAACCTAGTGAACGAGGATGTGGAAAAAGCTAATGTACTCAATGATTTTGTTGCCTCTGTCTTCACGAACAAGGTCAGCTCCCAGACTGCTGCACTGGGCAGCATAGTATGGGGAGAAGGTGACCAGCCCTCTGTGGAGGAAGAAGTGGTTCGGGACTATTTAGAAAAACTGGATGTGCACAAGTCCATGGGGCCGGATGCGCTGCATCCGAGGGTGCTAAAGAGTTGGCGGATGAGATTGCAGAGCCATTAGCCATTATTTTTGAAAACTCATGGCGATCGGGGGAGGTCCCGGATGACTGGAAAAAGGCTAATGTAGTGCCCATCTTTAAAAAAGGGAAGAAGGAGGATCCGGGGAACTACAGGCCAGTCAGCCTCACCTCAGTCCCTGGAAAAATCATGGAGCAGGTCCTCAAGGAATCAATTATGAAACACTTAGAGGAGAGGAAAGTGATCAGGAACAGTCAGCATGGATTCACCAAGGGGAAGTTGTGCCTGACTAACCTAATTGCCTTCTATGATGAGATAACTGGCTCTGTGGATGAGGGGAAAGCAGTGGATATGTTATTCCTTGACTTTAGCAAAGCTTTTGATACGGTCTCCCACAGTATTCTTGCCGCCAAGTTAAAGAAGTATGGGCTGGATGAATGGACTGTAAGGTGGATAGAAAGCTGGTTAGATCGTTGGGCTCAACGGGTAGTGATCAATGGCTCCATGTCTAGTTGGCAGCCGGTTTCGAGCGGAGTGCCCCAGGGGTCGGTCCTGGGGCCGGTTTTGTTTAATGTTTTTATTAATGATCTGGAGGATGGTGTGGACTGCACTCTCAGCAAGTTTGCAGATGACACTAAATTGGGAGGCATGGTAGATACACTAGAAGGTAGGGATCGGATACAGAGGGACCTAGACAAATTAGAGGATTGGGCCAAAAAAAACCTGATGAGGTTCAACAAGGACAAGTGCAGAGTCCTGCACTTAGGACGGAAGAATCCCATGCACAGCTACAGACTAGGGACCAAATGGCTAGGTAGCAGTTCTGCAGAAAAAGACTTAGGGGTCACAATGGACGAGAAGCTGGATATGAGTCAACAGTGTGCTCTTGTTGCCAAGAAGGCTAACGGCATTTGGGGCTGTATAAGTAGGGGCATTGCCAGCAGATCGAGGAACGTGATCGTTCCCCTTTATTCGACATTGGTGAGGCCTCATCTAGAGTACTGTGTCCAGTTTTGGGCCCCACACTACAAGAAGGATGTGGAAAAATTGGGAAGAGTCCAGGGGAGGGCAACAAAAATTATTAGGGGTCTGGAGCACATGACTTATGAGGAGAGGCTGAGGGAACTGGGATTGTTTAGTCTGCAGAAGACAAGAATGAGGGGGGATTTGATAGCTGCTTTCAACTACCTGAAGGGGGGTTCCAAAGAGGATGGCGCTCGGCTGTTCTCAGTGGTGGCAGATGACAGAACAAGGAACAATGGTCTCAAGTTGCAGTGGGGGAGGTCTAGGTTGGATATTAGGAAACACTATTTCACTAGGAGGGTGGTGAAGCACTGGAATGTGTTACCTACGGAGGTGGTGGAATCTCCTTCCTTAGAGGTTCTTAAGGCCCGGCTTGACAAAGCCCCGGCTGGGATGATTTATTTGGGAATTGGTCCTGCTTTGAGCAGGGGGTTGGACTAGATGACCTACTGAGGTCCCTTCCAACCCTGATATTCTATGATTCTATGATTCTACATTGAAAATATATAGCCTCTATCATACTCTCATGTTTTAAATTAATGCACATAGCTAAATATTCAACTACTCCAGCTCCTGCTCAGATACTTTCATGGTTAAAACAAGCCCATTGTAGGCCACCTGGAGTGTATAACTCAAAGGAGCATAGGTTTCTGGAACAGCAAAGCTAACAGCAATACATTTATGGCAATGATACTGAACACAGTAGGTAGTATAAGGCTTTTGTTAGTGCCAGATAGTGGATGATAATATGGAGATAGACAAGCCACATTATGAGAAAAAAATATAGCCAGACTGACAAATCTTTAAATATCAGAGTAGTCATCATCCTCTTCAGTAGAATGAGTGATCAGTGACCAGCAAAATTAACAATAAATGATCTCTGCTTTAGCAGACCATATTCCAGTGTTTACAATACATGGGCCTTCAGTGTTGTTGTGCTGGGAACATGATTTCTCAGTGAACCCTGTTCAGTCCACGAGACGCTGAGGTCTTCATTTCCCTGCAAAAATAGCTAAAAACATCTGGGATTATTTCTTTGACTCAGTCTTTTCAGGAAAGGGAGAGAAGATGATGGAGGCTGTGCAGACAATTAATAGGATTAGCTTGGTTTTCCTTCACTATGCAAATTACAAGTAGCCCTGAGCTGGAATGGAGGTCCCATTATAATATATTTCTTCTTTCTGGCTGTATCCTGTAAGAACAGCTTAGCGGACAACAAGAGAGTTGCAAAACCAAAAATAATCATTTTTGAAATTGGCTTGTCCTCATCTCTGCTGTGCTGTCTGCTTCAAGATGACATTTTATCAGTGATAGTCATGTGTTTCCCTACAGTTCTTCATGCTGTGGCAATACTTGTTTGGAGCCAAATTGACAGCCACAGACATTCCTCTTCTGTTGAGGAATCTCCAAAATATCATGGTAACATTTAAAATAGGTCCAATCTTACATAAATTATATTCACTATATTATATAGAAGTAGAATGTCATCCTGTGAGACGCTCTTGCCTATTTACATATTCTTCCTGTTTGTGGGTCTGAACTCAGAAGCGCAGTGATGTTAGTTCTCTTGAAATATGGCTTAACTGAGGTTGGATACAAGGGCCTGTGTCATCACTGCACAGTTCAGTCTTACAAGAATGTACTTCTATTGAAAACCACCGTGTTTGTTACACTGGCACAAAACTGCAGTAACACAGATGAAAGATCGTCGCGATCAAGAAGATCTGTTCTGCTGGGTGAAATTGAAACAAAGTTGGCAAAACCAAGAAACATTTAAGTTTTATGTAGAAATTTTAAAGAGAATCTGAGAGATCTGTAACCATTCCCTCAGACATTGTATTGCTGCAGTGTCAACCTTCCCGCAACGCCAATGTAAATTCTCAGTTTTCACAACAACAAGTAGAGGTGCAGTATTTAAAAAACGGATGTGTTTCAAGTGAACGCTTTAAGTCACTGTCTCAAACAGACAAGAGACAGTGCTTTTGACAGCAGTAAGATTCCATTTGGTGGAGATCAGGCAACATCAGCCTCACACATCTGCTCTTTCCCCACATATTTGTGGACAGCTTTCTGTTATTCATGGAACTGCTCAAGCATTCAGCATATAAAGTGGAGTTCCTATGATTTAAAACCATCTGCTTAAGGTTTTATTTTGACAAGCTGTTCTGCTGCTGCAGCTCTCACAGGGTTGTTTAGGCTGTTACCAAATGATACTAAGAGCCTGTAACCACACTTACAACCTACTTTCAGAAAACATTCGAGTTTATCTCTAAGTAAATTCATGGCAATGAATCTGAAGGTGAAATGAACAAGGGCCAGGATGAGAATATTATACTGTAGTAGTGTCCCAACTGTAGATTTAGTTAGCCTGTCAGCATTTCCACTATAAATCCTGTTTTCATATAGGTGTAAGCGGGGGAATGGTCCCGCTATTGTGGGGAACTTTCCTGGCTTCTGCACTACCCCGGTGAAGTGGGCTAGTGAAAGGATCTGAGTCCTCGCTCCCACTTCCTTTACCCAGAGGCCTCCCTGCCCTTGAGGACTCCCCTTCCACTCTCCTGTCTGGCAGAGTCCTCGTAAACCCCGACAAGGTTGGGCCCAGGATTCCTGGGGGGCTCGACCCCCAACCCTGCTGTGGTCACCCAGGAGAGGGGCTAGGATGTCCCCACTCCAGGGTACTCTCTTTGCACTGGGCACCTCCCTGACTCACTGATCAGTTCATACAATTTAAAGCAAATACAAATTGTTTAACAATTAATTTTAAAAAAGAATAAGGAAAAATGGGAAAGGTTAAAGGAAAACACATTACCCTGCTCTGTGGCAGGTAGCATTATAAACAGTGTCTCTGGAACGTCAGGGCAGTTCACAGTCTGTTCCTTGTAGGTCCCAGGCCTCCTTCTCAGGCCCTGGCCATGCTGCAGAGACGCTGTGGGTTGGACACTTGTTCTGGCGGTGGCCACACGCTCTCAGGCTCTAGGTGGCAGGACCCTTTTTTCCAGCATCGCCCCTGCCTGATCGGGGTTATGATCCCCCTCCAAGTCTGACCTGCAGAGCCTCTTGGCTGAGGCGTTTCCCTGCGCTGGGCCCACTGCCCAGGGTCCCCCATCCCCGCTCTCCCCAGCTGCTCACCGCACCCAGCTCCAGACGGCTCCAGCCCCAGCCCCAGCCCCAGCTCCGGCTCCACTCTGCCTCAGCACGGCTGCTGCTGCTGCTCTGCCTTCATCTCCCTGGGCTGCTTCTCTGGCCTCTCTGTCTCTGGTTGCTACAGCTCTGCCCCCAGGACAGGTCTGCTCTGCAGGCTGCTTCTGTGACTCTGCTCCCAGCTCTGACCTGCTCCCTGGCTGCTTGTCTGGCCCCTCTGGCTCTGGTTGCTGCAGCTCTGCTCCCAGGGCAGGTCTGCTCTCTGGCTTTGGGGCTGCAGCTCTGCTTCCAGCAGCTTAGCTTGGGCCCCTGCTCTCTCCTTAGCTCGGCCCCACTCTGTCTGACTCAGGCCATTCCAGCTCACATGGAGGACGGGAGCCCCCCTACCCCCCTGGCCTCCTGACTCTCTGATTAGCCTGCCCGCCCTGTCAATCAGGCTGATCTGGAGCATTGGCCTCTCCCCATTGTTCCTGGGGACTGTCAGTCTCAGGCTCCTGATTTGCCATCGACCCCTCCCCTTTTAGTGCTGGGAGCTAGCCAACCAAAACACCCCCACTGAATGTTAGTAAGGGGGCAACAGTCCCCTTACATAGGTTATATAATACTTTGCATAAGACTGACTCCTTTATTTGTTTTTAACATTTTAATTAATTTATTTATTTTTATATATTTGACTTTATCAGTTTCACTGGATTTGAAACAACGTTTTTAAGAGATTTTTTGGGGTTGGTTTTGGCACAGAAATGACTTTCGCCAGGTGACTTTTCTCATATTGCTCAAGACAGCCAGGTCCCAAACTTCATAATCCAGAGTGAGGCTCTAACAGGGTTTCTTTCCTCCTTTCATTGCCTGTGGTCTCTCAATGGGTGACAGCCCCAGCTATTCGGTTTGCCAGTAGACAGCTCACTTCCAAACTTCATCCCTCCCACCCAAGACAGATTTCAACACTCTCTCTCAGGCCAGATTGCTCCTTTTTCCACCCAAAAGGTCTCTACTCCTACTCAGATGAGATTACAAGATTGATAAAGGTAAGTATGTATATATAACACACTTAGACTTTTTAAAGCCATATGATTTAGATCCAAATTACATCCTGAATAAAAAAATAGCATTATACAATATCCATAGAGTTCATTTTAAATGGATTAAGACCTGGGTAACTGACATATCTCAAAAAGTAGATTGCAATGGGGAATTGTCATTGAATTGGGTGTTTAAAATGCAGTTCCTCGGGAATTAAATATTAATATTTTCATCAATGATCTGGAAGTAAATATATAATATCACTGCTGATAAAATTTGAGGACACCACAAAGTTTGATGGAGTGATAAATAATGATGAGGACAGGACAGTCATACAAAGTGATCTGGGTCAGAAAGTGAGCTGGCCCCATTCAAACAAAATGTATTTTAATAGAGCCAAATGCAGTTATACACCTAGGAAAAAGGAATGTAGGACATACCTACAGAATGGGACTGTATACTGGACAGAAGCGACTCAGAAAAGATTTAGGGATCAGAGTGGACAAGAAACTCAACATGAGCTCCCAGTGCAATGCTGGGGCAAAATGGCTAATGTGACTCTTGAATGTATAAACAGATGAGTAGGAGGAAGGGTGTGATTTTACCTCTATACAGAACGGAGACAGGAATACTGCATCCAGCTCTGATGCCCACGTTTTTAAAATGATGTTGACAGATTGGAGAGGGTACAGAAAGGAGCCACAAAAATAATTTGCGGGCTGGAGAAAATGTCTTTCAGTGAGAAACATAAAGAGTTCAATCTGTCTAGGTTATCAAAAAGAAGATTGACAGGTAACTTGTTTTCCGTATATCAGTATCTTCATAGGGAGAAAATACTGGGTACTAAATGGCTTATTAATGTAGTGGAGAAAGTCATAACATAACCCAATGGCTGGAAGTTGAAGCCAGACAATTTAGAATTACGAATGGGAGCAAACTTTTAACAGTGAAGATAATTAACCCTCAGAACAAACTACCAAGGGAAGTGGTGGATTCTCCATCTCTGATGTTTTCAGACCTATATTGGATGCCTCTCTGAACTATATACTTTAGTCTAACACAAGTTATTGGATTCAGTACAGTGGTATCTGGGTAAAATTCTATGGCCTGTTATATCAGCCGTCAGATTAGATAATCTATTGGTCGCTTCTGGCCTTAAACTATATGAATCTATGAAGATGAGATGCTTCCCATTCTTTCTGTCCTAAAGTGGTCAGTGTTCTCCCAATGCTTTTGAACAAGCTGAATCCCAAATCCCCTTAGTTTTGATTTGAATCCTACCTGGCTATCATGGGAGATTTTCCCTTCCTCCTTTGTGTACCATGTTTGAATAAAGAAATATTAAATTGATTGCAGTATTTCAAATGTTACTAAACAGTTGTTTAACCAGATAATGCCATAAGCATGGAAATTAATATGATATGAAGTATGATGTTATAATTGGTTTCACATTACCTATTAAGCTATTATGTGATTCCTGGTTGTTTAGAGTTTGCCTTCATTTAGGCTGGACAAAAAGGTTCATAGGTTTGAAAGGATTGGTATCTTTTGAGCCTTACCTTTTAAGCATCTGGCTTTTCACTGGCCAGGTCACAGTTCTGTCTTTCCCCTTGACAGTCAGATGATCCACCATCGATCACAAGGTTATTTGGTGATGGGGAAGAACAAATGAAAGCACTAGTGTTAAGCTCTTCTTGTTACCTTTATGCACTAACTCTCGTGTTACTAATTCACCTCTACAAGTTTAAGCTTTATACCCTGATCATTTCTAATTCATTGAGAAATGGTTATGCAGAAAGTCACTTGTTACACTGCTGCAATCAGTTAGTCTTCTGAACTGAGAGTGGTTGCCAATGGAAATGAAATCCCCTAAAACTAATTACCTGTGTACAGGTGATCTCGTATCTGAACAATGAAAGAACATTATGTTGACCATGAAGTCTCTTTTATCTGGTGGCAAATGTGAAGAGTACACCTCTACCCGATATAACGCTGTCCTCGGGAGCCAAAAAATCTTACCGCGTTATACGTGAAACCGTGTTATATCAAACTTGCTTTGATCCTCCGGAGTGCGCAGTCCCACCCACCCCGGAGCACTGCTTTACCACGTTATATCCGAATTCGTATTATATTGGGTTGCATTTTATCGGGGTAGAGGTGTATATAAATACATTTACATCTCTTCTCCTCCTAGACGCTTGTGATAAGTAAAGTGCTGATCCTGTTTTCAAACTGCTTTTGACAATGCTTTCTTTTGTTATCATCAAGTGAGGCCTTTTAAGAAAGACAGAATAAAACCATATAAAAATCTGGTCCCCTTTTAATTTAGAATTTAATGGGTTCATTTGGTTTTCCTGCGAGAATCAATTGACTATTACTTCCCCAAAAATCAATATGACTAATTGGCTGTGCTTTTTCTTCAAAAGTTGCCCTTCCTCCAAATCACTTCCTTTAAAAACAAAACAAACAAACCAACAAACCACAGGAACACTTATGGAATAGTTTAAGGCCTGATCCTTGGAGGTTTTGAAGACTTTCATTCCCCATTCAACTTCCAAAAATGTACAGGCCCATTCTTTTAATCAATATTATTACAGATACTGAAATACAATCATGACTTTTCACTATGAAATCAGAAGCAAAGTTTAAAAAAAAAAAAAATACAAGATGATGGAAAATAAAAGGTAACCCCTCTTGATCTGTAATTTGTAGTCATTTTACATTTTACAAAAAAACAACCAGAGTGCATGAGACTGACTGGGGTCACCTATGCAACTGTAGGCACCAGAATATGCATCAATTGTCATGCAAGGTTAATGTGTTTTATTTAAATTGCCACCTAATGGTTTTGGTAGCTGAATTTATAGGCATACAATATGGAAGACACATTCTGAGATAAGCTGCTGTGAGCGGGGAAGCATCATGGCTTTCACTTAAGTAGGAGGAAAAACTCAGCAAGAGATCTGCAAAGTATTTAGGTGCCTAACTCCCATTGAAATCAATGGGAATTAGATACCTAAATACATCGAGGAGCTGGTTCTTAGTTTTTGAGGATGGCCTCCTAGGAACTTATATGGACTGACTCATTTACAGCGTAATCCATTTAATAGTCAACATTTGGCAAATATTACATTCAGTCTCCACATATTTACCAAGTTTACCTCCTGTAGCAATCTTTGGGGAAAATTCTTGTAAACAGAGATCCTCCTGGCATATTGGTCAATGCTGACTTTTTAGTGGTTCCCACCATATAACTCACATTGTAGCTGATTCAAAAATGCTACATTAGATTTTCTTTTCATCTTTTCGTTTTGTTTAACTTTTTTGACAACACCAATGCCATGGGTCTGAGTCTCACCTCATGTAAATCAGTATATCTCTGTTCCCGCATTCTACTGTCCCAAAAACTTTTGTTTGATGTCTACCATTCATTTTCAAACTATTCTTTTCAGTATTCTATATTAACTTCACCTCTATGAAGGGCTATCCCAATTTACCATACATCACCTAATTCTCATTCATATATTGATCCTTTAGTGTTTGATTCACTCTGATGCTCTCTCTCTCGGTGGCTGATTGGCCTATTTAGCACAAATGAGGAAACAATTTCGTCCACAGAGCAGTGCACTACTTTTCTGTTTTGCTAAGTAAAAAACAGTTAGCATTACTTTTTTTTTTCCATTCTTCTGGCTGAAGCTCTCTCTCAAGGTCCAATCCGTCAAAGTGCTAGATGAGCTCAGATGAGCTCAGGATCTCACAGGCAGGCCTTCAGTCACTGGAATGGTACTCAAAATGATAAAAATTCAACAAACTTTCTTATCCTTCTTATCTTATCCCCTTTTTTAAAGCTTTCTCTTACATAGGAAGATCAGAGAATTCTAACTCCCTCCATCACTACTGTACATCATCCATATTTTATAGGGAGACAACAAATTAATTTTATTCACATATATCAATCAGACATTTAGAGTGAAAAGAGAATGTATAAGCCCTGCAACAGTAGCAGCTAAAGCTGTTCCTGTAATGAGGAGAAAGGAAGGAAAGGTAGGGAAGAAAAATAAAAAGTTAAGAAAAGAATTAATCAGTTTTCAAATTGTTATTTCAATAACTGGTCCAATGTACCCAATCTACAATTCCAAAACAAAAAAATTTGGTTAAGTTTGCATAGGGCAATTCAAGATAAGATGTACCAATAACACATCTTTTGGGGCAAAAAAACAACAGCAACAAAAACATTAATAGCTATTGAAAGAACAAGCTAAGGCCCAGATCCCCAAAGGTATGCAGGTGCCTAACTCCCATTTCAATGGGAGTTAGGCCCAGATCTTGAAAGGCTCCTAAGTTCTCAGCAACAATTCCTGCATCAGCCTTAAGACACACAGAAAAATTCTAAATGACAAGCACTGAAACAGGATTAAATCTGTCCCAGGATTTATTTTACTATTTAAGGGCCCAATCCAACTTTTTACTGGTCAATTGCAGCATTTCCTTTTACAGTAGTGGATGTGAGACTAGACCTTTTTAACATTCGACAAGAACATAATTATATATATGTGATAAATGAAGTGGAGGGGGGGTAGCTCCCTTTTATGGACACCCAGCCAGCCAGTTAGCTATAAGTCCCTCTTGGTGGCTGTTCTCTGCTTGCTTTACCTGTAAAGGGTTAACAAAGTCCCCCAGGCAAAGGAAAGGGAGTGGGCACCTGACCAAAAGAGCCAATGGGAAGGCTAGAACTTTTTTAAATGGGGAAAAAACTTCCCCTTTCTGTCTCTGTTCTCCGGGAAAGAGGGGAACAGGGAGCAGTTATGCTATGAGAAGCTTTAAGCCAGGTATGATCATAAATCATCAGATCATATATAGAACTACTTCCCACAGTTCAGTCTTTGTTCCTCAGGTGTTTCCAGATATGTTGTTGTAGGGAGAGTGAGGTCCCCCCATAATGTCATTTCCTCCCTTTTATATCTTCTCCCCACTTGCTGGGAAGCTTTTTTGTTGTGACCTGGGTCAAACAGTTCCCCTTGTGTAGTGCTATGGCTGAGAGGTTTCTATTGTACATGATTCCTAGGATAATCCTTTTGCTTGTGTGTATTTCCTCACTAAGCCATTAACATTGTTTGGCCTTTTTACTATCATACCTGAAAGGCTGCTTGTGGGTGTTTTCAGCCTCACAACATGTTTCAGTAACACATACATACCCAAACTTCATAACATCATATATGACAATAGCACATACAATCCAATGAGATATTACTGTCTAGCAGATCAAGACTTTTAGAATGACACCTCACAAGACATACTTTGTATAAGACATATATTAATTACATGACAGTGGTGAATATTGGGGTGTCAGGGTGTCACAACCCTCCTCTCTCTTCTGAGGTTGACAGGAAGAGATTCCTGCCCTGTTGAACCTTAACACGTCTGCCAGCCACCAAAGGTAAATGTACATTCATAGAATCATAGAAGATTAGAGTTGGAAGAGACCTCAGGAAGTCATCTAGTCCAACCCCCTGCTCAAAGCAGGACCAACACCAACTAAATCATCCCAGCCAGGACTTTGTCAAGCCGGGCCTTAAAAACCTCTAAGGATGGAGATTCCACCACCTCCTTAGGTAACACATTCCAGTTCTTCAACACCCTCCTAGTGAAATAGTGTTTCCTAATATCCAACCTAGACCTCCCCCACTGCAACTTGAGACCACTGCTCCTTGTTCTGTCATCTGCCACCACTGGGAACAGCCGAGCGCCATCCTCTTTGGAACCCCCTTCAAGTACTTGAAGGCTGCTATCAAATCCTTCCTCACTCTTCTCTTCTGCAGACTAAACAAACCCAGTTTCCTCAGCCTCTCTCGTAAGTCATGTGCCCCAGGCCCTTGATCATTTTCATTGCCCTCCACTGAACTCTCTCCAATTTGTCCACATCCTTTCTGTAGTGGGGAGTCCAAAACTGGATGAAATACTCCAGATGTGACCTCACCAGTGCAGAATAGAAGGGAATAATCACTTCCCTCAATCTGCTGGCAATGCTCCTACTAATGCAGCCCAATATGCCGTAAGCCTTCTTGGCAACAAGAGCACACTGCTGACTCATATCCAGCTTCTCATCCACTGTAATCCCCAGGTCCTTTTCTGCAGAACTGCTTCTTAGCCAGTCAGTCCCCAACGTCTAGTGGTGCATGGGATTCTTTCGTCCTAAGTGCAGGAATCTGCACTTGTCCTTGTTGAATCTCATCAGCTTTCTTTTGGCCCAATCCTCCAATTTGTCTAGGTCACTCTGGACCCTATCCCTACCCTCCAGTGTATCTACCTCTCCCCCCACCTTAGTGTCATCTGCGAACTTGCTGAGGGTGCAATCCATCCTATCATCCAGATTAATAATAAAGATGTTGAACAAAACTGGCCCCAGGACCCTTGCGTACTCTGCTTGATAACAGCTGCCAACTAGACTTTGAGACATTGATCACTACCCATTGAGCCCAACAATCTAGCCAGCTTTCTATCTACCTTATAGTCCATTCATCCAATACATACTTTTTTAACTTGCTGGCAAGAATACTGTGGGAGACCATATCAAAAGCTTTGCTAAAGTCAAGATATATCACGTCCATTGCTTTCCCCACATCCACAGAGTCAGGCTACATCTACACTACGGGCGGGGGGGGGGGTCGATTTAAGATACGCAAATTCAGCTACGCGAATAGCGTAGCTGAATTCGACGTATCGCAGCCGACTTACCCCACTGTAGGGACGGCGGCAAAATCGACCTTTGCGGCTGCCCGTCGATGGCCCTTACTCCCACCTCCACTGGTGGAGTAAGAACGTCGATTCGGGGATCGATTGTTGCATCCCCTCAATCCCCGAGAGGTCGATTTCTACCCGCCGATACAGGGGGGTAGTGTAGACCTAGCCTCAGTTATCTCATCATAGAAGGCAATCAGGTTGGTCAGGCATGACTTGCCCTTGGTGAATCCATGTTGACTGTTTCTGATCACTTTCCTCTCCTCCAAGTGCTTCAAAATGGTTTCCTTGAGGCCCTGCTCCATGATTTTGCTGGGGACTGAAGTGAGGCTGACCTGTCTGTAGTTCCCAGGTTCTCTTTCTTCCCTTTTTAAAATATGGACACTATAGTTGCCTTTTTTCAATCGTCTGGGACCTCCCCCGATGGCCACGAATTTTCAAAGATAATGGCCAATGGCTCTGCAATCGCATCAGCCAATTCCCTCAGCACCCTCAAATGCATTAGATCTGGGCCCATGGACTTGTGCATGTCCGGCTTTTCCAAATAGCCCTTAACCTGTTCTTTCACCACCGAGGGCTGCTCACCTCCTCCCCATACTGTGTTGCCCAGGACAGCAGTGGGGAGCTGACTTTGTCTGTAAAGACTGAGGCAAAAAAAATATTGATTATGTCAGCTTTTTCCACATCATCTGTCACTAAGTTGCCTCCCTCATTCATTAAGGGTCACACATTGGAGTTTCCCTCTATCTCTGACACTGTCTAGGCTCCTTTGCCCCAGTTCAGTACTCTCCCATGATCCACCCAGCACTGGCAGACCCAACGACTGCCAGTTCCAAAATGAAGTTAAATGCCTAGCCCTTAAACTTTAAGTGCTGATTGCTTAGTTATGAAACCTTTAATCACTAGGTGATTAAACTTTTAATTACTAAGGAGATGGAGGAGATCCACTGCATAATGCTGAAGATTCATTACTAACTTTTTTAAGCATGCACTTCCTGTGAAAATTGCTGTATGCCTTAGAGACTGATAGTACATAATGTGTGAAATTTGAAGTTCTTTAATAATTCCTTTGCTGAAAAAAGGGTCCAAAGAATTGGGAAATACAGCTGTAAATGTAAAATTAATTTGAGAATAATTACCATATGAAAGTTTTTTTTTAATCTTCTAGTTTCCAAACCATCGGGAAAAATTATTCTCCTAGTAACCAGACACATTTTCAGACAGTTTGCTTCTTCCTATCAAAAAATGGAGGGGGATTAAAAATAAGGCTTAAAAAGGAAGTCTGGATGGAGCTTTAATTACAGAATCACTACTGTGCCACCAGGAATACAAATGGTAGTATTTGTGCACACATAGCAAATCTTTTCATCATATAATTTT
Source organism: Trachemys scripta elegans (assembly GCF_013100865.1). Lineage (NCBI taxonomy): Eukaryota > Metazoa > Chordata > Testudines > Emydidae > Trachemys > Trachemys scripta. The sequence goes on from NC_048300.1 coordinate 160,915,039, forward strand.
GTAATGAAGTTTAGCACATGGATTCCAAATTAACATGCTAGACAGTAATGGTGCTGCTAGTTCCATGAGCCACAAAGAAAGGATTTACCAAACAGAATGAACCATCTGCTTCAAACTGCAATATCCACTTAAATAAATTCTATATTTAAGAAATTGCCTAAATACAGAAAATACTGTAAGCACCAATTGTTGTACAAAAATTGGTAATGTGTGATGCAGAAAAGCATTGCTATTTGACACTAAGTTCTGGGAAACCCTTTGCAAACTGATGCGTTTTACAGAGTAAATTTTGAGCCAGGCTCCTGGATCAAGCCTAATATCCTTTTGGGATCACTGGCTTTCTCCCAACCAAGATTTTTTCTGCACCTTAATCATTAGGCACACTGGGTCTCTGTTTCTCTGTTGCCATTTACCGGGGCAAAGAGGGTATAGTATAGTAGTGTTTTACACCCACTCTGTGCAGATGCAGATGGTACAGGGCAGAGGAGACTCTGGTCCTAGATTTCAAAACCCCTTAAGATTTGCCTTCCTTGAAATACAGTCCCTTGTATTGGTGCATTCTGTGATTCCATTCCTTACAATGGTGGCTTCAGCTCATACTCCTTGGTTCTAGCTCTTCCTATCACTCTTACGTTCTCTGGAAGAAGTAGAATTATGACAATTTCTTCATTGCTGGGAGTCTCTTCTTTCTGGATTGTGACATTATCTTTTATGCAATGTCACTGGTTGAAACTATAGTTAAGAACAGAATTGTCAGACACAGAGATAAACATGATTTGTTGGGGAAGAGTCAACATGTTTTTTGACACCAATCTACTACAATTCTTTAAAGGGGTCAACAAGCATGTGCACAAGGGTTACTTAGATTTTCAGAAAGCCTTTGACAATGTCCCTCACCAAAGGCTCTTAAGCAAAGTAAGATGTCATGGGATAACAGGGAAGGCCCTCTAATGGATCAGTAACTGGTTAAAAGATGGAAAACAAAGAGTAGGAATAAATAGTCAATAAATGGTCAATAGTCAGAGGTAATGGCGGTGTCCCCCAGGGCTCTGTACTTCTACCAGTACTATTCAATATATTCATAAATGATCTGGAAAAAGGGGCAAACAGGGAGGTGGCAAAGTTTGCAGAGGATACAAAACTACTCAAGATAGGTAAGTCCAAAGCAGACTGCGAAAAGTTACAAGGGGATCTCGCAAAACTGGGTGACCGGGCAACAAAATGGCAGCTGAAATTCAGTGTTGATAATTGAAAAGTAATGCACATTGGAAAACATAATACCAACCATATATACAAAATGATGGGGTCTAAATTAGCTGTTACCACTCAAAAAAGAGATCCTGTAGTCATTATGGATAGTTCTCTGAAAACATCCACTCAAATGTGCAGCGACAGTCAAAAAAGCGAACAGAATGTTGGGAGTCATTAAGAAAGGGATAAATAATAAGACAGAAAATATCATATTGCCTCTATATAAATCCATGGTATGACCACATCTTGAATATTGCATGCAGATGTGGTTGCCCCATCTCAAAAAAGATATATTGGAATTGGAAAAGGTTCAGAAAAGGGCAACAAAAATGATTAGGGGTAAGGAACAGCTTCGGTATGAGGAGAGATTAATAAGACCAGGACTTTTCAGCTAGGAAAAGAGATGACTAAGGGGGGATATGATAAAGGTCTATAAAATCGTGACTGGTGTGGAGAAAGTAAATAAGAAAGTGTTGTTTACTACTTCTCATAACACAAGAACTAGGGCTCACCAAATGAAATTAATAGGCAGCATGTTTAAAACAAACAAAAGGAAGTATTTCTTCCACTCAACTTGTGGAACTCTTTGCCAGAGGATGTTGTGAAGGCCAAGATTATAACAGGGTTCAAAAAAAGAACTAGATGAATTCATGGAGGATAGGTCCATCAATGGCTATTAGCCATGATGGGCAGGGATGGTGTCCCTAGCCTCTAATTGCCAGAAACTGGGAATGAGCAACAGGGAATGGATCACTTAATGATTACCTGCTCTGTTCATTTCCTCTGAAGAACCTGGCATTGGCCATTGTAGGCAGACAGGTTACTGGGCTAGATGGACCTTTGGTCTGAACCAGTATGACCGGTCTTATGTTCTTATGCAATTGGGGAATATTTTTATGCTCTCTGTTTGTTTTCACTATCCAACAGTGATTAACTGCATGGTTAAAGAGACCAGGGAGTACATTGTACTGCTGTGCAAAGAAACTTGGATAGGGGATTTTTCGGTCTCACTCTCCTTGTGTCCTATTTGCCAATAGTAAATTATTGTCCTGTCTTTTCATGCTTTGCTTCCTTAGCAAAACAATTAAAAGCCCCATCTTACTCCATAATCATGCAAAGCAATTTACCTGCTAGGAGCTCTATGGAAGGCAATGAATCTCTTCATGAACACAACAGTGTTTGCAAGTAGATCTCACCCATCACAGCAGTGGTGGGCCACCTGCGGCCCGCAGGCTGCATGCGGCCCATCAGGGTAATCTGATTGCGGGCCATGAGACATTTTGCTGACATTAATTGTTTGCATGCACGGCTTCCTGCAGCTCCCAGTGGCCACGTTGCGCTGTTCCTGGCCAACGGGAGCTGTGGGAAGCGGCAGGCTGCAGGGATGTTTGGGAGTTTTCCCAAATTCATGCTGTATTTCCTTTTTTCTCCTAAATAACTTTTCTTGTTTTACACACAGACTCAGAGATAGTATGAAAGAGGAAATATTGATAGGGGAACCATGGAAGGTATTTAGCTTTTCCCAAGGCTTCTGGGTGGAAACTTGAGCCAGTGTGTTTGCAAATTTTAAGAGGAACCCAGATAGATTTGAATGCAGTCCTTTTTGCTGCTAACAACACCAGGCAGAAGGATTACATAAATAAAGCTCTTGTTTTATTTTAAATAGAAAAAAAACAACCATAATGCATTTTAAATGATCCAGCTTGTTCAAAAAAGACCAGGAAATACAAAAGTTAAGAGTCTCCTACTTTAATATTAACTTGGTAAATTTACACAAGTTCTATTTTCTATTTCTCTTTTTCTTGTTATTATATTCACCCTTTATGTTGTTATATGAATACCATGAAATACAGACAAAGTGTAATGTAGCTCAGGTAATGTTTATTAGCAGATATCTACTAAGTGTGCAAAGAAGTTATAATAAATATAACTTAATGATTAATATTATTATGCATTAATTATTATTATTAACACATTTTTCTCATATGGTTGTGGACATAGACCACAGTGAACTCTATGTATGTGGCATATTTAAAACAACAGCCATTTTGAGGTATATAAGCGTGGCAATACATTTTTACCATTGTATCATTTTTTTTTATTTCACGCGCAGTCAAACAGAGCTGAATGGATTTTCCTTAAACTAAATCGAAAAAGCAATCAAACAAAAATTCTCACCTTTCACCTGAGGGAAACAAGGAGGACTTTTCAGAACATTATGTACTACTAAAAATAAGAGGGTATTGTTGAAATTGTTTTACAATTTAGAACATTCATTACAAAGTGAACTCTGTAAAATTACTTCTTAAATAAATAAGGGGATAACCCTGCTGTCCTGGCCAACAAACCCTCTTTCATTTATGAAAGTCCTATGTCCAAAGCTATGTACTAGCCACTACTTAGCTTATGGCTGGTTTTATATTTGCCTACACAGTATTTGCATAGTACCATTGCCTTGTCAAAGCTTAGAGACACCTCCAGTTTGAAAGACATTATACAAACTAAATTCTATTCTATTCTGGTCTATCTGTAAAGGTCAACTCAACAATGAATCAATGCAGGGCTGGAAGGGGGCATGTCTCCAGAGAGTGGAGATATCAAAGGGGCTGACAAACTGCAGTGTTTTGCAAAATCAATTGACTATAAGAGACATGTTGTGCCAATTTCAGGCCTCATAGTAAGCTGGTGCTACTGCACTGACACCAAGGGAATTGTAAGTGCTTAAACCTGGTCTGAATTTGGCTCAACAAATTTAATAGTCGTCTGGAATCCAAATTCCCCAAAGTCAACAGAGTTACACCAAAGATAAATTTGGCCTCTGTCACCTAGCATTTAGGGTTACGCAACTAGTTGTTTGTGCCAGGATTGCTAAGAATCAGACTGCTGTGTAATGGGACTTTATTATTTGTAGGTCTAGCCCTAGGATTTTCATCCCCAGGATCTTCTTTATTTCATCCAACATAGCTCCTTCATGATCAAGCTTTTGAGGGACAGAGCAGCAGTTCTGAATTTGCTTTTCAAATCTATGGTCAACATATATTTGTTAGATCAGCTGCAAGAAAACAGACTACAAAATCAAAAGGAAAAAAATAATGTTATTTGTTCAGGGTGAACAGTTTCTAAACGAGCGTAAGCACATGATCATTTTATAAAACAAAATTCCAAGGGAGGATATCCCGGTGCAGCATTTGTCATATCCTGGGGCCAGCAGCACTTGCCAGGACCAACATTTCTAATTTCCCATGCTGAAGCCACTGCAGTAGGCATATTCCTGGTATTAATTTATTCCGAATCTTAGGCTAAATTCTGCTCTGCTCTGGTGTAACTGATCATAAACTATCACTAGTCCCTTATTTCTCCCTCCTGACAGCTGTAAAGTTCCCTGTGTAGCTTTGTTGAGTTCCCGTGCCTCAATATTTATATTACAATAAAATATGTACATTCATGAGCCTCTGTTTTCAACCCACTTAACAATTGTCTCCTAGAACTATAAAAGGCATCTCTGTTGTTAAGCAGACTCCCTTCATCCTCCTTTACATCATTTTTTAAACTTGTTTTAATGCATTCCTGTATCAAGGTTCTTTAAAAATTAAGGTAAACCATGCTAAATGCCATATAACATTTCTTGTTAATGTAATTTGGCCAGGATCCCTCTTCCAAAGGCTTTTTGACTGTTTCTTATTCAATTCTATTTTTTAATGGTCTGGCTGCATCCTTGACTGATTTCTTGCTTTGCTTATAGGGGGAAAGGATTAGAGTTGTATTCAGTATGTCTAGCTCTTTTAGTTTCAAAGTTTCTCTTTGCATCCCAAATATGCCTTCCATTTTTCATCTGGTTTAGTATGTCCTTGATTCCCCCTACAATCCTATATAGTGTTCTGACCTAAATTGTGTTTTAAGTCCTTTTCTAAATGAGAAAATTTGCTGTTGTGCAGGCTGTTTTCATTTCTTACATGGCTGATATATATTGTTGAAGTGGTTATGTTTGTTCAGGATATTCTGATTTAAACCCATTGCCTTCTCCCTTCTGCTAAAAATCACTACATTCTTTTATTCATAATCCTTTTTCTCTCCATTTTTCTTCATTTCCCTTTAAATTGCCCCTCCTGAGGTTCTTGTTGTTTTATTGGTTTTTGGATATGTGGTCTTGACTTTAATCATGCTGCAGTTCCCAGTAGTTTTATGAGTTCTAACTTAACAATGACTCCTCTCATTGATTTCATTTGTCTGGCTGGAGGAATACCTGCTTCTGCTTATGGATAGTGACAAAATGCTCGACAATTGGAACCTTTCACCAGCCAGATTCCAAGTAACAAATAAGTGACCTAACATATTTATTGGTAAGTGGGCTTTACTTTTCAAATCCATCACTAGCTCAGGAACTCAGCATGCCTCTTATAGCAGGGCCACATTGTCACATTGGGGAAATCAAGCTTCATACTCAGGCTTTCAAGACTTGTGGAATTTGAGAACATTAGGTATGGTCTGGATCTCTGATTGCCATGGGGAGAAGATGGTGCTGATAAGGAAGAAAATGGCCTATTACTCTACTGGTGCAATAGCATACAAACAGTAATAATTATGGAATCCAGAGAAGATTGACACAGCCTCAGAAGAGTCTATTTCTCCTTCTGTGAACAATCCTAAAGGTATTGAGCAAAAACAATTCCTGATTCAAAACCAAGATTTGTTGACTAACGGTGCAATTTTAATAGCAGCCGCCTAAGCTGTAAAATGAACAAATGGAGCACACACATTAACTCATTTTTTAGCCCCAGCTAAAACTTAAAACTCAACACATATTTAAAAATTAAAAGAAATTGGTGCTTTCCTCCATATTACTGCCATACTAATATCATCTGAAGAGGCAGAGCTCAAAACTAATCAGATGGACTTAGGAGACTGGCTAGAATTTAAAATCCAAATAATAGAAATAAGGATCTAATTTTTTGTTATTTTGTCCCCATTTCCATTGACAAACCATATGTTACAAAGACTGCCATGAAAAGTAAACATTTGCAAACAGATACCATGGTTATTTCTCATTGTAGCGATAGAGGAAATTGTGGTATCTCAAATATCAATGTGTCTATTTTTACATGCAACATTATATTGTTAATTGGTTATTTTATTGACCAAGACTACAGCACTTCTCTGGCTTTTATGTGTCTACTACATGCTCATTTAATGATTGTGGTTTGTAAATTAAATACACATCGAAAGAACAAAAATGTGTAGTTCTTAACATAGGAGGTTTTCCATGGTGGAAAGGTTTCCTTAGTTTTAGCATGCAGAGCAAGAGCTAAGATAGAGCTGTGCACGCACAGTTGCGCTCAGCGAGGCCACAACAGTCTCCAAAGAGGAAGCTTACTAAACATTTTAAACAAAAAACATTTCAAACAAAGAAGGATGCAATCATATAGGCTACGTAAGAGGCAAATTCCCTGCTTCCCTGAGAGGATAGAAAGGGGAGATAATAATTTCTGCAGTGAATTATTCTAGTGCACAAAGGCCATTCAGAGGAAAGAAGGATGGAGTCTGCTGTTCAGTGGCAGTCTGCAGCTGTGTAGGGATCTTTCAGTCCTCTGAACATACTGGCTGCAGCTTATGGAAATTAACAGAGCATTTTTCTCACACCTATTCCTTTATGATCTGTCTGCATTGGCTAAAACTGTATCCTAACATACATTGCCACACATTGCTCTGTTGAAATACATATAAGCTCCTATCAACAGAGTTGACGGGGCAATTGTAATGCTTATATATCAACTGTCCACTGTAAAATTATATGAAGACAGGAATTAAAACAAAGTTAGTTAGAAGTAGAGGAAGGCTTGATTTTGATCTCATGCTAATGTGAATCAGAAGAATTCCATTGAAGTCAATGAAATCATACTTGTGTAAAATCAGTGTGAGATCAGAATCAGGCCTACAGTGCTTGCCATTAAAATCTTTCCAGTTTTGCCTCATTGACATTACCACACTGTGCACTGTAGTTAGTTTCTCTGTACTTAGAATAGAGAATACTGCAAATGCCATAGTAAAGTGAACAGAATCATAGACATGTAGGGATTCAAGGGACCTCAAGAGGCCATCTAATTCAGCCCTTTGTGATGAGGCAGGACCAGGTTTGTCTAACCTGCTCTTAAAAACCTCCACTGATGGGGATTCCACAACCTGCTTTGGAAGTTTTTTCCAGTGTCTAACTATCCTTATAGACAGAAAGTTTTTCCTAATATCTAATTAAATCTTCTTTGCTGCACATTAAGCCAATTACTTCTTTTCTTACCATCAGTGGACATGCAGAACAATTGACCACAGTCCTCTTTATAACAGCCCTTACTATATTTGAAAGTTATCAGGCACCCCTCAGTCTTCTTTTTGTCAACACTAAACATGCCCAGTTTTTTTAACTTTCCTCACAAGTCAGGTTTTCTAAACGTTTTATCATTTTAATTGCTCTCCTCTGGACTCTCCAGTGTGTCTATTTCTTTCTTATAGTGTGGAGCCCAGAACTGGACACAGTACTCCAGCTGAGACCTCACCAGTGCTGAGTAGAAAAGGACAATTATGTTTCATATTTTAGCTCTGACACTCCTGTTAATTACAAGGTTAATTACTTGCAAATGTAAATATTTTAATGACCACCTTATTATATTTGTGGATAAATACTTTTGTCTGTCCCTCCTCAGCTGTGCAGCTCACACTGGCGCTCGGACAGTCTAGTGTATGTACATATTACATAATGAGTTCCCTTGGGCCACATGTCCTGATATAACTCCATTGAAGCAAGTGGAGTTACACATATAGAGAACTAAGCCCTGGTCTACACTACAGGGTTAGGTCGAATTTAGCCACGTTAGGTCGATTTTTATAATGAATGTGTCTACACAAGCAACCCCGTTCTGTTGACCCTAAGGGCTCTTAAAATCAACTTCTGTACTTCTCCCCGGTGAGGGGAGTAGTGCTAAAATTGTCCTTGCTGGGTCGAATTTAGGGTACTGCGGACGCAGATTGACGTTATTGGCCCCTGGGAGCTATCCCAGAGGGCTCCAATGTGACCTCTCTGGACAGTACTTTCAACTTCAATGCACTAGCCAGGTACACAGGAAAAGCCCAGGGAACTTTTGAATTTCATTTCCTGTTTGGTCAGCGTGGTGAGCTCAGCAGCACAGGTGACCATGCAGTCCCCCCAGAATCGCAAACGAGCTCCAGCATGGAGCGAATGGGAGACACTGGATCTGATTGCTGTATGGGGAGAAGAATCTGTGCAAGCAGAATGCTGATCAAAAAGAAGAAATGCTAATATATATATGCCAAAATTGCACAGTGCATGATGGACAGAGGCTACAACAGGGACACACAGCAGTGCTGCGTGAAAGTCAAGCAGCTCAGGCAAGCCTACCAAAAGACAAAGGAGGCAAACGGTCGCTCTGGGTCAGAGCCCCATACGTGCCATCAGCTGCATGGCATTCTAGGGAGGGACCCTACCACTAGCCCTCCACTGTCTGTGGACACCTGAAAGGGGGAGTCTCACGCAACACGGAAGAGGATTTTGTGGATGAGGAAGAGAAGGAAGAGGAGAATACTCAACAGGCAAGTGGTGAATCTGTTCTCCCTAGCAGCCAGGACCTTTTCATCACCCTGGAGCCAATACCCTCCCAAGGTGGGATCCCCAACCCTGAAGGCAGAGAAGGCACCTCTGGTGAGTGCACATTTGTAACTACAGTACAGGGTTTAAAAGCAATAGTATTTAATGTTTGATTTGCCCTGAAGACTTGGGATGCATTTGCGGCCAGTACAGCTACTGGAAAAGTCTGTTAACATGTCTGGGGATGGAGCAGGAATCTTCCAGGGACATCTCCATGAAGCTGTCCTGGAGGTTCTCTGAAAGCCTTTGCAGAAGGTTTCAGGGAAGGCTGCCTTATTTCGTCCTCCACGGTAGGACACTTTACCACGCCAAGCCAGTAGCAAATAGTCTGGAATCATTGTAGCACAAAGTATGGCAGCGAATGGTCCTGGGTTTTTGTCACATTCAAGCAACAGTCGGTCTTTATCTTTCTGTGTTAGCCTCAGGAGAGTGATATCATTCATGGTCACCTGGTTGAAATAGGGGAATTTTTGTAAGGGAACAGTAAAAGGACTCTGTCATGCTGGGCTCTTTGCGCTTGGCTAACAGGGATCATCCCTGAGAATAGCCATGCTGCAGGGGGAGGAGTGAAGGGATCATCCCAAATAGCCACACAGAGGGTTGGGGAGAGGTGTGTGCTTCACATCCACCCAAAAACCGCAGCCCCTCCTCTTAAATGGCAAACCCAACCAGCATTGCTTGTTATGGGAAAGGAGGGCTCTGCAGTTTGAAAACATTCCCCCATGTTATGAAGGCTTTAGAAATCAAACCCACGTACCCTTTGGCTTACCATGGCTGCCTGGAAACCGAATTCTGTTGCCCAGCCATGTGTGATGTATCACCATACCGGCAGGCGCTCAATATAAAAGGCAAAATGCGATCTTGTACCTAAGCACATATGCGGTCTGCTGTGAATTGCTTGATTCACTGTGAAAGAGTCTCCCTTTTGTTCTCAGAAATGTATCATCTTAAATTTTACTCTCCCTTTTTATCCCCCTGCAGGTGCAAATGTTCTATGCTCCCCCTATCATCTCTGTCCCTGAGGTTATTGCAGATTAGAAGGCAAAAAAACCTGAACTTGTGATGACATGTTTTTCGAGCTCATGCAGTCCTCCTGCACTGATAGGGCACAACTGACTGCATGGAGGCATTCAGTGGCAGAGTCCAGGAAAGCATTAAGTGAGCGCGATGAGAAGAGGCAGGATGCAATGCTGAGGCTAACGGACATGCTCAGGCATCTGGTAGAGTGGAGGAAAGCTAACAAGAGACCAGACCGCCATTGCATCTGCTGAACAACCACATGCCCTCCTCCCCAAGTTCCATATCCTCCTCAACTAGATACCCAAGAACGTGGGTGGGGGGGAGGGAGGGAGAGAGGCTCCGGGCACCCAGCCACTCCACTCCAGAGGATGGCCCAAGAAACAGAAGGCTGTCATTCAAATAGTTTTGATTTGTAGTGTGGCTACAATAAGCAATGTGGCCTTGTCCTTCCCACCTCTCCTCCTCCCCCACCCCACCCCACCCGGGCTACCTTATCAATTATCTCTCTTTTTTTAATAAAGAAAGAATGCATGGTTTCAAAACAATAGTGACTTTATTTCCTTTGCCAGCTGTTATCGAAGGGGGTAGGGTGGTTGGCTTACAGGGAATTAAAATCAACAAAGGGGGCGGGTTTGCATCAAGGAGAAAAACACACAACTGTCACACCGTAGCCTGGCCAGTCATGAAATTGGTTTTCAAAGCCTCTCTGATGCGCAGTGTGCCTACCTGTGCTCTTCTAATTGCCCTGGTGTCTGGCTGGTCAAAATTGGCATCCAGGCAATTTGCCTCAACCTCCCACCTCATCATAAATGTCTCCCCCTTACTCTCACAGATATTATGGAGCACACAGCAAGCAGTAATAACAAGGGGAATATTGGTTGCGCTGAGGTCTAACCTAGTCAGTAAACAGTGCCAGAGCGCTTTTAAACATCCAAAAGCACATTCTACCACTATTCTGCACTTGCTCAGCCTATAGTTGAACTTCTCCTTACTACTGTCCAGGCTGCCTGTGTATGGCTTCATGAACAATGGGAGCAAGGGGTAGGCTGGGTCTCCAAGGATAACTATTGGCATTTCAACATCCCCAACAGTAATTTTCTGGTCTGGGAAGTAAGTCCCTTCTTGCAGCTGCTCAAACAGCCCGGAGTTCCTAAAGATGCGAGCGTCATAGAATCATAGAATCATAGAATCATAGAATATCAGAGTTGGAAGGGACCTCAAGAGGTCATCTAGTCCAACCCCCTGCTCAAAGCAGGACCAATTCCCAGCTAAATCATCCCAGCCAGGGCTTTGTCAAGCCGGGCCTTAAAAACCTCCAAGGAAGGAGACTCCACCACCTCCCTAGGTAACGCATTCCAGTGTTTCACCACCCTCCTAGTGAAATAGTTTTTCCTGATATCCAACCTGGACCTCCCCCACTGCAACTTGAGACCATTGCTCCTTGTTCTGTCATCTGCCACCACTGAGAACAGCCGAGCTCCATCCTCTTTGGAACCCCCCTTCAGGTAGTTGAAGGCTGCTATCAAATCCCCCCTCATTCTTCTCTTCTGGAGACTAAACAATCCCAGTTCTCTCAGCCTCTCCTCATAAGTCATGTGCTCCAGACCCCTAATCATTTTTGTTGCCCTCCGCTGGACTCTTTCCAATTTTTCCACATCCTTCTTGTAGTGTGGGGCCCAAAACTGGACACAGTCATGCACCTTTCCCGGCCATCCCACGTTGATGTCAGTGAAACGTCCTTTGTGATCCACCAGTGCTTGCAGCACCATTGAGAAGTACCCCTTGTGGTGTATATACTGCCTTGGCAAGGTGGTCCGGTGTCAAGATAGGGATATGCATTCCATCTATTGCCCCACCACAGTTAGGGAATCCCATTGCAGCAAAGCCATCCATTATGACCTGCACATTTCCCAGAGTCACTACCCTTGATAGCAGAACGTCAGTGATTGCATTGGCTACTTGAATCACAGCAGTCCCCACAGTAGATTTGCCCACTCCAAATTGATTCCCGACTGACCGGTAGCAGTCAGGCGTTGCAAGCTTCCACAGGGCTATCGCCACTCGCTTCTCAACTGTCAGGGCAGCTCTTATCTTGGTATTCCTGCACTTCAGGACAGAGGAAAGCAACACACAGAGTTCCAGGAAAGTGGCTTTACACATGCAAAAGTTTCGCAGCCACTTGGAATCATCCCATACCTGCAACACTATGCGGTCCCACCAGTCTGCTTGTTTGCCGGGCCCAGAATTGGCGTTCCCCTATATCAACCAGCCCCACTACCACCATGATGTCCCAACTGCCACATCCCGCACTTTCAGGAACGTTTGTGTCCATGTCCTCCTCACAATTGTCCTCGTGCTGCTGTTTCTTAGCCAGGTTCGGCACATACTGCAGTATAATGCGCGAGGTGTTTACAATGTTCGCACCAGCAGCGGTGAGCTGAATGGGCTCCATGCTTGCCGTGCTATGGCTTCTGCACGGGTAACCCAGGAAAAAAAGCATGAAATGATTGTCTGCAGTTGCTTTCACAGAGAGAAGGGAAACTGACGACATGAACCCAAAACCACCCGCGACAATGTTTTTGCCCCATTGGGCATTGGGAGCTTAACCAGAATTCCAATGGGCAGCGGAGACTGTGGTAACTGTGGGATAGGTTCCCACAGTACACTGGTCTGTGAGGTGCTGCTAGCCATGGTAGTGAGGACGCACTCCACCGACTTAATGCACTTAGTGGGGACATACACAATAGACTGTACAAAATCAATTTCTAAAAATCGACTTCTATAAAATCGACCTAATTTTGTAGTGTAGACATACCCTTAGTCCTTTCTTTTTACACATGTACCTATGTCTTTAATTTTGTATTGCAAAACGGGATAGTCTTACAACATAATTTAGAAAGCTATTCCCCCCTTCCATGTTACTTTATACAGACCTTTAATTTCCCACATGTACAAAATGTGCATATCATATGACACTAAGTCAGATGAGTGATTCAAATTACTTCACTGGGTGTGATTTGGTTTCTCTTCATAGTGCAGGCAAAGTGATATGGTCCAAATTCTGCTGTCACTTACTGGTTTGCAAACCCTTTGAGGCTTACAAGGGTGTAAGTGACTGCAGAAATTGGTGCACTATTTTAAGCATATGTCAGTGTTTTACCTCTAGGTTACCACCAGAATGTCAAAACAGTCCTGTTATTTCAGATAGCTTGGTATGCTGTTTGGCTGTTTTTCTGTGGCCCATTTCAAAGGTTAGAGTTCAGGAGGTTGGCATGGCAACCTACTAAGTGTGGATCAAATTGCCCTGGGGAGAATTCAACCCTGAATCAAGGGTAGAGACCTGGAAAGGCTTCCATGAGCAGGAGAGATTGAAAAGATATTAGGAATGTTGAGTGCACCTGTTTATACTCTCAGAATACAAGAAGAAGAGAGTTACAGTCACATGAAAAGGGAACAAATTTAACACAAACAAAAGGAAATGCTTTTTTAAAATGTAGCACAAAATAAATGTGTCGAACTTATTTCCCCAAGACTGGTAGGATTAACAATGATCGGATATTTATAACCATAATAAGAACATCCACAGTTATATAGGATAAATATTTAAAGGGGGCATAAATCCTCACAATTCATGGCATAAACCAACCACTAATTGAAGGGGTTAAGAAAACTTTTACTTAGGGGTAGGTTAATTCATTATTTCCCATTACAGAATTTCTTGCAACTTTCATTGGTGCATCTAGTACTGGCATTGTCTGAGACAGGATACTGGATTACATAGATCTCTTATTTTACCCAGTATAGCAGTTCCGTATGTTCCTATCAATACTGTTATTGGCTCTTTGCTCACAAGACTGACAAGAGGGGAAAGGTGGGGAGTTCTTTTTAACCACTACCTAGATGTCTTTTTTGGTCAGTGACCGGGCTTTTGCCTTCTTACTGGAGAAGACTTTTTCCACCCACGCCCCAATCCGTGGACACTCCTGTTGGAGAAGGATGCTGCTATGTACTACAAGTCAAATTTATCCTCAGTGGGTGAAATGCCTAAATTCTGGATGTTAATTTCTCAGGATGTCATATTGATATGACAATATCGAAACCAAACTTTTGTTTTGAGGGGTTAGGAATGATCTATAATGGATCTAGGCAGGCTGCTTTTGTGGGCCTAAAATTTGGAGGTTAAAGTTTAGCAGCATTGGTAAATGATAACTGACTGGTATATTCTATTCCCGTAGTAATAACTATGGTCCTAATCCTGCAACATTGTAATCAATGGGTGGGAGTTTTACTCATTAGCAACATGATCAAGCCCCAACTTTGGGCTAATTCAACTCGGAGATGTAAGTCCAAAACACTTATCAGCCCAGGATACTGTTATTATCCAGTTAATAAGGACATTATTATGCTAAAATCTGTTCTCTCGCTTGCACTCCTCTCCTCTCCTCGCCACATGCAGCCTGGGAAGAATTAACCTCTGTGCCAATTATCAGTAATTTAAATTTGTATATTGTATTTTAAAAGCTTTTCCTCTCCATTCCCTCTCTTCTGACACAAGTTTACCTTCATTGTCTTGCCTTTTTCTCTCTCCTGTTTGAAAATGTACTAAAACAACAATAATAATAATCATTTGTATTACCGTAGGCCTGGGGCCTTAGTCATGGACCAAGACCCCATTGTGCTAGGTGCTGTACAAAAAAAAAACACAGAGCAAAAAGATTATCCAGAGAGCTTACTTTTCCCATTCAGTGTTATTTTAAAAGCTGACCGTGCTTGTAGGTGTGTTTGCTACTGAAGCTGAGGGAGAAGATGAAGCTTTTAAAGTAAGCTTATCTATAAATATAATTTAACGTTTAGAAATAACTCAGGACATGGGGAGGGAGCCATAACTCTCCCTTGCCTCCAAAGAAAAAATGGTGTTGTTGGGTTCTGAGTGTAAGGAGGCAGTACTCTGATGCCAACAAGCAATCAGAACACATGGATTTGCATTACTTGGTAATAAGAAATAACTATGCTGTATGCTTCCAGTCAGAGTGCAGTGATTTGCATAATCAAGAAATAACATTACAGTTGTGGACTAGAAGAAGTCCTTGCTATGACTGGCTGGGGCAATTCTATTTCAGCATAATATTCTGTAACCAGAGTAAAGTACAGTACAGAGACTAGCAGCAAATATCATGAAAGATCAATTGTTCAAATAAAAATGGTTAAATCTAGCCATTATCTTGCGTCTTTTGTTTGATTCAGTTGGCCAGAAGATGCTCAAATTGGCAATCAACAAATGTAGAAGGTAAATTGCCTGTATCTTTTTAAACACTGAGAGTCCTTGAATCATCCCTCTCATACTTTTTAGGATCATTTTCTCCACCCTTGGAGATTACCATTAGTTCACCCAAGCGAACTGACTTGGAGTATGAGGGTGCAGTCAGTAGAGAAGCAACATCGTACATAAATACATGCATTTACTGTAGAGCATTCCATTTTTCTCTCTCTCCCTATTAGCAGTTTTACTTACCCGATTATCTCTCTCATATCTACTGATTAGGGAAGTGTGTATGTAACCCACAGTAGGAAAAGGTGGGTCTTTGCTCCCTACAGTGGTCTGTTCAAATAAGAGGTTAACGCATTTGCTACATTTGCCAGTAAGGAGGCTCAGTCCTTTAGCTTAAAAAGCTGCTGTTGGCACAAGGGGGGTTGGTTACATTAATGCAGAATAACTGTCTAGGAATCTGATCCCCATTGCCAGCTCTATCCTTTCCTGGAAAGAAACAGAACTTTGCAGCTGAGGCACATGAAGCATGCATTCAAGCGCGTACACACACATACACACAGCCATTCTTGAACAAACTTTAGTAACAAGCAGTTACCACACTACACAAAAATATCTTGCATCTTGGTATATGTAGAAACACAAGGAGAGGGAACTCTGTCACTTGAACAATACAGTATCTTGGTGTCTAATGTGTTCTTTCTCTACCACAGGGCTTTCAAAAGCATTTTTGATCATATATCAATAAGTGAATACTGCTGATGAATGTGGGATACCAGGGCTTGCCACACTGATTTCTAAGAAGTACATTAATAATAGATTTTGATATCA
This sequence comes from Trachemys scripta elegans, assembly GCF_013100865.1. Classification (NCBI taxonomy): domain Eukaryota; kingdom Metazoa; phylum Chordata; order Testudines; family Emydidae; genus Trachemys; species Trachemys scripta. The sequence continues at coordinate 160,931,058 of NC_048300.1, forward strand.
GATGTCAGTTTAAGGCAGTAGAAAGCATGGGAGGCAGCAGTTCAGAAAATAATGAATAAATAAAAGTAAGACTGGCTCCAAAAGCTGTTGATCATCAGTGTTTGTATTGTGGTAACCTCTTATGGAACATCTAATAAGTATTTTCTCTGGGGAAATATGAAGCTGATAAAAGGCAACATAAGCATGAAAGTAATACACAGGCGTATTTGGGAGAGCAGCCCTGGAAGCTTGTTCTGTTGGAGTCATGAAAGGGATTTCTGCCTGCTGATCTTCTTTTTGAGATATTATTCAACGTTTTTAATGTTCCTTTTGAAAACTAATTAATCAGGTGTAATCATCTCCTTTTGTGAAATATTTATAAACTGTAATTTCTATTGCTGGAAATGTTCTTCAGCATCTAAGGCCTGCTCCACACTAACCCCCCATTTCGAACTAAGGTACGCAAATTCAGCTACGTTAATAATGTAGCCGAATTTGAAGTACCTTAGTTTGAACTTACCGCGGGTCCAGACGCGGAAGGCAGGCTCCCCCATCAATGCCGCGTACTCCTCTCGCCGAGCTGGAGTACCGGCGTCGAGCACTTCCGGGATCGATCCGGGATCGATTTATCACGTCTAGACAAGACACGATAAATCGATCCCAGAAGATCGATTGCTTACCACCTGGCCCGGAGGTAAGTGTAGACTTACCCTTTGTAGTGTTTCTTAATTATTAGAAAGAGGGGAGGGAGCGGGCTGTGTACAGATTGCATTTATCCTGCTCCTCAAACCAATGATTTTGCTATGAATATTATATTTTTACTGAGAATACATTAGAGAATACTTTAAACTTTATTTGAAGTTTACAACACCCTTTGGAATAATTCTGCTGCCTCTGCTGCTTCTTTTTTCTTACTTTCAGAAAGATTAGCAAGTATTATATATACTCTGGGCTGCAAACTCCACAAGAAACTGTGTCTCTTCCAGGAAAACTGTAATTGAACTTGACAATAAAACAAAGCTCTAATGATTGCTGAATAATGTTAATACTTGACATTGCAGTCATTGAGTTCAAAGTCTTTACAAACTGACAGAATTGCACTAAAGATTCTTTGCTGTTTGAAGGCTCTGACTCAGGTCCGGATGACATCTATTTGGCTGGCAATAGTAACCAAGGTGTTTCTGGAACCGAGATAGGCTACTTTTGCTCTGGGAAACTATTTTACAAAACAACTTAACTTTTTGTGGACTTGTCAAGTGATTTGTTGAAAGGACAGGGCCTTGTTGAGACATCACTCGACTAGCGTGAATGAATTTTAGATCAGCATAAACACTGCTGTGCACAGTAAATAATGTTGTTTTCATTGGTTCAGGGTAATGGAAGCTGGTCAGTAACAGAAGAAAGCAGAAACACTAACAGGAAAATTGCACAATGTGAGAAAATGTAAGGAAACCTTATATACACAAGCATTGTTTTCAAAAGCACGACATAAAATGTAAAATGGTAACACCCAGGCTATAATAAAATAGTATATTCATCAGTGAATTACCAGTTGGGGCTAAAAGAAGATTACAGTGGTGATTGCACATTTACGTTTATTATAGGGACAGATTTGTCAATTGAAACCTGAAAAAGTTTGTGTAATACATGTAAAATTAAAAAGTATAATAAAGCAAGTTATGTAGGCTAATAAACCCAAATGAAAAAAAAAAATCAATGAATTAAGAGAATGATTTTACTAATGTAAAGTAAAGGAAGAATTTGGTTGAGTTCAATAACTATCTTAAAGATATAGATGACCACACTCAGTACACTCATTTTTTGTTGTTGGTGGTGGTGTTTTGTTTTTTTTAATTCACCCTACAACAAAGTGAGAGGAGGAAAGAGTTTGTAATTACCCAGAAAAAATTCTATTAATTAATAACCACCAAATAATAATCAACTTATGTATTCATTTCACTTAATTCCCCAGATTCAGTTCCCTGCATCAGTTATACTGAGTTAGGTCATTCTTGGACCTTAAGGGATAACTTAATTAGACAAAAAGAGAAACTTCAAAAGTTCAGTAATAACTATCGGTAATTCTTTTATTGGCTACCAATAAAATGTGATCATTGGTATAGTATATTTTTGTTCTGTGTTCAATACTCAGCACATTTATATTCAGTTTCAAAAAGCTTTGTCTGTTCATCTTGGGACCACCACATTCATGGTGAAACATATATATAAAATAATCATTTTTCTCTTAAATGTGGATCTTTTGGGCTTGTCATAATGGGATCCCCAAACACACTTTGTGAGTAGGACCTAAATAAAACATAGGTTTATAGATGGCCAGCAAGGCAAATTACTGAAGTATCAGTAGGTAAAAATCTAATCTACTCTTTAAGGCCAATGAACTTGTCAAAAAACATAGTGGCACCAGCAATGAATACTATTGCATCCCTTGTATTAGGGCCCCCCAGAAGCCCACCTAAATCAATGCGCATTGCATTGAACCTTGAATTCCATGCTTTCTTGGCAAGTCTTCTATGCAAATACAGATTGATAAAACTCATGTTAATTACCTTTATCTGTGAAAAAGGTGTCTCCATTAATGTAGTTCTGTGGGTGACATGTTCACCAGTAATGCTGTTGTAGTTTCATGTACCTTTTCTTCTAAATTCTTCACAGGGTCTAAATCTAACTTTATTAATGTTACATTGTTTAATTACCTTTAGCTGTGAAAAAGGTGTCACCATTAATTTAGGTCTGTGGATGACAAGTAATTCTGTTGTAGTTTTATGTACCTTTCCTCCTAAAGATCTTCACAGGGTACAAATCTAACTTCATTAATGTTACATTTTTATTCATTATCATAACATCTGAAATTCTAATTCCAATTCTATTGATAAACTATCCTGCAAACTACCGGTAATCATTTTATTAGTGGTATTTTATAAAAGTATAACTATTTGTCCCAAAATATAAAACAAAACTCCAATTTCTTTTGAACACTAATGTGTGTTAAAGCCTTGATTTAGTACAGCACTTTTAAAATCCTTTAAAAATGCTGTTTCAAAACAACTAAATACAATGGGCCAGCTCCTCAGCAGGTGTCACTTGGTGTTGCTCCATTGACCTCAATAAAGCTACAGTACTGGGGATGTAGGAACTATTTTCACTTCTGTGTTAAAATATGAAGAAAAGTGTAGGAAAAAATGCTCTCTTCTTCCTGTATTAAAGTGTCTGCCATGCTTAAAATATTTGTTTGTCCTTGGGTTTTTAAAACTGATAAGTTTATGAATCTTATAAGTTACAGATGTTTTAGCTGAAAAGAATGCAACTATTAATTATCTGACATTAAATATGCTTTAAACATAACTTTCCAAATGTGTTCTTCTTTCCATCACAGAATAATTGAAATTGATCCTAAATTTTAAAATGTCTTTTAATCCCTTAATAAACTATGTAAAAACATTTAATTAAATGCATATGAGTGAATTGTATGGGATGTATGAAAACTTATATTACAAAAACTACTTGCTTGCAAAGTGAAGCACTCAAAAGTAAATAAATGCCAATTTTAAGGTTTCCCTTTCAATCTTAACTTTGCTGCTTTGTGCATATGTATAGCAGTATATTTTTCCTGACCCTCTACCTCATTCAATTCCATTTGATGGTGTTTTTTTCACTGGACCTCTGTTCAGGTTGGATAATGAGTAGTGAATGAGGCAGCTGTAAAACATGCATTTTTTCTCTTCACCATTCACTGAGTAGGCCTCCGCTACATTTACTAATGTGACCTGGGTTCCAGGGAAGCCGTACTGAGGTTACTCAATTAGGACAAACTGCAAAGAATGGGGTAGACAATCCCCAAAGCTGGTGGATAGTCCAATACTTAGATTTACCAAGCCAGCACAAACCGACTTCTATAATACCTTACTGGTAGCACAGAAACCAGTACATGGTTCCTTTATAGCAACCCAGCCTTGGGCTTCCACCCAGACACCCAAGTCAAATATGAAAGTTCTACCAATCCCAAAGGATTGGACATATCACCTCTCAAGTTATTGAATATTTCAGATCTTACTCAAATACATGCTTACAGACAATTATTATTAACTAAACTAAAATGTATTAAAAAAAGAGAGTATGGGTTAAAAGATCATATACATACTGTGACAGACCCAGACCAGTGGGGTACAGGAGTCTGGTAGAGAGCAAATATACTGGTCACTGAATGAGTAGTTTTCTGTTCCCTGAGTGACCAGAGCAGGGGCTGCACTAGAGTAATCAGGAACCTGCTAGAACTAGTTAAGGCAGGCAGGCTAATTAGGACACCTGGAGCCAATTAAGAAGAAGCTGCTAGAATCAATTAAGGCAGGCTAATCAGGGCACCTGGGTTTTAAAAAGGAGCTCATTTCAGTTTGTGGTGTGAGTGTGAGGAGCTGGGAGAAAGAGGTGAAAGGAGCGGAGAGTGAGAGTATTCTGCTGGAGGACTGAGGAGCACAAGTGTTATCAGCCACCAGGAGGAAAGTCCTGTGGTGAGAATAAGGAAGGTGTTTGGAGGAGGCCATTGGGAAGTAGCCCAGAGAGTTGTAGCTGTCATGCAGCTGTTATAGGAGGCACTATAGACAGCTGCAGTCCACAGGGCCTTGGGCTGGAACCCGGAGTAGAGGGTGGGCCTGGGTTCCCCCCAAAACCTCCCAATTGACCTGGACTGTGAGTTCTTCCAGAGGGGAAGGTTTCTGGGCTGTTCCCCAACCCACATGGTGAATCTCTGAGGCAAGGAAATCTGCCAATAAGCGCAGGACCCACCAAGATAGAAGAGGAACTTTGTCACAATACAGACATGAATACAGTTCTGAGATCAGTTTCATAGTAGAGATGGTGAGCTTTGGAGTTACAAAGAGTTCTTAGAATTAGTCCATAGATTCAGTCCAATGTTCATATCCAGGGTGATCCAGGTGGGACTGGAGTTCTCAGTCTTATGACTTAAGCTTCTCCTGCATAAAGCATCCAGCAGATCTAAGATAAAAAGGGTTAAGACCCAAGGGTTTTTTATTCAGTTCCAGACCTTCTTTTGATAGCTAGGAGTTCTTAAGCGAATAAAAGCAATCATGGAGACTTTGAAGTAGACCTATTTCCTAAGCAGCACTGGTAATTAGCTACACGGTTTAACATAAGGCAATTGCCTGTTTTCCACCATTCGCAGGTGATTTGCTATAAACGTCAAAGAGAAATCAATACAGTGATATCATTATATTTACGATTCATTTAAATGTTAAGATCTCCTTTTGATCTCTGAATTAACATAATACAGCATAGACAGGAACTGTTTGGTTACATTGTTAACCTCTAACAATATATATGTAAACACACAAAAACATAAACGTTATCTACCAATGTGTCCCTAAAGGTTGAATTCTGGTCATTTATCCTGCAGGATGCTTAACCCTTGCTGGCCATGTGTCACAACTACATATTACTGTAATTCTCTGACATTATCCTCTATGTAGAAATTACAAATGCAGTTTGGATTCCCTGCACCCACTCTCACTACTACACTCTTATTATTTACTGCACACTGTCTAATCTGTGGAATGTGCAAAGTGGAAAAAATGAATGTGATCATGTAATTAAAGAGTGTTTTGTAATATGTATGATCAAGGAGGCAGAGTTATGTTTGTAAGAGCAAACGCCCATTTGAAATTTGCTGCCTGTTGAGTGCTTCATTTTGCAAACTTGTTCTTTTGATATAGGTTTTGCATGGAATTTACTAGGATTTACAAAAAAAAATACATAAAATCAAGAAATTAAGTTCCATTTTTGTCTAGTAGAACTTGGTTGCCTGTAAAAGATGCACACTCAGTGTAATGAATGAGGGTTCATTCATTGGTGAATGCTGATCTGTACCTCAAAATGTGGTTTATGGTAGGACTTCTGAGGTGGTGTGTTGGAATGTCAGACAGTCTCAGCACACAAGACCAAAGATTGCAAGCCATTAAAGCTGAATGGGGCTAACTGCCAACAATGGAGCAACTACCCCAGGGGCATGTTCTTAGATAGCTCGGCTGACCTACTGGGAAAAAAATGAGTCTGAGCCAAAGAACTCATCATATGTGAGCCCTGTAACAAAAATGAGTGAGCAATATGTTAATTTGGGATCACAGACACACAGGGCAGGTGTTGTGGTTTGTTTGTGAAAATCTAGCTTCCTGAAAAGGAAAAACAGACAGGGAGAACAACTGGGACCAGGCTGGGTCTCAGTAGCTCCTTGGCTTCCATATAGGATGTGAGCTGGTGCTGTTCTTTTCCTGTAACTCAAGGGGAAAGCCCATTTAATTTAGCTTGTAGTGAATCATAAGATTATATGAGACTAATTATGCATGAAGGTTGTTTGTGGTTTTGAAATAATTTTCTCAGATGTTTTGTTCCATTTGCTAACACATACACATTTTAAAAAGGTGGTTGGTCATAAGAACATAAGAAAGGCCATACTGGATCAGACCAATGGTCCATCTAGCCCGCTATCCTGTCTTCTCACAGAGGCCAATGCCAGGTGCTTCAGAGGGAATGAACAGAGGAGGTGTGTTGGAATGTCAGACAGTCTCAGCACATTCCTTCACAGCTCCAAGTCCAAAGATTGCAAGCCATTAAAGCAGAGAGGAATCATCAAATAATCCAACCCCTCTCACCCATTCCCAGCTTCTGCAAACAGAGGCCAGGCAAGGGACACTTCAGAGCATGGCTTTGCATCCCTGTCCATCCTGTCTAATAGTCACTGATGGAGCAATCCTCCAAGAACTTATGTAGTTCATTTTTGAACCCTGTTATAGTCTTGGCCTTCACAACATTCTCTGGGAAAGAGTTCCACAGGTTGACTGTGCATTGTGTGAAGAAATACTTCCTTTTGCTTGTTTAAAACCTGCTGTCTATTAATTTCATTTGGTGACCCCTAGTTCTTGTGTTATGAGGAGTAAATAACACTTCCTTATTTATTTTCTCCACACCAGTCATGCTTTTATAGACCACTATCATTTTATCATTATATCTATGGTCACAGGCACACAGAGAGGATAAAGCAGGTACCTGAACCCAGTCAGACCTACAGGATAATTAGCAGTTGGCATAAATGGGGTGTTCTAGCCAGAGCCTAGTTAAGAATGGGAAAATTGCAAGAGTTCATCCTTAGACAGGTGAGCGCATGATACCTGACTCCTCAGAGGGTGCAATTAGAGATACCAGAAAGAGGAGAGAGGTATAGCTAGCCCTTAGGCAAGGGTTCTTAGGAGCTGTTGCCTATTCCATATGCACCTTCAGAATGGTACAGAGTGAGCCTTCTCATTCTAGAAATTCTTGCAGAGACTGATAATCCCCCTGAAATGCATGCACAAAGACAATGGAATCTTGAGAGTTCATACACTAAAATAGAAATTCCACACATATATACCAAAGTGCTGCACCAATGGAACATTAGTAAGACACCTGTCATTTAATGATAAAAGTCAGTGTGGATACATAAGTACATATTTTATTACCATTATCAGCCTGCCAAATGTAAACACATTTTCAGTGGACAACTGAACTGCACATCTGTAATCTACAGTCTATGTCTCTGACAAATTTCAAGCTGATCCCTCAAACTGCTGAGGCCCTACAGTTCTTAAAAAAAACAAAAGGGTCAGAATATTTTGTTTTTATAACAGCAAATGAGTACTTATTTTTCCTTTCTAAGCAATCTTTGGTCACTCTTCATAGTCACAAGCAATTGAAAAAGGCCCTTTAGAATGGAAACACATATGCAACTTTAAATAGAGACATCACAATGCACTCCACTTATAATTAATCTTTAAAAAATACAAATACAAAATAGAGCTTCAGGATTTGTCAAAACTGCTTCAGCTAGCTATGGCCCCAGAGGGCTGGTATGCCAGCCAGGAAATTGCTGGAACAGCGTTGTGCTGTATTTATCCCAGGAAAGCCTCCTACTCCAAAGCTGGGGGAGGGTGATGACAGCATCCAGGAAGGCCGGCCCTATACCTCATTCCCTATGCCAGAAGAATTGTCAGATGCTTGGTGATTAATGTACCCTTTGTACCGATGGACCAACACAAAGAGGCCATCACATATGAGAGAATCTAACCCCAAGGTCTTTTCACAGCTATAGCAATTCAATAGCAACCAATAAAACCTCTTGTCCAATACATTCTTTCTCCTGTGTAATTAGAATGTGCTTTCTAATGTGCAGAACATAGTCATAGATTTTTAAGGCCATAAGGGAGCATTATGACCATCTAGTCCTGTGGTCGTATGTGGCCCATCAGGCTAAGCTGATTGAGGGCCATGAGACATTTTGCTGATGTTGAACATATGCAGGCACAGCCCCCCCGCAGCTCCCAGTGGCCACGGTTCCATGGTCTGCCGCTTCCCGCAGCTCCCAGTGGGCGGGGGCGGTGCCTGCAGATGGTCAATGTCAGCAAAAGGTCTCGCGGCCCGCCATCAGCTTGCCCTAATGGGCTCATGTGACCTGGGGCCGCAGGTTGCCCACCACTGATCTAGTCTGACCTCCTGCATAACACAGGCCGTGGAACCTCACCCAGTAATTTCTGCATCAAACTCATAACTTCTGTCTGAGCTGTAGCATATCTTTTAGAAAGACATTCAATCTTGATTTAAAGTCTTCAAGTGGTGGAAAATCCACCATATTCCTAGGTAATAAAAAGTTTTACACATAATAGTATTCTGTGACTCTCTTGTTTATATGTCAACCACACTGGTTTCAAGTGATAGGAATACACAAAACAGTAGCTTTCATTAGGCCAGGTCAGATACTGTTTTTCATCTGTATCATATCACTGTATGAATTTTAAACCTGGTAGGAGGCCTATTGGGTAGTCTCTATCCAGCTCCTAATGGATAGACATAATCAATAAATATTCACAAAAAAACTATTACCTTTGGTTGCAAGCCAATCAGAAGCATTGAAAATTGAGTGGGCAAGGAATGAACTACAGTAAGGAAGATGGGGTTGATACACTACCAATAATGCAGTGTTTATGGCGGCTTTCCTACTGCTGTAGCTATCCTGCGAATAGAGTCCGTCAAGTTTAGTGCTGTCAAGTGAACTGTTTTGTAAGTGTAAATGATAAATGTACTAAACTGCACTTCTCGTTGTCATTCAGCACTTAAAGAAACATAATCACCCCATTAACAAAGGCTTTTATAGTGTACGTCTGGCAGTGTGATACCCATTTAAACAAAAGAGCAAAGGAAAAACTTGCAGACAAGCTTGGAAGAATGGAAAATGCATTTCAGTGCAATCATTATTCCTTTCTAAAACACATTCTAAAACTCTCTCTTCCAAACCCTGATTTCAACAGGCCACATAATAGCTTGCCAGGGGGAATGTCTTTGATTTCTTCAGAAGGATCTGTTTTGAACGGTTCATGTAAGGTTAAAAAAAAAGAGAACTCCAGACAATCAGCAGCCACCAATGTAATGCAATAATACTATGCAGGAAGAAGAATGCTCTCTTTAATTTTGAATATCCTTTACATATTCCCAAGGTATATCAATAATTAATTGCTAACACCTGGCAAGATCCATCTGGCAATATCCCCTCATTATTGGTTAACTGAATGCTGATTTTGTTCAACATTCTAATGCAGCATCATGTCCCGATGGCTTTTACTGAATATGTAAAGCCATGAGTATCTATACATCAACATTAAAATGCAGGTGTTGCTCTGATATAGCTAGTATTCCAGTCTCAAGATCTGCTTTCAATTAAACTAGAAGTGTACTTATTCATATCACATTCCCTGTCGTATATAATCTGCTCATGAAAATATTTTGTTAAATAAAGTATATTTACTAATGCATGTTGAAATAGCCTGCTGCCTGCCACAACATGTATTTTAATTGTAAATCACTTACCGCTTTCTGAATATCTTGGAATGAAAGGCAAAGCTTTCTTCCTAAATTAATGACAGCACCAACCAATATCGAGGACCTAACTCTGATAATGAATATATGTTAATGATACATTTGGCAATTAAAGGTTGATTAATTAAACAGTTCACTTCCAATATTCTTGGGAACTAGTTTCCAGATTCACTATGTGCCACAGCTCTGGCAATAACAAGAACTTTCACAGGAAAGGACTTTATTTCTTCAGACTTTGTGGTTCTTGAAAAAGTGGGGGATTTTGGTTTGTTTATTTTGTTTTTGTTTTGTTTACAGTGTGTACAGAAATCAGAATTGGAATTTATTAGAAGTTTGTTCCATAATATTTTTTCTGAATATTCCTGAGATGAAATGCATTTTAATCATAATGGAAATCTGTATTTTTATAGACTTAACCCTTTAAAAAATAAGGAAATTGACTTTCTTAGCCTGTGCATCTATGATGAACTTTACTTATCGTTTTTGAGTAGGCTCAAAGTTTGAAGTAAAATGTAGTAATTTTGCTGTTCCAGGAATTTTATCTATTGTCCATGTGCATTATGACCATCTAGTCCAGTGGTGGGCAACCTGTGGATTGGATCACAGAAACCCCCTTGGGGCTGCCAACTGATGTGCCAAGACTACTTCTGCCCCTGCTTTCCCTGCCAGCTCGGGACTTCAGAGCCCTGCCTGGTTGTGCCAGACAGCTTGCCGGCCACAAACACAGATACGGGTCTGAACCATGTCCCACAAACTGCAGGCTTAACTGAAAGCAACTTGAGAAGTTTTCTTGTCTCTAACACTTAGATGCCCAACTCCTAATGGGGTCCAAACCTCAAATAAATCCGTTTTACCCATTTTATAAGTTTTATAAAGCTTATACAGGGTAAACTCATAAGTAGTTTGTCCTCTATAACACTGATAGAGAGATATGCACAGCTGTTTGTCCCCCAGGTATTAATATATATGCTGGGTTAATTAATAAGTAAAAAGTGATTTTATTAAATAGAGAAAGTAGGATTTAAGTGGTTCCAAGTAGTAACACATAGAACAAAGTGAATTACCAAGCAAAATAAAATAGAACACGCAAGTCTATGCCTAATACAGTAAGAAAACTGAATACAGATAAAACCTCACCCTCAGAGGTGTTCCAGTAAGCTTCCTTTTACAGACTAGTCTCCTTCTAGTCTGGGTCTAGCAATCACTCACACCCCCTGTAGTTACTGTCCTTTGTTCCAGTTTCTTTCAGGTATCTTTTGGGGTGAAGAGGCTATCTCTTGAGCCAGCTGAAGACAAAATGGAGGGTCTCTCAGGGGCTTAAATATACTTTCTATTGTGGGTGGACACCCCTCCCTCCCCCTGCGTAGAATCCAGTTACAAAATGGAGTTTTGGAGTCACATGGGCAAGTCACATGTTGATGCATGACTGAGTTCCTTACCAGCCAAGCCACATTCCTGGGAAAGCTCAGATGTGGATTGGCGTCTCCAAGTTCATTGTTGGCTTAAGGGCTTCTTGATTGGGCACTTACTGAGAATAGTCTTTCCTCAGGAAGCTGACCAACTGCTTCACTGAGGGTTTTTAAAATTAAACAAGTACATGGTCAATATTCATAACTTCGAATACAAAAATGACACATGCATACAAATGGGATGAATAGATTCAGTAGATCATAACCTTTACAGAGATATGTTACATGGCATATGTAGCATAAAACATATTCCAGTTATGTCATATATACATTCATAAGCATATTTCCATAAAGCCTTATGGGGTGCAATGTCACAGTCCACACTCTCCTCCTCTTCCAAAATCCTCATCTGCATTTTTTGTCAGAAAGCAAACCATGAATGTTTCCATTTGCCAGGATATCCTCTTACCTTCTTAGCCTTCAATACAATACACTATTACAAATCTCCCTTCTGGCAGTGAACTAAAGCATTAGTGAATGTGTAGCAGTCCACTGTCTTACCTCAAGAAAAGACAACCTAGATGACCTAATAGTTCTTTTCCATCTGTAATTTCTTTGAGTTTGTTTTTCTGCCTGGCCCCTATTAAGCAAGCAACAGCAGCATAAGAGAGCCATGCGGCAAGTTGCATGATGAAACAATAATAGTATATAGGTACTGAATTTTATTTTTCCTGGTGGCTGCTCCATCCCCACTCTGCCCCAAAGCCCTGCTCCCACTCCGCCTCTTCCTGTCCCCACTCCACCCTCACCCTCAGGCCTCATGGCTGCCGCTTGCTGCTCTCTGTCCTCTCCCAAGCCCCTCCCGCCAGCTGCCAAAGAGCTGAACGGCAGCCCAGCCAAACAGCTTTGACTGGTGGGAGCTGACCACCCACAACTTTTTCCCCCCTGGCTGCTTGAGCCCCAGAGCACCCACAGAGTCGGCACCTATGCCTGATTCTTTCCTCACTTGTAGCAGTGTAAATCAGGAGGGACTGCAATGAAATCAGTGGAGTTGCACTGGTATAAAATTAATGAACCACAGGTGGTTCACCAACCTGGGAAGCAGTCTAATGAGTGGCGCTGTGGTTCGCCAGCAGATGTAAACCCAATCTGACAAGCCAGAGAAGGCTCGTCAGACTGGCAGTGCCAGCAGGAATCTGAAACACACTTCCTGAGTTGAAGAGGGTACTAAGCAGGGGTGAGTTTCATATATTCCCCATGTTCGCATATATAGCCAGCTTACATGCATCAGCCATAAATATGTTAGTGTTGCTGAGGCCAGAAGTTAAGGTTTTGCATTATAGTGAGTTGAATGTGTTGTTTAGCATGTATCTTTATCTATTGCAAATGGAGGGGAGTTCCTTATGGGATATTAAGGCATGTTTTCCTAGCCTGTCAGTTCCCTGTATGGAGCATATCTGTAGCTGGCACGATCAGTTGGGCAGTTGCACATAACAATGGAGTGCCGCTAGGTGTGCTCACCAAGCTGGACAATCATTTCAAAAATATGGGGGCTTTTTAAAGGGAGGAATTGGCTTCTGGTGTATGTGACCCTGGGAAGTGGTATTCACAATTGTGACCAAAGCAGTCAGTGTTGAGCATTGTGGGACAGCTTCTAGAGGACTGGTAGGGTTGACATAGCTCATGCAATGTCTATACTCACACTTCATCAACCACAGTAATGTTGACCATGGCTCAACACCATTGGGGAGGCGGTATTACTGTGTCTCTTTATTGGGGCACTTACATCAGCAGGAGACAAATCTGAGTGTAGACACATGCACAATTAAGTTGATGCAAGGTGACTTATTTTGACCTAACTTTTCAGGCCTTACTCTACACTACAATGTTTTGCCAGCATAGCTATGTCCTCTAGAAGTTTGGGGGAAAAAAATCACCCCCCGCCCCAGCTGACACAGCTATGTTAGCAAAAACCCTATTGTAGACACACTTATGCTATGAGAAGAATGATTCTGTGTCAGCTTAGCTAATGTTGTTCGGAGAGGTGATATAGCCTGTGTTAACCACATTTTTGGGCAGTTAATTTCCCTTGTTTCTTGAGGAAGAGGTGTTAGTGACAGGGCATGATTGGAGGGCATCTCTGGGAGGGGCATGATTGGAGGGCATCTCTGGGAGGGGAATGATCTGCCAGTTTAGCTACCAGATCTGCCAGATCCTTCTGGCCCTCACCATGCCCCCAGTAGGGCTGGAAGTGCCACGGGAAGAAAGGAGGATGGTAACAGATAGGAGCACATCTACCAACTGGAGGCAGCAAGGGGAATAGCAGGGAGCCCCAGATTTGTATCTACTTCAGGGATCTAGTGTAAAGGAAGGGGCTCTGCACAACATGCTACAGCACAGGAGTACTATAGATGTGTTGAATGGTCCATTCATCTTAGTGGGGTGTGGTCAGATGAATTAGGATACCTCAAAGAGATGAACAGTCTAATACTATAACTCTGGGTGGAGTGAAATGACTCATTCATCTCAATGTGAGTTAACCCTTTACCTCAGTTTCAGTTGTGGAATATCATTGTTCAAGGTAATCTCACTATGCATGTCGGTTTTAGAACAACTGGAATATTAAAATCTTCTTACTTGGGGGGAGGGGAGGTATTTGAGGAATGCCTGAATCAAATAACTCCAAACTTGCACCATTGTCCCTGTTGTGCCATACCAATATTCTAGATAATCTCATTATGCATGTGAATTTTAGAATATTTTGAAGATTAAAAGAAGCTCATAATGCATGGGGAGGACATATATTGGGAATCTCTTGATCAAATGACCTAAATTTGCACCATAAATTCTACCCCAGGCCCTAAATAGCTTTTTAATTATTGCTTCCCCAAAAGGGAAGTGGATGGTGGAAATTATCCACGATTGATTCCGAGAGAGTAATATCAGGATCAGAACCATAGTTTGAGCCCAAGTATGTGTAAAAAAAGAGTTATAAGAAGTGTAAAATTTGGATGCTATATGATTTTTTTAGTGGAATTGTATCTCACTCAAACGACCTCAAAAATTTGGCCACTAAACCAACTCTGTGGCTATTTTCAAGGCAAGGCTTTTTTGAGGGCCTCTTTCCCTAATCAACTTTCTCTTACCCTGACTATTCTGTTGTGCTCCCAGCACTCTGTTCTATGTGTACATGCAATGGTAGAATGGGACAAATTTTCATACCCAGATGCAGTCTTTCAGTCCCACAAAGTCAGCAGTTACCCTGATTTTGGGGAATTAGGAATGTAAAGGATAATTTCATTTTTAAAGGTGATCTATAAAGAGGCAATAACTGAGACCCCCCTCTCCTGACACTACAGCAGGCCCTACCCAACCCAGCTCCTTCTGCCTGGAACAGGACTCACTCACTTCCTGTGATTGGAGCCAGGCTGTGAGCTGTAGCCACACAGGGGACTTGCCCAGAAGATGCAGGTAGGAGGCGGGGTGGCCCAGTGAGCAGGGTCTTGCCCTGCTGATCAGGCAGGGCTTCTGCAGAGCAGAGTGATCCCTGCGCTCTCCACCCACCCTTAACCCTGGCTGGAGCAGCTCCCTGAGACTGCTGGATGAGTGGTACCACACCCACTGAGGCCTGAAGCAGGGTTGGGTCAGCCCCTACCAAAGCAGGTGCTGCCAGCCCAGGGGCTGCAAAATAGCTGTTGGCCGGGGAAGGCTGCTAAACAGCTGGGCGGGGCCACATCAGAACAGCTGATCCATGTCCAAGGCTGCAGAACCACTGTGGCTGGTGAGTACTGAGTCAGTTCCAGGAAATAATTGGAAATTGGCAGGGATATGCAAATGATCCCATTCTAATTAACTGGTACATTGAGAAGCTAAAGATCCTTATAGTTCAACAAAAGTTTGGTTGAAAACTGGTTAACTTTCCAGTTTTGCTTGGTAACGGATTGCATTTTTACTATTATTTGCAAAAATCCAACTGGCTCTCAGTCTTTATAAACAAACAAAACAAAAACACCTCTCTCTGTTCTCTCTCAATGTTCCATTGTTCCATTTCCCCTTCTGTCACTTTTCCTTATTCCAGTTAAGTCCCTTGTTCAGTTCTGGAATAAAATATCTCATTCAAGGATTCTTTGCCATTGTTCCATGACAGTAGGCTCTTCACAGCAGAAAAAGAAAGACACGGAGAGGTGAATTTCTAAAGTAATGAGTGATTTAGGAGCACTGACTTTCAGTAGGACTTGTGCTCCTAAATCACTTAGGTGCTTTGGAAAATTGCACTCCCTGTCCCTTCCCAAAGGATGTACACTCTATATTTAAAGACACAGTGCCGATCTACATTAGAAATGCTTTGCTGGCATAGCTGAACTGATATGGCTGTTTGAGCTAAAGGGGCTGCTGCATAAGCTAACAAGAGTTCTTCAGCCAACATAGCTAAATCACCTTCTCAAAAGAAATTAGCTAAGCCAGCTTCTTTCAGCATACTGTAGTTCTGTCTACAATGGGGTTTTGCCAGTATAATAAAGGAGAGGAGGGGAAAGAAGAATGGAAGAGGTATGGGAGGATGAGGGTTACAGAAATATAATTATACACACAAAGATGGAAGATAAAGAAATAAGATAGTGAGTATAAATAATGAATTTGCATTCTGATATATTATTTCTACTTATATTTACCTTATCACACTGAGAAATGAATGTCCATTTGGAAAATAGCTAGTCATATGATCCAATGGGTATAATAATTAATGGAGATATCCCATCTCCTAGAACTGGAAGGGACCTTGAAAGGTCATTGAGTCCAGCCCCCTGCCTTCACTAGCAGGACCAAATACTGATTTTGCCCCAGTTCCCTAAATGGCCCCCCTCAAGGATTGAACTCACAATCCTGGGTTTTAGTAGGCCACTGCTCAAACCACTGAGCTATCCCTCCCCCCACTGCTTATGTGCTGATACCACAGTCTACCATGCTGTCCAATATTGTTCCATTATTTCCTTGTACTCTCCTGTTGATCTGTTTCCATCTGTTGTCTCTTGTCTTATAGTTAGTCTCTGCACCAAACAGCTTTCAACCTATCTTTTTGTTCTGTGTTTGTACAGTGCTTAACACAATAGAGACCTGGTTTGTGACGGGTTCCTAGGTACTACAAGAATAAAAATAATTAATAATAATAAAATGTAATAATGTAGGTGGAATTTCAGCTGCTTTTATGAGCTGAAGTGGCAGCTTTTAAGTTAGCTAGACTTGAGTACGAGTTCTGTAAATTTTCAGTGAGTGAGTAAAATGAGAATAAAAAACATTCAGTAGTTGCCTCTCCGATGTCATCATGGTGATACCTTTCCCAGAAGCAAGGATTTAGGGAGTCTACGTATCTTTATGAATGAGTACCCACTTTGCTTTTGTTAATCATAAAAGGATAGAAAGAATATGGAGCACTGGCAGAAGTTGTTAGGAAGGGGTTGTGTAATGAGTTGTAATTGCAATTAATAGCATCTCAGATACTGATATAAATACAATCATCTTCATTGTTATATATTGGAATACCAGATAAACTCCAGAACACTGGAAGAGTGTTGGAGTTGTGCCAATATTCAAAAAGAGCAAATGGAATGACCAAGCTAATTTATAGATCAATTAGCCTGATGCCAATCCTGGACAAAATAATGGAAAAGGAGATACAGGATTCAATCAGTAAAGAATTAAATGATGGGAATATAGTTACTGCCAGTTAAGACAGTGTGATGGTACTTGGTGTACCCAGAACTGTAAATCACCTTGTTACCTTCGGCCTCTGCGAGAGGGAGCCTTGTCTGTGGTGGCTAGGTGTCAGCTCCCTGACACCCCCATCCTTTTAGCCACTCAAGCACTCCCCTCTGGGCTATGCCAGCACTATTTTCACCTTGCCGGTTAACAATAGGTGCACCCCAGTCCCTGAGTCCCTTTGAATTGTCCTCCCCTCCATCCCCCCATGATATCCAGCCCCTGACACTGGCTACTCACAGATATCCCAGAAATGCTGCCCCAAAGGAGGAGTGTACCCCAGTTTACTAGTTTTGCTTTAAATCACCACTCCTGTAAAATCACACAGCACTTGTGAGCACTTATAATAAAACAAAACTAGGTTTATTTAAGAGATAATGGAGATTTAACTAGAAACCAGAGAGTGGTAGAAACAAATGTTTACAATACAAATCAAAATTATAAAACCCAAACCTGGGTCTGCAGTTATTAATACCTACCTTTCCTATCTAATAATGTAGATTCCCCCCGAAAAATCAGTCTGTTGCAGAGCTGGCTGGTTTCACAGGACCCAGGATCCAATTTTTCAGGAGAACATCCCTGCTACCTAAGATGTCTCCTCAGTGAAAGGATGCAGAGTATCTTTCTCCATGCTATTTTACACTGAACTAGTCATTTGTCTCTATGTCTTGTTGTAATGTTCCTTTTTTGCCTCCAAGTGGTTTTGATTGCAGTTGCCTCTGATGGTTTTGCATTGAAAGTCTTGGGATGGAGCAAGGCTAAACCACTGAGCCTTCCATTACATTTGTGGCTGAACGAGGTGGGGTGACAACTCCCTTCTGATTGAATGGGTATATAATACCCTGGTGACTAACTTTTACTCCAAGTTCCTAAGCACATTTTCAATATAATTATATTATTCCTTAAATATTACCCATACATGCATATCACAATGATTATGAGTATCAATAAGTTATGAGCTCTCTGTAGATATCTTACATGTTACTCTTTATGGATAAATAACCTGTAAGACATATATTTGCTATAGTGAATTTGTCAGGTCTGAAGTGAGAGTTGTTTGCAAAAAACAGGGGACCCTTTGCCAAGAAGCCTTTGAGTCATAGATGGTTTTAGGAAAACAGGTCTTGCCAAACCTGATTTCATTCTTTGATGAGATTACAAGTGTGGTTGATAAAGGTAACTGTAACTGTGTACATGTAATATACTTAGACTTTTGTAAGGTGTTTAACTTAGTACTGCATGACATTCTGAAAAAAAAAAGCATTATTCAGTATCAATAAAGCACACATTTAAATGGATTAAGAATTGGCTAACTGATGGATCTCAAAAAGTGGTTGTCAGTAGGGCATCATCAGTGATCAGTACGAGGCCCAATTCAACTCAACATTTTCCTTAATGATTTGGAAATATATACAGAATCACTGCTGATCAAATTTGTGGATGATACAAAGACTTCCAGCGTGGTAAATGTTGAAGGGGACACCTCTGTCATACAGAGCAATTGGGATTGCTTGGTAAGTTGGGCCCAGTCACACAAAATGCATTTTAATACAGCCAAATACAAAATTATACATGTAGGAAAGAAGAATACAGACCATACTTACAGAGTGGGGAACTATATCCAGGCAGCAGTGACTTTGAAAAGGATTTGTGGGTCATAATGGACAAGCCACTCAGCATAAACTCCCAGTGAAATGCTGGGGAAAAAAGGGCTAATGCCATTCTTGGATGTGTCAGGGCCGGCTCCAGGCACCAGCCCACCAAGCATGTGCTTGGGGCGGTGCGGCGGGGCCCCAGCCGGGCTCGCCACCCTCCCCCCGGTGCTCCTGCCAGTCGGGGAGAGCAGCCCCGGCTGGGCTCACCTCCCTCCCCCTGGCGCTTCGGCCGGTCGGGGAGAGCGGAGAGCCCTGGCCGGGCTCTCCACCCTCCTCCTGGCGCTCTGGCCGCCGGGGGCTCTCCGCCCTGCTCCCGGCACTCTGGCCATCGGGGAGAGCGGAGAGCTCCGGCCAGGCTCTCCACCCTCCTCCCGGCGCTCTGGCCGGTCAGGGATTGCGGGCCCACGGCCGGGCTTGGTGCCCTCCCCTGCCGCGCTGGGGGGCGGCGGGTGGCTTTTTTGCCTAGGGGAGTAGTGAATAGGAGTAGGGAGTTGATTTTACCTCTGTACATGGCATTGATGAGACTGGTACTGGAACAGTATGTACAGTTCTGGTATCCATATTTTTTTTAAGTAGTATTTTATTTGCTTGCAGTAGTGATTTATTTGCTGGCAGAGACCCAAGCAACACCAAGCCTAGAGACTGTGGTTAACCAGATGGGAGGAAGACAGCCCCAGGGAGGAGGGTGGGTTGTTAAAAGACTTACTCATCTGAGGGATTTCCTAGTTGTACAGGTAAATGGCTAGCCAAACTGATAAGGTGATGCATGCAGTAACATCAAGAACAGTCAGCTTCTGAAAAGAATATGTTAGATTGGTGTTCCTCCCTTGGTGTTCACACCTCAACTGATAGAAGAGGGCTTCATCCTCCCTGATTGAACTAACCTTGTTATCTCTAGACTGATTCTTATCTGCATATTTATACCTGCCTCTGGAAACTTCCACGACATGCATCTGATGAAGTTGGTATTCACCCACGAAAGCTTATGCTCCAATACGTCTGTTAGTCTATAAGGTGCCACAGGAGACTCTGTCGCTTTTTATGTTAGATTATGTTATTAGTTATTGCTAGGGTGTTTGACAGTTTTCTTTACAAGAGAAGGAATGTGGCAATATGAATGTGCTAGTAGACACTTTCAAGCCGCATACTGTTTGCAAATGATACTTCCTGGGGAACTGATCTGAGAAGCCACGAGAACATGTAAGCAGCCAAACTAAAGCTGGAGTTTGCTAATTAACCCTGTGTCAGAGTGAGATCTTATATGGCAGATGATCCAGACACAATGAAACATAAAATATCAGCCTGCATGACATAGCTTCTGCTCTGTTGCCATGTGGGTCTGTGTTTTGGATGGTGAGCTCTATTTTTTCAGCTATTACTAAAAAAATATCTTTTATCTTTTCCCTCATTTAGCCTGAATAGAAGGGCAGCTACTACATCCATCAATTTCAATGAGGTTTAATCCAATTCATAACAATAAAACAAAAGCAGGCAGAGAACAAGTCACTAGCACTTAGTACACACCACAAAGATTTTATCTACAGAGGATAACTGTTGCTTCTCTGATGTGTTGGGCCTGCTCTACTAGCAAAAGACCAGCAGATTATTCTATACCCAGCTGTGATGTAGGATACTGCAGTATTGTTTGTGCACCAAATGCACTTTCCCTGAGAAGTTTCTACCCTTAAAGAACAAACCTATCCATTTCCTCCATTTTGTTCCTCCTCCCCTTACCATTCTCTGCTGCTCCTCAGCCAAAACCCTGTTTCTTTTCCTTCCAGCTCTCAAACCCACACCGACATGTCAACATGGCTTCATGAAGACTTCTTGCATGAATCATCTCAAAGTTGCAACTTCCTTGAATTTTCTTGCAAACAAAATTTCATTTTCGCATACAGTTATGGATATTGAATAAAGGGTCACAGATACTGTCAAAGGGTAATTGATTTATAATGTTTTAAATATCAGTGGAAAACGTTTTGCAGCATCCATCTGTTTGTGGCTTGCAACTTCTGTAGGAAACAAATACCACTTTGATTTGTATAGAGATAATATCTAGCAGTCTTTTGGAGCAGCACAACATAATTTTATCATTGCAGATTAGCAGCACAGAAAGACAAACTCACTTTCCAAGACTATACTGTCTGAAAGCATTTAGCATTATCTCTGTGAAACGCTATTACAAATAATCAAGTTGCTACTTTTGCTCTTCTCATGGACTGGAGCCAATTAATTTGACTAGTAACCTCATCCAAAAAAGGGAATTAAACTTATGTCAATGTATTCTAAAGTGATGATTATTAACCTCTGTACTAATTCAGCTGGCAAACCTATCGAGTATATTCTGTGCTTCAAATATTAATTTTCTTTGAACTTTTTTTAACCAAGTGCTGCCTTTGGGGCTGTGTTTAAAGTTAGATGGATTGAGTTCAGCTGTGTTAATTAAAAATATTCAATTAACCCAAACAAAGCTGACTCTGAAGCCTAAAAATATTTTTAAAATTCTGGTAAATGATTACTAAGTAAATAAATATTGAATCAAGAACAATTGATTTTTCCCTTTGAAATCTTAAGTCAACTCAAATTTCTTTCTTTTTTTACTTAAGTAATTAGGCAATTAAGGACTTACTTAGGTGCTGGATTGACATATTTTGTAACTAAAATAAACAATACTAAAACATCATAGATTTTAAAAGATGAGTATTCCACAAAATCTGTATACAAAAATCTGTTATTTTAAGGTGAAATATTGTTTGTTGCCTGCATTGCAGCCTATACTTGTTTTTAAAGTCTTAAATCTTTTAAATATTTTATGCTTCTTCAAGGTCCAAGAAGTTTCTTTATCACTGGATATTGGCTCACTATTCAGACTACATTTGCAAGTCCCTACTAGGCGTGAATAAAAAACGATGTTAAGTTTGAGTTAAGGTTGCTAAATAGCACAGCCCATCCCACCAATGCAAACCATACAACCCAAGGAAATGCATGGGTAAATGATTAATTAGCCCATCTATGCTCTACTAATCAGTTCCCATCCTCAGCCACAAAAACAGGCTTTCCATCAACCAGGCCTGTGTTACTCCAACCACGCAACCCCAGCCCCACCCCACACCTCAGGCCCCGTTGCAAGCATCCTCAGACCCTCACCCCTAGGCCTCTTGCACACATCCCCAGGCCCACCCATATCTTCACTCACTCTTGAGTCCTTTGCCTCCAGTTTCCCTGCTCATTTCCTATTCTGATCAGGTGGTCAGCCTTTGGTGTGTGTGTGTGTGATTCTTGGGGGACTTGGCATGGCTATAATGGGACATGAGAGGGTGAACAGGCAAATGAGGGGGCAGGGAAGGATTAGGGATGTGGGAGGTATGGGATAAGAGACCTATGGGGAGTAGGTCCTAGGTGGACCTGGAGGAGTTCCTGTGGAGAAAGTCTGGGATAGGGGAATACAGTTTTCTCTACACCAAAGCTCCAGTGCATGTAAGACTTATTGCACTGCGGTTGCCTCAGCTCCCAGACATAGCCAGGCCACAGCGCTGTGGTGACTCAGCTCCCCTAACATGGGTGCTTAGTGCTCCCGGGGGCCCAAGTGCAAGGCTCAAGTGTCTCTACACCGAGGCAGGGCTACATCAAGGGCTTCCCACAACACTGTTGCCTGGGTGTCCTGGGGAACTAAGGCAGAAGCAGCACCAGGAGAGCCCTTTAAGAACTTTAGTTTAGAAACACTGGGTTCTCCTAAGGTTTCCTGCACAAACCCAACCACTCCTCAACCTGACCATTTTCCACTATATTCCAGCTAACCCTTCCCTATCTCCCCAAAGCCTGCTTTTTTCTGCTTCATCCTCCCACATCACTGTCAACACCTCCACAACCTCCTAGAGCCCCATCTCTCCCAGAACTCACCCTCATACACGTCTCCCTCTCTCCAGTAGTAGGTGCACAGCAGAGCTGGGGAGACCAGAGATGAAGCCTGGTGGTGTAAGAATATGGAAACAGTTGATGGCTCTGAAAAATTCTCTGGGTTAATCTTTGCATGGCACAAAACTGCTAGCTTGAAGAAAGGGACTAACGATGTATTTAATTTAACATGTCAAAAATGCTACATATCTAAGATATTATCAGAATGTGGGTGTGCGTGAAATCTGGAATCTGTGGGGATTTTGTGGTCCTTTTGCTAGAGGAGCACTAAGAAATGGTAGGAAAACAGGACAGCATTTCAAAAAGTTCTTTTAATTGTTCCTTCACCAAAAGTTAGATTGATTTCACACACAAAAATTACACAAACTTCCTTTGCCCTCCAAGGAGTTGAACCAAATTTTGAAACTAAATTCAATCACTAAAGCATCAAATGGAGAGAGTTTAATCCTGCTTTAAGTGCCAATCTTAGTGCTACCTTCACTAGGGGGTCACTACAGATGCCTCCATAATATCAATTTAATATATATATGTATATATATATACATTTGATTCTCTGCATGGCCTTTCTTAAAATGACTGTTCTAGCCTTTCAGAACTGAGACAAAAGCCAAAGCTTAATTGGTCTCTATAGAAAAGCATGTGTTTAGAATGCAAAAGGACATTAACTATAGAAATAGAAAAAGAGGATGACAGTACTGGGCTATTAGCTGACTAACTCATACCAACATGAGCCAGTATTGACCTTAATTGCCTTGATATAAATACTTTACCAAGACAGTAAAAGTTTGTAATGAGAATAAATTGTATTGCACTCAAATCTTTCTTTCTTATTTTTTTTTAAATTTCTTTGCTGATTGTAACTTTTATGGAGAGCTGCCTATAGAATAAATCCCATTTATTGTTACAGGTATCCTCCCCCATAAGCCATTGATTTATTGACTCTGTTTAGTCTGTTATGCATTTGCCTGCACTCTACACAATACAACAAAAATTGTCAGGAGGGCTACCTTTTTAATAGGTACTATGCTCTGGAGAACCACAAAAAAGTCTTTATTAGCTTTGCTATGGAGTAACTCTTATAATATCTTTCGAGACAAAGGGTCATATTCTAGCTGAATTATTGCTATAAGATATCAGTGTGTAAAAAGTTCTACCTAGTTTTGTGTAAACTGTTGTAATGCTTTATGCAACCACACAGATTAGTTGAAAGGAAGTATTTAGTAAGCACAATTCTGTTCAATGCTTTGAAGAAGCATTGCTTTCCTTACTATGGGAATTCAGCTGTACCTTGTTGAAAAGAGCAGGGTATTTTTAGATACCTTTTTTCTTAAAAAGAAAAGTAACATCATCAGTAAAAACAGGGCAAAGAGAGGTTAGAAGTTAATGCTTTGGGAGGCACTTTATGCTAATTAAGACATTAGCCTGAAATTCAGTTCTTTTCATATGACAATGCCACTCTCTAATTTCTCATTAATATGGAGCCTGTAAAGAAATGGAAGAACCCTCTGCTCTCTTAAAAGTATTGTCTCCTAGGAGACAGAAAATAGTTAGGACATTAGAATATCAGAATCATTGAAAGAATACACAGAACAAAACACACAGTAAACAATTCACCTTGTACATCACTGTTGTATATGAATTTTGAACTCTGAGGAGAAACTGCTGTACCCTTTGATATCTCTTTTTGTACATTTTCGGCTAACTGCAAATGTTGAACTCCAACACTGTTGCTCCTTGCTATAATCTGCGATCAGATTATAAAAAACAAATTGCAGTTGTGGGTTTAACAACTGGAGCTCATTACAGAAATAAATGTTCATAGATTAGTCCCCAGCAGAATATAAACCTTAAAGCCATGAGACATTTGGGTGCAATTAGCACTCTTAAAAGAGAAAAAACAGAACACAGAAGATATTACTGCTAAACCTGGAGGACTGCATTGATCCATTTAATGACATACCTGCTCTATAAATCTTTACATAGTGCTGTCAAGCTTGAAATACTAGGACATGATTACTTATACCAAAATTTCATTTCTCTGGTTATAGTTAGAGTCACAAGCTATCATAACACAAACATTCTTGAAAAGCAACACTCTTGTAATTCATGATCCACTTTCCCCTCCTCAAAAAAACATGAAAATATAATTTAGTCTATTTAGCAGAAAGGAAGGATACTAAAGAATGAGTTAGCTCCTTGGTCATCAGTCTCCTGAAGTATAACTTGAACATATGAGATAATGTGAATATAACATGCTTGATCTTTGTGCCGTGCAATCTTTCTAGAACTCAAAAATAATTCTACATCTGCTTTGCATGTTAGTTTCATTTTATAACTGACTAAACGGGATGCTGGTGGGAACCATAATGTATACAAAGCTCATTTGTTAACAGTGCTCTGCTTTATGATTGAATAGTTGGTGCTTTTGCTGTCATTTTCAATAGCACTAAAGAAAGAAAGAAAGAAAATAAATAAAGGCACTGTAGATCCTAAAGAAATGCTTCATAATTGGCTTTAATTGCACTAGAATTTGTTGTTGTTGTTTTTAAACCATCTAATATATCTGAAATAAGATTAACACAATTATATCAGGAACATGAGCATGAGTAAAAAGCAGTATGATAGGTGAACCCCTCCCCACCATCCTCTGAATTTAGTCCTGAGCTACATGACTTTTTTTACATTATAAGGAAACACTTAATTGATTTTCATCATCTGACTGGCTGATCCTGCAAACACATTTCCACATATGTATCCATTCCAAGGCCAAAGGCACCACTGTGATCATCTAGTCTGACCTCCTATATAACGTAGGCCATAAAGCATCCCCAAAAGAATTTCTGTTTGAACCAGAGCATATCTTTTAGAAAAAACACCCAGGCATAACTTTATGCATGTGAGTGGTCTCACTGAATTAAAGTTATGCTCATATGGAAGTGTTTACAGAATCAAGGCCTAAACTTGTATTAAGATGTATCCTTCAATGTAAGGAAATATAGGATTTGTGGTGGTTTGTTTTTAGTTTAGTTGAATAGAAATAATTATAGGACAAATGGGTGTACAGTTGACTCTTGTAATTCTGCATCTTGATGCATCTGTGTATTTACCTACTCATTTTTTGCCCAAGTAGCTGGAATGCCCTTGAAGAAACCATTTAAAAAATATTCTGGTGAAAGCTAGTCAAAGAGCGAATGTTGCCCTATGAATGGAGAATGTTAACACTGATAAAATAACCTCAAGAGAAATATGGTTGCTTCTCAAACTATGTCTCCTGAAAACTCCAGTCAGAAGATGCAGCCTTGTGTCTTCTGTGCTTTTACCTCAATGTTGGTCTGAAATCTAAGCGGGAGGGAAAGGGTGATACAGGGCTGACAATAGAGGATCATTAAATCAGGATGTTCTCCTATTCAAATACAAACATCCTAGATAATAGACTGGCTACCATCCAGGACAGATAGTTTGTCAGGGGAGAGGCCTCATGGTAATGAAGTCACCTGGTAGAGGTCTGGGATCACCTGAGGAGGATGATCTGGAGAGACTGGAAGGTTATCAAAGGGCAGAAGCTGATCGGTTTGGAGTTTTCAGCTATTGTCACCAGCTCAAGCAAAGGGAAATTGCTGCAGGAGTATTCTGTGGCAGGGAAGGAACCCTGGCTACCTGAACTCAGATGGTTTCCCAAGGCCTCTCTCAAGAAGGGTAAGCTAGAGTGGGAGACATTGTATTCCCATAGAGTGGGATGTTGGTAGTTTTCTATATGATCTGGCACTCTCTGTCTATTTCTTGTACTTAACTAAAGAACAATGGTGTTTTAGAATCCTGTGCAAAGTCTGTGTGTGATTGGTGTGACATCTACCACAAGTTCCTTGGAGAGAGAAACTGTGGACCCAGAACACTTACACAGAGGGTGTTCTGGGTGGGAGTGTGTTTAAGTTGCAGGGGGAGTCTGAGGGCTCAGTACTGGTGTCATGGGCTAGGCAGTGAATGGACATGGTCCTTGCAGCTCTCAGGAGGGGTTGCTTGATAAAGGATTTGCACCTCAAGAGAGTGCCTCTAGAGGCTCCAACAAAGCAGCTGTATCCG
This sequence comes from Trachemys scripta elegans, assembly GCF_013100865.1. NCBI lineage: Eukaryota > Metazoa > Chordata > Testudines > Emydidae > Trachemys > Trachemys scripta. The sequence goes on from NC_048300.1 coordinate 160,957,780, forward strand.
GACTATACACTGTGGAGGCTTAAAACATATGGGATCTAATCCACAGATACCAACATTCCCAAAACCGAACACAAGCAACACTGTGCAAAGTATTTTGCAGACTATGGGCAATAATAGTTTAAAATATAAATGCGGTTATTAATATGTCTCATATATTCCCCATATTGCAGCAACAAACCCAGCAGCTTGGCAAACTATACGTTATGTTGCCGGGGGATGGGGAAATGGGAATAAACCATCACTTCTGCTGCAACAATAATGGTTTTGTTGCAATAAGAAGGAAAAAAAGGATATGTTAAAAGAAGCAACTAAAACCTTTGCTCTTTATTTCTCTGAAAGGAAAGATTAGCCTTTCACTTTGTCTAAAGGGCTTAACCCACACCGGTAGCTGAAGTTAATTAGAACACCACCTCGAGCTGCAAACTGAAGCTAAGAGAACTTTAAAAGAACACATCCCCTTTTTAACTTAGTTCTATGTGAGGCCTGTGGGGACACCGAGGGAAATGTTACTTACAGAAAAAGGGGTAGATGAGAGACTGAGAGAAAGGGTTGTGTAGCAATAAAAACAGTAAAGTTGAGAGACCCATTCATACAAAGCATTAGAAACCAGCTAAATGCCCCCCAAATTATCATCCAGACCAGGCCAGTAGGGGGACTTTAATAGGAAATGTCACACAAAAGGAACTTCCCTGCACTATGAGACGAATAGTTTCTATGAAAATGCCTTGTTATATACTGTGTATTTTTATCCAATAGAAAGGGACAACTGCAAAGGAATCATCTTGGTCTCTCAGATACACTGAATACGTGCTTTATGTTTAGTGACAGGGAGTGGGAGCCAGGAAGAAAAGGTGCTATGGTCTATGTTACTATTCCAAGCATTAAGCAGCATCCAAGTATTTATGTACACAATGAACAGTGAAGCAGAAAACTATCTGCTTTTTAACAGTTTCCTGACTATGCATGAAATTCGAAACATTGGGTCATCGAATCCTATCTCTGCATAGTAGCAGACTTGATTCTATTGTCCCTGAAGTGACCTTGATTAGTTATTGATAATTTTGTATTTAATAATATTTTTTTTAAATTGTCCCTGTGTTTCCATGAGAACTTTTTGTCTTTTTTGTACTGGAACTAAATTACCTAAATCAAACACACAATAAAGGGATAAATGTTGCTCTGTACAATACTTGCACCTTGCTGAAGAATCTGCATTGGTAAAGACTGTATAGCTTCTACACACAGACCAGATCCTCAGCTGAAATCATAGCTCACCTGACTTCAATGGTGCTATGCTATTTTACTCCAGCTGAGGCTGTGGCCCTGCAAATCCAGAAGCCCCTTTTCTGGATTGCTGCAGAAGAGGGTGGGTATGGGGGCACTAATATTACTTACACTCTAGCCAGAGGCTGTATTTCTGAGGGAAGATATGGCAAAATGGTTTAACAGAAGGAGATAGCAATATCTGAACACAGCCACCATCATGATTTTGCAGTCTTCTCAGTCCCTACATGATGGGAAAGAGTAGACATTTCAAAGGGGTCTAATAGGAAGGAACTTATACCGTTGCAGCGATTCTCAAACTTCATTGCACCGTGGCCCCCTTCTGAAAATAAAAATTACTACATGACCCCAGTGCCTCTAGAATAGTTAATAAAATAAATAAAAAACGCTTTACAAGTCTGTAGCTACAAAAAGTAGCCACTAAATATTTAAATTCACAAATTCGCAAGACAACCTTTATATCCCAAAGCAAAAAATTAAATAAATATGAACATAATATGAACCGATCCTTTTCCGAGAGTTACTCCCGAATGCTTAAGGATTTCCAGGTGGCTGATGATAATGGGTTGCAAGTCATGCTTTGGCAAGGCATTTTCATCCAAAAAGTCAACCTGTAAAAAAAAAAAAACCCCACACTTCAAAACTGCCGCAGTCCATACAAGCATCCCACAAGGAAAGTTTCTTGATCCAACTTTTGATTTTGTCAGTGAGGAAAAAAGATGAAAGTATCTTGCCCTTGAAGTGATGTACACACATTTAGAAATTCAAAAATGTCTGCCAGGTAAACGCACCACTTGATATCTGCAAACTTTTTGGCCAGCGGGGAATCTTTGAAAGAAACATTCTCACTTTCTCTCTGAGCTCAAACAAACAATTGAGAACTAGGGCTATTGATTAATCACAGTTCACTCATGCGATTAACTCAAAAAAATTAATCGTGATTAAAAAAATTAATTGAGATTAATCACAGTTTTAATTGCACTGTTAAACAATAGAATACCAATAGAAATGTATTAAATATTTTTGGATGTTTTTCTACATTTTCAAATATATTTATTTCAATTACACAGTCTACAAAGTAGACAATCCTCACTTTATATTATTTTTAATTATAAATATTTGCACTGTAAAAATGGCAAAGAAAAGAAATAGTATTTTTCAATTCACCTCATACGAGTACTGTAGTGATACCTCTTTATCATGAAAGTGCAATTTACAAATGTAGAATTTTTTGTTACATAACTGCACTCCAAAACAAAACAATGTAAAACTTTAGAGCCTGCAAGTCCACACAGTCTTAATTCTTGTGCAGCCAATCGCTAAGACAAACAAGTTTGTTTACATTTACGGGAAATAATGCCCACTTCTTGTTTACAATGTCACCTGAAAGTGAGAACAGGCGTTCGCATGGCACCAGCATTGCAAGGTCTTTACGTGCCAGGTATGCTAAACATTCGTATGCCCCTTCATGCTTCGACCACCATTCCAGAGGACATGCTTCCATGGTAATCATGCTCATTAAAAAAATAATGCATGGTATGTCTCCTACTGTTTTACCCACATTCTGCCATATATTTCATGTTATAGCAGTCTCGGATGTTGACCCAGAACATGTTGTTTGTTTTAAGAACACTTTCACTGCAGATTTGACAAAACCCAAAGAAAGTACAAATGTGAGATTTCTAAAAATAGATACATCACTCGACCCAAGGTTTAAGAATCTGTGTGCTTTCCAAAATCTGAGAGGGACGAGATGTGGAGCATGCTTTCAGAAATCTTAAAGGAGCAACACTCCGATGTGGAAACTATAGAACCCAAACCCTCAAAAAAGAAAATCAATCTTCTGCTGGTGGCATCTGACTGACTCAGATGATGAAAATGAGCATGCATCGATCCACGCTGCTTTGGATGGTTATCGAGCAGAACCTGTTATCAGCATGGACATATGTCCTCTTGAATGGTGGTTGAAGCATGAAGGGACATAGGAATCTGTAGTGCATCTGGCCTGTAAATATCTTGTGACACTGCTATAACAGTGCCATGTGAACGCCTGTTCTCACTTTTAGGTGATATTGTAAGCAAGAAGCGGGCAGCATTATCTCCTGCAAATGTAAACAAATGTTCGTCTGAGCGATTGGCTGAACAAGAAGGAGGACTCAGTGGACTTGTTGGCTTTAAAGTTTTACATTGTTTTATTTTTGAATTCAGCTTTTTTTGTACATAATTCTACATTTGTAATTTCAACTTTCACGATAAAGAGATTGCACTACTGTACTTGTATTAGGTGAATTGAAAAATACTATTTATTTTGTTTTTTACAGTGCAAATATTTGTATACAAAAATAAATATAAAGTGAGCACTCTACTTTTTGTGTTCCATGTTGTAAGTGAAATCAATATATTTGAAAATGTAGAAAACATCAAACTATTTAAAGAAATGGTATCCTATTATTGTTTAACAGTGCGATTAATCACTTGATTAAACGATTAATTTTTTAATTGCTTGACAGCTCTATTAAGAACCTTTCCCCAAGACAGCTGCCAAACTTCTGTGTGGTAAAGTAACTGATGGAGATTTTCATTGTTCTCAAACTTTACTTGTAAGCATCTGAGCATCATCCAACAAATCCCTCAGTTAATCACGTTGAATGGGAGAAAAAAGGACTTCATTTGATTTTGGGAATTGTTCAATCACATCATTTGCCATACTGTGAATATGCTGACAGTGTCATTAGACAGACGAATCAAGTCGAGTCACTGCACTTTGCCCCAACGTAATCAAAACCATTTTCTTGGCGCATGGCAGAGTTTTTCCAATAGTGTGTGGTTTCCCAGTTTTAGCTATCCAGTATGTCGCAGCAAAAGATGCCTGAAGAGGTTTCTCATTAACCTTTACAGCATTAATTAAGTGGATTAATGGCCATAGATTGTCATGTTTCTCTGTAACAGATACAGACTGACCACAGAGCTTGCTTAAACACACTAGATGTGTTCATCATTAGACCCTTTAATGCTCTGCCAGGTATGGCGGAGGTTCATTCCAATGAGGTATTTTACACACAGCTCCACCTACTGGCTGAACTGTATAGTATGCTTTGGCACCCATTACATAGATAGGATTAATTTCACTTTCCATCAAAACACCATCCTCATTACAAGCACTGCTGATGGAAGTAAGCTGAAGGGAAATGCTGTTAAAACTCTACATCATTGGTTGTGCAGATTTTTGCTCCCCACTTCCTCAGTCTTCCCTTGGCTTTTTCCACAGGAATTTCCTGACCATGAGAGAAATCAGCTTGAAATCAGTGAGCAAAAAATAAAACCCTGTTCTATTAAGATGGTATTTTGAAGGTTGGACTTTGACAGAGGCCAGGGAATTCAGAGCAAAGACTGACATTCCATAGTGTGTTCATTTCTGCATAGCAGTTGTAGTGGTTTTCTGGCAAGGCGCTTCAGAAGTGTGTGCGAGTGCTCTGACATATCACGCGAGCTACAGTGGATACAATGGGTATGTTAAGAATAGAGTTTCAGCTTAGCTGAATTTTCCAGATTTTGTTGCTTTAAAAGACACAACATGTTAAAACCAAAGTCTTAAATATAAAACAAAATTAGTGATTAGCCATTTAGTCAGGTGTTTCAAACAAAGCATCAATCCTGGATGGAGATGGATCGACTCATTTGTTAATGGCTTGGTGCTTTTCTTGCACAGATGATCCCGAGATTAATACTGGGTGATTGCTCATTTGAGGGTGCTGTGTGGTGTATCAATATCTTATGTTCCAGTAAGATCTCTGCTTAATATGTCTAGGAAAACAGAGGGGGATATGAGGAGGTGGCATGGGCTGCAGTGTCTCCAATATGCAATTTGCATACCACTTTATGTCTTCATTTCATGAGACCTTGTGTTGTGGTCAACTGGGTTATCTGATTTTTTACAGAGATTAGGCCTAATTATTTAACACTTTATTATTGAGAGGATTAGAGACAAAAATAGTTTATGAAATCCTTTAAAAAAACTACACTGATCCACAAATGTCTATTGAATGTTTTGTACTTTTAGATTAGGAAATGTCATGGGTAGAGAAGGTGAACAGATACCTGATAATGACAATGTAGGATTTTCATAGAGAGGAAACATTGTCTTAAAGTGGGCAGAAGGAAGACACACACAAAAAATAAAGTTTTAACATGAGAACAAGAAGCGGATGAGAGAAACTTAAAGTCAATTCATGCTTATGAGCTAACTGAATTTAGCAGAAAGTAAGCAGGAAATAATATGTTTCAGTCTTATTCTGCAGCACAAGTTGGCTATAAAATGGAAAATGACACTGTCAGAAACCATTGTTTCAGAAATCAAATATAGTTGAAATAGCTTAGCTGCTCCAGATTAGAGTATGAAAATTTCAGATATTGACTTTAAAACTGATGTCATATTCTGTTTACGTGGTTTCTCTGACAATATTTTTAAAATGTCAAGTACAGGAGCTAAATGTAATAATCCGTGTGTGTGCAAAAGATACAGAAATCATTAAACACCTATCACTTCTGATACTGGTATGTGGACTAGGCATGAAAAAGCTAATTGTATTTTTGCTATATCACATTTGATAGTTTACTCAACTGAACGTGAATGTACATTTACAACAAATAATATGGGACATCACTAAACCATCTCAGATCCACAGTCACATGAATTACGTTTTTAGCCTAGGACAATGATAACTTGGATGAGTCTCATTCACACTAGTGCTATTATTGCTACACTTTTTAACCAAAGGATTTTGTTGTTGTTTTTTTTTGTTAAACATCTTAGTACATACGTTGAGCTGTGCATTGCTGGTACTGAAGGGTTATCCTATGGGCTGTGACTGATATATAACGCTTACTGTACATATGCTGTTGTGAATATGATGCCCTATAGACGGTAGCCAAACTTACTGACTCTCTGAGCCCCAGCATGCCTGCATGGGGCTGAAGCCCCAAGACCCGCCCCTTCTTACAGGGCAGAAGCCCCTAGCTCCACCACCCTGCTGCAGGAAAGAAGCCCCAAGCTCTCCCCTCCTCCCCCAGTCTGGTAGGCAGAGAATGGGCATGTGTGGGAGGAGGGGTAGGGAGGGGGGCTCTGCAAGCTGCACTTTAACTGTAAAAGAGTCGCATGTGGCTCGCAAGCCGCGATTTAGCCTCGCCTGCCCTATAGCATGTTTCTAAACATTATATATTTTGAATAGAAAAGTCTTCATACATTTAGGGCCCTTGCCTGTTGCTTTTGAAATCTCTTCAACTATGGAAGACACAATCTGGTATTATTAATGTATTATATCATTTTTTGTTCACTCTTAGGCCTGTCTGAAAACCTCTTTCTAGAGTGTGACTTAGCAGACAACTCTGAATGCTGCAGGACCGAGAAATGGAAATCGTTGTGCAAAGTCTCTTATTTTTCATAGATTTTCCCCCTTAGTGGCAATATTTCTCTTTAAATATCAATTCGTAATTGATGTTCTCAGATGTTTGCCCTCTTGCCCTTGACTGAACCTAAGAAGCAGATGGTGCAAATAGCTCAGCAAAGACTTGCTGGGTCATTGAAAAAAACCTGCCAAACCACTTAGTTCTTTGGCATACTGCCTTGTGGTATCAATGACTGCTTAGAAGGAGTTGCTTTGTTCTTTTGCTCCAGCTTTTAAAGATGAATATGCAACATGGCTTATTTTGTTCTTTACTTTTTGGCACATATTGTATCACCTCCTGAATCAGAATACTTACAAAATATATTTTAGAATGGATGTTTCCTCCTTCTACTAGTCTCAGATTCCAGGACATGGGCTCTTTATTGGCTAAGGATAAGTACCATATATGGTATATTGAGGACTGTGTTGTAATTGCAAACTATTGCTTTAAGAGCAGGGAGAGCGGGGCAGGGTCGAAGGCTGGTTCCCTAGTGATGCTTGCAGACTTGCGGCTCTGTAGTAAAATGTATGAGAAAAGTCAGTTTGCAGACAGCCTATGCATTTGAAGAAGTGGGCTGTAGCCCACGAAAGCTTATGCTCAAATAAATTTGTTAGTCTCTAAGGTGCCACAAGTACTCCTGTTCTTTTTACAATAAGGTGGTGCCTCTGTTTTGGGGGAGCAGCCTGTTTTCTCTCTTTTTTTAAAGGGTTTTGTGTGTTATCGTTTTGAATGCTAGGAAATAAAGTAGCATTATGTTATAACCCTCCAGCAAGAGTTTTTCCCCTCCAGTTTCTCTGTGTGAATGCTGAAACACCATAATACCATACATACATTTTCGTATTCCCTGCAACATGCAAAATAGCTGAACAGTGAATCCTACTGATCATATTGAATCCATAGAGATCTAGCATGGATTACTAGGATTGCATTGAGGGGCAGACCACTCAGAGATGACTGGAGTTCTATTTTGGCACTGAACTTTCTGTGTGACCTTGGGCAAGTAACTTCACCACTCTCGCTCAGTTTCCCCATTTATAAAATTAGGAGAATGATAAGCAAACCATGAGTAAAGTGTTTTGAAATATGTGGATGAAAAGTACTTGATAACAAAAACCCACAGTAGTTATCTCTTATGATCCTGTCAGGCTGCACCTAGAGAATTGGGATGGGCATCTGATCCGCCAACTCCATAACCCTCCTTGGCATCCCTCCTGCCCTGGCTTTGAAGATGGAGGAGCAGGTGCCCCTTCTGCCATCCTAATTAATTTCCATAGGAAACTATTTACAATAACCTCACAAATAAATACAATAAAGTCTAATCCCTGCTGATTAATGAGAACAAAGAGAAATATAATCTGTGGAGATGGCTAGATATCACAGTGAAGATCATCATATAAGAACCTAGACAATGTTTACTCTCCTTCCCCTTTCTGAAGATGAAGCTCTGTCACTTCCTTTAGTATTTTTGCAACTTGGATGAAGTTTTTGCTTTAGCTGGGATTAGACAGATACAGGTATTGAAATTCTCTCTAAAGCTCATTTGCAGACTCTTCACTTCCTCAATCTTCACAATAACTCTTGATCCCTGAATGGTTCTTTTAGTGATGATGAAAAAGGAAAAGAGAAGGGAGATTGAGCCTTAGTGTTATTCAGTATCACAACTGTTTATTGGCAGTCAGCAAGCAACACTCATCTGTTTTTTAAAAAAATGTTCTTTTGATGGATGGTACCCCTCTAATACTAGACACAGCAATAGCTGCAGAAGTCTACTTCAAGTATGATTCTGCAGTGTCTGTACTTTGTGGTTTTAAGTGCTAGCTGCATCCAGCTTTTTCTTTGATGATTTTCAGTTTTTCATTCAGTTTGATGCTGAGACTGAGCAGCTGCAGCAACTTGTGGGCAATGGGTTAGGTAGATGAGCCTCTGCAGACATCTAGGACACCTAATCAAAAAGCAAAACTAAAATGACAAGCTGATTTTGAAAGCTGGCAACTATTGAGACAGTGATTAGATTTACTACTTCAGGGCTGGCAATGTGCTTGATGCCACTGAGTACATTTAAAAAAGCCATCCCTGCAGCCTGCACCTTAAAGCATTTACCATTTTAACGCTATGAAAAGAAATCAGTGTCAATTTGTTTAATTCAATACTATTCAAAACCAACAAATGACATTTGTTCTCCTTATTCCTTGTGCTGCCATATTAACTCTTAGACACTGATACTGTTAGGAGTAAAATGGAAATTATGTCCATAGCTAAAATATCTAGACACAACAATAAGTACTGAGGCTCTGTAGTAATGAATTCCCATACATTTTGCACTGTAACAGGATCTTCTAACAACTCATGTAGCCAAGAGGTAATTTAGTGGGGAAGATTGTGAGCACTGATAGGTATTTCTGTTAACTTTATTCTCCCATCGGTAACAAATGAGATAATCGCAATTATTATGACTTTTCTCTTGAAAATTCCTTGTTCCATGTCTGTGTAGCTTGATCCTGGGTATGAGAACTAAAGGTGAAATATATAAACGGCTTCCATCAATACTCATTACCGGTCTATAAGCATGTTTGTGAAGCCCACATTGACCCAACCTAAAATTAAACAGGCCAGTTTCATATGTGCCACCAATTTATATTTTCGACACCATCTGCAAAAATGTGGCATTCTCAAGTTTACTGTTAAAACCATTCAGAAGCTCCCTTTGCCTCTTTATTTTGAGTTGTATTGCAGAGAAATACATACCATAAAACATGAAATTAACACAAATTGTTTATTTCAGGGTCCCTTTGCCTCTGGCAGATTAGCGCAAATTAGATTTCATGCTAACCTACCCAAGCAGTTAGTGCACAATTAGAATCCCAGTGACATAAGCAGATTACTTAAAATATATATATTCACGTGGGCTGTTCAATGCATCAAATATAGTGAAAATACTTTTATGACATTTTTGCAAGTTTACAGGATTGATTTTTCTTTGTCTCAGATACAGTGTGGTTTTTCAAAAAAACTGTATAGCTTGTGATATTATAATAACAAAATTGAATCTCTGTCCATGTGCTGCAACAGAAGAGAGAACTTTCATAAAACAACAAAAGCAATTCTTCTGTTCTTATTAACTTTGTGTTTCGGGCATGCCATGATGTTATCAGTATAGACTGTGATACTGCATGCAATGAACATGAAATGCATGCCCCTGACTTTCAGAACAAGAAAGTAGGAAAAAAAGTAGGATATAGATTGATCTTCTGGAGTCACTGTTACAAGTTATGGATGATGTACAAACCAAAAATCTTCAGCAAGAGACAGACAGCAGTTCTGTGTAATCTTTGTTCAGGGCTGCTGTTGCTATGTGTTCTCAGTTCAAATACAGCCAGAAAAGGTCATGAAGATAACTTTCAAAGGCAGAATATATAGAAAAAAATAAGCATTTTCCCATCACCTTTTTCCTTATGAGGGTAGTTTAAAATATAGAGTTGTAAAGTTAAGGTGATGATATTGACCTAATTCTAGAAAGCATCTAAGCACATGCTTTAAGTTAAGTACATGCTTAGGTGTTTTCCTGAATTGGAGTTATATACTTTAGTATTCTTGGGACTTTTATAGCATTTCACCTTTTAATTCAAAAATCTAAATGAGCTTTACAAAAATTAATTCATTCAGCCACATAACATCCTGTGAGAAATAGGTGAATATTATTGTAGAGCTGGGTAAACTGCAGCACTGAAAGGTAAAGGACTTGCCCAAGGTCACACTGTAATTTAGTGGTGGAAGCAGGAACAATACGTAGGTACTATGATTCCTTGTCCCCTAGGCCTAAACTTTTAAAATAACTGAATATGTGTCAAAATGTAGTATCTGGTATCTTTTGGTGCTATTTGCGGACATGGTTCATCTTGCATATGAGTCATCTGCTAGGCTTCAATAATTACCTACAACATCATAGACAACTTATAGATAAACAAGTCATTCTCCTATTTTTGCAGATTCATGTCTTGATCCCTTCTGTGTAAGTTTTTCTATTTTCACTTTTGGCAGGGGTGCATATTTCAAGAACTACACTTCTGCAACTGTTTCCTTAAACATTCTCATTCTATTTAATTTCTGTGTGGCATTCAACCTGGAATTTTAGGTTAATCAGAAAGGGCTCTTGTAAACAAGATAGTGGTTAAAAGCTGTAATTCTATTCCTACACCTCTGTACCATAATAGAATAGAACAGTGTACTCATATTTAGCCTTAGTGTATCAGAGACAAGTATTCACCACAATAGCAACTACAGTATCTGCTGGAACAACTCTAAATCCAATAGACTCAGCAATGGACAGCTCTAAGGGATAGCAATAAATTTACTAGGTACGTAGAAAGAGGTAGTAAGAGTTAAATACAAAAGTTGTAAATCTTTGTTTTCTTTTATTACTGTACTAACTATTTAATGATCCAGTGTTGTGTTGTATATTTAGCTTTTCAAATTATAAAGGAATTTAGCTATTTGGGTTCTTATTCCACACTCATCACCATGAAACCCAAGCACTATGGGCTCAATCCTGAAAGGTGCTGGTCCCTCTTACTCCCTCTGTCCCCCGCCCCGCACACACAGGTAATGTTAAGCACATGTTTCGTTTTGCTAAATTGGGACCAGAGCAATCAATATCTTATTCCATGAAACCCTTAATGTGGTATTTGAATGCTAGATCCACCTAGGGACTTCGGCTTGGCAACACGTAGCTTTCAAGCACCCTGCTGCCCTGTGAAATATGCAGCCCAGGCACCCAGGCTCCCTGTACAATGCACGGGGAGAGTTAGGTGCCTAAGAACGGGATTAATGAAAGCCAGCACACTGAGCAGGGAGCTGCTTAAACTAGCTAACAGAAAATGTCAAACAGCCGTGAACCCTGTGCTAGAGTTAGGTGCCTACGTAGGGCAGCTCTTTCTCATGAAAACAATTCACAGGACAAGATCCCCACCCTGTTATAGTTAATATCCCATGGTTAGGGCACTCATCTGGGATGTAAGAGATCTGTTTTTAAATTCTTGCTCAGCCTGATTTTGGAGCAGGGACTTGAATTTGGGTCTACCTACATTCCAGGGAGCACCTGGTCAATTTCTCTCTGGCCCAATGAATATTTAATGATTTACACACAGCTTCAACAGGAGAGAGACCCACACCAGAATATCCAGTAGCCTGGAAGGTGGTTACTCACCTGATATCTGACAGACTTAAATCAAGTTCCTGCTTCACACCGCAGAGTAGGGATCTGAAAACAGCTCTCCTACATCCCAGTGAGTGCCCTAACCACTGGGCTATGGGTATTCTGGGACATGCTGCTCTCCCCCCAAAATTCCCAATCTGGTTGCCCTCAGCTGTCTTTTGTGCAGGTTAAGCATGCTGTAAGTGTGTCTATTGGATTGGGCACTGAAGGAGAGATGGGCAGGGATGCCCGGTGTGAGAATCCTGCCAGGGCGAAGGCCTGAGATAGGATGTTAAGCAGCTCTGCAGTGTGAGAACCTATGTGGTTTTGCAGAGGCCTACTGACAGAAACATAGGCAACTTGGGACCTTACCTGCAGCAACATAGATGCTTATAGGTTAGGCAGCAGCTGATTGGAGGTTAGGTTCCTAAAGTGGCAGTGAGGCACCTAAATCCCTTTGTGGATCTAATTCTGAGTGCCTTATAGCTGAGATGACCTCAATGTGTTCAGGTGCTAGAAAGGATGTTTTATACAGAAACTCAGAGCAATAGGCACAAATTCACATGCTGCATTATCAGAGTTTATTTCAGGATGCTGCAGTTAAGCATCAGTATTTCCATTATTAATTCTTTCCTTCAATATTCTTCTGGAAAGAATATTCTGGCCTGAGACTTGGCTCAAAATCTCAACCAAGGAAAACAATTTTTTGAACATTTGCAACAATTTGTTTTGAGGTTTCAAAGAGAACTTACATTTTTGGGATGAAATTTTGGGGCCACATACATCAATCAGTAGTTGCCACCGTGCAGGGTCCTACAGCCTGGGCTTCATCCCAAACCCGGAAGTCTACACAGCAATGAAACAGCCCCGCAGCCCAAGCTCCGTGAGCCCAAATCATCTGGCATAGGCCAGCCATGGGTTTTTCTTTGCTGTGTAGACATATCCATTCAGATGCAGCTCAAATAACCCTGTTCCTCTCCCCTCCATTGCATTTCTTCATGTACCTTTCTATCAGTCCTAAGCTGACAGGCTAATTCTTTGTTTAGCTCACCCAGTGTGCTATCCTGATTAATCAAATATGGCTGGGAGGAGCTAATTTAGGGTCAGACTGCAGGCTGACCTGTTAACTCCCTGCACTCTGTCACACATTTGTTCTGTAATTTTTTATAGCTGCCTTCACTTCCCATCTAAACCAGATTGTTGTTTTTGTAACCAATATGGCCTTCTTTTCCTGTTATGCCAGCAGTGGTGAAAAAACAAGTTAAGGACTATTTAGAAAAGCTGGACATGCACAAGTCCATGGGTCCCAATCTAATGCATCTGAGGGAATTGGCTGATGTGATTGCAGAGCCATTGGCCATTATCTTTGAAAACTCGTGGTGATTGGGATGATTGTAAAAAGGCAAATATAGTGCCCATCTTTAAAAAAGGGAAGAAGGAGAAGCTGGGGAACTACAGACTCACCTCAGTCTCTGGAAAAATCGTTGAGCAGGTCCTCAAGGAATCCATTTTGAAGCACGTGGAGGAGTGATCAGGAACAGTCAACATGGATTCACCAAGGGCAAGTCATGCCTGACCAACCTGATTGCCTTCTATGATGAGATAACTGGCTCTGTGGATATGGGGAAAGCAATGGATGTGATACATCTTGACTTTAGCAAAGCTTTTGATACGGTCTCCCACGGTATTCTTGCTGGCAAGTTAAAAAAAGTATGGACTGGATGAATAGACTATAAGGTGGATAAAAAGCTGGCTAGATTGTCTGGCTCAATGGCAGTGATCAATGGATCAATGTCTAGCTGGCAGCTGGTATCAAGCTGAGTGCCCTAGGGGTCAGTCCTAGGGCTGGTTTTGTTCAACATCTTTATTAATGATCTGGATGATGGGATAGATTGCACCCTCAGCAAGTTCACGGATGACATTAAGCTTGGGGGAGAGGTAGATATGCTGGAGGGTAGGGATAGGGTCCAGAGTGACCTAAACAAATTGGAGGATTGGGCCAAAAGAAATCTGATGAGGTTCAACACAGAGTCCTGCACTTAGGACGGAAGAATCCCATGCACCATTATAGGCTGGGGACCAACTGGTTAAGCAGCAGTTCTGTCAAAAAGGACCTGGGGATTACAGTGGATGAGAAGCTGGATATGAGTCAGCAGTGTGCCCTTGTTGCCAAGAAGGCCAACGGCATATTGGGCTGCATTAGTAGGAGCATTGTCAGCAAATTGAGGGAATTTGCTGACAATCTGTTCAGCACTGGTGAGGCCACATCTGGAGTATTGCGTCCAGTTTTGAGGCCCCCACCACAGAAAGGATGTGGTCAAATTGCTGGAGAGAGTTCGGTGGAGGGCAACAAAAATGATCAGGGGGCAGGGGCACATGACTTATGAGGCAAGGCTGAGAGAACTGGGCTTGTTTAGTCTGCAGAAGAGAAGAGTGAGGGGGGATTTGATAGCAGCCTTCAACTACCTGAAGGGGGGTTCCAAAGGGGATGGAGCTTGGCTGTTCTCAGTGGTGGCAGATGACAGAACAAGGAACAATGGTCTCAAGTTGTAGTGGGGGAAGTCTAGGTTGGATAATAGAAAGCACTATTTCACTAGGAGGGTGATAAAGCACTGGAATGGGTTTCCTAGGGAGGTGGTGGAATCTTCATCCTTAGAGGTTTTTAAGGCCCAGCTTGACAAAGCCCTGGCTGGGATGATTTAGTTAGTGTTGGTTCTGCTTTGAGCAGGGGGTTCAACTAGATGACTTCATGAGGTCTCTTCCAACCCTAATATGATTCTATGATTCTGGCATTTTGGACATCTAGTAAGGTGTTCTTAAACAATTCTCAATTGTCATTCACATTTTTCTCATTAAATTCTTTCTCTCAGCTGATTTAGCTCATAAGTGTTTTCAGCTTTGTAAAACTAGCCTTCTTAAAACGCCAAGTAAATATATAACTGGTTCTGTCTTTATTCTGTTTGCATATTATAAATGTGATTGAGTCATGATCACTTGTACCTATGTACCTCTTTGTGTTAAGAGGAGGTCTAATATAGAATTCCCCTGTGTTGGGTGATCTTAATTCAGCAGAAACTGTTTGCATGGAAACCCAAATTTTCCTGAAAAATATGTAAAAGTTACTAAAATAATCTATTTATACATACAATGCCACTGAGTCCATAGCATAAACATGTTGCCAAAATATTCAAGGAGATGTACTTTAAAAAAAAATATAAATAATCCACTGGCTAACTTAAAAAAACCCACAAAGTTCATTTTAAAGCAATATAAAATCTTTATACACACACACACACACAGGAAATCAGGTAGGGGTGAAATTTATCATATGCTCTCTTTATAGGGATCTCCCCATTATCAGCATAGACAACTCTCTCAAACAAAGGGTGTTTTCAGGTCTAATAAAGTAAGGTTCTGAGCACTTCCTACAAGGGTTTTTAATTAGTGTTCAGCGCACCTGTCAGGATTGGGCCTCTAATGAGACTGAAAACTTGGTTTTGGCAAACTTTGTATTGATGGTGGGTTAAAATGTTTTGCTTTTGTTTTCTTTCTTTGCACCCGGCTCGTCTAATCAAATTAGATTCAGCCATAGGGAGACAAAATACCCTTAAATAACAGAGGGTCAGAATAAACTTTACTCACTGTTGTATGAAGTTAGATGGGATATATGAGCTAACGGAGTTAACATAACCCAGTCATTGTCCAAATTAAACAGTGTTAAACAAGGTCCAGAGTTTGGCATACAGACACATCAGCCATGGCAAACAAACTATTAAAATCCTTTTTAACCTTTTATTAATGATACAGAAAAGAAGGAAAAACAGTTAAAACATTTGACATGTAAAGTATTAAGTGAAGATTTTATTTTAACAACATTTCTTGTTCCCTTTCCCTTTAACTAGAGAGAATTTTAGAAGGGAAAAAAATAAAACCAGTCCTTGTCTGACAGTCCCTTAGATGGTATTGAAGATGGTAACAACTGTCCCATTGGGTAAAAGAGCAAAAGTTAGTTGTGATGGGCTCGAACTATTGTTGTTGCTGCTGCTGTTAAACTCCAAAACTGCCCTTCCTAGGGAAAAAGAGAAGAAATTAGTTGAGATTATATTAGATTAGGTGTTGCTGCTGCTTTTAAAGTCTGATCCTATTTTATCACAGGTGGTATTTGTGACTTAGCTGGAACCAGCAGAAGTGGCAAAGATGTCTGAGTCCTCTCTCTGGCCTGGTCTGGTCAGATCATCTCTTAAGGTTAGGACAAAGAAGATCCAGGATCTCAGGAGACAGTGGGGATGGCAGCCATGATGGTGAAGCAAGAGTCAGTAGCCTCTGTCCACTCTTCTCCTTCCTCCCCAGAATCTCTCTTTAAAGACACAAAAGAGGAATGATGGGTGGAATAAGCATCCTTTCATTATTTTGTCCACCAATTAGGCCTAATATCTGACACACCAATTTTGGTTCATTAAGTTCATGTTCTACATCTTCTGCTTTTACCAAGCATGATTTTAATGTAGTCCTTGAACCATATCAGAAGGCCCTTTGTTTAGACTAATTTATTTCTTCTGTCTCCTTTTTATATATCTTTTTCCATCAACATGTGTTATTATAGGTTATTGTGACATCTTGTGATCTTTCATATACCTTTTACAGGTGAGTTCACAATTAAAATATTTGTTTAGGCCCCTCTATTACAACATAACCCAACTCATTGTCTGTCTCTATAGAAACAGAACTCATATTTTCTCATCATCTCCCTTACTTTATTCTACTCTTTATTAAATATAAATTATTAACTTTAATTTGTCAGAAGCCAAAACAAGATAAACATCCATGTTCTAGCAATCATCAGCATCTCCTTGAAGATACTCTTTGCCCATTAGAACTCCTTGTTTCACTTTAGTAGTTGTTGATACTTCCTGAGTTTGGAGACATTTTATACTGGATTTTATTCCACTTGGTTAACTAATTTTACCTGATTTACTGGTCCTAACACTAGTATCTTTTCAGAAAGCAGAAGGATCTTCAGTTTAAGATATAATATCTATTTGAAAGATATATGGTTTTATATATATATTGCTTGCATTATTCCCTACTGTGAACATTAAGAGATTCTGCTGTATCCTAGTCTTCTGTGTCATCTAGTTCAAAATCAAAGAAAAGGGAAAAGCAAGTCCTATTTATAGAGAACTCCAACAGCTTTCTTTTGGACACTGAATTTAGCTCAGTCTCCCTGAAGTCATTTAAAGGGCAAAGTGATATCCAAATTTGAGGAACAATACATCTTTATACCCATCAACAGCAAACAAATGTCTAATCTTAAATCAAATATAGTGAACTTTTATTTTTTAAGAAAGCAATGTGTTACCTGTGCATATATTGTATGATATGTGATGGATAATTCATTTGCAACAATAGGCATGCTAGAATATCTACTTGAACGCATAATCGCCAAGCCAGGAAAAATGAGTTCTCATCTGATACCAAAATAGCATTATGCAATTTAACATGTAACAGGAAAGGGGGACTCCTTTTGACAAGGAAAAACAACAACAACAACATAGTGTCCCTGGGAAGGTCACTTATAAGGTCTGTCAATTAACCCCACAAAGATATTGACACTAATTTACAATTCCAGCAAGTGTAATACCTCAGTACCCTGCAAATATATGCTGAAATGCCAAAAAACAAAACCAATAAAATAAAAATCTTGTCTTTTATTCCAATAGAAGCTTCCAATCTAGTGTGATGCTCTGACTAGAAACATATAATGCACACTCAGATGTGTGTGTGGGCAGAGGAAACATAACAGACCCTGTGGGTTTGCAGTCCTGCCAATGGTCTCACCCCTCACCTCCTTGAGTGCCCTATATTGGGGAAAAATAGAAACATTTTTCATCTATGCCAATCAAAAGTGGGATCATTTCAATATATGATTAACTGTTTACTATATAAGAACATAAAACAATCTGGGTAAAATTTTGACCAGCAATACTCAGGTCTTAAATATATACATTATAAATTCACCACATGTATACCTCAGTGTTCATTGTACATTAACAAAATGCACATGTACATTTTAAAGAAAAATACAAACAAATCATAAGAATCTAGCACATTCAATAAATAGCCAAGATAATCTCAATCTAGATACCTCAATCTTTTGTGGTCAGGGATCAGACAAGCTAGGAACAGCTGCTGGCCTGCTCCCTGACTAACTGCACTGCTAGGCAAGCTGCATTGCCTTAGAACTCACAGAATGGCTACAGCTCCTGACTGGCTGCTGATTTAGTAGTCCTGGTTATAAGCACGCCCCACACAGCAGATTAGTGGCTACTTAATTCATAACATGTCTGCAGCTGCACTTCCGCTTATTCCAGCTCCTATTCCCCTTTGACTTCATCTCTGGTTTCTGACTCTGGTTCTGCATTTGGCTTTAGCCCCTCTGGTACTGACCTTTGGCTTGTTTCCTGGACTCTGCCTACCCTGGACCCACCTCGAGCTGGCAGGCAGAACTCTTTTACCACTAAGTCTGATTGCCCACAGGCTGGTTGGCAACATATTCAAGTCAAAAGACGTCTCTGTCCTTCAAAACATAATTGTGCCCCGAAAGCAAAACGTTTATCTTAAATTAAAGTATGCTCATGTTTTAGCTATTCTGCAATTTCTGTCACCATTATTGACCCATCTCTAGGTGGTTAAAGAAAATATCCACAAATTGTGTGTGTCCTTCCCAACAAACTGATAAGAGACATACTCATAGGCTTTAAGGCAAGAACAGACCATTGTGATCATCTAGTCTGACCTCCTGCATATGGCAGGGCACAGAACATTATCCACCAACTCTTGTAATAGACCCATAACTTCTGGCTGAGATATGGAACTCCTAAAATCATGATTTAAAGACTTCAAGTTCCAGAGAAGCCACCATTTATTCTAGTTCAAACTAGCAAGTGACTCATCCTCCACTTTGCAGAGAAAGGTGAAATCACCCCAAGGTCTCTGCCAATCTGACCTGGGAGAAAATTCCTTCAGGATCCCAAATATGGAGATCAGTTAGACCCTAAGTATGTGGGCAAGACTCACCAGCCAGGCACCTGGGAAAGAATTCTTTGTAGTAACTCAGAGCCCTCCCCATCCAGTCTACCCAACCCTGGCCATTGGGGATATTGGCTACCAGCAGTCACAGATCAGATACATACCATTGTACTCAATCTCATTATGCCATCACCTCCATAAACGTAACAAACTCAGTCCAGAAACCAGTTAGGTTTTTTGCTCCCACTGCTCCCCTTTGAAGGCTGTTCCAGAATTTCACGCTCTGATGGCTAGACACCTTCATTTAATGTCAAGCCTAAACTTGTTGATGGCCAGTTTGTATCCATTTATTCTTGTGAAAGCATTGGCCCATAACTTAAATAACTCCTTTTCTTCCCTGGTGTTTATCCCTCTGATATATTTATAGGAAACAGTCATATTTCCCCTCAGTCTTCATTTGGTTAGGCTAAATAATCCAAGCTCCTTAAGTGTCCTCTCACAAATTAGGTTCTCCATGCCTCTGATCATCCTAGCAGCCCTTCTCTGCACCTCTTCCAGTTTGAATTCATTTCCCTTAAACAAGGGAGATCAGAACTGCACACAGCATTCCAGGTGAGGTCTTACAAGTGCCTTGTATAATGATAATACATTTCCCTATCTCTATTGGAAATACCTTGCCTGATGCATCTGTTACCAGATATGCCCATTACTTTAGGATATGCTCATTTATTAGGGCTTGGGGGTGGTGGGTGCTGTAATTCTATCAATGTACTGCTTGTGTCACTTGTGTTCTCATACAGAGCTCTACTTCTCCCTGCTGCAAGTTCCCTCCCAATGGAGCTATCCTGCAGGACCTAAAATCCCCAGGACTGGGTTCTTCCAGACCCAGAATCAGAGGAACACATACATGTGACCATATGTCCCAATTTTATAGGGATAGTCCCAATTTTGGGGTCTTTCTTATATAGGCTCCTATTACCCTCCACCTCTTGTCCTGATTTTTCACACTTGCTGTCTGGTCACCCTAACACACATACTAACAGAGTGCGTCTGAGAAGACCGGGTTAATCAGCACTCCCAAGCTGATCCCTTATGTCCCTGGACTCAGTAGGCTGAGTTAAAGGGAAAGGGAACAAAAAATGTTGTTAAAATAAAATCAGTTGCCTGTCACCCTTATAGGCCCATAGATTCAGCAGTAGGAAGATAGTTTGTACTATTGAACACAGCACTGCATGATTTTCTTTCATATTTTATATATGAGGGCTGTGGATTAATTTAAGTTAATTCACATGATTAACTCAAATAAATTAATCACACTATTAACCAACAAAATACCAATTGAAATTTATTAAATATTTTTGGATGTTTTTCTGCATTTCCAAATCTATCCATTTCAATTACAACACAGAATACAAAGTGTACAGTGCTCACTTCATATTGTTTTTGATTACAAATATTTGTACTGTAAAAATGATAAACAAAAGAGTATTTTTCAATTTACCTCATACAAATACTGTTGTGCAATCTCTTTATCATGAAAGATACAAATGTAGAATTATGTACAAAATAACCCTGCATTCAAAAATAAAACAAACTTTAGACCCTACAAGTCTAATCAGTCCTATTTCTTGTTCAGCCAATTGCTCAGAGAAATGTTTGTTTACATTTGCAGAAGATAATGCTGCCTGCTTCTTGTTTACAATGTCACCTGAAACTGAGAACAGGTGTTTGCATGGCACTGTTGTAGCCGGTATTGCAAAATATCTACATGCCAGATGTGCTAAAGATTCATATATCACTTGATGCTTCAACCACCATTCCAGAGGACACGCGTCCATGCTAATGACAGGTTCTGCTCCATAACAATCCAAAGCAGTGCGGACTGATGTATGTTCATTTTAATCATATTTGTAATAAAAAATATAAAATGAGCATTGTATACTTTATATTTTTGTTGTAATTTAAAAAATATATTTGCCAATGCAGAAAACATTCAAGTTTTTTTGAATAAATGGTATTCTATTATTTTGCAGTGCGATTAATCACGATTAATTTTTTAATCACTTGACAGCCCTAAAATATATATAAATCAATAAAGATATACATTTTACATACACACACACCTATCTATCTATCAAAACACACTGAAGACAAATGCACACTGTCCTGAACACTTAAATGTCTGGCTGACCTGCAGAAATAGAGTGACAATTTATAGGAAGATAATGTAAATCAATGGTATTTCCCCTACAAGGCTGGAAAATCCTTGAAGGGAAGGCAGATTTCAATGTGACCCAGGACTATACAAAAAAGAAAACATAAAGCACCGCAGTAGTAAAAGCATCATGTTTTTTTGATGACATTTCGTTTGTTGGTGAGGATGATAGAATTGCTGACAGGGAGCACTGCTCAGTGTTCTGTGACCATCATGTAATAAATTGACTCCTAGTTAGACGGCAAAATATATCTGTTTTTATATAGCTTGACATCCTTCAGCTAGGTTCACATCATGTACTATTCTTCTATGCAGCAAGTGCAAATTGTTTTCTAATTCATTCCTTGACAAAAGGCCTTGGTATTTTAAACATTTGTTTAACTATGGGGCAGAAGAGGAAGTAACAGGCCTTTGGGAGTGATCACACAAGAAAACAAATTTTGAGATTTACGTATGTGATTCATAGCAAAGTTTTACTGTTTCTGTTACTACAGACAGTTGTGATGAAAATGGGTAAGTTCTATGGCCCTGGACAATAGCCCAATTTCTCATGGATTTGTGCCACAAAATATTGTGAAATATATGACAATTTCCTGCCATATTGTTGAGTTAAACTTATTGAGTTAAGTTTAAAGATCTCTGAGGTTCATTATATTAAATGAATGGTATATGTGTTATTATGGGCCAGGATTGAATGTAACTTCTCAAGGACGGAGATGTGACAGACGTGAGACCTGGGTTTTCAAAGGACTATATTGCACAATGTGCCAGACAAGAATGGACTTTTGGAACAAAAGTATTAAGTGGTTTTCCTGGAGACTATCTAGGGTGAGGTGAATGCAAATTCCTCACCTCCGATTATGCAAAAACCCAGCCTTTTGAAATTATGCCCTTAGGAGTGGACTGACTACCTGTTACGAGGCCAAGATCAAAGGCCCAAGCTATAGAAAGGAACAAACTCTTCATGGAGGTTCTAGTTCTGAATCTGAGATGATTATGAACTCATAACGACTGGGAAAATTCAGTTGTGAGTTTTGAAGGACTGACACGTACCAGAGCCAGATGTTGGAGCTGGGGTGACTTCTGGTAAGCTTTTTTTGCATGTGTGTAGGTTTTTATTATTTTGAATATATTTCCTCTGTAATGTTTCTGCCTTAAGAATAAATGTGCTTGCTTCTAAAGAGCTGTGTGGTAACTTATAACTACAGGCCATTACATTGTTCCAAGCCTCTGGAGAGAAAGCAAAGTGCAAATGGAGGAGCTGGGTACTGTTCAGCTCTGAAATTCATGCCCAATATAACTCCAGAACTTAAAGTAATAAATAATCCAAACAAAGCTTCTTAATATTAGGTCTGTGATCTGGTAGAGTTTTGTGCCCAGTGTCTCACTTTTAAAAAAATTCTTCACTTATATATTTGTTCATATATGTGTGTTTGCGCAATCAGCTCTACAAGTTGTAAATGTTGGATGAAATGAAAAATCCTTGACCAGTGAATGGATAGAATATTATTCTTCACCCCCTGTTATATTGCTATCTGGTATATTATTACCCAAAGAAGAAGCCAGAAAGGTCAGCTAAACCCAAAAGTTTTGGA
Source organism: Trachemys scripta elegans (assembly GCF_013100865.1). Classification (NCBI taxonomy): domain Eukaryota; kingdom Metazoa; phylum Chordata; order Testudines; family Emydidae; genus Trachemys; species Trachemys scripta. Next base: position 160,980,539 of record NC_048300.1, read on the forward strand.
TAAAGCAACAGTAGAGTTCTAATTACCGTCCTAAGAATTTCTATTAATTTGTTTGTTCGAGAAGGTTTTTAAGTCCAAGCAACATGTGTCTAATTGAGGGTAGCCTCAAATCATTCTTTGTTTAATTTTCTCAACTGTGAAATGGGTTAATAGTATTTTTCAGCCTCACAATCTTGTTCTGAGGGATAATTAGTTACTGTTTCCACAGGACTTTAAAAATGAAAGGCTCTGTATGAGTACTAAGTATTATTAATAGAATAGTACATACAGAGCACTTTATTTTCAAAGATCTTTACAAACATTAACTAATTAAGTCAAGCACCTGCCACAGAATAAAATCCCAAATGACACAAAGGCTCTCATACAGTGAAAGCTAGTTAAACAGCATGTACCAGTACACTCCAAAATATGGCAATATTCAACGGTATATGGAGGCTGACTAGGAAAGAGGCAGACAATTTTCACCCACTCACCTCAGGAGACTTGAGGAATTAGTGCTAACACTAACGGCTGCATCAATACATCACATCTTAACAATTGGAGCGCCTTCTTTCTAGCACAATAAATCTAAGATGAGAACTCAAAATTACCAAAGAGACTGTGGAATCTCATGTTAGCATGAGTGTTGTCTTTGTTACTAGCATGGACTAGATTCCCTAGGAGAGTGCAACAACGTTAAATGCAGAATACAGTGAAATAGAGAGTTAGTTGTACTATAATAGAAGTGAAAATGCCTGTTTTTATACCAAAATCAACTAAATATGAAAAATGTATTTGAATCTATTTTGGTCTGAAAGAGTCAGCTTGAATAATCTCCTCACGCCACATTCACTCGGTACATTTGCAATAATACTATATGACGTTAAGTAACAAGAAGTGAGTTGACGAGGATATTAGTTCAACCAAGTGTCACATCCAAGGTGCAAGTGAAATCTGAGGGAGACAGGTATAAAAGGAATGAGCTATGAATTGAAACTGCATTTTCATGAAACTGATGCAGATATAGACATTTGATGTGACTTAAGCCCTGATTCAGAAGACCCAGTTGAAACTCTTGTAAAGCTTTAACTAATCTCCACATCAAGAAAATAGCAAGAGTCTTAAACTGAATATCAACAGCACTGCAGTCTCCACACATCTAGATCAATAGTATTTTTCTTCCCTTGCTAATATCCATTGTTTCCTACAGCAGTGTGGAATCCATACATAAAAAATACTGAGTGACAATATATTTGTCAGTTATTCAAATGAAATAGGAATATTTAACCCAATAGGACTCCAATAACTGTTTGAACATGGCCTGTGAAGCTTCTAAAAGGAAATTATAGGGGTAGAAACAGACATAAGAAGAAATGTATTTTAGAAAGCACCATTTTTCAGACCACTTTAAATTACTTACAAAATTGCAGGCTTGCAATGTGTGCTTCTAGCGTGTTAGAAGCCATTCTGTTCCAGAATGAACTAGCTAAATGATTACAGAAAATATTCATAATTCAGGTTGATTTGTTACAATATTTACACAGGATTTGCTTGAAGTTACTATTCCATCGCCTTCCTTTACTTTTATGCTTTGTGTTTTCACTGTTTTCCCTTGTTACAATTTTTGTACAAGAAAACAAATGGTTTTCGATTACCTCCAGCTTAATCGACATAATACTAATATCTTGCAGAGCTCATGGGGAATTTTATTTATTTGTAAGAAATGCCGATTTATCTAAATTGAAACTTTCACTGAAACATCGGTTTTGATGAAAATTTCATAGGGAAGATTTCTCGGGTCCAGGATGGAATTTCTTCTCAAAACCAGAGAGGTAGATAGAAGCCTCAGAAAAACAAAGGCACTCACCTAACATATGGGGGACACCTAATTGGGTGCACACACCTCTCATGAGCACCCCCATGGCTGAGTGCATGCACCTGCACACTTTTTCTCTGACTGTCTCCAGGGAGGAAACCCTGGGGCACTGCTCTATCCCATAGCAGGGACAATGTCTTTGCCCTCTTGGGGCTTCCTGACTACAGCTCTCCAGCTGGTACACTATGATTCAGTTCCCCCTCTGGGATGCTTCAGTGTCCAGGCCACTTCCCCCCAGTGGCTAATGGGAGCAGGGGGGACCCAGGCCCACCCACTACCTTGGGTCCCAGGCCAGGGGCCCTATAAATCACCAACATCTGCTGTGTTCTTTTAAGTATATTGCTTCTCTCATTTCCTGGGCCACTTCCCTGCAGGTCCACACCATCTTCTTCCTTACCTCAGGGCCTTGTCCTAATGGAGTCCCAGCAACCAACTCAGGGCTCCTTCTCACTTTCGCCAACTTCTGGCAGCATTGGCTGTCTGGGGTTCTGTAGCTCCATCAGCCAGCCAGCCAGCCAGCCACACTCCTACAGCTCCAGCAAGGAACTGAACTTTCTCTGGCCCTGCAGCTCTTCTTATACTAGGCTGATGGAGCCTGATTGGCTGTGTCCCACACAGCCACTCTAGGTAGCTTGGAGGACCCTCTCCACTGCCCTTTCATGGGGTGGAGTATGGCAGGGCCACAAGGCCTCCAACAGGGGGCCTCAGAGGGTCTGGTATACCCCGTCACAGGGACCCAGGTTCAAATTCTGCTTTGGCTGATTCAGAGCAGGAACTTGAGCCTAGATCTCAGGTTAGTACCCTAGCCTATGGGACATAGTCTATCAATCTCTCTTGTTGGAGCTGCTCCATTTTGTACACATAATTAAATATTCACTGGGCCAGTGAAAGAGACACTGACACTACAGCACAGTGGTGGACACAACTACTTGGAATATAGGAGACCTAGATTTGAGTTCTTACTCCAAATCAGTGTTTCTCAACCTATTTAGGTGCATGACAGGATCTGTGCAGCAGGGCTTGGGCTCTAGGGTTGCCACCAGTCGTGCTGGAACAATTTCTATAGTAAGCATGCTGAGAACCATTGAACCAAACTGTGAACCCTGTATGTGATGGAAACCACTTCAAACCACTTCAAGCTACCGCACCTCCAGCACTCCTAGTTCCAGCAATTATGGTTGCCACCTTACTAATGGCTGGTAACCAGAACCCTAGGCCCCACCCTATCACTAGAGAAATTCTCCAGTCTCCATTTGTTTGTTTCTGATCTTTATTATGAATAAGCAAATGTTATTCCATCCTGAGATGGATGCTGCGGACCCTGAGCATGCTCAGTGAAAACCTAGGATTTCTAAAATGGTGCTCTGGCAAAAAGCCAAGTGTGTGTCTGCACCATCTACTCAGGACACTCCCTACACTAACACAGGAACAAATCAACACACCCTTAGAGCCCCGACCGGGATTATTCTATCTACTACCCAAGATCCATAAACCTGGAAAACCTGGACGCCCCATCATCTCTGGAATTGGCACTCTTACTGAAGGAGTATTCAGATATGTGGACTCCCTACTCAGACCCTATGCCACCAGCACTCCCAGCTATCTCCGTGACACCACTGATTTCCTGAGAAAACTACAATGCATTGGTGATCTTCCAGAAAACACCATCCTAGCTACCATGGATGTGGAGGCTCTCTACACAAACATCCCACACACAGATGGAATACAAGCTGTCAGGAACTGTATCTCTGATGATGACACAGCACAACTTGTTGCTGAGCTCTGTGACTTTGCTGAGCTCTGTGACTTTATCCTCACACACAATTATTTCAAATTTGGTGACAATATATACCTCCAGACCAGTGGTACCGCCATGGGTACCTGCATGGCCCCACAATATGCCAACATTTTTATGGCTGACCTGGAACAATGCTTCCTCAGCTCTCGTCCACTCAAGCCCCTTCCAGTATGATTTCAACAGCTTCTACCCCACCATCAACCTCAGCCTGGACCAATCTACACAGGAGGTCCACTTCCTAGACACCACAGTACAAATAAGTGATGGTCACATTAACACCACCCTATACCGAAAACCCACCAACTGCTCTGCCTACCTTCATGCCTCCAGCTTCCACCCCGGACACACCACACGATCCATCGTCTACAGCCAAGCGCTGAGGTACAACCGCATCTGCTCCAACCCCTCAGACAGAGACAACACCTACAAGATCTTCACCAACCATTCTCAAAACTATGATACCCGCATGAGGAAATAAGGAAAGAAATCAACAGAGCCAGATGTGTACCCAGAAGCCTCCTGCTACAAGACAAGCCCAAGAAAGAAACCAACAGAACTCCACTGGCCATCACCTACAGTCCTCAGCTTAAACCTCTCCAATGCATCATCAGTGATCTACAACCCATCCTGGACAATGATCCCTCGCTTTCACAGACCTTGGGAGGCAGGCCAGTCCTCGCCCACAATCAACCCGCCAACCTTAAGCATATTCTCACCAGCAACCACACACCACACCATAACAACTCTAACTCAGGAACCAATCCCTGCAACAAACCTCGATGCCAACTGGTAGATCTGCCCACATATCTACACCAGCGATACCATCACAGGACCTAACTAGATCAGCTACAACATCACTGGTTCATTCACCTGCACATCCACCAATGTTATATACACCATCATGTGCCAGCAATGCCCCTCTGCTATGTACATCGGCCAAATTGGACAGTCCCTACGTAAAAGGATAAATGGACACAAGTCAGATATCAGGAATGGCATATACAAAAACCTGTAGGAGAACACTTCAACCTCCCTTGCCACACAATAGCAGATGTAAAGGTAGCCATCTTACAGCAAAAAAACTTCAGGACCAGACTTCAAAGAGAAACTGCTGAGCTTCAGTTCATTTGCAAATTTAACACCAACAGCTCAGGATTAAACAAAGACTGTGAATGGCTTGCCAACTACAAAAGCAGTTTCTCCTCCCTTGGTGTTCACACCCCAACTGCTAGAAGAGGGCCTCACCCTCCCTGATTGAACTAACCTCGTTATCTCCAGACTAATTCTTGCCTGCATATTTATACCTGCCTCTGGAAATTTCCATTACATGTGTCTGACGAACTGGGTATTCACCCACGAAAGCTTATGCTCCAATACATCTGTTAGTCTTCAAGGTGCCACAGGACTCTTTGTTGCTTTTTACAGATCGAGACTAACACGGCTACCCCTCTGATACTTGACAAGTGTGTGTGTGTGTGTGTACCAGCAGATTCACAGCTCTGAGGCAAATAACAGTGAGCATGTGTGAGATTGGTGGCTACTGAGCATGTGCAATAAGGGGTGACAGAGAGGTCAGTTAACTGAGCAGCCAGCTGGTCAGAGCCCCCTCATACTGGTCAAAACTGGTTTTAAAGGTCAAAGCTGTCAATCATAGCTCTGAGGTAATGGTTGGTACTGAGCATGTGTGAATGGGGTAATTGCTTAAAGGCATAGAAGAAAGTCCCAATAAGAAAGTCCCAATATAAAAGGCCATCTGCCAGCAGGCAGTTTCTTAGTCTGAGTCAGAGAGAACGATAGAGCTGATCGGAAGAAGACGGATGACTTGGAAGCCAGCAAGGGGAACCAACAGAAGAACTGCTGAAAGAACTGCGGAAGGGAGAGATCGGAGGGGCTGACCAAAAGGACAAAAGAACTGCTGAAAAGACAGTTTAGAATTCTGAAGGAAATACCTAAAGTGGCTGTAACATCAGCTGTGCCACAGCATGGGCAACACTGAAACAAAATAACTAAGGGCTAAAGGGACAGAGCAAAAAGAAGCTGCAAGGAGTGTGCTGCAACTGTAACAACTATGACAGGAGAAGAGAAGCTGAGCAACAGCAGTGATTTAAAGGGATACCCAGCAGATTTATAAAGTAAACTTGCCAGTTTTAATATAATTTTTAGTTTAGCATAGTATTTAATATGTGTATGCTTGCAGTGTGCATGTGTGTTTTAATTGTATCTTACTTATGTAAAACTTAAAAGCAAATTGGAAATCTGCTGTCAGGGATTTGTTGCACTTGTAACAAATTGCTTCACTGAGAATCATTTAAACTATATGCTATTGTATTTCAATGCTCTTTAACTTGCAATAAGGGATTGTGTCAGATTTTGTGCCTTGTTTAGGATTTTTAGATTATATTGTATTAGGGATTATTAGTTACTTTAATCAAAGATACTTTGGTTTGGAAAGAATACTGCCTGTGTCAATTAGTTTATCGGAAGGTTATATCCATGTCCTTTAGTGTTTCCTTAACAACCTTGGAAACTTTTACCTCGGGAAGAACAGACTAAGGGGCAATAGGTAGGTTATTATAGCAGTGTCCCAAAATCCATTTTTGGGGTAACAACCCACTGCTCCACCTCTTTCCCCCAAGGCTCCACCCCACCACTCACCTATCTCCCCTTCCCCCATAGGGTTGACACCTCTGAGGTACATCTGCCCACACATCCTAGTGGTAATAAACAATTTGCACATACACATGGGGGATATTCATATGCAGACACTCATTTGAACTTCTCTTCACACACACACACACACATGGAGGCTCCCTCTTTTGCACGTACAGCTGGGGTGAAAGGGAGAATTTATATATACGTGGATGACCAGATTGGGGTGGGGGAACTCCCCTTATTTGCACTACTACCTAAGAAAGAAACAGGTGCTCCCCCACTTGCAACACACCATCCTGAGAGAGGCAAGAAGGGGAGCACCCTACCACCCATTTCATAGAATCATAGAATCATAGAATATCAGAGTTGGAAGGGACCTCAAGAGGTCATCTAGTCCAACCCCCTGCTCAAAGCACACATTTATTGCACACCTGTCCATTTCCCGTGTTCCGGCAAACTTCAGGCAGAGAAACATTCTGAACGTTCCCCAGTTGGACGGTTGGGAGTGGGCGGGATAGGGAAGGCTGCGGGTTGTGATTGGCCAGGTGTGAAGGGCATCTGGCTGTGATTGGCTGGGCTATATCCCCCTCCTCTTGTCAGTGGTGAGTGTTTGCCGGTTAAGTGTCTCTCAGCAGATTAAATTTAAATCAGTAGTGAGAGGTTTCCACAGATCAAAAAAACTGGACATCAGGGCTTGCCAAATAGCATCCAGACACACAAGCCAAGACCCAGACTGTCCAGGTGAAAACTGGGCAGGTGGCAGCCCTATCAGGTTCAGGTAGCTTGAGCCCCAGCCCCGGGCGGGGTGAGGGGAAGGGGCTTGTGCTTGGCCCCAGGTGGCTTTGGCCCCAGGTGGCTTTAGCCCCAGGTGGCAGGACTTGGGCTCAGTCTCAGTGCTGGATGGCTTCAGCCCCAGCCCAGGCAGCAGGGCTCGGGCTCAGCCTCACCCACTGGCAGCTTCGGCCCTGGGTGGGTGCGGGGACTCTTCCCTGGCCCCGGGTGGCTTTAGCCTCAGCCCTATATGGGGTGGGGGGTGGGGAGCTCGGCCTCAGCCTCGGTTATAGGTGGCTGCAGCCCCGGACTTGGGCAGCTTTATCCCCAGCCCAGGTGGCAGGGCTCAAGTGGCTTCAGCCCCAGCCCTGGGCAGAGGGCTTTGGGCAGCTTCAGCCCCCTACCTTTTCAAGTCTTAGTAGGGGGGTCTCGATTTTTTTTAAGTCCAAAGGGTGTTGTCATCGCAAAAAGGTTGAGAGACTGATTTAAATCATGCAGAACAGGGACTCAATCCTGTGTGTCCCACATGCCAGGTGAGTACCACAACTTCTGGGAAACTGGCTATTCTGAGCTGAGTCTCTTTTTTTTTCCACATTTTTTGAAACATCTAGTTTACAAATCTAAGACCTCAAAAATTTCCACTAAATAGAATACTTGTTTTCTGGCTAGTCTAAATCACTTGCACTTCTATAGTGCCTTCTACCTGAAGCACTGAACAAACATGAATACATTAAGTATCACAACATTAATTTGAGGTAGGGGAAGTATTTTAAAGAGATACAGAGGGGTTAATGAATTGGCTAAAGTCATAGAGCTATTAATAGAACTCAGATGTCTTAATACACAGCTCACTGCTTTAACCACTTGACCATTTTGGTTCTGTGGAGACCACTTACCCTATACTATTTAGCAGACTTATGGAAAAGTGGGAAATATTTTTTTTTAAATCTGTCATTTTGAAAAGAAGTGATTTTCATTTATTTAATTTTTTATGTGAAAATGTTTTGCCAAATTTTTGACTTGAATTTCATTTTCCAAATATTTTAGTTTTTGTTTTTCAATTTTCCTTTTATGGAGGTGTACCTATGTGGATAACTTTCATCTTGCCCCATTGAAGCCAACAGTGCTATCTGCATCTTTATCATTAATTAAATGCATAAATCTTTGCAAGACAGGGTCCATAAGGCCTAAATATTACCTTCTCTTTTCACAAACTAAAGATCTATAATGGCCCTAGAACCTTTGGCATCTCTCAGGAGTTTAGTTTTAGTTTCCCTTTTTGCTCTAATCAGATTTTTTTTAGTAACTAAAGGAACTTCTGAAATCTGTCAAGAATATCAGCAGAACAAGAAAAGTTAATCCCAGTCCTTGATCTTTGCATAGCTTTGCATCAGACTTCTAAAATCCTACTCTACAGTAGTGGCTTTTACATACAATTTAATCACAAAGGCTTCTGGAACATCACTTTCTGGCAGACACAGTTCGCAGATTCCATAAATCAATAGCTTAATATTTATTTCTAAAAAAAAATAAACATTCTCTTCTCAAAAAATATAAAAATCAATTAAAATCAAAAATACCCAATAAATCTGTTTGGGTTTTTCAAAGTGCAAATGGCTTCTCAGTATAATTCCCCTTCCATCCAAAAACAAGTTGCTATTGGTGCTTAGTGATAGTCTTAACAAATTATGCCTAACACTTGAAAAAAAATTGTACACTGCAATCTCACTATAACAACTCACAATATCAGCAATGAATAATAGTGCTTCCAATTAATTATGCGTATTTACCCTGTATTTATCTTACTTTACTTTGCTGTCTCTGTGTGTCTGTGTGCATAATAAAACTTAATGGATTGAGGAGAAAAGGCTCTTTATTCATTGAATATGCGGTAACTAGTGGTGGTGGAGTTTACAGGGGAGAAAATGCAATGGAGGGGACAGATTGGTAAGGAACAACACAGATAAGTGTCACATTACTCTGGCTCATTACTGAAACTGGTTTTCAAAGCCTCACGGAGACGCAGAGGCCCTCAATGTGCTCTTCTTATTGTCCTGATGTCTGGCTTCTCGAAATTGGCTGCCTGGCAATCTGCCTCAAACCCCCACTTTGGTGCAAATTTTTCTCCCGTTGTTTCACAGATATTATACAGCAGGCAGCAATAACAATGGGGATATTGCTTTCACTGAGGTCTAACCTAGTAAGCAAACAACACCAGCAACCTTTTAAAAGTTCAAAGGCACATTTCACCACCGTTCTGCACTTGCTCAGCCTATATTTGAACTGGTCCTTACTGTTGTCCAGGCCGCTTGTGTATGGCTTCATGAGCCATGGGAGCAAGAGATGCTGGGACATCACCAATAGTTATTTTGCAGTTTGGAAAGAAAGTCCCTGCTTGCAGCTTTCTGAACAGACTTGTGTTCCTCAAGATGCACCTTTCCTGACCATCCCACATTGATGTTGGTGAAATGGCCCCTGTGATCTACCAGCACTTGCAACAACATTGAGAAGTACCCCTTTTGAATTATGTACTCTTGATAAGGTGCCAAAATAGGGTGCCAAGATAGGGATATGCGTTCCATCTATCTCCCCATCGCAGTTAGGGAATCTCAGTGTGGCAAAACCATCCACTATGTCCTGCACGTTGCCCAGAGTCAATACCCTTCTTAGCAGAAGTCTGTTGATGGCCCTGCAAACTTGGGTCACAACAGATCCCGCGGTAGATTTACCCACTCCAAATTGATGCCCCACTGATTGGTAGCAGTCTGGCATTGCAAGCTTCCACAGAGCTATCGCCTCTCGCTTCTCCACTGTCAGAGCAGCTCTCATTTTAGAATTGCTGTGATTCAGGGCTGGGGAAAGCTATTCAAACAATTCTTGGAAAGTGGCCTTATGCATTCGAAAGTTCTGCAGCCACTGCTCGTCAGCCCATAGCTGCATAACGATATGGTCTCACCAGTCAGTGCTTGTTTCCCAGGCCCAGAAATGTCAAGGTGATGCATGAGAGTAGCCAGCAACTGCGAATTGCTTCTCTCTGTGTCTTCCAGCATAGCTACTTGCATGACATCACATTGTTCCATTCGGTGACTCCTGTATCAGCTGTGTAATTACTGCAGGATAAGGTGCGAGGTGTTTGTAATGCTCACAACAACAGTGTATAACAACAGAGAGGAGACCATGCTTATCATGCTATGGCATCCATGTGGGTAACCCAGGCTTACAAAAAAAGGTATGAAAAAGGCTTGGTTTGTTTGCTGTTGATTTCAGGGAGGGAGGGAGGTAGAGAGGTAAGTGCATCATGGGAGGCTAACGCTATGTTCCCATAACCATCGCACCAATGTTTTGGTCCCATAAGGCATTGCAAGCCCAACCCAAAGTTCCACTCAGCTACATGCACTGTGGGATACCTACCCACAGTGCAGTGCTCCGTGCGTCAATGCAAGCCCTGTTAGTGAGGATGCATTCCACCGACACAATTAGTGTAGTGTGGACACCCAAGTTTGATTTGCTTAAATTGGAGGTTCGATGTTGACTTACATGAAGTTGACATAACTTTGTAGGGTAGACATGGCCACTATGATAACCACAAACTGAAAAAACAGAATTTTACCAAACTTTTTTAAAAATCCTTCCTTTGAACTGAAAGTGATTGTGGGGAATGAGTCCAAAGTATCCCATTAGTAGCACACCAACTAGCCTCCCAGGCAGCTCCCTTCAAACCTACCTCCTCCTATTGATTTCCTTTCAAATCCTGATTTTGGAGTTGAAGGGCCCTATGTCTTGGCATGGCACTACTAGCAAAAATTTTGTAGACAATTTAAGTTCCTAATGCAGGAGCATGCTGTTTATGACTGCCTTGTCCCATTGTGAGGTTTGCATATGCCATTAGAAGGCAATGCTGCAAAAAAGGACTGTTTTCTACAAAGGTGAATGCATGTGCATTATGCCTTCATTATGACAACATACTGATAAGAACTGGTGGAAAAATAAGATTTTTTTGTCCTTCAGAAGGAAAAATATTCCTATTGAAATGTCATAGTTGAAATATTTTGATTTCTAGTGGGAAATTCTGAAACAGAATGACAAATTTATCTTTCCATTTTGAAATGAACCTTTCATTTCCTTTTGGCTTAAAATATCATTTTGATTTGCTATATTTAATCTAAATATTTTACATTTTGTTTGTTTTCAAGATCCCTCTCCTTTCCCTCTTTTTTATTTTTCCACCTTTTTTCACCATAAAAGGGGAGGACGTAAAAGGAGTGAAAAACTGAGAGGAAAAAAATCTACCTTCAAACCTGTACTGTTTAATTAAGTCATCAAAAGGTGTGAAATGTGAAACATGTTCCCCTCCATTTCCCATACTTTGCTACTGTTTTCCAAGAGGTAAAAGTAAAAAACAATAGATATAGATATACATATAATATCTATCTATCTATCATGTTAAGAAGTGGGGAACCCCCACAATTTTGAAATGTAATTATTGGCATTTATTATCAAAATATTTTGCAGGGAAAAAAATTGGAAAATAAAAACGTTTAGTCAAAAATGAAATTTTTCACTGAGAAATTTAGTTTTCAACTAAACTTATTTTCAGTGAAAAAAAATTCATGGGGAAATTATTGAGCAGGTCTAATAAAATAGCTGGAGTGAAAGAATTTTATTGATTTATGGTAATTTATGCAGCATTGCAAAACTCAGATACTCAAAAATCACGAGTCAGGCCCCAAATCATGAGATTTTTAAAATAACACATTTGGTCTTCTATTTTCTGTCAGGCTTTTGAGCCTTTTGTATAAACTCCAGTCACACATTTTCTCTGCAACCACAAGGGCTAGAAATTTACTTTAGTTTTTTTTTTTAAATGACAGCTGAGATTTTCCCATAATCCCATGACTGCAGGAGATGAAAAGCACTTTATAAAAGCTAAATAATTTGTTTATTATCTAGCCATATCACCTGAAAACCTAGGTGAGAACTACAATTGTTTGAATGACCACTAACTCCTAACAAACTGTTCTGTTTCGGTTTAAAAACTGGGGAAATTAAATGTCAAACAGCTTCATTAATACAGAGTTAAGGTTGCCCGTGATAGCTAATGCCCTTCCTTAATGTTGAGTTCAGCTAAACTCAGACTTCTGAAAACAAGAAAATACAGAGTTAACATAAACATCCATACAACTTTAATTCTGTCCTTTTCAAGTGATGTTACACTCCTGCCCTGCCTTTTCCCTGTAATGGACAGGTGCTACCCACACTTGCCCTGTGCTCAAACAAATACTGAGCCTACTCTCCCAAGAGAATACCACACTTGTAAAAATCAACAACCACTTCATAGTTTTTTATAACCCCTTTATAACAGGATACCACCTAAACTTTTACTTCCCTCTACCCTTCATCAAATCCACAGACTGCTCTCAGATTCCAACTCATTAATGACAATACTCATGGCAAGAAGGCCAAAGTCCCCAGCTACTGACCAAACCTATACAATCCTGTATTGAAGTGATCCAAACTGGAACCTCAAGATACACAGGTACCTCTTTCCTTTGATAATAGAAATTGGGGGTGGGGAGCTCAGACCCAGATCTTCTTAAATCACAATCACAGCTCTATGATGCTCCTCAGACTAATCCCCAGATCTCTTCACATCACAATCACAGGTCTCCAAGCTGCTTCAACTTCTTCCTCCACCATTCAATGCAACTATACCTAACAAAGTGAATGCAGCTGGAGTGTGTGGAGATTATTTCCAATGGCTGTTGCTAGCTCCGGAGGGGAGAGTTAAGGTCATGTGGGTGTTTACCTTAACACTATATATTTCCTCGTTTTCAGAAGTTTGAGTTTTGCTGAACTCGATGTTCTGGAAGGGCACAAGCAATTACTGGGTAACCTTAAATCTGTGTTAGTGAAGTTTTTTGCCATGTAATTATTTATATAGTGGCAAATGTGTACTAAATACTTTAGAGACAGTCACAAGGACAGGGTCCTGGGCCCTGGGCCCATAGGCTTTACAGTCTTGAGATGACTAGTGATAATACTTTAGCTGATGTTCTGGAAATGTGCCGAAATAAAGATCTGATAGAATTTGTATTCTTTAAGCTAGTTTATGCATCACGTTCAAAGAAGCACTATTTAGAATAACTGCTATATCCCCAGTAATACTGTTTTTCTGATTATTTATTTCTCTTTGTCAACTGCTGAACTATTTTACCATCAATCTGGAAATTTGCAAGGATAATTGTTTCTTAAAATTTGTAAGATAAATGTAAATCATTAATAAGTCATTACTGTTCTTATGATAGTCAATGTCCTTTGAAGTCAATGGGATTTAAGAAGATGCTTAAAGTTAAGCTTACGATTAATTCCTGCCCTGAGTCAGCCTTTATTTGTTAATGTCTAATCAAACTAAAGATATTGTGCATAATGCAAATGTATACAGCATTTTCTGTAGTTTGATAGTATTTTCGGTGATCAACACAATATCGTCCATAAATCTGTGATGGTTTAACTGCTCTCTATTGATGTTGATTCCACCCTTCCAATTCATCTGTCTCATTACCATTTTGAGGCAGGCTGTGAAGAGTTTCAGTGAAACTATGTCTCCTTGTTTCACACCTTTCTTAGTGCAGTCAGAATTTGCTTCCTTTAATAGTTTGATATAGTTTGTGTCAATGCCCTACTCTGCAAGAACTTTCAACACTGCATTTAGCTCTATGCTGTCTAATGCCTTTCAATGTTAAATGGAAATAACTGTACCTGTGTTCAATGTTAACATTGAAAGGTTCCTTCAAAAGCTAATGCTTTTAAAACTCTACTCCGCTAGCAGTTTATTCCATCTCCTGTAGCTAAGCAACCAACATTTTGTCAAGATTCCACTGTCAGTTTTAATGTCCCAAAACATAAGGTTTCCAAAAAGCATAATTACAATTAACAATGGTAAAACAAGACTAAGTATCATGGGATCTTGCCCTCTTCATGCCATAAATTAAATCTGTGGTAATTACATTAGCAATGCCAGAGGTAGCCAATCCAATTTCTCATATAAAATCAAATGCTGAGCCATACAGTTCTCAGCTAACATATATGCACATCACGGATAATGAACATAGCTTGGTAGGAAATGGTTTTCCCATCCTGCAAGAATTTTTTAGATTTCAAAAAAATTCCCATTCCAAATCAGGACAAAAAGTCTATCTCAAATATTTTGGCAAACCACAAATCCTGCTCTAAAAATTTAGATTGGGTCAATGGAAATATTTCAGGTTGATCATTTCAAAGTCCTTCATTTTGAATTTGGCCTTATTTATTTTTTGTTTACAGAGGGTAATTTTACTATAAATTAAATTTTAAAGGAAAAGTTATTTTGATGCAAAAAATGAACTTTTTATTTTAGAAAAATATCAAAATGGGACGTGCAAAATTGTGAAACTTTTTTCAAAATATGAAATTAATGAAAACCATTTCCCCCATGAATAATTTTTGTTTTCATAAATCAGCATTTTCCCATGAAAAAACATTTTGTCAAAAAGTTCCCAACTACTTCTAATAATAATGAAATATTCCAAGTTCCACAGCACTCATACAGAGGAATCTTTTAGAAAACTCTGCCTACTAATCATAAGAGTCAGGCAATTCTTACTTCTTCATATCAGCACCAAAATCTTGCTTATTCAGTATGCAAAATTTATAATTCAGAGGCTTGCTATATATCAAGACATATCTTCAAATACGTAAAACAAGAGCAAGAATCACATTCATCTTTATTACAGTACAAAAGGAACCATCTTCTTACTTAGTATAATGCAAATAAATTCAAAAACACATGGTTTTAGTGTATTCCGTGTACATGAAAGGCAAACTATATTGTATAAACTCAGTTCATTAAATGCAAACTTTGACGATTAGATTGGTAGTTATCACTTGCAAAGAAAAGGAGCTACTTTAGAAAGCAACACTTCAAGTGCACTCAGATACCATGGTGATGGACACAGCATAAAGAATCCAAAGAGAGTAGCAGAGGAGCGAGTACTGAAGCTTGCCACCATCATTTTGTTTCATATTCCTCCACTTCTCTAGCAAGTTCTGCGTTTCCTCCGAGATTCTTCCGTTCGCTCTTTTTGGTCTTTCTTTCTTGGCTAATTTCATGCATTGCCTCAATTTATCAGTGAAGTTCTTATAATCCTCATCACAGTTATCTATAAGACTCCAGTCTTCCTTGGAAATGTTCACTTTCAAGATTGCCTCATCGAATATTTTTGGCCGCTGTTTCTGATAGGCCATCTATAGTGCTTTCTTCTCCACCTTTTCATTGAAGTTGAGCCATGCTCTGAGCAAGCGATGGTCAAGACTGGTGTTAAATGATGGTACTACTGAGCTGGCTTATGCAATGAGCCACTTATCGATCAGAATATAGTCAGTCTCGTTCTTGTTCTTCCATTGG
Organism: Trachemys scripta elegans; assembly: GCF_013100865.1. Taxonomy (NCBI): domain Eukaryota; kingdom Metazoa; phylum Chordata; order Testudines; family Emydidae; genus Trachemys; species Trachemys scripta. The sequence continues at coordinate 160,996,058 of NC_048300.1, forward strand.
GAATGATCCATGTCCACCTCCTCTTAGCCTTCTTCTTAAACCAGGTGTTATCAATGAGCATTTTTTTCAGTTCTCCGCCAGAGTCGCCAATCACTCTCCTTTGGATTCCGTTTGCCGATGCCATACCTTCCAATGAACTTTTCACCTTCTTTCCCTCTTTCAACTTTGGCATTGAAATCTCCCATCACAATGGTACATGTGGATTTTTGAGAGGTTTCCGCAAGCTCCTGATAGAATTCTTCCACATAGTCATCTTTGCTTGTGCTTGTGGGAGCATAGCTCTGAATAATCTTGAGGGTGCTGTTCTTGTTTAGTTGGAGGTGCACTCTGATGTGCATGACTTGAACATGCAGAACATGATTTTTGAAGACTATTCCTTGTTGATGATGAAGCCAATTCCTCCAACAGTTGTCACACCTTCTCCTTTTCCCAACATGATGGTACTTTTGTCTCTCCACTTAATTTCCATTTCCTTTCTTTGTCGTGTTTCACAGAGACCAAGGATATTGCAGGCTGTGCTTGCCGTCTCCTCCATTAGATGGTTGATCAAATTGTCTCTCATCAGTGTCCTGCAGTTATAGGTGCGCACTGAGAGGGAAGTCCTTTTTCTGGCCCCTGAAATTCTTAACAGCCTCTTATCGACTGAAACCCCCAGCACCATCGTAGAACAGATTGAGGGGCACACAAGGAACTGGGGCCCGTTTATTCATGTTGTTTTAGCCATTTCTTCAGCCACCCGCTAGCTATGCTGTCAGTGGCATGTTTACCTCCTCAACTTAGCTAGCACCCAACCTCAAGAAGGAGGACAGCTGTCCTCTCCCTGGGTTGGTAATCTGATACCTTAATAGCATGGTTGAACCTACTGAAGAATACATTCCACTATCCTCACTGTCAGACAAGCCAGGGTCACTGCTACTTTGAGGCGTGAAGGTAGGATTTTGCAGCAGACTCCCTTTTGTTTGTTCTAAACCTGCTGCCTATTAATTTCACTTGGTGACTCCCTAGTTTTTGTGTTAAGAGAAGGAGTAAATAACACTTCCTTATTTACTTTCTCCACACAAGTCATGATTTTATAGACCTCTATCATATCCCCCCTTAGTCATCTCTTTTCCAAGCTGAAAAGTCCCAGTCTTATTAATCTCTCCTCATATGGAAGCTGTTCCATAACCTTAATCATTTTTGTAGCCCTTTTCTGAAACGTTTCCAATTCCAATATATCTTTTTGAGATGGGGTGACCACATCTGCACACATGATTCAAAATGTGGGTGTACCATGGATTTATATAGAGGCAATATTATATTTTCTGTCTTATTTGACAGCGAACCACTGATAATTGCTCTTTGAGTACAGTCTTTCAACCAGTTGTGCACTCACTTTATAGTAATTTCATCTAAACCATATTTTCCTAGTTTGCTTCCCTGGATTCCCTAATGTGCTATCCAGGGTAGTGTCAATAAATTGATTTATGGTTCTGAAGGAGTCTTGCTGCCAGGGGAAAAGGAGCCAGCAGAGGACCATGGAGAGTACTACGTTGAATGGAGCAGGAGACATACAATTCCCCCCTAAGGAGTTCAGTCACAAATTTAATTAACGCATAATTTTTTTAATGAGCATTATCAGCATGGAAGCATGTCCTCTGGAATGGTGGTCAAATCCTGAAGAGGCATATGAATGTTTAGCATATCTGGCACATAAATACCTTGCAGTGCTGGCTGCAATAGTGCCATACAAATGTGTGTTCTCATTTTCAGGTGACATTATAAACAAGAAGCATTATCTCCTGTAAATGTAAACAAACTTGTTTGTCTGAGCGATTGGCTGAACAGGAAGTAGGACTGAGTGGACACGTAGGCTCTAAAGTTTTATATAGTTTTGTTTTTGAGTGCAGTTATGTAAAAAATAATAATTCTACATTTGTAAGTTGCACTTTTACAATAAAGAGATTGCACTAAAGTACTTATATGAGGTGAACTGAAAAAAATTCAGGGAAACCCCGCTATAACGCGCACTGCGATAATGCGAATTCGGATATAGCGCAATCATAAGGTGGCTCCCGCCGCCCCAAGCGCGCGCGCGCAAAAAAAAAAAAGGAATGTGCCTTCCCCACTGCCTCTTCCCCCTTCCCACTGCTTCTCCTTTTGGCAGGAAGAGCCATTCTCCTCCCCAGCTGCTCCTCACTCTTCCTCTGCCCCTTTCACATCTCCTCTGCTCGCTGCAAACAAACACACAAACAAACAAACAAACAAAAAAGCGGCTGGAGCACCGCTGAAGCACAAAACAAACAAACAAACAAACAAAAACCGCCAAAGCACAAAACAAATAAACACAAAAGCGGCCGGAGCACCGCTGAAGCACAAAAATTAAAAAAAATAAAAAAAAGGCCGGAGTGCTGCCGAAGCACAAAAAAACACAAAAAACAAAAAACAAAACCGTCCGGAGCGCTGCCAAAGCACAAAACAAACAAACAAACAAACCCCCCCCCTGGCCGGAGCACTGCCAAAGAAAAACAAAAAAACAAAAAAAGGAACGTGCCTTCCCCACTGCCTCTTCCCCCTGCTTTTCCTTTTGGCGGGAAGAGCCATTCTCCTCCCCAGCTGCTCCTCACTCTTCCTCTGCCCCTTGCACATCTCCCCTGCTCTCTGCCCAAGAGAAATTGACCGGCTTGAAACTGACCGGCTTTAAATGGTAAACTTTTCGTAACCCCGCTATACCGCGACCCTGCATTTATCGCGATCGAATTTTTTGGACCCCAATCATCACGTTATAGTGTGGTTTTACTGTACTATTTATTTTATTTATCATTTATAGTGAAAATATTTGTAATAAAAATTATTATATAAAGTGAGCACTGTAAATTTGTATTCTGTGCTGTAATTGAAATCAGTATATTTGAAAATGTAGAAGACCTCAAAAATATTTAAATAAATATTAACAGTGCGATTAAAACTGAGATTAATTGAAATTATTTTTTAAATCATTTGACAGCCCTATTTTCTACATGATATATACTCTGTGTATTTCTCAAATGATTAAGTAAAAATCAGTGGTTTTAGAATCCTGTGCTAAGTGTCTGAGTGTTTCGTGTGTTACATCTACCACATGCCCCTTGAAGAGGTAGATGTAGCACATGAAAGAACACGCAGCTAGCTTGTGTTCTTGGAGACAGTGCGATTGAACTGTTTTACGGAAAGGAGTCTGAGGGCTTAGCACTAGTTCCATGAGCTGAGCAGTGGTCTGCATGGTCAGAACTCTCACGGCAGGTTACTAAACAGAGATTATGCACTCAAGAATGTGCCTAGGAACCTCTAGATGGGGGGCAGTTCCTGGACTCCATTCAGACTGTATAGGCTTAAAACAGTCAGGAATTCAGAATCTGGAACCCCTCAGAGCAGTCTGAGTGGCCAAAAGGTGATGCTCAACTGGATCTCTGACACAGTAGTCAGTATTTTTCAGGGATTTTAATGAGGGCAGTGTGGTACATTGGGAATCAGGTGTTGGGAGGTTGGTCAGTGAAGAGGAAACAGCATGAAAGAAAACATGAAGACAAGAGTGGGAGTAATGAAGGAAGCATTGAGGCTAGTGTCATGGCAAAATGGAGGGGCAAAGGAATGTGATAAGATATATGTTTGGATGTGTACATAAGAATGGCCATACTGGGTCAGACCAAAGGTCCATGTATCCTATCTTCTGACAGTGGCCAACGTCAGTGGCCCAGAGGAAATGAACAGAACAAGTAATTATCAAGTGATCCATCCCCTGAAGCCCATTCCCAGCTTCTGGCAAACAGAGGCTAGGGACACCATCCCTGCCCATCCTGGCTAATAGCTTTTGGCTAATAGGATTGATGGATCTATCCTCCATAAGTTTATCTAGTTCTTTTTTGAACCCTGTTATAGTCTTGGCCTTTACAACATTAGATAGAGGTGTGATCCAAATCCTATTGAAATCAGTGGAAAGGCTCTGATTGACTCTAATTTTGTATCAGGCTGTAGATACCAAAGACCTTGCTCACACAAGTAATCTTTGTTCACATATATAGTTCCACTAACCTGGTATGAACAAGGACGTGAGCAAGTGTCGCAGGATCAGGCCCCGTGTTTGAATGTTTTACACATTTTGATTCCTCTTTGAAATCCAAAATATATAGATGGATAAACAGTGACAGCAATGCCAGATTTCCATTTCAATATCTGCCCCTATATATTAGACTATATGAAAATAATTCAGTCTAGTACCTTAATTCTCTCAAATTAAACTTGTGAAATTACTTTTTTATTTACTGATGTTTATATATGTTTTATTCTGCACATAGAAGAATGTTTGCTGAAACCATTTCCACATATTGATCTATGAGGCAACATTATATATCATCTGGGGAAGAGTGGAGCTGAACAAAGTTGATAACACAGGTACAGTTATTTCCATTTAAAATTTGACAGTTGTCCATCAGACATAGTTATCATTTAGGCTGTCAAGGAGCCTATTTAACTTGTCCCATGCTACTAGGAAATAGATTCTTCACAGCCTGCGCTTAATGATGGCATTGATCAAAATGTTAATTTATGTTGATTTATCAAGACATGATGATTATGGTGATAAGGCTTCATGATTGGAACTTCCAGAGTAAATGTACTGAAATGATAAATGCATATTTCCCAGGCCAAAGAAATAGATTTTGTATTGCAGTTAATGTTTCATACAACCCAACTTCATTAAGCACAACTCAACTAATGACATCGTGAATTTGTTTCATTTTATCAAATTGCATTAATTAGGGAAATGCATCAAAAGTTGATTGTGAAGAAATGTACATTTCCCTGGAAAAACTTTAAAAAAAAAGTAATTGGATTAAATTGTCCTCCCCCCCATTAAATTGGAAAGTGAAGATTCTTTCTTAATTTTATGGCAAGAACTACTTTGTGTTTAACATGATTCTCATTAAATAATTTAATTGTAGGGGTTTCAAGTGGGAATGCTCACTGCCTGGACCAGTGCCAGCCGGTTACTTTTTTCCAATCATTAAATGCCACCTCTCCTAGAAAACCGGCATTTGATAAAGGCCTGTGTTATCATTTTTCTTTATGTTTTAAAAAGTAATCAACCAGGTCTTTCTTGTGATTCCTTAAATTATTCACTCTTATCCATTGTATCAAACCAAAATGTGTGCTGCAAGATTGTTGTTCTATGAGTTCTGTTTGTGCGGATGGGGCTCTGCAGGATGCATATGATTCATAGTGATGTCTGTGAGTTCTTAAAAACATTGTTGTGGTGCATTTAATTATAGGAACAGATTCTACAAACAGTTGAAAATTGCACAATTTGCATGTAATTATGGGTATTATGGAGATTGGAAATGGATAGGTGGCTTTCATTAGGGAGAAAGTATAGGACTTCCTAGTTTTAATCTTCTGTTGACCAGGGTTCTTAGTCATAAGTTTAAGTTCACATTAGAAAATCAGCTTGATACATACTGGAAAACAGCTGTTACTGTGTTTTTCTGTGTTCAGGAAAGTGAAATATTGAGCTGACTGGTATAAGAGAAGATCTCACTTCCTAAGGAGAGGATACTCCTAGGGAGCTGATTAGGGCAGAGATCATCACATTTAAGCTATGAGTAAACAAAGGAATATTAGATAATACTCTGCACTAAGTATTGATAATTGCTTCGTGAAAATACATTAACAGTAGCTGCGTCTGGTGCCAAATTGTTCAGAAAACGTGCATTTATAATTTACCATAGAGGAAATTTATCCTTAAAGCGAGCTCTGTACCTGTATCAGAAAGTGCAAGCTATTCAACAGTGGCTGCTTTACAAATAAGGCATTTTTGTTCGAAAGACACATAGACACATAGTTGTTCTTCTGTCTGGCAGGCATAAGAACTTCAGAATGGCCCTAATGGGTCAGACCAGTGATCCATCTAGCCCAGTCTCCTGTCTTCCGACAGTGGCCAGTGCCAGACACTTCAGAAGGAATGAGCAGAACATGGCAATTTTGAGTGATCCATCCCTTTTCGTACAGTTCCAGCTTCTGATAGTTGCAGGTTAAGAGATGCCTGGAGCATAGTACTGCATCCATGACCATCTTGGATAATAGCCATTGATGAACCTATACTTCATGAACTTACCTAATTCTTTTTTGAACCCAGTTATGCTTTTGGCCTTCACAACATCCCATGACAACAAGTTTCACAGGCTGAGTATGTGTTGTGTGAAGAAGTACTTCCTTGTGTTTCTTTTAAACCTGCTGCCTGCTACCAATCCAATGGTAGGTCCAATTGTCTCTGTAAACTTTTTCATTAGCTGACTGCTGTCTGCAGCAAGGCTGTGACCAATTTCTCCTTCTGGAGAATCACACAGACCATGAGCTAAGCATCTGTTAAAGGGCTTGTCCACACAGGAAAGTTTTACATATTATACCAGTATAGTTAGGCTGATATTAATTAAACCAATAGAGATATACTGGTATAACTCCCTGTGTGGACCCCCTAGTTCCTGAATAAGAGAGCCTTTTTACACTTTAGCTTAAACCCCTTCCAAAGTGACATAAGCTAAATGGAAAAAAGGATTGTCCAAAAGGGGTAGTTATACCAGTATAACTATATTGGTTTAAATTCAGAGCTTAGTTTATCCAATATTTACTTTCCTATGTAGACAACCAGACTTGTACTATATTGTATTGTATTGTCAAATGACAATATTAAGTTAATTGCCCAGATCTATTTTCCCCTGAAACCATGTGGATTGGTACTAATTGTATGTCCATCCTTTTTCTTCTTTATTGATAAATACATATTAGCAGAGCAGAAATTAAAATTAACCATGCAAAGTTCTGAACACCCTCAATACCATCGACTCTGCTCAGTGTGCTCCATTTTCTTGAACAGTGATGCAAGATTCACAAGCAACAAAGAAAACTGTTTAACATTGTGCTGAATTCGTCTTTTCCCCAATGTAACCATGTTGCCAGCAACAGGGTTTTATGAAATATTCATCCTGACATTCAAAAATCCACAGTGCTGAATCAGACATTTCAGAAACAGCATCTTCTGATAGAGATGTTTCCAGAATTGTTAATTCATTGTTCCAAGGTACAGTTTACCCATCTGTGGTAGGACAAGACAAAAAAAGAGAAGAAAGGAAAAGGAGTATAATGCATCCCATAACATTCAGATATTCCATTATCTATCCGGAAGATGGAAAGTATTATTTCCATATATGTAAGTGATGCACTGCAACCAAGAAATAATTTACAACCTGATTGCTGCTGAGTATTCCAGGTATGGTACAATGTTGTAACAAGCACCCACTGTGCCTCTGAATATCAAGGAGATATCCTAATAATCATGTGACTTCAATTGAATTAATGTCCATGTGGAAAAACATGACACACAGATACCACCATATAGCTAAATGAAAAGGATACAACTTTATTTCAAACTTTTATCTATTATTATGGAGAAACCACCCCACACAACCAAACATGCCATTTCCCTCCTCTGCATCAGTGGTAGGAGAGAAAAGTAGAAGGTGCCACAAGCCACACAGACATAGGCCTAGTCTTCACTTACCGGCTGGTCCGGAGGCACGCCATCGATGTTCTGGGATCGATTTATCGCGTCTGGTTAAGACGCGATAAATCGATCCCGGATCGATCCCGGAAGTGCTCACAATCGGCGCCGGTACTCCAGCTCGCCGAGAGGAGTACGCGGCGTCGACGGGGGGAGACTTCCGGCCGCGTCTGGACCGCGGTAAGTCCGGAGTAAGGTACTTCGAATTCAGCTACGTTATTAACGTAGCTGAATTTGCGTACCTTAGTCCGAAGTCCGGACTAAGTGTGGACCAGTCCATAGAGGCAAATCCCCTCACTCTGCCATGCTGTGTTCAGAAACAATGTACACGTAGCCCACTGAGTTACAGAGACCTTAGTCAGATCCTTTCTAATCCCGCAACCTCGTTGGAACCTGCCAAATTTGTGACAATCCTAATTAACTTCCCTAAACTGGACTTCCAGCATGACGTATGGAAGGTGAAAAATCCACACAGCAGTTTGCTGACTTTATCATATGGAAAAAATGCCTTCCAGAACCCCAAACTGGCAATCAGCCCATCCCCCAGGTTCAACAAAGATCCCCTAATTAGAGTAAGGGTGAGAAATAGAGAGCTCACAATGGTTACCCCACATAGGCAGCAAACTGTATCATCACCCCTCACACTCCACCACAGCCATACAGGATCCAGTCATCCTCTCCTAATGGGAGCCATTCAGCCAGTCTCAAAATCACCGTCTGTGATAAATGTAGGGGAGGGGATAGCTCCCTTTTATGAACACCCAGCCAGCCAGTTAGCTATAAAGTCCATCTTGATGGTTGTTCACTGCTTGATTAACCTGTAAAGGCTTAACGAAGTCCCCCAGGTAAAGGAAAGGGAGTGGCCTTTGACTAAAAGAGCCAATGAGAAGGCGTAGAACTTTTTTAAATGAGGAAAAAACTTCCACTTTTTCTTTGTTTTTTTTCCCCTCCGGGAAAGAGGGAAACAGGGAGCAGTTATGCTATGAGAAGCTTTAAGTCAGGTATGACCATAAAACATCAGCTCATGTGTAGAATTACTTATTTGGAACCCCCAAATGTATAAGTAGATCAGGAATGTTTAGAAAGATGTGATTAGGATTATTTCTGTTTATTTGTTATGGCTAATGAACTCTTCTGTGCTATCCACAGATGCTTTTGATTGCTTGTAATCTTTAAGATGAACGCCCAAGAAAGCTATTTTAGGTGCTTAATTTTTGGAATTGCTCTTTTTAAAATTTAACAAAAGCCTACATTTCAGATGTATTTTCTTTCTTTTTTGTTTTTAATAAAATTTTCCTTTTTTTTAAGAACAGGATTGGATTTTTGGGTCCTAAGAGGTTTGTGCATATGTTGTTTAATTAGCTGGTGGCAACAGCTAATTTCCTTTGTTTTCTTTCTCAGCTCTTCCCCAGAGGATGTGTGTGAAAGGGATTGAAGGTACCCCACAGGAAGGAATTCCCAAGTGTATCTTCTTAGGTTCCAAAAGGGGTTTTGCATTTGGGTGGTGGCAGAGTTTACCAAGCCAAGATCAGAGAGAAGCTGTAATCTTGGAAGTTTAATACAAACCTGGAGTGGCAAGTATTAATTTTTAAAATACTTGCAGGCCCCCACCTTCTGCACTCAAAGTGCCAGAGTGGGGAATCAGCCTTGACACCCCCACTGCCCAGTGGCAGCAGCAGTGGGCAGGACAAGTCCCAGAGCTGAGGCTTCAGAAACAGCAGATGACCTACCCCCAGGCCCTGAGCAGAAAGAAGGATGTGTAGGGGGGTAGTTGGGGGAAGAGAGAAGCATCAGTTCTCACATGCTGAGGTGAGGGTGAGAGAGAAAAAGAGAGGGATCATGTGGAACACTTCCTTGGCTGCTTCCAGTTGAGGCTTCTTCCACCCTTGCATCCCTCAACACTGGAAGGTGTCGCCACTGCTAATGATGTAATAATTTTAATGGTCAATGATAGAAAAATAGGTGTGACCAAGAAGTAGCACCAACAGAGTTAGATGAAGAAGCTGCAAATTCCTAAATTAGAAAAAATTATTTTCTATTAAAAAGACACGTGATGCACCTATAAAACAGTCTTGGCTTTAACCAATAAATTGCTATATTTAAACCAAAATGACATGTTGCAACATTATCCAAGAAATATGAAAGGATTAAAATCTTAACCCTGCAGTGAGTGACCACACAACTGGACTATTTCCTAGTTTTAGAGCCTGACCTGTCAAGGTGCTTCATTTCCCAACAAAGGCAATTGGAGTTCAGAAACATTCAGGCAGTAACGACAGCCTTGCAAGACTGCAATTACAGAATGATAATTGTGCCATTATGGGCCAAATTGTCTGGTGGTGTAAATGACCAGCTCCTTTGAAGTCAAAGGAGCTAAATTGGTTAACAACAGCAGAGAATCTGGCTCTATAGTTTTTATCAGAATGAGCATGTTAGTAGTTATTGGCAGCACATGACTATACTATGTTTCCAATCAACCAGCTTCTGGTGTACAATCAGGGAAGATAACTGATGCAAGTTCATAAGTGTTTACATTAAAATCAGAGATAGCTTCCAGACTGGTGGTCCCATAGTTTTATGCACTGATATGCAAGGACACTAGTTAAATATACAGTGTATTCCAGCTAGAGATAAATGAACTGCTTCAGAAATCCTCCCCCCACAATTCATTCCCTTATCCTTCAGAATCTTCTTGCCATTTTTATAACCAATTTAAAATAAATCTTTCTTAGGCTCCGATATTTCATATTTTTGGTCAAGGATCTGAAGTATAAGCCTCAGAAATGTTGTAAAAAAAACATTTTCATGCATTTTTGGCTTACGTGTGTAGGCTCATGGAGGTTCTATTTATCTCAACTTATAACCAAAGTCAGGGTCTTTTCTGATAAATATTTGAAAGTTCAAACTCCCAACCTTTGGATGTTTACTCATTACCAGTTATCGCTCAGCAAAATTTAAAGTGTTGTGGAAGAAGTGCCTCAGGTCAGAGATCCCTGCAACTGATTATGGTGATATTTTAGGGCCCAGTACTCTGAGTTGCTAAAGGCCCTAAACTCCTGCTGATGTCATAGAGTGATTGTTTCTCTGGCATTGAGTTGTGGGTATGCTGAACAGCCTTCCCACATGCACACACAATGGCCGGAGAATTACCCCACCTAGGAGATGATAATGTGATAATGAAATACTTTATATTCTATTAATAACGGAGGAGGATGTTTAACAGCATCTAATAAAGTTAAACATTTTTAAATGAGAAGGTCCAGATAACTTGCATTCAAAAGTATTAAAAGAATTGGCCGAGGGGCATTCTGAACCACTAATGGTAACTTAACAAATCTTATTGCAATGGGGAAGTTTCAGAGGATTGTAAAACAAGTCTTCCTGTGCCAACCTGGGAAACTATAGGTCAGTTGGCCCAACATTGATCTTGGGAAAAATCATTGAAAGGGCATTATGGGACATAATCAGTAAAAAATCAAATGTTTGAGGTATAATTAATGCCAATTCACATAGTTTTATGAAAAATAAGTCTTGCCAAACAAACTTGATACACTTTTTGATGAGATTATAAGTTTGCATTGACATAATATAGTTAGATTTCCAACACTAAGACATTTGACCTAGTCCTACATTCTATTCTGATTTTTTTTTTTAAATAGCGGTAGACAAAATCAATGTTGCTTATATTACATATATTAAAACAGGTGAGCTGATAATGAGAAACCATCATCCAGAGGGGTCCTTCAAACAATTGTTCTTTGCCCAACACTGTTCCATATCAGTTTTTCCATCTGCAAAAGGGGGATTATGATATTGACCTCATATGTAAGGTGCTTTGATGAAAAACACTATATAAGATCTAGGTATTACTATAATTATCAATCATTTGGAAGAAAATATAAAATCATTGCTGGTAAAATTTATAGATATCACAAATTGTGGAAGTGGTAATTAATGTTGAGGACAGGTCAGTTGTAAAGACTGGTATGGATTGCTTGGTATGGTGGTGGTAAGGCTTATTTGAACAAAATGCATTTCAAATCAACACAGCCAAATGCATGGTCATACAACTAAGAACAAAAACATTTATCAGATAGGGGATTGTACCTGAGGAAGCAGTGATTCTGAAAAGGACTAAAGGCTTGTCTACACAAACATTTAGCTTGCAGCAAGTTTGGGAGTGAATCTACTCTGCACTAGCCTGCTACAAACTATCTGTGTGTACTCTGATGATGAGCATTAATAGTTTGTTAATCCACTTTGATGTAGTCTTCCTTTGAAATGGGAGTAATCAAAGTGGATTAACTAATGTTAATAACCATCATCAGGTCCACATGGACACTTAGTCCATGGCAGGCAAGCGTGGGGTAGTTTCCACCCCAAATTGAGATGAACTAAATGTTCATGGAGACAAGCCTTTAAGCATCATGGTAGATAATCAATTGAACATGTGCTGCCAGTGCCATGTTGTAGATAAAAGATGGACACAATCCTTGGATGTATAAGCATGGGAATATCAAGTAGGACAATGGAGGTGGTATTAACTTTGTAAAAGGCATTAGTGTAATCATTACTATGTCCAAGTCTGAATCCCACTTCAAAAAGAATGCTGGGTTGTGGGTGTTGGTGGTGGAAAGGATTCAGAAAAGAGCTACAAGAATGATTAGAGATCTGGAAAACATATCATACAGTGAAAGACTAAAGAAGCTCAATCTACTTAGATAAACCAAGAAAAGATTAAAAGGTGACTTGATCACAGTCTGTAAATACCTACATGGACAAGAAATTTCTGAAAAGCAACTAGCAGAAAAAGGCATAATGAAATCCAATGACTGGAAGCTGAAGAGCCACAATTCAGACAAGAAATATGGTATAACTTTGTAACAATTAGGTTAATTAAACATTGGAACAATTGACCTAAGGATATGGTTGATTCTCCGTTGATTAAAGTCTTTACATCAAGGCGGAATTTCTTTCTGAAGGATATGCTTTCGCTCAAATGGAAGTTATGGGTTTAATCAGAAATTACTGGGTGAAGTTCTATGGCCTGAGTTATGCAGGAGGTCAGACTAGATAATCCTAACAGTCCCTTTTGGCCCTAAAATCTACTCATTTATGAAAATTGCTGCAATACAGAGCCTCAGTGGTAGTCATTGGTAAAATTAATCTAAAGAAAAATAGGGAGTTTTCAGGACTTTTTATTGGATGGCACCTGTAGGGTGACCAGACAGCAAATGTGAAAAATCAGGACAGGCATTGGGGGGTAATAGGAGCCTATATAAGAAAAAGATCCAAAAATCGGGACTGTCCCTACAAAATCAGGACATCTGTTCACTCTAGATGGCAGGGACCTTTGCTCTACCAAAAAATTGTAACAAAATTAAATAATTTCAAAGTATTTGAAAACAGGTCCAAATGATGTATCCACGTGTTCTATGACAGGAAAAAATAGATCCGTATATTTTAGCCATTCAGATAGAGAAATTTGCATTCACGATGCCTCCTTCCCAAAGTCCAACCCAAATCAACTTGAAACATTTGAGATGGTTATCCCTGATAATTCAGTCTTACAATGGAAACAACAATGATACATTCACAAAAAAGGTACAATGAGTCCTATTATTATAAATCTCTGTTGCACAATGTAGAGGTGTGCTAATATTGTATATGGCTAGCAAGTCAATCCATCCCTGTCAGCTGGGAAGAAAACATACACCTATATGAAAAAGAAGTAACTAGGAATCGTTTCTCTGAATTATTTATGCTGGTAATTAAATTAAAAAGAATAGAAAGCAAATACACTGTCAATTATTTTTGATTGGAAAATATATGCAAATATGAGAACACAAGTTTACAGTGTTTGTCACTGTGATGCATGTAATACGGTGATAAACCTTAAAGCCTAGCCAATTTTGTCTTTGATAAATTGATAATGTTACTTCATTATGTGCCTAACCCAATGCCCATCAAAGTAAATTGAAACCAAAACAGATTGGAATTGGCAGACAATAAAAAGAAAAAATATTCTTAATACAATCTAAAGATGGTAACTATAGTGCTGTCCTCAGTGGCTTCAATGTGGCTCTGTAACTCCTATCCAGATTTATTTCTCTTGATGAAAAAAACTTCTGTAGCCACTAGGAGGCCCAGGATGCATTTAAGGTACTGTCTGTGTGTTCAGAATGAATTATAAGCCTGCAGAGCCCAATATAAAGTTTATAAACATAAAATGATAATGGCCAGATAAAATAGAGCTTTTACAGAATAAAATAATGGAAAGGCTTTATACTTCTGGATCTTGATTTAATAGTGTATTTGGATGTTATGTGTACCATATCATGCCAGTAATAGCCAGCAAATGCAGTTCTTATTGTTATTGTTTTATACATATGGATTCATTTGCATATTAGCAATGAGAGTGCGACACAGCGCATGTCTAAGGAATTATTGTCCTTTTTTTCCGTTCATCATATCAGTCCAAGAATGCATATACCCACCACACTGACCATCTTGCCAAGCCAACCACTTTGCCTGTTTTCAGTCACCCTATCCCAGAGACGAGACACCACTTCCATAAGTGATAAATCTCTCAAAACGGACAGGTATCCATCATCCTTTCTTCACATCCTGCTTGACTTTAGTGCACCTTTTGACCGTTGAACAATCTGTACTCCTTGAGTGCCTCAAGAAAGAAGACAGAATCTTTGGTGCTTTCTTTTCCTGATTTGAATAGTTATAGTTTTTTATATTGATGGAGGCTTTACATCTTTTTCCTTTTATCTACCCTTTCAATTTTTTTCAATACTCTGTCCTTGGCTCTTTTCCCTTTTTCTTCTGTCCTCTCCATTTCTAGTTTTGTACTTGGACATTACTGTAAGGATAATAAATGTGATAACCGACTCTAGAGATCCCTTCTTTCACTTGTTGTTCCTTTTTTCTCCCATCTCCCAGTCCTGGCTGTTAGGTCCTGGCCGTACCATAGAATCATAGAAATGTAGGTCTGGAAAGGACCTTGAGAGGTAATCAAATTCAACTCCCTGTGCTAAGTCAGGACCATGTACCTAGACCATTCCTGACTAATGTTTGTCTAATCTATTCTTAAAAACCTCCAGTGATGGGGATTTTGCAACCTCCCTTGGAAGCTTATTCCAGTGCATAACTACCCTTAGAGTTAGAAAGATTTCTTAATATCTAACCTAAATCTCCCTTGCTGCAGATTAAGCAGATTACTTCTTGTCCCACCTTCAGGACAGGACACAGAGAACTGATCCCCATCCTCTTTACAACAATCCTTAACACATTTGAAGACTTATCAGGTCCCCTCTGTCTTCTTTTCTCAAGATTAAACATGCCCAGTTTTTTTAACCTTTCCTGATAGGTCATGTTTTCTAAACCTTGTATCATTTTTCTTGCTCTCCTCTGGACTCACTCCAATTTTTCCACATCTTTCCTGAAGTGTGATGCCCAGAATTGGACACACTACACGAGCTGAGGCCTCACCATTGGTGAATAGAGTGTGACACTATGTCTTACATACAACAAACATGTTAATACACCCAGAATGATATTAACAATTTTTTTTTGCAAATGCATCACAGCGTTGACTTTGATAAGTGATCCATATTCAAGTCATATAACAACTGTTTGCAACTGAATGGTTATAAACAGAAGTCCCCCTCCACAGTGGAAAGCCTTAGGCTCCATTTTAACTTAGATTCACTGGACTTGGAACACTGGAGATATTTCCTCCACATTTCCCATATTTTTATGGTATGCCTACTTATTGCCATTTGTCCTTAATTTGGACTGTGCTTCTGCTGAGGTCCTTATTCATGCCTACCGCATTCAGGAAAAATCCTCAACTCATGCTTAAGTGTTTTCCGGAATCAGGGTCTAAATCACTTTCAAGTTTTACTGCCTGTTGAAAAAAAAAAGAAGAATAAACAAATGTGCATTTAATTATTGTCAGAAAGAGAAACTACAAAGCAAAATATAAAGCAAATGGTGGGACACAAAATACAGAGTGACTATAAAGTATACATATTTTATATATGTTTGTATGGCAGACAGCTTTTCTTAAATTCCTGTACTCTAGGTCAAGAATACAGAATGTTTCAGCTTTACTAATCTCTCTATGCCAAAGAATATTATATCAGCAGCCTATCGTAAATCTTGTGAACAGAAGTTCTCTTTTGTTTGTTTCCTTTCTCTGAACTGTCTTCATTTGTCCGTCTTTAGACTGTGATCTGCATTGATTAGTGACCAGACATTCTTTAATGTCTGAAAATTGGCTAGCATATCTTGGGCATCACCACAAACAAATAACACATTGACAGGGAGTCAAAGAGTCTTTCATCCCACTTCATTATAAGTAAACTAACCTCTGTGCAGTGGGCCAGCAGAAGACCTATGCACTACGTAAGTTCCCCTGGAACTCTCAAAATAAGGCATCAGTGGTATCTAGGCCTTGATCCAGCACTCTGCACACAGGTACTAATTTCACTCTTTATGAGGAGCATCGCTGGTATCTAGTGGTATGTGGGCCTTGATCCAGCACTCTGCACAGGTACTAATTTCACTCTTTATGAGGAGCATCGCTGGAGATGGAAACAAAAAAAACAGAGTAACTGGACAAGTTAATGAAGAAGTTACAAGTTTTCTGGAAAGAAACAAAGGAATGTGAAGAATAGCTAAAAGGTAAAGGTAGACTCAACAGAGGAGAGTAACTGAGAAACATAGTTTTTGATGGATGACAGAATTAACTATTTGGCAGACCTATTCATAAACAAACTAGGGAACTATAGTCTAGATGAACCTACTATAAGGTGAGGATACAATTGGTTGGAAAACCATACTCAGAGTAGTTATAACTGGTCACAGTCAAACTGAGGAGCAGGACTTACTCTGCCCATAGTGTGGGGTTAATTCCTTCTGGCCCAGTGCGGTGTATGCACACCCTGTCACATAAGGATAGTTAAGCATTGGAACAAATTATCTAGGCAGATTGTGGAATCTCCATCATTGGAGGTTTTTAAGCGCAGGTTAGACAAACACCTGTCAGGGATGGTCTAGATCGGGGGTTCTCAAACTGTGGGTCGGGACCCCAAAATGGGTCGTGACCCAATTTTAATGGGGTCAACAAGGCTGGTGTTGGCCCTGGGCCCCAGCAAGTCTGAAGCCCAAGCCCAAGCCCCACCACCCAGGGCTGAAGCCAAAGCTGAACCCCCACTGCTCAGGGCTGTTACATGCCCCCCATCCAAGGAAGAACCCATCAGGCTTCAGCTTTGGCCGCCCTGAGCGTGGGGTGGCAGGGCTTGGGTGGGCTTAGTCTTTGGTCCCCCCTTCTGGGGTCATGTAGTAATTTTTGTTGTCAGAAGGGGGTCACAATGAAATAAAGTTTGAGAACCGCTGGTCTAGATAATACTTAGTCTGCCTCAGTGCAGGGGACTGGACTTGATGACATATCAAAGTCCCTTCCGGTCTTACATTTCTATGATTTATACTGTAGATTAGCAACTGAGTGTGAGAATAGAGTAAGGATTGAATTTAAAAATAAAGGGGTCAGACAGAAAGAGATCAGTCATAAATCTGTAAAGAAGAATATTGTGAAGAATATAGTTTTATGGGACAAAATAGAACCATGGTATAAGTGAATGTTACCTCAGCACCCTCTAGACTCCCTATGCCCATTATGCAGGTACAACTGCATGGAAGTCAATAGAGCTGTACCAGGGATGTATTTCAGCTAGTCTTTTAGAAGTCTTTGAAATTAAGAAGGCTCGAGCAATTCTTTGGGGCCATCCCAGCCATCACCACCACAAACCATGGTGAAGAACCACAGAATTAAGTAGAAAATAGGTTTCTTGCAGCTGGACAAGTTTATGATTTTGTTCAAAGTTATCATGTTATAAAGACTGAGAGTTGGTCACAGAATATAGGAGAAGAAAAGATCTGCCATGGTTTTAATCCGGGATGGATATAGGTGCTATTCCCCCATTCCAGACTAATCCTTATTTGACATTTTCTGGCTGTACATAACCTAGTTCTGGAGCACCCACAGCAGAATTCAGATGTCCTCATGTGGCTGACCCATGCAGAGGTGCAAGGACCTGTAGCTGTTTGTTTCCAGATATTCTAACATTTGGTGTTTTTAAATTATTTAATTTTTGTTAAATACAATTACGGGGATATTAACTGAAAAAGCCTTTCAATCTTAAATGTTTTTACATTTTGTTTGTGACTGCAGTATTATAATTTGGGATCACCGTACAAACCCTTCCCTTTTCACACACTATTTTTGCTGCAGTGATATCATCCCCTTCTTTTTTTCTCTCCCCTTTCTGAAACTGGATCAAGGACTAGAGGCAGGCTTCTAACTTTGCCCTTTGATGTTCTTTTATCACAAAATGAGGCAAAAGTAAAAAGCATTACTTCCGTATTAGTATAGTGTTGGCTGTTGAAATGAGGTCCTAGGGAAAAAATAATTAAGATTGTGAGATACAAATCAGCTACATGTTAAAACCTCTCCCCCTCCATATAACGTGCCAAATCGCAGAAACACACCTGTTATTATATCAGTTAGAAGAACTCAGAGATGCAGGATATAAAGTATCTCAGTCACCAAGGCAGACTGCAGGATAATCCACTAATCCAGACAGATGAAAGGAAATGCAGATTTTATGCCCTCTTGAGAATGGCAGACTGTCAAAAAATAGATCCTTCTGTTCAGCTTGCCAAAAAGGAAAGGAAGAAAGGTCTTCCTCTCAGAAACACACACACACACACACACACACACACACACACACACACACACACACACACACACATTGTCTATGCTGCAGAGGAACATTTATCAACATTATTACAGAAATCAATCTGCAAACGTGTACAGGGAGGAACTTTTTATTTCTCTTAACAATAAGTACAATAAGTACAATAAGAACAGAATGACTTTGTTTATAAAGAAATCTTAATTCAAATGACAAATTCTTCTAAATGTCTTCAAACTTTTTTTGATTAAGAGTTTTTCACAGTGAGTTGGGTTCTGCCACCCTTACTCGAGGTGAATAGCCCCGAGACTTCAGCTGGAATCCTTGCATAATAAGGTTTTACTCAACATGAGTCAGGTTGGCAAAAGCTGGCCTATTGTTTTTAATATGATAGTGCACTTTCATTTAAATCTCAAGTGGCATTTGAGGGATTCACTTTCTTGGAAAAGGTACAAAATGTACTTTGAGGAGAGAAAAACAAACATGAGTGATCACTTTAGCTTCTCCTTTTCCCTTGTATTTAAGCTATTTGTCCTTTATGTACATTGGGGGCAGAAGGCAAAGGTGAAGATGGAAAATCAAGTAAGGCGCAAAGTAGATATAGTCAACATTTTTAAAGTGCACACTGTCCTGTAATGTGCAAAATGTGCATAATCGCTGAAGTGAGTAAATATGCATGTTTGGGAGGGAAAATTAATCCATTAAAAATCTTCTACAAATGTCAAAAAAGAGATTATACACAAAGAAAGAACCACTGAGCACTTTTGGTTAGGCTAAATAAAGTATCGTATTTTGTTACTAGTGCACATTATTAAATGGGTATTGCTACATGCACACAGATTTGTTTTAATGTCAAAGATTTAGCCATGCTATTTACATTCTATGATTCCTATACTTATATTTTAAACAGTTTGTATTTGTGTAATTTTCCAAGTCATATGTACTTTCATATTTATAGATAAAGAATTATAGGTGTGTGTGGGTGTGTATGATAATATAGTTTCTATTGGTTAAAAGTCATAATAAATGAAAAAACTCCCTTACATTAAACATCCTTTACAATTTCCAATATATTATTAGTTACCCTTTATCAGACAGATCACTGCAAAATCACGCTGAAATACTGTAGGTCAAGATACATCAACTGCAGGTCTGTATCATATTTATTTTCAATTGTTTTCAGGCATCACAGAAGAGGAATTTTAAGGAGGGATTTGAAGGCGGGCAGACATGGATTTGCAGATATTTATGGAGAGCTCTTCCTAATGTGAGGGGCAGCATGGGAGGAAGTATGAAGGATATATAATCCCAAAGTATCATTATATTTTATCTTAATATGTATTTTATTATATAATAGTTTATAATTATATCTACCTTTCTTGTTAAGAGTGCTAGAAGGCTTAATTAAATCTGGTTTAAAATCTTCAAATAAAAGATGCTATAGAAGTGCAAGGTATTGCTATTTATTATTGAGGCATTGCAATCTTAGTAACAATTGGAACCAACATAATTTCAATGAAATACCAATTATACCTCTCACAATACATGTGGACACAATGGCTTAATTTTGCACTTGGGTGCCTCTTGGGCATCCCTCCTTGTGGGTACAATCTGTAATGTTGTGTAATACCATGTAATACTGCCATACCTCCTCAGATGTGTTTTCCCTTAAATCAAAAGGAATTTTCTGAAAAAAAAAGGGTGCAGGACCAGACCCTAGTTTGTAAGAACACAGTATAGGTATAAGCATCGACTGATTCAGTTTTGATTTTTTAATTTAATGTCACAGCTTTTGTTTAAAAATTAGCTTCTATGTGTGACTAGTAAGTCACAATTTTATCTTGACTATGAACATAAAAATAGAGTCCTGAAGGATTCTATTTAATCTGAATAGTAAGTTAAATCATTTGTTGGAATTTGTTTAGTTGATATATTCTCATCGGCAATATATGTAAGATTGCACATTGATTCTGCATTATAACATAACATATAGGGTCACTTTTTCATCACTATATTTGCAGGAGGAATTTGAAAAGTAATATTTGCATGTGTAATTTTGCATCCACATTTGAACTGCAGGCACAAATCTGAGTACTTGGACTTTTTTAGGTGTGAATCAGGAAATTATCTGGACTGGTGCCTATAATTCAAATGTGTTGAAATAAAAGAAAATCGTGATACCACGCCCCAGCCGTTTATAACTCTTAAACATCTTCAGGAAATGAAAAGTTTTCGTCTGAATTTTTCCTTCAGAAAGTAACTGGTCTCTTCTATGCTAGGGCTAATGTCCATGAGCTTTTCACTAATTATAGGCTGCCCGTCTGTTGCTTTAAGATTGTTTGTACTGTGCAATTTCCTAAAGTAATTCTCCTCCAATGTGGGTTCAAATCAACACACACATTTTCTTTTCTGGTTAATGGCTAAATAGTGCTGTGTGTTGAATCTCCCATTACCTGCACTTCACAGGTGCTCTTACTGTTACTAACAGGACTACTATTGTTATATTTAGGTTGCCAGACATGGACTGAAGCCATCCCAGAGAGGATGTGAAACTGCAAAGGCAAAGAATGAGTGATTTACATCAATCACAAGTACGCTATTCAAGAGGACGCTGCAAGCCATTCATTTGAAAAGCTATTCTAATGAATGGGATTCATACTTCTAAAATAAACCAAAGAGGGATCTGCCGACATCTTCCCAGAATAATCCTTGATATCAAATGTTGAATATAAGGAGTCTTTCAGCATATCAATTCAGCCATGGGATGTAAATATTGAAAATAGAATAAAATGTACATGGTAACTTCTGTCTATTACTGGAGACCACTGAAAAGCATGATTGTTTTTCTTCCTCCTATAGGAAACTAATTATTTTAATACAAATTTCATGGATTTCCATCTGAATCTCCTACTGAACTCATTGTCAGTGGTCATTTATTATTTGAGTCCCTGCCTACACCATCCTTGAATTCCACTATTTTCTATTAAACATTTTCCCCTTTCCAACCTTTACTATACACTCACTGCACTCTTATGACCTGTTCCTGCCTCCATGGCAGTAAATGGACTTCATTGGGAGAAGGATTGAGTCCTTAGACAAGATCATCCAGAAAAGAATAGAATTAAAGACTGTTTTGAAATCACATTAGACCCTAGCACGGGATAAACAATAGGTAAAATGTATTTTCAGCGTACCCTTTAGTCCATTTACACTTGCAAAGTATTTTAATTCCCTGGGATTCCCCCCACCCCGCTTGCTACTAACTACACAATACACTAGTTTTGACTGATGTAGATTTGCCAGTTGTTTCTGATTATGTGTATTGAATTCTGAAGGCATTTAACTACTATTTATTTCCAATAATCCACTTATAAGCATTAGCAAGATCAGCATTTACCGTTTAATTACCTGTTCTCATGCCATAAAATTCATCAGAGGGCTGATGTATTTTATATTTTTTTTTCTCAGATACTCCTTAAGTGCTTCCAAAGGAATTGTTTTCTGAATAACATAATTGAACCAATTCTACAACTTTTCCTGGGGTTAAATGATACTAGTGTTTAACAAAGCAATATTCCAGTTCTCAAGTCGATAAGATAGGATGGTAAAGACTTGGTCCAGCATAGGATCTGTACTGGGCTATCTTGATTATCACTTCAAAAGATTTTTTTTTCTCTTACTTAATTGGCCTCTCAGAGTTGGTAAGACAACTCCCACCTGTTTATGCTCTCTGTATGTGTGTATATATATCTCCTCAATATTTATTCCACTCTGTATGCATCCGAAGAAGTGGGCTGTAGTCCACAAAAGCTTATGCTCTAATAAATTTGTTAGTCTCTAAGGTGCCACAAGTACTCCTGTTCTTTTTGTGTTGAATTCATGACCCCAGTCTTTATCTCCAAGATACTTAATGGTTGAGGATATGTAAAAAATAATCACCTAAATCTGGGAAGTGGATCATGGTCAACCACAGCACTCTTCTGACACAATGGAATTATCTGCCACACGGATAAAGCTCATTTGTCACCCTTTACTATAACATTGGTTTATGTCTTTTTTACATCCATCCATTTCTGCTGCTCTTATTAATACATGTTGCTCAAGACTCTTTACTTTACATCTCTTTGTATGTGTGTGTATGTGTAAAAACAATGAGGAGTCCTGTGGCACTTTACTCCTTGTTGTTTTTGCTGATACAGACTAACACGGCTACCACTCTGAAACCTGTGTGTGCCTGTGTGCAAATCTTTTGTTAGACTAATTATAGAAAGCAGACATAAAAAACACAAGGAAGATTGGTCAGTCTCCTCTGTTGACAAAGCTGAGAAGAAATTCTCCAACTAACAGTTTCACCACTGTGTCTAGTAGTGATGAGTCATTTCCACTTGGGAATTCTGTATTTCCATTGTCAGGGTGGGTATATGCTAGATTGATAGCAGCTTCAGTAACAGTTCCACAAAGAAATGTACCTAAGCTTAGCTGTCCTGAGTAACCAGTTCTGTGAAGAAAAAAATTCCAGCTGATACAAAATTGAGTTCTACAAGAACCAAAGTGAGGTCAGGTGTGAAGTCTTGCAACAGTGAAATCAATTCAAGGAAACATTTAAAAGGGTTTTAAAATGTCATCACAAGATTGATAGAGGTTTATGTGATGGCAAAATGAAGATAAATAAGATTCAAAAGGTTCAACAGCAGATAGAAAAGATACACTACCCAATGACAGCCTGAAAGGACAAGTATATCAAGGACTTATCTAACATCAGAAGGCTCAGACTGCCAATGCTATTGAAGATTGTATTCTATTCCTTTCTCCTAAGAGCCCTCTAGGGATATCACAGTAATTTGCCATGGGGTTTCTCCATTGATGTCTGGAGTTATTGTTGATTTATATTGGCGTTAGAGGAAAATTCTAACCCTAGTATATATGGTTGTCAGATAGTTTAGTCTTTTAAGGCTATTCTAAGCTAAGTAAACAACTTGAGTGACCATTGAAAAGTACTAACTTATAAATAATAATCCAGAACTATTGTACTCAAGAACTTTTTAGGTATGAATCTATATGAATGCCTATCAAAACCATAGAATTAACATAGCAGTATACTATGAGACAATAGGTACTTCTAAAACATTACATGAGGAAAGTAGAAGAGCTGATCAATGATAATATTATGGGTATAAGACATATTCCCCAACAATATAGTTGACAACTGTGGTTCTGAACCAGTCAGAGTGCAATTGTGGTTATATTCCATGCCAAATTTGATTCAAGACAAGAAACTATATGAAAGGAATATTAAGATTACAATGTGAAGCATTCAAAAGTCAGAAATGCCAAAGGTAAGGTTATAAATACAATCTTTACTCCCTTATGTGTATGCATTATGGTACAGTACATGGTTGATGCTGTTATTTCCACTGTCTCATGCACAGGTTTGAAAAGTGCAAAGTGAATAAGGCATCAATTCAACTTTTACTTACAACCATACTGTTCAATGAGTGGATCCCTACCTCATTCACTGGACATCCACCAAACTGTATTGGACATTAGGAAAAACTTCCTAACTGTCAGGGTGGTTAAGCACTGGAATAAATTCCCAAGAGTAGTTGTGGAATATCCATCACTGGAGATTTTTAAGAGCAAATTAAAGAAACAATTGTCAGGGATGGGACTGGACTAGATGACTTCTTGAGGTCCCTTCCAGTTCTATGATTCTATGAAAGAGACAGGGGTCTTCTGACTGAGCCCTGAAAAGTTGAGAGAGAAGAGGTGGTCAGCTAAATGCCCCTAGAAATGCTGGAGGTGAGAGGGGTTTAAAGGAATGTGGGAAGTCCTGGGCCAGTAGGATTGGGATGAGTTTCAAACTCAATTTTATTTTCCAAGCACCTCCTGTCAGGGGATGCCAGGAATATTCTTTCCTTTCCTGCTGAGGATGGGTGAGTGGAGTTTTGATGAAGGATTTGTGGTTTTGATTGGCACTTGGCAATTACACCTGCTTTTGAGCCATACTCGGATAAAACATAGTTCAAGTCTCACTTTGAATGTAAACAGAAAGTGAAGCTCAAGAACAGTCAATCCATATGAATTAAAACTACCAAGGTATGCAGAGTTTATAGCAACAATTTGATTTTTACTGAAACAGAAACTGTATGTTTATGTGTACTATTACTTTAAATCTGTAACACAAAGCACACAGAAGAGGGACAGGGCAATGTTCTAGGCAGAAGTTCTACAGTGAAGCACAGGGACACAGACTAGTATTGCCCTGAGCGGTAGATGATGTGGGACCTTACAGGACAGCTTCTCATTGGTAGAGAAATCTGTGACACAATAGTATACTGTCATTGTAACTTGTTTTATTTACACATATATAGCAGTCCTGGAACAGAGATAATTACAAATGGCATGGAGGCACTCTTTTCTTTCAATTATCTCAGTCCAACACCAGTGCCTGAATCCCAGAGAGCAACGCCTTCTCAAAAATTTACTCCAGTTAGGCAGATTAAGTCAAAAAGCAAAATATCCTCCTATTTCTCACAGCTCCTCACAAAGAACCCACACTAGCAAAACTAACAAAACCAGCATTTCTCCAAAGACTAAAAACTTGGTCTCCCACTAAAAATAAAAACTTTTAAGACTATGTGTAACAGCACTATTTGGTGACTCCTGCCATAACAAAAGTTCCTTATTCTAAATAATCCCTGTTCAGTGTTTGAGGAAAGTAACTTGTTCTGTGATTTCTTTCTCATAGTCACATGGCAGAAACTTTGCTTGAGGTACTTGATCTCTTAGAAATAATTCAGAAGAAGCAATAACTTTAATGGGAATATCTAAACTATTGATTCGGTTTATCAACCATTGCTCTAATAATAATGAAAAAGGTGATTTTTAGATACTTAAAAAAAATCTGACTTACTTTACAGCATAAGTGCTAAGGGTTTTGAGACATGTGGTATCATTTATTTATCATTTATTGTGATTTGCTAAGCAGACTTTTTCCATATCAGTCACTTTCCTTTTAGTTTTCCCTTTACACGTGCAGTTGATACAATGAAGAATTGGACTTGGTAACATGGTTTCTATGGTAGTTGTTGACTTTCAAATATTTCAAATATTGCCTGACTTTCAAAAAGTTCTCTGTTTTTTGTGAATATACTGTTGTACCTTCAGTTAATTGGACTCAAAATATTGTACCTACAGTTTTCCTGGCAATTCATTGTGGGTGCAAAAATATGCCCACAAAAATGGGGGCCAGGTTTGAAAATCAGCCCCTTTGTTTTTATAAATACTAACTATCTGTTTTTTGCCTTTCATGGTCTGAATCTGCTGTGACATGCCTAGCCAGAGCTTCACCTTCACAGTATTTCCTATAGTTCTGGCAGTTGCCTGCTTTTCTGTGGCTGTGTCACTATGTCAAAGCCCAGTGTCTGCCTGCAGCCAGATACTGCATTAAGATCAGCCATTGTAGCTGAGCTCCTTGACTAGTCCTTCAGCTTCTGGTCTCCAAGCTATGCTGTCAAACTGTCTTTAGAAAGTTGACATCGGGAGACTCAGGGAGGCATTTTATTTGGACTGAAGAGGTACTAGTACTAAAGCAGTGCAGAAAACATTTAAAATTAAAAGAATCTGTTTAAAACAGGCTCTCTGTTTTGAAGCTGAATAGACCCAATCTGGAACTGTTTTATCTCTGAGGAGAATTCTTGGCTCTTTGTTTAATTAGGGTTGCAATTTTCATAATAATTCAAAGAGAAATATCTTGCCTTGTTTCTTCTGTCTTCCACTAATATTTCATTATGCTTAGAATTAATACAAAGATATTGAACACAGGAGACTTTTGATAAGCTACACGTCTGCAAATGTTTGGTTTGGCAAATGCAATATTTATTCTTACCAGGTATTCTGTTAAATGGGTTCTGTTGTATTGATTTGAATTTCTTTGTGTAAAAAGGGCAGAAATGAAATGTATTTTAATATCAATTTTTGTATTGATTGTTTTATGCTTTGTATAGAATCTGTGACCACTCTACCAATTCTCAGCTTATGTTGTCTAGTACAATGAAATCCTTTCTCAAAGTGACATCTCTAATTTCTATGATTTTATTCCTTCACTGGCAGGAGGATGGACTGAATGATCTGAGAGGTCACTTCTATCTCTAACCACTGTGCCTCTGGGCCAAACTTTAAAATGACCAAAAGTGTGTATCTTTTTATATTTACTTCATATAACAGCCACAGGAGTTGTCTTGGACAGAAAAAAATCATTTCTAAGAGCTTCTTCCCTAAATAAATACACAACACAAAGCCAAATTCTATTCTGAGGTGCATCACTGATGTAGGTTGTCAGGTTACACCGGGGTGTCTCAGTGTGATGGAGAGGAACATTTGGCACAAACAGTGCCATAAACAATCAAGTCAATAGCAACACAAGTCCATAAACATCCTAAACTCTAAGCTACAGCTTGATGTCCCTTGGGAATATTTGATTTCATGCTGAGATGGGTCCAATCTATTTCACAGCTAAGATTAATTTAGTACTTTCTTTTTCCAGTTCTTTGCATGTCATGGTGACTAATTTTAAAACAGATACTCAAACCAAAGTTCACTATCCAAACAGTCCAGAAGTGTGGGGTGTTTGAAATTTGGATCTGACATTTTATAGCTGGAGCCCACCTTGACTTTAAAGTGAACGTGTTTGTCTAACTCAGCCTTTATGTTTGACAGGTGATTAATATATCTTAGTTTTATCATTCCCACCACTGTAAAGAGTAAAGATGGACTAGTAGATTTTATTCCTATGTTAGTAAATTTTCATGACAATTTTGCAAGACTGATCTACATAAAAAAATCCAACATTGAACCACACCTGCAAACACTTTCCCTTGAAATAATTAAAGTAATAGAACAATATATATTATTCTTATGATGGAAATGCAAATTGGTAAGAATCATGTCACCTTCTACTGTGTTACCAGTGGATAGCATTCACAATGTTTATGTTCATTACATTATAGTAGTTAAAGCTGCTTATAGGACATTAAATCCCATGCCTAGTGTTCTCATCTTGGATTATAAAATGCCCATTTTCTATCATTTAAATTAAGAATATATGTGACAATATGGATTTATACTATAGCATGATTAAGCCAAAACTCCATTTCAGAGGGAGAAGGATCGGGCTCCATATATGAAATGAAAAATCCCTGCTCTGTACAAAGAGAGATTAGAGATGGTGTTGTACAACCATTTTTGAGAGCAGATGCCATCAGTCATGCAGAGATGCCTCTTTGAAAAAAATAAATGATACATGATTATCAAATGTTATCGTTTTCCTTTCTCTTGATTTTATGTTGTCCCCTTGTTGCAACTTTCCAGAGTCCCAGAAACAGGCAAAATGATCAAAGTTTCAGGCATGGTTCTGTATGAAGATGTGAGAGATAACTAGCAGGACCAGGAAACAGCTGCACCCTATTAGCCTCCTAGGAGCCAGCCTGGCCCACATAAAAGAGAGTGTTAGCTAATCGTAAGGAGGATGGGACAATTTAGTGATGAGACAGCAGATGGGCTGCACCTCACAGACGTAATGCTACTAATTTAATTTCTAAGAGCTTCTTTTGTAAACAAATACACAACAAAACAAAGCCAAATTCTACTCTGAGGTGCATCACTGACGTAGGTTGTTCGGTTACACTGGGTTGTCCCAGTGTGATGGAGAGGAACATTTGGCACAAACAGTGCCATAAACAATCAAGTCAATAGCAACACTAGTCCATAAACACCCTAAGCTCTAAGCTACAGCTTGATGTCCCTTGGGAATATTTGATTTCATGCTGAGATGGATCCAATCTATTTCTATTTCCATGTTTGTTGTGAGGCAGTGTCAATTTACTGCCTGGTTAAAGGCTTTACTTTTATCTCTGCTCTGAAAAAGAAAAGGTATCCAGAGGTGTTTGTTCACTGCATCTTGCTTTTCTTTTTCTTTGTTCTGAGGAGAAATAGGATCCCAAGAATATGGGAGGTTTTTTCAGCCCATTTGTACTCTTGCTCTGTCCCAGAGAGTCAGAGACAGATATTTTGTCCTACTAGAGAGGGAGGAAATAGTCACTGAGGAGTTTGATGAGCAAACCTGCTCCTTTAAGTTCAGAGCCTGATGCTGGAACTCCAAGGTACAGGGTAAATTGGAGTTCCCTTTGCCCCTTACCACTGCTGAGAGACTAACCTATGATAACCAACTTTACAAGGCTGATGCAAACTGTTTTTGGTCACTTAACTGTTGTATTTCCCTTACTGTTATTTGAAATATTCAGCAGAGAGCAAATAATTTTTGGAACAAGTCACATTGCAAAAATGGCCAAGAGTTATGGTCCCCTCTTTCTCACCTCTCCCTATTCATGTGTCTTCTCCAGTTCTATTACTGTTACCTTCACCCTAGCATGCTATGTCTATGTAGTATTGCCTAATTTTGTATTGTCTGGTCTTGCAGGTTTGACAAATTGTAAAATGGCATATTTGCATAATTCTGTTGAAGATCACAGTATCATAGAAATGTAGAACTGGAAGGGACCTTGATAGGTCATCTAGTTCAGTCCCCTGCACTGAGGCAGGACTAAGTATTATCTAGACTATCCCTGACAGGTGTTTATCTAACATGTGCATAAAAAACTCCAGTGACGGAAATTCCACAAACTCCCTAGGTAATTTGTTTCAGTGCTTAACTACCCTTATACTTAGAAAGCTTTTCCTAATGTCTAACCTAAATCTCCCTTGCTACAATTTAAACCCATTACTTCTTTTCCTGTGTTCAGTGGATAAGGAGAACAATTTATCACCATCCTCTTTATGACATCCTTTTACAGACTTGAAGACTGTTTTCTTCTCTTCTCCAGACTAAACAAACCCAATTTTCTCCAGTCTTTCCTTGTAGGTCATTATTTCCAGACCTTTAATCATTTTTGTTGCTCTCCTCTGACGTTCTCCAATTTGTCCACATCTTTCCTGAAGCGTGGTGTCCAGAACTGGACACAGTACTTATCAGAGCTGAGTAGAGTGGAAGAATTACTTCTTGTGTCTTGCTTACAATACTCCTGCTAATATATCCCAGAATGATGCTTGCTTTATTTTGCAACAGTATTAAATTGTTGACTTATATTTAATTTGTGATCCAAACAGAATTAGTTTGAGAGCCCATGAAGTGTGCAATATTTGGAAATATGTAGAAGCTGTAAGCCATTCACGTTTTTGTACTTTTCTATGTCTGTTTCTTTATGAAAATCAATAAATCACAAAAGAGTAATTACTTGAAAAGCAAGTTTCCCCATAAAGTTCTAAGTCTGAAAAAAATATCTAGACATACTTGCAATTTTTTCTTCATTTTAAAAAACCTCTTATCTATAGCTATTCAACTACTGACAGTTTCAAACATGAATACAGTATATAAACCTGCCACATTTGTCAGCAAGGTAATCACCTCTGTTGCTAAATATTAAAATCAATTAAAGAAAATCTGTATTCAGGCTTAGAATAAAATTTTCAAAAAGGCCTAAATGACAGAAGCACTTAGGCCCAGATTTTTAAAGGTACTTAGGCATTGCTGTGCTCAGTGTTGCAATGCCTAACTTACTTTCAAAATACACTTAGGAATTTTGGAGAGGGATTTTGGCTCTTAAATCCCATTTTTAAAGATGAGTTAATCTCCTTAATGAATTAGGTGTTGCAGTGTTGAGTACATCAATGGCTAAGTACCTTTAAAATATAGGCATTAGGACCAGATATTTAGGTTGCTAAGATGCAGATAAGATTTAGTTGAATTTTCAAAAGCATCTAGGCTTTGCAACCAATGGGAGTAAGGCACTCAGGTACAAATGGCTGATTTTTAAAAAACAAGGAGTCTGGTTGCACCTTAAAGACAAACAGATTTATTTGGGGCTTATGCCTCCTTATTGTTTTTGTGCATACAGACTAACACGGTTACCTGCTGATACTTGATTTTGTAAAGGTATTTCAGTGATTAAACATGCAGATAGATGCCTAGTAGAATTTTCAAAAGTGCTTAAGTAACATTTAAAAATGGGACTTAGGAGGCTAAATCACTTGTGTGCTTTTGAAAATTTGACCCTTAGTCTAGTAATTAACACTCACTCTTGATGGAGATCAATGTAGTTATTCTTGCTATCCTGCCTGTCTCTGATTATACATTTTATCAGTATGTTATTTGTTTCTTTACTAACTTTTACCATACAATTTCCTTGAAAGATAAGTATAAATGAATTTTGGCTCCTTTGCTCAACAAAAATGCATATGGCACCTTGGTCGGCAGTACACAAACCAAGTAGGATCAAACAACATTAACACTTAGTGCTAATAACAATGTCACCGTCTTGCATATGGCAAAACTGAGACAATGAGGATAAATAACCTGCAATATCAGAGGAGGAGTAAGTGTCAGAATCAGGATAAGGGCGCATGTGTTTTTACTTCTCTGTCTTAACACTGTTTCTCTCACTAAATACGGGGGATGCCTACTTACTCACAGAGAGGATTTTTGCTGTACACCTGCTACCCATGCATTTGATGGAACATTAACATTACCCCCTTTGCCCCAAGCAGTTAGCCAACATTTGAGGGCTTACAGATTGTTTCTGCTAGGAAAAAATATTGATGTTGGGAGTCCGGTATTTCTTTGATGCAATCTTTTTTTATTGACAGAGAATGTACACAAAGTTCTGTTTCTCTGTATACACTAGGACTCAAACAGGTGACAGTTCCTTTGCTTACAGTTCCAAGCTTCTTTCAGCCAACACTTTACCGAAAAGCTTTCTCTCTCTTAGCTTTTTCTCAGGGTTCATGCCACAGGTGTTTTTCTTGCTATCTTTGTTTTTTTCTTCTTGCCTTCTCCGTGTACTTCTGCAGTGTTTTCTGAACTCTCACACACCTGCACCTCCCGCAAACAATACCCAGCCTCATGCTTTTTGCATTCAGACCCCCAGGAAAATCCTCCATCCACATAGCTCAGATTCCTGAATGGTCCTGCCTGGATTGTGTTTTAGGAAGTTGCTCCTATTGTTTCAGCCATCTATTCCATAAAGGAGAGTGTAATTGGGTTTTTACATAGATTCAGAATGAAGGACAGCAGTTCTGGCCATCAGCTAAAATGAGATTTCACCAACCCCCAGCATAATAATAACCACAATACCAAGAACATGGCCCATATTTGGAGATACACATTAGCAAAGTGAGTAGAAAAATCTTTTATGTACAAGCTGATCTATCAATTCCAGTCCAGAGAAGTGGTAATTTTTTATATAAATGTATTATAGTATTGAAGCTACCAATTTGATTCCTTTCTGTTCAGGCAGGAGTCTCTCTTCAGGCCATGCTGAGAATGTCTTGGAAGTTTTGCCATTTATAGGACAATATTCTGATGTCACTCTCTTCCACTATTCTTTTGAGTTCTTCACTGTTTCCAAATACACGCTGTGTCAATCACTTCCTTATTTTCTTCAGGCTGTTATTTGGTTTGTAAGCATTCCTGATGCTTCTGTTCAGCATCCATTTTAGATGCCCAATCAGTTGTATTGATTTCCCCATTGTGTACAATTTTTCTGCCAGCAGTGCATCTGTGGCGTGTAGTTTAACTTCTCTTTTTACTAAATATGTTTCCACTGATCTTTTCAGAGCTGTTGTTGGAAGTATGTCAGGTTTTCTTCATTGAGAGGTTATTTTCTCTTCTCAACCAGTATGTGTTCATTTTTTTTCTCGTGTGTTTGTGCTGTGTCTGGCTAATTTGTCATAAATTAAAAGGATATTTAACAAGATTTCCCTAGTAAAAATAGGTTCACTGCAGTGAAAATTAAAAAGAAAATTGAAAGAACAATCATTCTGAAACCACCTACAAATAATGGGCTAGATCATCTCCTACATGATGGGAAAACTCACACCGGGGATGAGTATCTCACTAAGTTTCAGCTCATGGGTTTTTAAACCTAATCTTTTGTTCAGGAGTCCAGTGCCCTGTGAAACAATGTGTTCAAACCATTAGACTAACACACGCCCCTGAGAACCATGCTAATCTCTGCCTGGGGCACTAATCTCTCTCTCCTGCCCGCTCCTTCCATGGCAGTGCAGCATAGCAGTTTGGGGAGCCTTCTTGTCTCCACTAACTTATTTCCCCAGTCTCCCTTCAGAGGGTTTCCACTGATCAGAGGATAATAAGTTCCTAGTCTACATTATTTTACACGTCAAAATCCTTGTGAGGTTAATTGGCTGTGGGGGGTGATGTAACAGAGAACTTTCCTCCCCTGTGTCCTACCCTTTCTTGTCTCATACAGCCCCAGTCCCACAGGATAATTGGAGAGGGACTTTTGTGGAAACAAGGCAGAGGAGCTGTCACTTGTTCCCTTCAGCACGTCACTGTTCCAAGTTTGTCTCCTTTCTAAGAAGAGAGGTGTAGACCCAATATTCTTTAAAGTGGTTTGAATGTTGCAGCTCAATGTTCCATTCTGTGCCTTATTACAGAGGATGCAGGGTTTTTTTTCAATTCTGAAACATCTTAAATATGTTTCGAATTTAGCTGTGTACACTTTCAAAAATAACTGTTCTCGGAAGATTTATTAAGTCTGCCAAGCTGTCATGAAGTAGGTAAGACAGTAATTGCTGTAGCGTGCAGTCTTACCGTTAGGTTGAAAATGTTTATGGTCGAGGGGAAAACATAGATGAATGCTTTAGAAAAAAAAACACTGCTTAAATAACAAAACAAATGTTAATTAAGAAATCTGCTGTGATGAGTTTTTAGGAGTGGGTTCTAGAAAACTAGTGGGTATGAGAACAACAATCATCATTCCACTAAGTTTGCTCAGTCATCCTCCCAGACTGGACCTTGTCAGTGGAATTATTGAAGCAAGCAGTAAAACCCCACAAATATGTTATCAGATAACAAGCCTCCCAGAAATTCACGAGCAGTCTTCACTGTCTTTGTGAGGTTTAATAATCCTGCTGGGACTCACTAAAAATGGTTCACAGTATACTGTATTGCTGATGGATAGATTCCATTAGTAGTTTGTCACTGAACTGCTCTATAGAATTTGTTATAGTCACTGAATCTTCATAGAACATTATAATTTTATGAATACAATAAACAATACTTGCACAATACCCATGTGTAAAGAAACCTTGGACATCTTCCTTACTGCCAAAGAATATTGGCAGCCAATCCTATTAATTAGCATATCATTTTGAATTTTAAATTTGTATGGTAACTTTGTTGGAAGTTATTGGAATGTTACACATTTATTTTAATAACATTCATTTGCAAAAACCTAATGTCCTGTTCTAAGACACTTTTAGATCACTTAGGTCCTGATCCAGCAAAGTATTTGAGCACATGATAAATGGGGTATATGACTGGTCCCATTGATTTAAATGTTCAATGGGATACATATGTGCTTAATATTTGTCAAAAACAAATCATGCCAAACTAATTTAGGGCCTGACTTTGTAATTTTTTCTCATCAAAAGTTTCCAGGATCTGGACCCTTAATTACTTTCTTAATTATTAACAGATAAAGGATACATAATGGTCAGTACATCTTTGATTTTTAGTAAGAATTTTGATGCCTGGCTTTCTCTTAGGGAAACTAGAGCGAGTAGCTATGCTCCATTATTTTCAATAAACCACTGCCCACTGAAGATACATTTCTTATTTGCCCAAAGTGCTTTTTTCGTAGTTTCTAATAGATATATAGGAAATTGTTTGAAAAATATTTAAAACCTTAATACTCTATAAATTGGAAAAACAAATATTTACACAAGATTAGGTGAACTTTGCCACCCAGTGGAAAGGGATATGTAGTAAGGCAGTAAGATGATAGGCTACATTTTCAAATGCACCTAAACAATGCACAAAAGAATGGCCTGCCAAATCCAAGTTTTTATGCATAACTCAGGTTATTTCAGGCACAAGCACAATATTGCCCAGTAATTTACTCCCCAAAAATCAAGATTTTAGATGTGCAATTCTTAGGATCACAATTTAGGAACCCACATCTGAAAAATTATCTTCCTATGTCCAGTTTGTAATATTGCATGCAAAAGAACTGATAGTTGAAACAGAACTAGTAGCTAGTTAAACACAATTGCAATAAATGAAGATAAAGAATATATTCTCCAAGTCAATAACAGTTAGAAATAACTATATTAAAGAGATGGTGACTGGTTAAAACTCATACATTTAAAAACCAAACAAATAGCATAGTCTACTTCTCAGGGTCGGCTCCAGGCACCAGTGCAGCAAGCAGGTGCCTGGGCGGCCAACGGAAAGGGGCGGCACGTCCGGCTCTTCGGCTGCAATTTGGCGGTGGGTCCCTCAGTCCCTGCCACATTGCCGCCGAAGAAAGAAGCAGCAGCAGTATAGCTGCTGCCGAACGCAACTTTTTTTTTTTTTACTGCTTGGGGTGGCAAAAACGTTGGAGCCAGCCCTGCTACTTCAACCAGTCATTCTAATATGAAAACATAGCTAAACCGATGGTCCAGCTCCTGAACTGAACTCTGACATCTGTGATAGAGTGTTTACCCCACACCAGCCCAGAATGGATAAAGATGGTCCCAAACAGGCAATTAAACTTATAAGTTACACCTGAATGTAGGCCCAAGGATTTATAAATACTAATTGCTGATGAAGACCAGCAGGAGAAGCTGGTTAAGGAATATAAAGAGAAGAAATTTGCGGTGCCAGATTAAGGTATAAGCTAACTAAACTACAGTTTAGGGCCTCACAATATGAGGGGCTTCTAAAAAAGAAAAATCTGACTCCATTTCAAATTTTATCAAAATCAGTTGATAAATAAAGGAGACATGGGAAAAAGAAGATTCTCTCTAAATATAGATATTTTTGTTCAAATATGACCAAAATATACACATCTATACAAATACCATTATCCTACCCTTACCATTCACTAATTGTTCATTATTGACAGGCGGGAGGCCAGGACTGAGAAAAAAATGATAATTGCATTTGTAAAATTAATATTTCTATGAGTAAGTCTGCTATCTGTCTCATAAGGCAGTATTTTGTTGACCAGCTGCTACTGGTAAAATTCTGACCATGCCTTCATAACCTATTTAAATAAATAAATAATCTCACTGCTGATAAAAATCGGGAAAAATGTGAGGACGGAGACGGCAGTGTCGTGAAGCAATCCTATCAAGCTCCTACTCGTATGTTATATGTTCTTTCTCGTATGTTCTTTCTTCTTTTGATCTGCACATACATACAATTGTGTATTTTAGTGCACACACCACGTTCTGCTTCATGGGCTATCCATGCTTCACATGATTGATTTTGCAGGTGATCGTCTTATGGACTTGGGTCAAGTGGATCTTGAGGAGGATAAATTTGTGTTGGCTACCCTCCGTCAGTTTCGGGAACGTTCACAGTAAATATCAGCAAGTGCTGACGAAAGGATAAATAGAAAGGTTTGAGAGAAGTGAAGGAAGATATACATATATATCAAAATATTCTGAGTACTTAGTGAGCAAGTTATTTCAAACTCTGTGCATATATGATTTACTGGCTATTAAAGGCTATAATATTCATTATATTTGCTTGACTATATACTAGTTTTTCCTCACTTTCTCAATTCCTGTCTAGAGATTACCAGTCTTTTTTATGATACATTCTTTCTTTCCCTTTCGCACATATAGCTTGTTGTAACTCTGTGTGTCCAAGGTATTTACTTGAGATTAATTAGTGGTCCTGGGGGAGACAGAGGATAGAGAAGCGAATGCGAAGAGAAATGTTTGCCTAGAAAAAAGACTCGGATTTTCTGCTCGCCCGGTTTGGAATGTGCAAGATAATATTTCATTATAGGTAGTATGCTATGTAAAAATTCTTATACAGACTTATAAATCACATCATATGCATAATACATTGTATTTTTTACTATGGCAAAGAAAAGTCCCAACAATTCATTGTTTTGTAGTGAAAATTAAATTGCAATACACATTTGTAAATATATTTTATATATAGTCTGGATAAACTTCGAATTTCCCTAACAAAATTAATCAAACATTTTTTCATTTATTCATATGAAAAGAAAGATAATTTTCCTTATTCATGGTGTAAAAAAAATTATATATCCTCTCTTGTTTTCCTGTGAGAAGATAGATAAAATAGCACTAACATTCACAAAAATATCCTGGTAAAATTACAGGTTTTTGGGATATATATATATTAATAAAATATTATGTGTTGTTGTATAGATATATAAATCTTAATATTTATAATATAAAATTAAAATTTTTACTTGTTGCAATTAAACCTTTCTGCTACTAATTTTAGTACCAATATTAGGTAATTCACCATAACCTTCTATAAAAACAAAACAAATCAATGTATTGGAAAAATCCAACCCACATACAATTTTCTGATGGTTTGCTTATTACCTGGGTGTAATTCATATCAATATAACTAATAGTTGAGCTTTAAGCTTGTGGGTTATTCACATCCTATATCCTCTATTGCCTTTTGTATCCTCTATTGCCATCTTATATCCTCTAAGAGTCTCATTGCATATTCAGACAAGGAATTCCACCTTTTAGATGCCCCAACAGAGAAGAAAAATTTCCTGAGAACTCTTCTAGTAAACTTACTGTATTTTTTACTTTTTATATTGTATTGTTTACTTCTACTTTACTTATATATGCAATTAGTTCAAAGAATTTGTCTATAATTTATTTCTGTCATGATGTCATCATTACAGAGAGGGTTGCTGAAAATGAAGATTATTATTCTATTTTTACAAGTTCACCTTTGTATATATGCAAATATAAAGCGTTCATGTTTATATATTCAATGTCCTTTCTATGAAAATAATAAATTCATTTTTTTATGGTATGGGGCCTCTTACACTTGGCATAGCTGAGGGCCTCAGAATGACATAATCCATCCCTGGAAGTTTGTAGCAGTAGAGGTCTGCAGGGAGAGAGTCTATACAGGTCTGTCGCATCTTACGCGCATTTAACATGCGCGATTTCAAGTTTATGCGGTCGGCAAAAAAAACTAACAACACACAATTTCAATACCCCCACCCCGACTCCACCCCCTCCTTCCCCCATTGGATCCCTCCCCAAATCCCCACCTTGGCCCCGCCTCTTCCCCAAGCACATGGCATTCCTCCTCCCTCTGAAGCTTGCTGCTGTAATGGGTTTCTGGTAAACAGAGGCTAGGAACACCATCCCTGCCCATCCTGACTAATAGCCATTGATGGACCTCCTCCATGAACTTATCTAGTTCTTTTTTGAACCTTGTTATAGTCGTGGCCTTTACAACATCCTCTGGCAGAGTTTCACAGGTTGACTGCGCGTTGTGTGAAGAAATACTTCCTTTTGTTTGTTTTAAACCTGCTGCCTATCAATTTCATTTGGTGACCCAGGTTCTTGTGTTATGAGAAGGAGTAAATAACACTTCCTTATTTACTTTCTCCAAACCGGTCATGATTTTATAGACCCCTATCATATCCCCCCCCTTAGTGATCTCTTTTTCAAGCTGAAAAGTCTCAGCATCATTAACCTCTCCTCATAGGGAACCTGTTCCATACCCCTAATAATTTTTGTTGCCCTTTTCTGAACCTTTTCCAATTCCAATATTATGCAGAATAGTTGGCAAGATTGGACCTAATATTGTAAGGTTTTTGGGAAATGGGATAGCATTTTACTAATGTCTGTACATCATTGAGTAAAACAGGATCCCAACCTCACAGGGGGGACTCAAATGCTACTAAATTGCAAATAGTAAGTGGTGAAAATTGGGAATAATGCCACTGACTTCATTCAAGTTACACTGGGAGAAACAGTAAGTGAGATCATAATTGGATCCCTAAGGTCATCAAACTATCCCAGCCATAAAGTATGGTGTAGTCGTGCCCTGTGCTGCTACACAGCTGCTTCTTTTCACTCCAGATGGGGCTGGATTTCACTGGGTGAAGTGATGCCTGTATAAAACTTGTATCCTTCATGATGGGAGGCACAGAGGGATTTTCTGAGTCACAGAGGGCTTCCAGGGGGATGATTCTGCAGGGTGTCTTTCCCTTGGTTTCTTTTCCTCTCTACCCATCTATGCATCCCAAAACCACAGAAGCCCAAATTCCTGTGCAGAGAAGCTTTGGCAGAATCAAAAGAAAAGTGGTGGTGGTTGGGGGATGGTTTTGCCACATTGCCTCAGTCCTCCACATTATAACAAAATTTGGTCCAAAGGATTAGGTTGTCTCCTATTTCTGTGGCTCCTTTCATCCCCTCAGCAGGAAATATTGGATAGGATGCTGCAGTACACACACCCCTGAGGCAGTAGTAAAAGTATAGGAGTTTGATTTATCTATGATGAACTTGAAGTATAATTTCTCTCCTCTCTGGAGTTCAGATGATATATTAGAAACACACCTCTGAGCTCCAGTTTCTACTCAACTTAAATGCCCACTTGGTCAAGTAATTGCACAAATATTGTCAAAAGCTCATTCCCATAAACTCCAGCCATTAAACAAAAGTGACACTCTCTTAGGGAGCCCAGAACATAAGCCACTGTGTTACCTTTCTGCCTCATCACAAGAGCACTTTGCTGGAGCTTAAACTGTATGACAGCTTCCTGCCACACAGACTCTTTGCCTCACCAGCAAACTCCTCAAGACTCTGCCAGTCTAAACCTTGCTTTGCAGGTAACAGTCAGTGAAACCTAGTTCCCAAGTTCCTCAGAGGTGTTCAGTAGAATCCAGTCCGTTCCACTGGACACTCACAGAAATTAAGTCCACTGTTTCCAAAGACACAGTACACACATACACTAGCCTGTTAGCCCAGCTGAAGACACACTCTGTACCTTAATATGCAGCACTGAGATGGTTTATAGTAAAACTAAGAATAAGATTATTAATAAAGAACATAGATTTAAGTGACACTAAGCAAGAGGAAAAGGAGACAGGCATGGTTATAAACTAAACAAAAATATACTTTCTAGTGACTAAAATTTAATTTTAGCAAGTTACAATATTTGCCTAAGCAGTTTTCTCATTTACATCAAGCTGTCAGGAGGATCCCGCATTTACAAAATCAGAGGGTGCTAATCCCCTTGTCCCCTAACTGGTGGATAACAAAGGAGTCTCTTTTCTTCCCTTTTGTAGTCCAGAAAACCTTTGGAATGTATTCTTTGAAAAGTAAACCCCAAATCCTCTCCTCTGCTGCTTTTTCTTCGGGATGCAGGTGCCAACCCCCTTCTTCATCCTCAGGTCAATTTGCTTTCTCGATTGGT
Source organism: Trachemys scripta elegans (assembly GCF_013100865.1). Classification (NCBI taxonomy): domain Eukaryota; kingdom Metazoa; phylum Chordata; order Testudines; family Emydidae; genus Trachemys; species Trachemys scripta. Next base: position 161,035,680 of record NC_048300.1, read on the forward strand.
TTGATCACTTTGTTTACCTTAGATGACAATGTACTTCTATTGTCCTTTTGCTTGTAATCAAGCTATGCTGCTTTTCTTATCCACCTATTGGCTTGATCCATGTGGATTTGGTTATCCATTTTCCTTTGTCTAGGTCAGGCTTATTTATCAACTGCCTCCACAACATATTTTAAAAACATATTTCCAGCACACACACAATTCTTTATACACAACGTATACATGCATCACACAGTGCTAGTCATTACCTGCTTGTTACCAATTTTACATGATATATTTCAAGATGCTGTTTGGCTAAATATTCTGACAACAGTGTGTTGGATGTGCACTTTGCCAGTTCACATCTACGGGCTCTTATGGTCACAACAGTGACTGGTCTTAAATTTTTATTCAGAGAAAGGGCTTTTTCTTTTCCCTACCACAACCTACAATATATTTGTATCGTTATAATTTCAGTGTGGGCAGGCATGACTGCTCAAAATTGTAATTAATGGAGTTCTAACATCTGGGTCACAATTATATGGCACATGTAGCATATATTCAGTGTCATGATTATTTTCTTGGATTTCTTCTGCAGCCAAATGTAGAGTACTACAGTATGTCTCTTCAAGAAAAAAAGTGCAGTGTACATGCTGTTCCTGTCATCAGACAGAGTATTACTGCACATGCACGCAGCTTTTGTAATGTTTCTTCCAAAATCTCTATAAAAATAGAAAGTGCCAGCTTCATCTATATTCTGGCTCCACTCCTGTGGTATCGAAGACAAAGAACTTGGCATATTGAGTACTGCAAAAGGTTACAAGTTTTACAGGAACTTGTTCTTTGACCCTGACAAATGACAAGAAAAAAGAAATACATACTCTGCATTTTTAGCATAGGAGCTTCATTAAAGTTTTGTGAATGAGACTCTTGGAACACAAATGGATTGCATCACTAATTTAAGCCATGGGATCCAGAGGTTGGATGGCAGCCAAAATTCAGCTCTAGAGTTTTATAAAATGGACTATGCAACATAAGAAAAGGTAACTGTATTTTTAAATGGAGAATAAAATTCTCTTTAAGAAATTCTATCACAGTAATAGTTTAATGAAATATTGTATGCTTTTATTTTTCTATACTTTTCTAACATAGTACTCAAGCAAAAACATTTGAGCCACTCAACCAACTAAAAACTATATGGAAGCTTTATTCTAGCGACAAAAACATCATCTACTAGCATTTATTGATAATCTTATACTCCTCTACTGTACCAGTACATGACACACACTTTGACAAAGTGTGTCACAGTTACAAAAGATAAAAGATTGATTATATTTAACTACCTGTGGTCCTGAGTCACTTTGGTACTTAAGGACATTCCTGATTTTAAGCCTTAGTAGTCCCACTGAAGTTACCCATGTGCTTAACTTCCTTTGCTGAATCAGTGCTCTGTTCTCCAGACTAACATCATCTAAGATACTTCCCAGAGGTCTAAACTACTGGATTCCCATTCCTGTCTTCAGCATCCTCCCCCTTATTTCAAATTACATATGGTGAACACTCTAGTGCACTCTCAATGTACCCAGTATATTTATCAGGAAAATAAAGGAATTTTTCCAGCAAAATGCAATTAACCTGAGTTTTCTTGCCAGAAGTTGTTACCTCCAACCTGGGATATGATGCACTACTTTTTGTTTCTGGGGAAAACAAATTACTAGTTTCCCTGTTTTGTAAGCCTTCTTGTCTGCAAATGCACAGGATATGTGGTCTGTAACACAGATTAAGGAGGAATATTTTTATGGGAGTTCCTTGTTACAGCAGTTGTAGATCCTCACTGTAATTGGCACTTCTTCTCAGGCAGCCTGTTTAGCGGTGTTTGCAGACAGTAAGGATCAAATGGATATGGAAACTTAACAATCCTGGAAGTGGTTCATCCAGAACAGGGCTCAGACATAATATTGGGTGGTCTGAAGAGGTATACATATTTGCTGATTGTATTGTATCTGTTCAACACCAGTGCTATGTCGGGCCACATGGTTGAAACACCCTTTGTTCATTTTCCACTGCAATGTCCCACAATGGAGACTGTGAAGCAACATGGAAGGAGATAAGACCTCCTATCTAAGGTCCTATCTAAGTAAAAAGCTAATGATCTCCTGACATCTAGGGTATGGAACATGGCTTCTTGACTGGTCCAAAGTGGTTTTGGCAAAACAAACAAACTGGGAGATAAATGGTTTGATTAATATGAAAGTCTGAGGACTCATTAGTTAAAAATCTGGGATGGGCCTTTAGCAATACTTTTTCTCTAGTGAATATAGTACAGAGGGGTCTGTCGTTAAAACACACGATTCTCCAGTTCTTTGGGAAGAAGTTATAACTATCAAAAAGACTCTCTTCATTGACAAGTCTAACAAAGAACATGTAGCTAGTGGCTAAAAGGGATGTTTTAAAAGCAATTAAGTACTAGGTTCAGGTCCCAACTATGAGTAGGGTCTCTGATTTGTTGGTAGAGATTTAACTAACCTCTTAAGAATTTTACCATGGCTGGGTGAGCAAAGAGTGAACCCTTTGGCCCCCATGGGTATATGAAAGGGTGTTATTTCTGCTAAGAGGACCTAATGGAGTTTATAGAAAGACCTGATGTTGTCAATTCCAACAGGTAATCCTATACTCTGGAAAGGGGAGAACAAATAGTCAAAATATGATGACTGCTACACCAAAGAGAATAAAGCTTCCATTTCGCTAGGTAAGTATTTCCTGTAGGTTATTTACTACTGTTTAATAAAACATATACTTCTGAACTGGATACTGCTATTCCTGAGAATCCTTGAGGAACCATGCTTGGAGCCTGAGAATCTGTAGCTTGGGGTGAAGTGTTCAATTGACATCCTGAGTCAGGAAGGAGGAGTGATGGAAGTCACTACAAAGGGCAAGAGGTGAGTCTGATATTAGGTAGTGCTACCAAACTTCTCTTGGCCACATTGGTGCAATCACTATGACCCTGGACCAATCTTGTTGAGGACCTTTAACAGTAGTGATTGTGATGGATATGTATAGAGAATCCCCTTTGTCCATGAGAGAGATAAAGCATCTTCTAGGAACTGGTGATTGAGACCCCCCTCTGACCAATACCTGATGCCTTTTGCATTGGCTGCCATGGCAAATGGATCAAATCCCCATGCTGGGAATATCATGTGGAGGATTCAGAGTTTAGTTCTCATTCATAAATTTAGAAAGAAATATCTGCTGACATGTTCTGGATACTTGAGAGGTCTGAAGCTGAGATAATGATCTGGTTGGCTATGCACCAATTCTAGTGTTTCATCACTATGGCACAGAGAGAGATGGGGAACATCCTCCTCCTCCTTGATGGTTGATGTAATACATGCATGCCATGTTGTTTGTCATTATATTTATTGACTTGGACCTGATTAGTGGTAGAAAATGTAAGTAAGCATTTATGACTGCTCTCAATTCCAGAAGACTTCATTTGTAGTGACATTTTCCCCTCAACCCAAAAGTGATGCGCCTGATGCTATGACTGTGGTAGGGCAATTCTGGAAGACTGGAACACCTGCACATGTTTTAGTTGGGTCCTTCCATCAGCTGAGTGATTGTATAACCCGCTGGGAAACAGACTGTAACCTGCCTAGACTGAGCTTTCTTGGTTTGTCAACCATTTGCAGCCATTCATGTAGACCTCTGAGATGTAGTCTGGCACTATAAAGATGCAAGCTGACATGTAGCCCAGAAGTTGAAGACAATCTTATGGTTACTTGAGGACTTCCCTGTGTCCTGAAGATGAGATTTGTTAGAGTGAGCAATCTACTGGCAGAGAGGTATGTCTAGATGCTGTGTTAGAGTCAAAATGGATCTTTTAAGCTTTATTTGGAGGCCCAGGCTAACCAGACAGAGAACACATCATCTTTACTGCAGCCTACACTTCCTCATATAATTTACCTTTGATCATCCAGTCATCCAGATATAGGAAAACTACTATCTCCAAACAATGTAGGTGGGCAGCAACTATCATCAGAGTCTTTGAGAATAGTATTGGGAGAGAAGATAGAGTGCTTTCTTTCAGCCTGTATTGGTAGTGTTCAGTGTTGATTAGAAATTGAAGAAATCTTTTGTGTGAAGCGTGAACAGAGAAATGGAAGGATGCATCTTGTAGGGTGAGAGGAGATTGATTCACAACTAATTCTAACAAGGGAATTATTGCCACAAGGGTCACCATCCTGAATTTCTGCTGCACAGGAGCTGGTTCTATTTCTTCTAAATGTAGAAGCAAGGCAACCTCTTACACTAGCAATTGATTGTGATAAGGGTACCTGAAGAGGGACGGTGAGAGGGAATAGATTAGTCGTCCCCCAACTGTGGGGTGTGCCCCCCCAGTGGGGCATGGAAGAACATTAGTGGGGGCATGGCAGGCATGGGCCAGCCCCCACAGAGGGAGGGGAGGGAGGGAGCTCCCCCCCCAGCCCCGCTCTCCCCCCAGCTCTGCTCTGGCCCCAGCCTCAGCCATGCTCCCAGCCTCAGTCCTCCCCCAAGCCTTGGCCCCCAGCTGTGGCTCAGGCCCCGCCCCCAGACCTGCCCTCAACTGCAGCCCCAGCCTTGGACCCTTTACCCCTGTCTGCATCACCCCCTACCCGGGAGTCGAGACCCCGCTATCAGCCCCAGATCCTGGGAGAGGGGGGGCACAGATAAGGGGATATATGACCCTAAAAAGTTTGAGGACCACTGGACTAGGTAGAAGGGATAGATTTGAAATAATGTAATCAGATGTTATGGTTTCCAAAACTCAATTGTTTTGTTATATTTTCCCATGTAGCCTGAAAGTGGGAGATGCATTCTCTGAAAGGAGGGAGGGGGATCATATGTTGCAGCTGTAAAACCCTGTTGACTGGGTGCTTGAGACTCTCAACCAATCCATCAGAACTGTTGCTTGGATGATACAGATGGTTGGGAACATATGGCTGTAGCTGAAGGTGATTTTTTTTTTAAAAGAGTACCTTGGCCTCTTGGATGGGGACTCAGATGATCAATGGTAAGTTGAATATTGTGCTGTCTGAGACTTACTAAATCTCCTCTTATTTACAGGATTTATTCTCCAGTAAATCACAGCATGGCTTTCGATTCCTTTAATGTGTGGAGAGATGTATCCATTGAGTCAGCAAAAAACTTGCAACCATCAAAGAGGAGGTCCTCAATGATGCTTTCAGCTTCTCTTGGGAAGCCTGAGAGCTGAAGCCAAGATGTGATCCTCATGACCACTGCCATTTCTGCAGCATCCATGGAGGCCTGGAGTGATGTTCTTGCCATAAGTTTAAATTGGTCATGATGTTCCACTGGCAGGCACTCAATAAAGGAATTAAATTCATTGTTGTTCAGATAACTGTGTTTGGCCATGAATTCCTGGTGGCTTGCTATCCTGAAATGATATGCGGCTGAAGAGTAAGGCTTGTGACCAAAAATACTGAGTATCTTATGGTCCTTACCGTACAGGGTGGTCTCCAAACTATGCTGTCTACTCCATTCGTTAGTAGCCTCCACCACCAGGGAATTTAGAGCTGGATGAGCAAATGGAAACTCTGATTCCCTGGCAGTGTGTAATACTCTTTATCCACCCTTTTGCATGTAGGTGGTGTGGTAGCTGAGGTTAGCAGGCTCCATAAAAGCTTCATTTACTGGAATGATGATCTTCATCACTGACACAGCATGTAATATATCTAGGAGTTTATGGTAAGAGTTCTGAACCTCCTCTAAGAGAATCTGCAACGCCTCAGCAATTTACTTCCTCAGTTCCTGAAACTGTCTGAAGTCATCTGCCATAGAAGTTTGTGGAGTCATCACACCTTCATTAGGCGATAAGGAAGAAATATCAGTAAGAGGTGTCACCTCCTTATCTTCTCTTGCCTCTTGTTCCTCAAAGGTCTCTTCTCTAGCATAGATTGTGGTTGAGGCGAGTGTGCCCTTCTCTGCTCTCTCCAGTGGTGTGATGACTTGGATGCAAATTGTTGATGATAGAACTCCCTCAGGTCCCAGCAAGTCCACTGAGGGGGCCCAGATAGCACAGGTGGAGGCATCCATGTGTGTTCCTGACATATGGGTACCATTTGGGGGCTATCTTGCTGTGTACATCAGTATAAGAGGGAGACTGGTGTGTCCTGAATAGACGGGGAACCCTGGACTGATACTTGAAAGTCTGAAGAGTCGTTCTCCTCATACACTAAGGGGGGAAGATAGCTGTTCCATTGGCAAAATAGATGAGGGCAAATATGGTACTTGAGGAGAATAGGGGTGGTGGTTACTGACAGAGTTGTGATGCTGACAAAACCCAAACACTCATTAACAGAGAAGAGTCCAGCTTCAAAGGCACTATCAGGTCCTTAAGGTACCTAAATTCTTGCAGTACCCATGGTGTCAGAGTGGGTCAAGTGAGAACCTGTGGAGGACAGCTTGGGTACTGATGAAGCTGGTATCCAGAACTTGGCATGGGTGTGAATTGTTGCCCATTATCTCAGTATCATAGGTGCCCAACTGGTACTTTTGACTTTCCTGTTACTGGTACCCAATATTGTTCATGGCTAGGCTTAGAACTCTTCACTGCCATGTGTTTGCAGCTCTGAATGTGGTTACCCAAGCTTGGTACTGCACTTGTGTTAGACAATTGACTACTCTTTGCCTTTGCATTACTGAAATTACTCCTGCATGGGACTCCTCTTGGGACCTGAGGTATCTATACTCTGCTTGTGTGTCAGTGACCAAGATTTTCATGGAGATGTACTCATTTCCTTCAGCTTAAAGGCATGGATAAAAATTAGTGGAGGTCTTCAGTACCATAAATGTACTCTTATGCCTTTAGGGGTATCTGGTGACTGAGATGTCAATGTGGATAGAATACTAGCTGTACTGGTAGGTCTATGTACAGTGTGTTGGGGGGGGGGGTTCCCAATGACAGGATTCAAAGCTTGTTGTGGGGCTTGCTCAATCATCAGGAGCTCAAACTTGATCTCCCTATTTTTTCGGGATCTACCCTTGTGCTTTCTAGAGATAAGGGTATCACACAAACAACATAGGCACTGGGAATGCCTGTCACTGCCTGGAATAGCAGGGAAAAAAGAAAGAAAGGAATGGCTGTTCCAACAATTACAAACACTCTATATTAACTTATAACTAAATTCCAAATACTAGTCAGGAACAGACACAGTTGTAAACTCTCTCTCAGGCCAAAAGTAGCTGTGAAGGATCTGAGGGCTGTTTGCCTGCCCATCCCCCATATAGCCCTGGGGTGAAGCACAAGGCTGGGGGGTGGGGAATGCATGCGCTAATTGGGCACTCTTACTAAACATCTCTGATCAAAGGTGCAGGTGAATCTGAAGTGGAGCACCCAGCAGGTCACTACTCAAAGAATAACTAGCATCCCCCACCATATTCAGGTCTCACTTTCTGACATTATTTTTTGCTGGAAAATATTTTCTTTTATAAGATTTTTGCTCAAGGCACAGTACTGAATATTGCTGTCTTATTTTTAAATACTCTTTTATAAGAAATATGTACAGTTGAAGTAACAGAAACAAAGTTTTCTGTGAAGTAAATTCATATTGGGAAATGTTTCTCTCCTAGAGAGCAATTCACCTATTCTCATTTATTGCTATTCACCCTCAGGCTAAACGTATACTGTGGATGGGGTCATGTGCTTTTCCAAATGGAACATTGTTCTTGCACTTTGAGCTCTAGTTACTGTGCACACCAAAATATATTCTGCTTGAAATTATTTATCTGAAAGTACTATGGCTTATTAACCAGAGATAAACACAGACTGCTCAGCCAAGGCTGCAGTCCTGCTCCTCAACAATTAACAGTTGGCATTGCACAACCTGAGGCTCCTTAGGACATCTGCATAGTGACATCAGGAAGTGGCAAGTTTCAGAGTAACAGCCGTGTTAGTCTGTATCCGCAAAAAGAAGAACAGGAGTACTTGTGGCACCTTAGAGACTAACAAATTTATTAGAGCATAAGCTTTCGTGGACTACAGCCCACTTCTTCGGATGCATATATCAGGAAGTGGGTGTCTTTAAATTCCAGCCACCAGGGACTCAGCTCCTGATATCTATTCACTGCCCTTTCTGCTCAGCCCACTGCTCACGTCCATCATTTTGAGTGTAATTTTTAGTCCCAAAGTTACCTATATTCCACTCAAATGTGGCATCCCTTAAATTTTATTGTTCAAAATTATTTATATTAGAAAGAAAGAATCCTGAAAAAGAGTCTGTAGCGGGGTGGTTACCCGCTCCTGCCCTGAGGGGTTTAAAGACAGCCCTGAGGGAGGGCTGTTAGAAGGGAAAAAGCTGCTAGGCTGATTGGGGAAGTAGCCGCAGCTGGGCCATGCCCCAATCAGGCCTCAGCTGGCCCTATATAAGAGGCTGGGAGCCAAGAGCTCAACAGTCTCTTTTTATTTGTAGAGGGAGATGGGCCTGGCTGCAGGGAGCTAGAGACAGAGTACCTGAGTGGAGCAGGGCTGGGGAAAGGCAGAAGTTCTGGGGAGCTCCAGCCTGGAAAGAGATTTTTAAGGTCAGGCTTGACAAAACCCTGGCTGGGATGATTTAGTTGGGAATTGGTCCTGCTTTGAGCAGGGGGTTGGACTAGATGACATCCTGAGGTCCCTTCCAACCCTGATATTCTATGATTCTATGAAAGCCCCAGGCTGTGGCCTAGCAAAAGGCAAATAGGTACTGGGGGTTGCAGAGGGCAGCCCAGGGGTAGGCAAAGGCAGCAGGTCCAAACCCAACCTTGCCGATGATGAGTGGCTTATACTGCAGTCTGCCCCAGTGAGCGGGGGCTAGTTGGTGACTGGCAGTGGCCTTATTCTGAGGCGAGGTGGGGATAGTGGTTAGGGGTTCCCCGGGGAGGGGAGACCCTGAGAGAAAGGGGTTACTGCCAGGGGGCAGTACCCCAGCTAACAGGGCACTGGAGTCCAGGGAGGGACACCGGGGCCAAGTGGCAGTGGGACACTTGCCTGCAGAGGGCGCTCCAGAGCTGGGATGAGCTAATGCCCAAGGACAACCAGCAGGAGGCGCTGCAGGGGTGAGTCAAACCTCTTACAGAGTCCTAGAAGGATCTCTATGCACTAAAGGAATGAATCCTACAGCATTTTAATTTTTCTGATGGAATAACTTGCATCCCTCATTTTGGGTCTCTATTACACATTGTGGTCCACAATTAGTTTGTTTATGCACATTTCTATACACCATTGTATCTCTCATCGTGGTATCTCAATGCCTTGCAATTAAACCTATGTCAAAATTGCCACTAGAAGGCAAATTTCTCCTCACTTCTGTTTTGAATTCCTGTAACATCTATCAGTTTTGTCAGTTAAGTAAAAGTGAAAAAAAAAATCTCATTTTTTATACTCCTAAACACGTCAAATGTCAGTCTAACAAATCCCACTTCATCTCTTCAGAGGCCAAGCCATCACCATTTACAATGCTGGATTCTCGGCCCTTCTGCCCTTGTTCTGGTAAGGGAAAGGGAATGTAAAGAAATCGTAGGGTGGCTTGATGCCAGTACAGATAACTTGATGCCACCTAAGTCTCGTGGGCAAAGAAGAAGACCACATAGTGAATTGCTTGATTCTTGCCCACCACAGCCACAGGTGAAGAGAATCAGAGAATTTGGAATTCATTAAAAAAGAGCCCAGGATATGGTGGGGGGACTGTGAAGTGAGCAGTGATGAAAGAAATGAAGTAATGATGAGTGTGAGAGATAGAAGTGAGAGAGAACACAACTCCTATGAAAGAGTAGGTTGAGTGTGAGACATGGAATAGGTGAGTTGATTTAGTTCCATCACAGGCTGAAGGAGAAGGCAAGAGAGAGAAAACGGTAGGCAGCAATGTTGGAAGATTTGCTATTTGACATCACAAAGGATGAGTGTGGGGGAGTTAGAGGACAGGAAGAGAAAGCCTGGAGACAAAAATCAAATAGGAAATGGGAAGAACTTGGAGGACAGCAGATAACAGCAATGTGGATTGAGAGAAAGGAGATATGAGCCAAACTGAGTGTATTTTGGAGGAAAAAAATGAGTGGAAGTGTAGTGAGAGGCAGTGGCGGGAACAGGATAATATTCTATCAACACTGCCTCCTGGGTGAGAGGAGTGGGGAGACCCCTTTAGGAGAAGGTGGGGACCATGTTGGAAAGAGGGTGAGGGAAGAAGTTAGGTTTCAGTGAAAGCAAGGATATGGAGAGAATAGAATAACAAAAAAACAGTTGTAAACAGTAACTAGTTTGTTTGAGATGAATTCCCTGGGGCGGAGGAGGAAGAATGGGGAAGACAAGGGAATTATTGGATGGAGGTTGGTGAGGGTGGACCCACTAGATCATAGGGTAGAAGGAGTATTTAGTAGCATTTGTGAGAACAAAGCGGATGCCAGAGAAAAATAAGTTCTGGAGTGGTGGCATGGGAAGACAAGAACAGGATTAAACTGTGAAAATGGAATAGAATGGAGGAAAGAGCAGAAGCAAGTGAAGCAATACAATGGTTAAGAAAGAATTGTGGGGAATTTGGTAAAAATGAACGGTGGGAACTAATTTAAATTATATTGTTACATAAGCTATAATATTTAATCAGCATAAAAAAGTAACCCATGCAGGTGTTAAAAGTTAGAGCAATATCCCACATGCCTGTAGAGGACCCTCTGGCATTGTCTAAACAGACTCTTTTCTTTAAATTTCCTGCACTACCCCAGTGCAGTTCTACTGATGGTAGCACTGTTATAGATGAGGCACCCGGGAATTCCAGCATTTTAACTACTGTGTCACTTGTACTTGTTCTGCGTAGGGCTAGACAACATGGTTGTGAGGATGCTAGTGATCAGCCTAAGCTAGAGCTCGCATCATTGCCACCAGTGCCAGAACTGTATTGGTGGCAACAGTAATTAGAAATCTGAGGAAAACTTGTTGTACAGACACATCCCCAAAATTATTGATTCATCATTAGCTGTAAAAAATAATGGCTGTATGACAGTTGCTCCAAAATGAGTAGAATATTAGAGATTTTTGTGGAAACCTGAAAATCTGAAATGCTAAATTAAGTATACAGTTAAGAAAGAATAGTACAACTATGAAAGTCTACTTCCTTAATTGTAGATAGCTGCTAGAAGCTCTAGAATTTTTTCCCCACATAATGATAAAGTGAACAGAGGGATATTATTTTCAAATGAGTAGGAAATTGCTAAATTATCTGTAAAGTTCACTCACAGTAGCACAGCTATGAAAGCTTGATTTAGAACTAGAGCTGGGCAAAATGTATTGAACAAAACTTTTTTTTGTCCAGAAATGTACATTTAGTTCACAAAATATTTTGTGAATATGTGTCAAATTTGCTAAATTGTTTTGGCAAAAGAAAAAAAAAATTCCCCCAAATCAAAATGTTTTGTTCTGACATTTTTTAAATAAAACATTTAAGTCTTTCAATTTCAAAGAATTTTTCATTTTGAATTTTACTTCCATTTTTTTTAAAGTTAACCCCACCCTCAAATGAATCAAAACATTTAGTTTTGAGTTGAATAAAATGTTTAATGCAACCTGGATTTTTTTTTATTTATTTATTTTCATTTCATTGAAAAAAATTATTTTGGGTCAATTCAAAACCATTTTTTTTTCAGTTCAGCCTCCAAAGTGCAAAAAGTAGCCATTTGCACAGTTCTACTGAGAACATTTTTGTTTGGTTAGCATTCATCATCAGTGACACATAGAGTATGTGGAAAACAGATGCTCGATTTTGTTTTTGATTGACCACAACTGCCATTTTGGCCTACAATATACTGTATTGTATTTATTTATTTATTAATTAACATAAAAGTTAAAAACGATGAAGTTGAAATGAAACATTTGATAATTTCCTGTTAATTTTTGACAAAATCTAAACATTTCTCTGAAATGTTTCAACTTTGTCAAATCCACATTTTCAAATGTTCCATTGGGAAATGTGCAACAAGTTATATTTGTTTCCCTTACAGTGAAGAGGTTTATGGAAGAAAACCATTCACTGCTGCTGAAGAGAGAGAGAGAGAGAAATCTATTGACACCAATTCTTCTGCATTATTGACTTACTGTTTGAGCCAGAGTCATTACTAGATCTGAAGAAATAATTGGCAATAAATAAATTTCACCTAATTTTCTCTTCTAGAATTGTTTCTGAGCAACTTACAATTTCCTCAAATCTATTCAATATTCAAAATGAACAGCAGACTAGAGAATGTTTCTTGATCTGTCAATTGCACAGTATTCAATATTTAGTTCCTTGGTTGGCATGAATCCAAGTTCTTTTGCAAATAGTCATATGGGCTAGTTTAAAATTCACTTTCTGCAAATGTTCTGTGATACTAACTTACAATGAAATGATGAATTGAACACGCTTACCATCAAACTTATGCACTAGATTTTGTTTGTTTAAAATTAACACACCCAGGGAACTAACAGAGTAGAAATGAATTAAAAGTGTGAAGAATTATTCACTGACAATATTTAGTGATATTTGCCTAGTTGAAATATGCATTCTCTTTCTTCTGACTCCAATTTAGGTACTGATATATTTATTTATTTATTTAATCTTCTAAACAGACTTGGAGCAGGAGACAGTTCTGGCTTAAATCAGCTAAGAATTGTGTTTAACCATACTTTTGCATTTGCTATATACATAACCGTGCTGCAAGTTCTTTAAGCTCTTGTTGTCTCTGCCATAGCTTTTAATCTTTGAAGAGTTACTTTAATGAACAATAGAGTGGAAGGGATGTTGGTATTCTCTTAGTGGTGCTTATTAATTTTATGGAACCAAGCTGGCATTTAGCACTGATGCACGGTACTGTTCTCCACAGTGTTCCTATTGTGCAGTTCCGCAGCAATATTGAAGACAGCATCAGTGATGCCTCTTTAACGCTTTCAATAAGTTATGACAGGGTGTGTATTAGCAGATTGCTGCTGCCCACCTGAGACACATCGTAAGGCCCAAAAAGGAGTGCCATCAGCCACCTGAATAGTGCACCAGAAGCCCTGCTAAAGCTCTACAAAATGAGTTGGCTACAACTCCTGGTCCAATGCTCTCAGACATCCTGGTTGTGTTTGGGAGAAAAATTGATCAGGATCTCCTTTTTGAGGAGGTAGGTTTTGTGATTAAGGCATTGGAGAGGAACTCTGATCTGGGTTCAATTCCCAGAACTACTGCAGACTTCCTGTGCAACCTTGAGCAAATCATCCCCCTGGCTGCACTTCTCCCTGCAATAAAAGTGGAGATGATAATAATTGCTAACCTCAGAGTTATACCTTGCAGCTATACCTTGCAGGCACTCAGACTGGAAATAAGTCATAAATTTTTAACAGTGAGAATAATTAACCATTGGAACAACTTACCAATGGTCATAGCGGATTCTCCATCACTAGCAATTTTAAAATCAAGAATGGATGTTCTTTTCTTTTAAAAGATACACTATAGGAGTGTTCTGGGGGAAGTTATATGGTCTTTGTTATACAGGAGGTCAGACCAGATGATCATAATTCCCTTCTGGCCTTGGAATCTATGAATTGTTCGTGAGGTGCTCAGAAGCCACAGTGATGGGGACCTTCTAAATACACTGATAGATATTCAGTCTACCCCCTATTCCCCCAACACACTTTCTACAAGTTTCTAAACAGGATTCAGGATCAACAAATGAAAGGGCATACGTTATTTTTGGTAACTATGACTATCAGCAAAAAGGTTGTCACTTTTTAGAATGGCTGGTGGACATTGTGAATTATGCCTGAAGGCAAAAAAAAGTCTTGCCTGGAATAAAAAAACCCTGTAAAAGTATAATTAGGTAGTCCAACAAAGAATGTGAAGAGCAACAGACATGAAAACTAACAGCAATTTTTTTTAAGTACACCAGAAGAAAGGAGCCTGTCAAACAATCAATAGGACCGCTGGATGAGTGAGGTGCTAAAGTACCACTCAAGGAAGACAAGGCTGTTGCAGAGAAGTTAAATGAATTATTTGCATCGGTCTACATTGCAGAGGATATGAGGGAGATTCCTATACCTGAGCCTTTCCTTTTCGGTGACAAATCTAAAGAGTTATCCCAGATTGAGGCGTCAATAGAGGCGTTTTTGGAACAAAATGATAAATTAAACAGTAATAACTAATCAGGACCAGATGGTATTCACCCAAAAGTTCTGATGGAATTCAAATATGGCAAAACTATTAAATGTGACCAGTCACTTAAATCGGCCTCTGTACCAGATGACTGGCAGATAACTGATGTGATGCTGATTTTTTTCAAAGACTCTAGAGGGATCCTTGCAATTACAGGTCAGTATTAAGTTTAGTGCCAGGAAAATTGGTTGAAACTATAGTAAAGAACAGAATTATCAGATACATAGAGGAACACACTATGTTGGGGAAGAGGGAAGAGTCAACATGGCTTTTGTAAAGGGAAATCATGCCCCACCAATGTATTAGAATTCTTTGAGGGTGTCAACAAACACACAGACAAGGGTGATCCAGTGGATCTACTGTACTTTGACTTTCAGAAAGCCTTTGACACTTCACCAAAGGCTCTTAGCAAAGTAAGCAGTCATGGGATAAGAGGGAAGGTCACTCATGAATCCATAACTGGTTAAAAGATGGCATTTATTCCTATCTCTTTTTCCTAAGTTTTCAGAGTTGTCATAAATATAAAGGGAAGGATAACAACCTTTATGTATCCAGTAACATAACATCCTTCCTGGCCAGAGGTACAGAATCATTTATCTGTAAGGGGTTAATCAGTTCAATTAGCCTAGTTGGCACCTGATGAGAAGGACCAATGGGGAAAGAAGATACTTTCAAATCTGGGGGCAGAGGAAGATTTTGTTTGTGCTCTTTTTGTTGGTTCCCTCTCAGGACAAAGAGAGAAACCAACCAGGTAAACCAGCTCCTAACAAGATTCTGAAATGATACATCTAAAATTAAAGAAATTATAAGTAATAGCAAGGAAATGTTTTAGATTATCTTTTGTTTTTGCTTGTGAATTTTCCCTATGCTAAGAGGTATTTTTTTTCTGTTTTGTAACTGGGAAGCAGAGTCAGAGGGGAATCCTCTGTGTTTTAAATCTTTTTATTTACCCTGTAAAGTTATCTTCCATCCTGATTTTGCAGGTGTGATTCTTTTACTTTTTTAAATAAAATTCTTCTTTTAAGAACCTGATTGATTTTCAGTGTCCTAAAACCAGGGATTTGGTCTGTGCTCACTTTGTTAACCTATTGGTTGGTATACTATTCTCAAGCCTCCTCAGGGAAGGGGGTGAAGGGGCTTGGGGGGATATTTTTGGGGGGATAGGGCTCCAAGTGACCCCTCCCTGAATGTTTGTTTAAATTACTTGGTGGTGGCAGCAATACCGTCCAAGGACAAGGAAAGGAATGTGTGCCTTGGGGAAGTTTTTAATCTAAGCTGGTGAAATATAAGCTTCGGGGGTCTTTCATGCGGGTCCCCACAGCTGTACCCCAGAGTTCCAACTGGGGAGTGAACCATGACAAGAGTGGAAAGAGGTAATTGGCTGGGGTCCCCCAAGGATCTGTACTGTGACCAGTGCTGTCCAACATTTTCATAAATGATCTGGAAAAAAAGGTAAACAGTGAGGTGGCAAAGTTTGCAGATACCACAAAATTTCTCAAAATAGTTAAGTCCAAAGCTAACTGTGATGAGTTATGAATGGATCTCATAAAGTGGGGTTACTGGTCAACAAATTAGCAGATGAAATGTGTTGATAAATACAAAGTAATGCACATTGGAAAACATAAACCCAACTATCCATACAAAACTGTGTGGTCTAAATGTAAACAAATAAGGGAAAAACTTGACTTTGCTGAAAGAGATCTTCCCATTCAACACTGTAGTCAACAGCCATAGTATTTACACTACGTCTGTCCTCCTTAACAAGCGGGGGGCAGGGGAGGAGGAGGCGGACAAAAACCTATATGGCTTGTAATACAAGGGCACTTGTTTTCATAATGTTTCTAATTGCTATTTAGACTTTTTGTTGACAATGAAGGGAAAGAAACATTAAGAATAAATATTAGAGACCTTGTGATAACTTGCCTGAATTTCCACAGAATACAGAGGCAATAGGGTAGGCAATAGGGCCCAGGACTGGGAATCAAAAGACCTGATTTTTTATTACTAGTTCTTTCTCTGCCTGTCTGCCTGTCTTTGGGCAAGTTGCATAACCTACATGTATAATTGCCTGCCCTCTTTTATTCAGTGCTTTAAAAACAAAGGATGAGACCAATATGGTGAAAAATGAAGTACTTTTTCCATCTAAACCCTCCCAGCTTCTACCCTGCTCCGTCATTGTTGAAAATTCTACGATTCTCGCCTCAGTTTTGCAATCTCAATTATTTTTGACTCCTCCCTCTTCTTCTCTTGAAGAGAATTACCACATTTCTACAGTGACATCAGCAATTACATTTTTTTCTCCCATTTTTTCTCTTTAATCATCACTATCTCTTATTCCACACATTTATTTCCCAAATATCTCAGCTGGATTAAAATAGGTATATTAAAACACACTACACTATCCTACTATGTTTAATTTTATGTTTGGATCTTGCACCCGTTCTTCTTTATCTACATTTCATTAAATTTTGATCATTAGATTAGAGTGGAACACTTAAACACTTCAGTAAATTGAGCTGTTTCTTCAGTTTCAAGAATTACACATATAAAATAGGATATGAAACAAGAAATTAACTTGTTATGGTTTATGTTTTTCAATATGTATTTAACTATAAAAATCATTTTTTCACAATTGCTTTTTAATCGGAAGATAAAAGGCTCAGTGTGGAAAAGTGTAGGGGGAATTTTCAAAGGCACAGAGGGTAGCTAGGCAACAGCTTTTATTGAAAGTCAGTGGGAGGTGGGGGCCTCTCCCCCTTTTGTGCCTTTGAAAATCTCCTCCTTAATAACTAATGTCATTTAAACAGTTGTGAATATCCATACATGGGATTTATAAGCTTAATTTCAAAAATTATTTTAATGGCGAAGTCACAGGGTGAAAAGCTATTTAATGAAAGCAAATCCTGCTCCAAAAAAATTAGACACCACCCACTTCAGGTCAGGAGGCAATTGAGATCAGTAAATATGGCCATTAATGCCACCTAATCAGCGGAGAAACCATCTCCAGGGCCATTGAACTTGATGAGTATATGAGAATGACCTGGAATTGATTTGGAGGTAGGGAGGTACTTAGCTAACAGAAGATCTCCAGAGACAAAGTAGGATTAGGAAATATGTTAATAATGTTACCTTTTTTGGCCAGAGCAGCTAGCCAAACATTTGATGTTTCATGGTTATTCCAGTTAGAAGAAGAAATTGATGATGGAATCTGGTACCTTTGATGTAATCTTGTTTATTTACAAAGAATGTACAAAGTTCTGTTTCCCTGAACACAGGAGGAACCAAAGCAACAGTACATAGTTTCTTTGTTTACTATTTCAGACCTTGTAGCGAGCACCAGGCCCCAAAGCCCCCTCTCTAGACTTGTCACAGGGTCACACATTGCACTTGTCCAGGCTGTGTCAAGCTTTATGCCCAATCTCTCTGTTTTTGCCTTGCCTCTCTGAGTTTTTTCCTCCTCCTCCCCTCACCTAAAACAATACCAAGCAAAACCCTTCGTCCAAATATTTTTAATTTCTGGATGGACTCACATATGCCTTAATTTTATGTGGGGCTGCTATAAAGGAGCATAACTGTTTCTTAGAGCTCCTACCAGCTTCAATGATATTTCACCAAACCCACAGCAATAACATAACATCTGAGAGTCTCTGAACTATCAGGAAGTTTGGCCTACTTAAGAGAGAGACAGACACCCACAAAAAGAGGCAGTTTAGGGTAATGGCATGCCAGGCTGTCACCTAGGCCCAAAGGTGCCCCAGAGGAATCTTTGCTTGTGAAGATGTAAGTTTGTACATCTTTGACTGAAATTGAAATTAGCCTACATTAGCTAGCATTTTGACAATATAAAGCCTATAGTATCTTTAGGGAACAATTTATTTTTATTTAATCCTGTTTTCTCTACTCTTTCTCAAATAAAGCTTGTTTTACTAAGAAATCTGCTGTCTTTTTAGAAAGATTCACCTAAATCTTCTGTCTCCAAGGCGAGATGAAAACTCAGGTAACCTCACCCACAGGGTCCTGCAACATAAAATAATCTGGCAGCCTCAGGCACCTTCCCTTCTTTTAGTCTAGAAGGGCCAGGATTGTGGAAATCACTACAAGGAAGGGCAATCTGCAGTCGGCAGAAAGATGCACGTAATTCACCACAGGGCAGAAGAGCAAGAGATATGGACAGCACAAAATTCATAAATGTAATAACTAAGGGTGGTCTTCATTTAGTCCTAGATTCCATAATAGATACTGGAGAGATCGGTACTACAGTAAACCCCAGGATAGACAGATACTGTAATATTCCTTAGTAAAAATCACAAATGGCAGCCTTCCAAATGCACAGCTGTTTAAACAGAGCTAACTGTAGATGTCATGGAAAGTAGAGTTTTTATTATGGAATGTGTATATTGTGGAAATGCACAGAACCTCTGGGCCACGTTATGCAAGGTGCTTTACAATCATGGTCCCTGATGCTTTCTGAGCATGTTATGACCCCACTGGTCAATGAGACTCTGCATGGTGCAGGGGTCTGCCTGAATGGAACTGGAGTGGGGCCATAGATGTAGACATGTTCTTTGCCCTCAGGCTTTTATATATAACTCTTATATGCTCACACTGGTAATGTGAGATATTCTGTATTTCCCTTCATATACCTCCAATACCCAAGAGAATATTTTCTAAGGGTTTCTTTTTATATAGATTTCTAAACATATGTAAATACCTTCATACTATGTATTCCCTGGTATTTCCAATCTGACAAGTCATTGATCTGAATTACTTGGAATATGCCTCCTCAGATAATCTTTGTTATATCATACATAACCAGGAAAATATCATTACTGACATAAGTGCACAGTAAAGCACATTAGAAGAAGTACATTTATTGCACAGAAATTCAATATGGGAAGTATTTTGGATGAATCCACAAATAACACTCCATGAAACCAAGATTAGTTTGTTCAATTTTTATAGCTGTACCTCCTCATGAGATTAAAAAGACCTTGGACAAAAGCTATATACAGTATTTTAAAATCAAGCACTAAGACAGAAATAGCTTAAGTGTCTCACCAAGGGAACTGAAAGTAGTTTTAATGTTATAGAATGGATAAATTGTTCTTCAACCAAGTGTACCACTTTATCTTCCTTTCTTGTGTCCAGCACCCTGATTATTTACATTAAAAGGCTTTCATACTGACTTATATATAGTATTGGGACTACTATGGGGTGAATTGTCTTTGTACACTGGTTGTAGGAGTCTGAATTACGGCAGTGATGATAGTGGAGTGTAGTTTACCCTTATCTAGTCAGAAAGAGAACTCATCATATTAGTATTCTGCAGCATCAGTTTGTTGAGTATGGTGTACTTGTATTAGTGTCAGACAAAGTGTTTTTTTTTTTCCAGAGGTGCTGAGCACTCACAGCTCCCACTGAATTCAGTAGGAAATGTGGACACTCAGCACTTTTGTAATTCTGAGCACTGGAATTTAGCATTTCTTCAGAATACAAATTCATTTGATTTTACTCAAGACATTACATTAATTCAAAGTCTAGTCAATTGGACTAACTTTGGTCACTACTGAAAGAATAGTCTACTATGGTTTTACTTAGTTATGTATCATGGTAAATATATCGAACTGGGACCAAATAATATCCTAATAAGGTGGAATCACATACTGGGGCAAATGTATACCTAATTGTAAACAGGGGAATGGTTCTGCTATCATGGGAAATTTTCCTGGCTTCTATACTACCCTAAAGGAATCAGATGGCAAAAGGATCTGGGTCCTCGCCCTAACTCCCTTTACCCAGATGCCTTCCTGACCTCAAGGACTCCTCTTTCTCACTCCCATGTGGTGGAGTCCTTGTCATCCTGATAAGTCCGGGCCCAAGATCCCTGGGGGGCTTAACTCCCAGTCTCATTGTGGATCACTCAGGACAGGGGGCAGGAGATCCCCACTCTGGGGTATTCTCTCCTCACTAGCCACTTCCCTGAGCCAATGATCACTACATTGAGTTTAAACCAAATACACAGCAAATGTAAACAAATAAGGAAAAAACTAAAAAGGTTAAAGGATTCAGGAACCGTGCACGATGGGCATGGAGAACACTACACAATAGTCCAGTGGTGGGCAACCTGCAGTCCGCGGGCCACTGGCGGCCTGTCAAGGTAATCCACTGGAGGGCCACGAGACAGTTTGTTTACATTGACTGTCCGCAGGCATGGCCACCCGCAGCTCCCAGTAGACACGATTTGCTGTTCCCGCAGGGACGTGCTGGCCACCACTTCCCGCAGCTCCAATTGGTCAGGAACAGTGAACCATGGCCACTGGGAGCTGAGGGCAGCCGTGCCCTCAGATAGTCAATGTAAACAAACTGTCTTGCCATCTGCCAGCGGATTACTCTGACAGGCCGCGTGTGGCCCGAGGGCTGCAGGTTGCCCACCACTGCAATAGTCTCTGGAACTCAAGAAAATTCACAGCTTATTCGTTATATGTCCCAGGTCTCCTTCCCAGGCCCCGGCTGTGGTGTGGTGATACCGCAGGTAAGATCCCTGCTCTGATGGTGGCTACACACCCTCAGGCTCCAGGTGATGGCACCCTTTTCCCCAGTGGCAGGCCTCCTGTCGGATTCATGCAAAGCTGTAACTATGGTGGGGCGAGAGGGGCAGCTGCCAGGGCGCAGAGCCGGCGGAGGCGCAAAAATATGGCAGCACAGAATTGAGCCCAGCAGTGTCAACCTCCCACATGCAGAATTTGGCCCAGCAACGTCAGTCGAAGTCCATGGGTGTAGTTTTTTGGGGAATACATTGCCCCTCAAAACAGAGGCCCAGTCTGGGAGCAGAGGAGGTGGTCCAGAGTTGCTTCTCCTGCCTGGTGCTCATTGCCACTGCAGCTGGATGCCACCTCCTGGGTCCTAGTGCCAGTCCCTTCCCCTTCTACATATGCTGGGTAACCTATATAGCCACTGTTTTCTGTACAATGATGAGTGCCTGCGAAGGAGGGAGGGGCAGAGCAAGATGGTGGGGGAAGAGGCAGTGCGGAAGGAAGGGTGATGGGATAGGGCAGGGGGCAGAGAAGGGGATAGGGGAATGGGGCAGAGGGGAGGGGGATGTGGGAGTGGGGGATGGGGCAGGCCACAGTGATGCCCATCCCCCATTAGTACTGGCAGCCCACCTTCAGTGGGTACCCCTGCCACGGTACCTTCCAAATACTCTGTCCAGTACCCCCCAAATAACTCCTCCACCTCCTTCTCCCCTGGAAGTGTCCTCTATTTTGGAACTTGAAATATGGTAACCCTATGGGTCACTCAGTTCTCTGGTTTCCGGAGCTGACTGGATCAAGCCAGCCGGCCGGCCTGCCTGCAGCCACCTGCCCGCCGTGCCTGGGCGGGGCACCAGGCTTGCATGGCTGAGCTCAGAGCTCAGGCTCTATGACCACAAGCCCAGAAGTCATGAGGCTGGGGCAGGGCAGCTAAGGGGAGCAAGGGGCAGTTCTGCTCTAAACACAGGGAGTGTGGGAAGAGTGACCCAGCTGCAATGGCAGGTCCCTGGGTGGTGAGCGGGGTGTGACCACACTGGTAAAAGGCAGATGCCTGAGGAGAATGAGTATCCAGGGAGCACCCTGGGTAGCATCTCATGGCAGCCAGGTTCCATGGGCAGGGGCTGGCTCCAGGAGGTGTTGCCAGCCGGCATGGAGCTCCTTTGGGGCAAAGGTAAGAGTGTGTCAGGGGTGCAGTTTGGAGCTGTGCCACCTACCTGGCCTGGGGAGCACCTGGCTGTGTAGAGGCAGACTGGCTTGGGGAGCAGGGCAGGGAGGAAGAGTGAAGGGCCAGGGGCCTGAGTGGACTGGGCAGCTCCCACCAGCTTCCGATCTGCTGGCTCCTGGCAGGAGGTGACAGTTTTCAAACTGTGCATCCCCCTAGGGAGGTATGCCCCACAGTTTGACAACCCCTGTGCTAAATGGAAGGCAGAAATCTGGGGGGGAATGTGACTCTGAATGCTCCACCACGTGTTGCCTCTAGGGGTAAAATGCTTAGTTATGGCTCTGGGTTCAGGTCTACCGCTCTGAGTCCGGCCTTCAAGGCCCTCTTGTTTGGCGATGTCTCCCTGCATGGTGTCCTCTCTGCCCAGGGTCTGTCCACCTTGCTCTCCAGCAGGCATCCACTATCCCAGCTCTTGTCCTGCAGCTCCCCACTGTAGCTTAGTCCTGGCTCCCCAACGTCATGGCTGGTCTCCACTGCTCGAACTGCCCAGTTCTGGGCTGCTGCTTTACCTCTGGCCTGGGCTGCTACTGGCTTCTGCTCACTTCTGGGATGCAACACTCTCCCTCTTGTGCCTTACTGTCCCTTAGCAGGCCCAGCTCACATGGAGGACAAGTCCTGAGCTCTCAAATCTCTCATAGGCCTATCCGCCCCCTCAATCCAACTGATTTGGAGTGCTGGACTCTCCCCGGTGGTCCTAGGATCCTGGAACTGACAGGTCTACGATTCGGCTCCAGCCCTTCCCCTTTCTCCTGGTATTGGGAGAGGGCCAACCCAAAAACCCACTATGTTTCTATAAGGGGCCAACAGTTCTCTTATGTAATAACAAGGCATATAGTTCACATTAATTTAACTGGGGGCTGCACCCACTTATCCCAGGACTAATTTTGGCCATTTGGCATTACAAAGATCATGATTAGTGATCTATAGAAGTAATCACACTAGAGAGAAGGTGAACTTTTTTTTAATAAAAGGAAGTGACAAATTAGGTTGTTCGTTAAGTATTTTCAACTTTTTCTATTGTTAATTCTTTTCCTTTATTATGTGAAATAACCTGTCTATGGTGATCTCTCTTTTCCCACATTTTTTTCACCATTCCAAATTTTGTATCAAATAAAGAATTAGATTACAGCCTAAACAGTCTGTGAAACCCACCCACCCCTAACCCAGAGCCAATGTGTGTGACTGCAACACAGTCACCTGTTGGCCACAATGCCAGCTAAAGTAGAACATCTGTGGACTGAAATAGTGACTGCAGCCTCTTTGTAGCATTTGAGTAGTTTGGTGGGGCCACTGGATAGGCATATATGTGAATTCCATGGCATCTTCCCTGTTTTACCTTGACTACCCCATTCCAGGTCATTACAGAGATCCTTTCCACCAAATGCAGTAATCGCTAAGTAATACAGAGGCCATGTGCTGTCTCTCCATATCATAACTAAACTTCATCAAAAGAGGTCATGAAAATTTGGAAGACTCCAGCTCGGTGATTGGAATAGAGTTTTCATATAGTAATAATGGGTACAGTACACTTCAGTTACCTGAAAAGCTTTTTCTGTTTGAACAAAAGGTTGAAGATCATGTACTGTAAGCTTGAATGAACATCTTCTGTAACTTAATCATTTTTACAATAATAGTACCATCTCACTATGACTTGCCATTACTAATATCCTCAGTTGGCTCTCAACTTCCCCATCTACATTTTCTGGACAGTGTTCTCCTTCTTTTGGCATATTTAAAAATGTTGAGGTTAGCTTACCCTGCTGCTGTAGTGTTTATGTATATTGATCTGCGCTCTTAACAATTCCCTCTTCGTTGTGAATTACATTCTCATCTTCCGCTAATACTACATTCATCTGATTTTTTCCCCATTAGCCTGATTATTTTTGGTTCCTTTAATGCTTTTATTCTGCAAATGGATTTCTTGATTTTTTTTTCCTCGTGTTGCATAGCATGCTGCCTTATTCTTTTTTCAATCTGGTTTGTTATTGTTCCCCAAGCTGTTCATATGCCAATGTTAATTTATTTCTGTTTCAAATACTCTTCACTTTTTAGTAGAAGATTGAATTCTTATAGAAAAGTCTCTGTTTGTAGAGAAGAAATGCATGGAGGTTCACCACCATACCTGGAATTGGCTTTTGCACATGGGCAGTACATTGAAATAAACTGGAGCTTTCATTTTCCTTCTATATGCGGGGATCCTCAGACCCAACAAGGGATAAGGTGTTAGTGAGACATTAATGTCTACAACATTAAACAGTGAAGTGTTGTCCTCGATTTTGTCGAGTTATCAATGTCAATGCCATTGTAACTATCATTAAATATGAGTTTAACAGGCAGGTTCCACTGTCCCTTTACTTTTTAAGAGGTATCTAAATGTCCTTTGTTTTGTCCCTTCTTCCCCTGCTGTCTGAATGGCACATTCCTGTAGCAGCATATTCAGCATCTCATTTTGCTTATCTTTATGTTGTTTTATTTTCAGGGTCTGCAAAATTGTCTGATGTTTATCTAAAACTCATTCTCTCTCTTTGCAATCCCTCATCATGATCAGATGTATACTGTGAGGTAGGGGGATGACAAACAAATCATGGCTTCCTGAATAGGAGAGTATCCTGGTTGCTTCCAGTGCATGGTTCTGAGCACTGGTGGACTCAAGCATTGTGGGGCTGTCACTTCTCAGAGGCCCTTCAAAGACAGCAAAGTTTAAAAATAGAGTTTTCACAATCTTTTTGAAAATGCAAACAATGATGGCCCCCAAAAGAAACTGGGGTAAGCTTGTCTGCCTTCTTCTCATTCCCCCACTCCAGCCCCAGTGCTAGAGGATGTATTCTGTTAGCGTAGGACCATGAAGCTACATTCATCTTTTGTGCCCTATTTTTCAAAGGGGCCTTAACCCAATTTCCATTTGTGTTTGTGCAAATCCTTGCCTGCACAGGGTGATAGAATTTACACACACAACTGCATCACATCTGTGATGTGGATGTCCTTGTGATAAACTGTTATGTACCTGTATGTTGCATTGCTTACATTTCACATGCTAAGACTACTCCTTTGGGACTAACCGACATTCCAAACTCCTGAGCAGCTTTAAATAGCTACTTTACTCAATGCCCTAGCCTAAAATTATTCTTATTGTCTCACCACCTCTATGTCCCCCAGGCTTCCAAAAATTACTAGACCAGGCTCGACAGGATTTGGTCTTGGAATAGTAATGGATTTAAGGTCCAATATCTCAAACCAGATCAACTTTTATATCATGCCATCATATATATTTAGCGTAAAATCCTGGCTCAATTTTGCACTGAATTCAATGGAGACAGGATTTCGTTTTTCTTTCATTTTGGCTTCCAGTCTTCTGCTAACTCTGCTTTGAACTTCTCCCTTGCTGGAGAGGAAAATAGTTATTTGGTCAGATTCTACCTCCTTGGTAGCAATAATACTGAACTTACACATGTGTAGTACAGATCAGAATTTGGCTCATTGTCCTAAAGAATTTTCTGTATTGAACATCTCTACCCTCATTTATCATATATATTTCGTCTTTAAAACATAGACTGAAAAAAAACCAGTTGTTTTAAAATAAATTCCAGTAGAAAATGGTAATAACTTAGTGCTAACAGTTTTCTGCTGATTCCCAACAGCAACAATTACCATATCCACTGATGTATTGAGAGGGCTTCCCACAGTAAACATAAAGAAAGCTTTCTAATGAACAGTCAAAAACAAATAGAAAAATAAAAATAGAGGTGTCATGAGAGACCAAGCTAAATATTTCTCCCCATATGGCTAATATTAAAACTTACTACTGCTAGGCAGTAATACACTCATGAAAAGATTTTGGAACCACTTGAGAAAGAAAGCTAATATGAATGATCGGGGATTAGGCCAGTTCCATCAACCACATTATAACTTTTACCCTAAAAAAAACCAGTAGAGAATTATATTATAAACATGCATATTTAAGCAGATACAGCTTTTTCTTTACATTGTCTCTAGCTTCAGCAGTTCAAGGTTTTCCATCTTATCACAAAAGAATAGCACTGTCAGCTCAAGGAAGTAACTGCCATATCCAAATTTGGTATCTCAGACTTGGCTTGGTATATTAAAAATACTTAATTCCCAAACTGTTTTGCAAAACATCAAGGATCTTTGTGATCTACTTCCTCCTCTGGACTCTTAGTATCAAATAATCCAGACTGGTATTATTTAAAGGGGAGAAAATGCCAATCCTCTGGACTACATAATCAGTTAAATTATGTGGCTTTCATAATGACTTCCTTTGTCAGAAAAAACTATGCAGGGCAGATGAGGTATCAACCCAATTCTTATGAATTATATTCTTACTTCATAACTATGTTCAGGATAGTTTCACAAGCCATTTCGTCACAAAGTGCTTGCCTTTCCGACTCTATCTAATTGAAGGCTAGACTGTCGCAACCCTTGCTGAACCATGTTGGGGAGCAGGGACTCCCATTAGGCCCCTGCTCCATTTGTGATTCTGGCCACAATGTATAGAAGGGATGTAACAACCTGCATGGAATTTGGAGGGAGGGGCACAAATTGCAGAAGGCAAGAGTTTGGAAAAGGCACCAAGGGAAGGCAGTCTGTGTGCATATGGCTGGAATGCAAGCAGCAGTTGCAGAACCACTGTAAATAACTTCCTTAATAAAAAGCCAGTTAAGTTTTAGAAATGCAGTGCCCTCTTGTCACTACCAGCATGTGGAACATGAAACAGGTGGCAGCAATCAGCATAGTGAGACCCACAGCAAGGAAAACACTGTGCTTAACAGGAAACCCAAGCAGCAGCTAGGAACAGCGCAAACGGGCAATACAGAGGGACTTAGACCAACATAAAAGCTTGTCATCAAGACAAAAAAACCTTGCATGTGCATGGCAGCATTGGAAGCAAGAACTGATTCTGTATACAGAACTGACTAGATTAATCGATTCACAGACTCTAAGACCAGAAGGGACCACTGTAATCATCTGGTCTTACCTCTTGCATAACACAGATCATAGAACTTCCGCAAAATAATTCCTGTTTTAACGAGAGCATATCTTTTAGGAAAACATCCAATCTTGACTTAAAAGTTGTCAGTGAATGAGAATCTAGCACAATCTTTGCTAATTTTTTCCAATGGTTAATTTAAAAAAAAAAAAAACATTTCACTGGGCAAAAAAGGACAAGAAGCAAGGGAGATACTGTTGCCAGGAATAATGCCTGAAACACTGATACAACTGAGTACTCTGTTTGAGTACTGTGACCTCCAGACACAATGAGACTGTAGAAAGATTGTGTTTTTTTATTCCCCAAAACCAAGAAGCAGAAGAGGGAATATATACTTATATTACCAAGTTGAAAACTCTGGCATCCACATATAACTCTGGAGACATTAGAGTTCCTAATTAGGGTGAGGATTGTTTATGGGTCACATGATTCCAGCTTACAGAAGAGCTTGAGAGAAACAGATTTAATGTTAGAGAAATGCCTCCAAATAGCAAGGACAGCTGAACTGTCCAGGGCAATAATCAGTGACAGACACTAGTGCAGAACGAGTACACATACTCAAGCTAAGGGAACTCAGGAAGCAGGAAAGAGACTGACCAACCAAGAATAGAGACATAGTTCAGGATATATACTGTGGAAAGTAGCATGAAAGGCTGAAAAAAAAATGCCTAGCCTCTGGGCAACAGTTCAAGGATGTAGGGAGGAAAAGAACCACGGTGTCCCAATACCATAGCTACCCCAGGAAGAAAAAGACAGCAGTAAATGCAGTGATTGATAATATATACACTTCCAATGAAGAAGGATATGTTCAACATGACATTAGCATATCCAAAGAATCTCAATGTACACACACTGAAGAAGACTGCCAGCAATTCAGCTACTGCCAGCCATATTTGCAACTATGCTATTGGATCAACAACCAATTTGCTTCCAGATGGATTTTGGAGCAAGCTGTAATGTAATCCAAGCAATACTCATTGGCAGCACTATTAGATAGGAGAACTGTGACCAACTGCTTATGATGCCCATTAAAACCATTCTGAATCCAGTGGGAAAATGCAGGATCTCAATAAGAAACTCACAAAGCAAGATGTTATCACTAGGAGTTTATAGTAATGAACACACAGGAATATCTGGGCTGTAGGGCAGTGCAAGCCCTGGATTTGATCAGAATATAACACCAGAATTCCTCAATGTGAGAGAGGATGAAGAACAGTCACCGCGTCCTCTGTTCAGCATTCTAACAGACTATATGGATATACTTCAAGGAGATGGATACTTAGAGGGCAAAATGAAGTAGAAAATAGACCTCCAGGTGCAGCCTGTGAGATTATTAAAACACAGAGTTCTATTACCTCCAGTGGGGCTGTTGAAGGAACTGTCAAGCCTGCAAAGAGGCATCATTACACCCATTGAAACTTCACAGAGTGGATCAGCGGCCCAGTAAAGAACCTTTAGGTAAACTGAAGATCTGTATTGACACCAAACCACTTAACAGAGCATTGAAAATTTGCTACCCATATATTACCCAATATATCCAGGACAAAACTGTTTACTGTTTGTGATGCCAAGAATGGGTTCTGGCATACTAACTTGGATGAGTCATCCAACCACCAGACAAC
This sequence comes from Trachemys scripta elegans, assembly GCF_013100865.1. Taxonomy (NCBI): domain Eukaryota; kingdom Metazoa; phylum Chordata; order Testudines; family Emydidae; genus Trachemys; species Trachemys scripta. The sequence continues at coordinate 161,064,224 of NC_048300.1, forward strand.
CATTGTCACATCTTTTAGAAAACACTGCTGAGTATGAATGCCTTTAGGCATGAGGACAGTCCCAGAGGTTTTCCTGTGTAAACAATCAGGCACTAGAGGGACCCAAGTACCAAGATTGTAGCCAATGACACTCCTATGGTAGGAGAAGGAGATATCAAGGAAAAGGCAATCAAGGACCATGATATCAAGTTGTGACAAACATAAACAGGTGTTGGGAGTGGGCTATTAGGCTGAATGCAGACAAGCTGAAACTGAAGAGAATTTATAGGGATGGCCAGCTATTTCCTGTGAACCTTTGAGACAACTATCACACCATGAAGCAGTGTGAGAATAGTCCGAGACCCAAGAACAAGCATTTGAAATAGTAGGACTGGTACTGGTACCTCGCTTATGATTTTCTTTAAAGTACCACAACCCTTTGGAGCAGTTAGCACTACAAGGATATGCCTTAGAAGAAGGCTTTGGAGCAGGACTGATGCAAAGCCAGCATACTATAGCACTTTCAAGCACATACCTGACAGATGCAGAACGGGGCTATGATACTGCCTCTGATCTTTGGAATGAAACAATTCCATCAGCCCACCTTTGGGCACAAAGGAGATAGGCAGTCTGATCACAAGCCATTAGAAAAAATCATAAACAAGCTATTACTGAGTGCCCCCAAGCAACTACAGCACATGTTGATGTTCAGAGTCCAGCATTATGATATGAGAATAAGGTATTTCCCTGGAAAGTCTCACATGGTAGCGGATACTTTGAGTGGGGCATATCTTCCGAAGTCCCACCCAGAAGGCTCTGAGGGATGAGAGAGACTCTATCAACCTGCTACAACATCTTTTAATATCTGATGGGAGGCTCCAGGCAATTCAACAAAGCACCAAATAGGATGGGGTGCTATAGGCAGTAAAACAATTCATACCTGAGGGTTGGCCAGATCACAAGGAGCAAATACCACAGAAAGTTAGCCTCTACTACCAATTGAGGGATGAGCTGTGTGTGCAAGAACAGATTTTGTTTCAAGGGGACTGAGCAGTGATCCCAGCAGATTTAAGCGCTGACACCTAGAATTGACAAAAAAATTTCAACAGATAGTATATGCATCAAAAAAGCATTTTGGGGGGCACCAAAACTACTCATGATTTCAGGTCAAATTTGGCAAATAGTTTTGGCAAAAAAAACCAACCCACACCTGAAAAACTTTAGAAATGCCTAAACAGTTTGTTATAGAAAATGTGATTTTCAATCACCATTCAAAATGTTACATTCTACCCAAATGATTTTTTTTTCCCTTTCCCCCTCCCCACCCTCTCTCGTTTCATCAAGAAAACAAAACCCTTCAATTCTGGTTTGAAAAAACAACTTTTTTTTGGTTTAGCCATTGAGCAACTATTCGCTCAGCTATTCTGACATCTTGAGTCGTATATATGTTTCAGACCTCGGAATAGAGGTGTGCCTATAACAAGCCATGGAATGCAACTATTGTCCAGGGATGAATGTTCAGATGAAAGCATACATAGAAGAGTTTGAGATGTGCAAAGACTATAGTGATCAACAACAGAAGGGACTCTGGAGCCGCATAAAATCCCAATGCATCCATGGGAAAATCTGAGAACGCACCTGTTCACTTGTAATGATCGGAATTCCATGATCACAGTAGATTAGTATTCCAATTTCAGGGAGGTGAACTATCTAGAGAACTCTCAAGGTACATCTACACTATGATAAAAGACCCATGGCATGGCCCTCACAGGGTGTCAGAGCGTGGGCTCCAGCCTTAGACCGAACATCTACACTGCAATTTTTAGCGCCATGAGCCAAAGCTGACCCAGGCTCTGAGATTCAGTGCTGCAGGTTTTTTATTGCAGTGTAGACATACCCTTAGGCAAGAACTCTGATCAGGAAACTGAAGGCACATTTTCTAAGGCTTGGCATACCTGACACACTATGCTCTGAATTACCAGTTTAGATCTGGTTTTGCTGCCACCAATTCATAGATTCATAGATTCATAGATTCATAGATTATAGGACTGGAAGGGACCTCGAGAGGTCATCGAGTCCAGTCCCCTGCCCGCATGGCAGGACCAAATACTGTCTAGACCATCCCTGATAGACATTTATCTAACCTACTCTTAAATATCTCCAGAGATGGAGATTCCACAACCTCCCTAGGCAATTTATTCCAGTGTTTAACCACCCTGACAGTTAGGAACTTTTTCCTAATGTCCAATCTAGACCTCCCTTGCTGCAGTTTAAACCCATTGTTTCTGGTTCTATCCTTAGAGGCTAAGGTGAACAAGTTCTCTCCCTCCTCCTTATGACACCCTTTTATATACCTGAAAACTGCTATCATGTCCCCTCTCAGTCTTCTCTTTTCCAAACTAAACAAACCCAATTCTTTCAGCCTTCCTTCATAGGTCATGTTCTCAAGACCTTTAATCATTCTTGTTGCTCTTCTTTGGACCCTTTCCAATTTCTCCACATCTTTTTTAAAATGCGGCGCCCAGAACTGGACACAATACTCCAGCTGAGGCCTAACCAGAGCAGAGTAGAGCGGAAGAATGACTTCTCGTGTCTTGCTCACAACACACCTGTTAATACATCCCAGAATCATGTTTGCTTTTTTTGCAACAGCATCACACTGTTGACTCATATTTAGCTTGTGGTCCACTATAACCCCTAGATCCCTTTCTGCCGTACTCCTTCCTAGACAGTTTTTTCCCATTCTGTATGTGTGAAACTGATTTTTTCTTCCTAAGTGGAGCACTTTGCATTTGTCTTTGTTAAACTTCATCCTGTTTAACTCAGACCATTTCTCCAATTTGTCCAGATCATTTTGAATTATGACCCTGTCCTCCAAAGTAGTTGCAATCCCTCCCAGTTTGGTATCATCCGCAAACTTAATAAGCGTACTTTCTATGCCAATATCTAAGTCGTTGATGAAGATATTGAACAGAGCTGGTCCCAAAACAGACCCCTGCGGTACCCCACTCGTTACGCCTTTCCAGCAGGATTGGGAACCATTAATAACAACTCTCTGAGTACGGTTATCCAGCCAGTTATGCACCCACCTTATAGTAGCCCCATCTAATTTGTATTTGCCTAGTTTATCGATAACAATATCATGCGAGACCGTATCAAATGCCTTACTAAAGTCTAGGTATACCACATCCACCGCTTCACCCTTATCCACAAGGCTCGTTATCCTATCAAAGAAAGCTATCAGATTGGTTTGACATGATTTGTTCTTCACAAATCCATGCTGGCTATTCCCTGTCACCTTACCACCTTCCAAGTGTTGGAAGATGATTTCCTTAATTACTTGCTCCATTATCTTCCCTGGCACAGAAGTTAAACTAACTGGTCTGTAGTTACCTAGGTTGTTTTTATTTCCCTTTTTATAGATGGGCACTATATTTGCCCTTTTCCAGTCTTCTGGAATCTCTCCCGTCTCCCATGACTTTCCAAAGATAATAGCTAGAGGCTCAGATACCTCCTCTATTAGCTCCTTGAGTATTCTAGGATGCATTTCATCAGGCCCGGGTGACTTGCAGGCATCTAACTTTTCTAAGTGATGTTTAACTTGTTCTTTTTTTATTTTATCCGCTAAACCTACCCCCTTCCCATTATTCACTATGTTAGGCATTCCTTCAGACTTCTCGGTGAAGACCGAAACAAAGAAGTCATTAAGCATCTCTGCCATTTCCAAGTTTCCTGTTACTGTTTCTCCCTCTTCACTAAGCAGTGGGCCTACCCTGTCTTTGGTCTTCCTCTTGCTTCTAATGTATTGATAAAAAGTCTTCTTGTTTCCTTTTATTCCCGTAGCTAGTTTGAGCTCATTTTGTGCCTTTGCCTTTCTAATCTTGCCCCTGCATTCCTGTGTTGTTTGCCTATATTCATCCTTTGTAATCTGTCCTAGTTTCCATTTTTTATATGACTCCTTTTTATTTTTTAGATCGTGCAAGATCTCGTGGTTAAGCCAAGGTGGTCTTTTGCCACATTTTCTATCTTTCCTAACCAGCGGAATAGCTTGCTTTTGGGCCCTTAATAGTGTCCCTTTGAAAAACTGCCAACTTTCCTCAGTTGTTTTTCCCCTCAGTCTTGATTCCCATGGGACCTTACCTATCAGCTCTCTGAGCTTCCCAAAATCTGCCTTCCTGAAATCCATTGTCTCTATTTTGCTGTTCTCCCTTCTACCCTTCCTTAGAATTGCAAAGTCTATGATTTCATGATCACTTTCACCCAGGCTGCCTTCTACTTTCACATTCTCAACGAGTTCCTCCCTATTTGTTAAAATCAAGTCTAGAACAGCTTCCCCCCTAGTAGCTTTTTCAACCTTCTGAAATAAAAAGTTGTCTCCAATGCAGTCCAAGAATTTGTTGGATAGTCTGTTCCCCGCTGTGTTATTTTCCCAACATATATCCGGATAGTTGAAGTCCCCCATCACCACCAAATCTTGGGCTTTGGATGATTTTGTTAGTTGCTTGAAAAAAGCCTCATCCACCTCTTCCACCTGGTTAGGTGGCCTGTAGTAGACGCCTAGCATGACATCTCCCTTGTTTTTTGCCCCTTTAAGCCTAACCCAGAGACTCTCAACACTTCCGTCTCCTATGTCCATCTCTACCTCAGTCCAAGTGTGTACATTTTTAATATATAAGGCAACACCTCCTCCCTTTTTCCCCTGTCTATCCTTCCTGAGCAAGCTGTACCCATCCACACCAACATTCCAATCATGTGTATTATCCCACCAAGTTTCAGTGATGCCAACAATGTCATAGTTGTATTTATTTATTAGCACTTCCAGTTCTTCCTGCTTATTCCCCATACTTCTCGCATTTGTATATAGGCATCTAAGATACTGGTTTGATCTTTCCTCCCAGTTTTTTCCTGACTCTCCTTTCTCTCTGCCAATATAGCCCACACTCCCTCTTGTTTCCGACTCACTTCCCCGGTCTCCATGTTCCCCACTTACCTGTGGGCTTTGCTCACCTGTCCCCGTCGAACCTAGTTTAAAGCCCTCCTCACTAGGTTAGCCAGTCTGTGTCCGAATAGGGTCTTCCCTCTCCTCGAAAGGTGAACGCCATCTCTGCCTAGCAGTCCTTCCTCGAATAGCATCCCGTGGTCTAGGAAGCCAAAGCCCTCCTGGCGACACCATCTTCGCAGCCAGGCATTCACCTCCATGATGCATCTGTCTCTGCCCGGGCCCCTACCTTTGACAGGAAGAATTGAAGAGAATACCACCTGCGCTCCAAACTCCTTCACCCGTGCTCCCAGAGCCCTGTAGTCACTCTTGATCCGCTCAGTGTCACACCGCGCAGTATCATTTGTGCCCACATGGATGAGTAGCATGGGGTAGTAGTCAGAGGGCCGGATAATCCTCGACAATGCCTCCGTAACGTCTCGGATACGGGCCCCCGGCAGGCAGCATACCTCCCGAGATGAAATGTCAGGGCGACAGATGGGCGCCTCCGTCCCCCTCAGCAGAGAGTCTCCGACCACCACTACCCTACGTTTCCTATTCGCAGTGGTGGCAGCAGACTCTCCAGCCTTAGGGGTACGAGGCTTCTCCTCCTTTACTGTAGGGAGTGATTCCTTCTTTCCTGTATCAAGAAGAGCATAACGGTTACCTATAACCACGGCAGGAGGGTTCGGAGCAAGGGTGGAGCACTGCCTGCTGCCAGAAGTAACCAGCTGCCAGCGTCCACCCTGAGCCATTGCCTCCTCCACCAGTGGTGTATCAGCAGTCCTGTGTACTGGGACAGCTACCTCAGCTGTCTCCACATGGACACTGTCGAGGAATTGCTCGTGGATACGGATGCTCCTCAACCTAGCCACCTCCTCCTGTAGCTCTCCCACCTGCTGCCTGAGAGATTCCACCAGCAGGCACCTTTCACATTGGATGGTCCCCCCAGCCTGGATATCAGTAAGTGGAAATTGCAAGTTACAGTCTTTGCAAAACCACACCAGGATCTGGGTAGAGGCATCCATGCTTAGGCACTCTGTCTGGCTACAGGCACAGGTGGAGGAGACAGTAGCAGTGCTGGCACAGGTGTTGCGGGTCTTCCTAACCATCGTAAGCCTCCCTCTGTCAAACTCCCGTCTGCAGCCCCCTGTCAGCTGAAAGGGTTGTTTAAGCAAACAGTTAGAATGTAGTTGCTTTATAGGTATTAAGGGGAATCAAGAGAAAACAGATGGAACCGGCAAGGGACCCTCGCCCCCTTCCTGCTCCCCTTCCAAACTCCCTTGCGAAACTCCCTGTTAGCAGCCCCTGGTCGCAAAGCAAAATCCCAAATACTAACTCCCTTCCTTGGGTAGCCTTGAGAGACTTCTTCACCAATTTCCTGGTGAACACCGATCCAAACCCTTGGATCTTAAAACAAGGAGAAATTAACAATCCCCCCTCCTTTTCCCCACCAATTCCTGGTGAGTCCAAATCCAACCCCCTTGGATCTTAAAACAAGGAAAAAAATCAATCAGGTTCTTAAAAAGAAGGGTAAAAGAAAACCTTCTGGGAGAGATTAGCATACCAGCTACTCTCACAGACAACAGATTCAAAACACAGAGGATGTTCCCCTGGGCAAAAACTTAGTTACACAAAAAATACCCAATTTGATTATTCCCTAATGCCCAAAACAAGTTACAAAGAAAATAAACATAAACCTATTTATTTCCGGTTTCAGAGTAGCGGCCGTGTTAGTCTGTATCCTCAAAAAGAACAGGAGTACTTGTGGCACCTTAGAGACTAACAAATTTATTAGAGCATAAGCTTTCGTGGGCTACAGCCCACTTCTTCGGATGCATATTTATTTCCTTCTCTAATACTCACTACTTGATAAGAGGCTGAATTCTGGAGCTTTCCCACTCCGGCCAAAACTTAAAACTGAAACTAATCAAAGGGAACTTCCCTCCTTCCTTTTGAACCACCTTGTCCCCCCATTGGTTCCTCTGGTCAGGTGTCAGCTAGGCTAGGTGAACTTCTGAACCCTTTACAGGTAAAAGAGTCATTAACCCTTAACTATCTGTTTATGACAGGGCCACAGTACGCAGTAGCAGAATTCAACCAATTTAGTGTCAAATGAGAATTTGAGAACAAGATGACTTTCCCCTGGGTACTCACAAAGCAATGGGAAGGCAGAGTCAGCAATAAATACCTGGCAACAGAGACCGGAAGGAATCCCTGGAAATGTTGAGCTGTCAAAATACACCGTCTTGGACTAGATAGCAGCCCAGCAAGTCGACAAATGTTGGCACAAAGGATATAATAAACTGTTGCTAAAAGGAAAGATGTAGCAATCTGCATGGAACTATTTAGAGCAGTGGCTCTCAAAGCCAGTCTGCTGCTTGTTCAGGGAAAGCCCCTGGCAGGCCGGACCAGTTTGTTTACCTGCTGTGGGAAGAGGCACGGGCCAACGGATGTGTTGGCTGCCCTTCCCACAGCCCCCATTGGCCTGGAGCAGCGAACCGCGGCCAGTGGGAGCCGCGATCAGCTAAACCTGCAGATGCAGCAGGTAAACAAACTGGCCCGGCCCGCCAAGGGCTTTCCCTGAACAAGCAGCAGACTGGCTTTGAGAACCACTGATTTAGAGGGAGGAGCACAGGTTGCAGGAGAGTTTGGAGGAATCTCCATTAAGTCAGTCTGTGTGCACATGGCTGGAATGCTAACTGCAGATGCAGCACCTCAGTAAATTCTTCTCTTAATAGAAAGCAAGCTTACTTTAAGAAACCTGGAGCCCACTCATGTTGTTATCCAGTATGTGATACATGAAACAATGGAGACCTGGAGCAACTCAATATTTCCCACTGCAAATAATTTTGTAGGGAGTTGTGGCTCAGTGGGCTAGCTTTATTATATTCACTGCTTTGCATTATATTCAGCAGTATTGCAAGAAACCTATAGGTCTGTATCCTGTACGAAATTAGCTTCAGCAAGTTAGCATAAGGCTTGAGGCCTATGAACTTTGCACAGATAAACAGCCCAATGGAAAACCCCAAGTATCTGAGGAACTGAATATAGAGTTTAAGGGGAAGTTCTGACCACAGGTACATGAATCAACCACAGAAATGTCCTGGCAACAAACTGACGTACATAAAAGGTACATGAGATACATCTAAGGCTAGCCTGCTTGCTTGCCTATATATCTTTTCTTATAAGTTTCTTATTGGTTTGATTATTTGTTTTATTATAATAGGTTTATATTAGAATATATTTTGGCTGTAACACAAGGGACCTACAGACCGCATCCTGTATGTTGAGCTAAGGCAAAGTTAGCATATATATGTTTGGGACCTTTCACTTAGATAGATGGGGATGAACTAAAGCATAAGGGCCACATGTGGCTAAGACCTTTAACATAGAGCATGTGTTGAAGTAGGTTGGCATAGGGGCCTCCCTAAGTTCATACCCTTTTAAACTTAACAGGTATACCACAACTTGGAACTTGGAAAGAACCGAAATAAGTCCTGCACTTAGGAAGAAAGAATCCCATCCACCGCTACAGGCTGGGGACCGACTGGCTACGCAGCAGTTCTGCAGAAAAGGACCTGGGGATTACAGTGGATGAGAAGCTGGATATGAGTCAGCAGTGTGCCCTTGTTGCCAAGAAGGCCAAAGGCAGATTGGGCTGCATTAGTAGGAGCATTGCCAGCAAAGGAAGTGATTATTCCCCTCTAATTGGCACTGGTGAGGCCACACCTGGAGTATTGTGTCCAGTTTTGGTCCCCCCAGTACAGAAAGAATGTGGACAAATTGGAGAGAGTCCAGCGGAGGGCAATGGAAATGACTAGGGGGCTGTAGCACATGACGTATGAAGAGAGGCTGAGGGAACTGGGGTTATTTAGACTGCAGAAGAGAAGAGTGAGGGGGGATTTGATAGTAGCCTTCAATCACCTGAAGGGAAGTTCCATAGAGGATGGAACTAGTCTGTTCTCAGTGGTGGCAGATGACAGAACAAGGAGCAATGGTCTTTAGTTGCAATGGGGGAGGTCTAGGTTGGATATTAGGAAACACTATTTCACTAGGAGGGTGTTGAAGCACTGGAATGGGTTACCTAGGGAGGTGGTGGAATCTCCATCCTTAGAGGTTTTTAAGGTCCAGCTTGACAAAGCCCTGGCTGGGATGATTTAGTTGGTGTTGGTCCTGCTTTGAGCAGGGGATTGGATAGATGACCTCCTGAAGTCTCTTCCAACCCTAATATTCTATGAACTCGTTAGGACAGAAATAACAAATGTGATCCTAACCACAAAAGGGCCATGGTAACGAATTGATGTATATGATAATAAGTTGAGATAACTGATGTACTAACCCAGGGGTTGGCAACCTATGGCATGCATGCCACAGACAGCACGCGAGTCGATTTTTAATGGCATGCTGGAGCCTGCCGGGACTCCAGTGTGCCATTAAAAATCCTGCCCAGCCCGGCCCGCTCTCCTCCAGAGGGGGCAGGGAGCAGAAGCATAGCCATGCGCACGGGGTTGGCAAATGACCCCACTCTCCCGGCACGGCAAGCCACGGGGTCCGCGCTCCTGGGCCAGAGCGCAGCAAACTGCTGGCCCCTCCTGCACCTTCTCCTCTCCCCTGGAGCCCTGCCGCCACACGTGCAGCACTCTGGGGGTTGGGGCTGCGCGCTCCCACGGGGCAGTGTTTGGCTCCGCAGGGAGGGAAAGACGCTCCCCGCTCAGCTGGAGCCCTGCCACCATGTGCACAGAGCTCTGGGGGCCAAGGCTGCGCGCTCCCATGGGGCAGCTTATCTGGCTCTGCGTGGAGCCTCATGGTAAGGGGTCCGGCCGGGGGGGTTGGATAAGGGGTGGGCGTGGGAGCAGTCAGGGGACAGGGAGCAGGGTGGGTTGGATGGGGAGGTCTCTGGAGGGGGCAGCCAGGGAGCAGGGGGGGGTTGGATGGGGCATGGGAGTCCTGGGGTCTGTCATGGGGGGGTGGATAGGGGTCAGGGCAGTCAGGGGACAGGGAGCAAGGAGGGTCCTGGGGGGGCAGTTAGGGTGGGGGGTCTCTAGATGGGGTGGTCAGGGGACAAGGAGCTGGGGGGTTGGGAGTTCTTAGGGGGGCAGTCACCCAGCCCTCTCCCCTGAGCCCTGACCCCCCACACACACACCCTGCCCTCTGCCCTGAGCCCCGCACACACTCCAGACCCCTGCCCTGAGCCCTGTACCTCCCTCATACACACCCAGCCCTCTGCTTGACTCCTTCATCCCACCCCCACAACCCTAGCCCTGACTCTGCCCCCCCCACATACCCAGCCCCCCCTCTGCCCTGACACCTGCACTCCCCCACATCCCCAGTCCCCCCACACCCCATAAACCCGCCACATCCCCACCCCCACCCGGAGCACCAAACGGGAACTCCTGCACACACACCCCACATTCCCATCTGCACCCCTCACATCAAATGGGAGCTGCCCAGGTAAGTGCCCCACACCCGAACCTCCTGCCACAACCCTGAGCCCCTCCCTCATTTTAGCTCCTGGCCCGACCCTTCACCCCCAGCCCTGTGCTCAGTGCACTGCCACCCTCAGGTCAGTGCAGAGAGAGGAAGAGAATGGCCAGAACCAGGGAGAAGGTAGGTGCCCACTGTATATGGGGAGGGCCGGGACCCCAGACTGGCAGCAAGCTGAGTGGATCCGGCAGCCAGGATCCCAGCTGGCAGGAGCCGGCAGATGGAACCCCTGAGCGGCAGTGAGCTGAGCCGCTCAGTCCACTGCCAGTCTGGGGTCCTGGCCGCTGGCCCCGCACAGCCCGCTGCTGGTCTGGGGTTCTGGCTGCCGGACCCTTGCCAGCCGGGGTCCTGGCCGCAGGCCTCGCTCAGCCCGCTGCCGGCCTAGGTGAACAGAACTCCAGACCAGCAGTGGGCTGAGTGGGCCGGTGGCGTAAGATCAACATTTTAATTTCATTTTAAATGAAGCTTCTTAAACATTTTGAAAACCTTGTTTATTTTACAATACAACACTAGTTTAGTTATATAATATATAGACTTATAGAGAGAGACCTTCTAAAAAACATTAAAATGTATTACCGTCACGCGAAACCTTAAATTAGAGTGAATAAATGAAGACTCGGCACACCACTTCTGAAAGGTTGCCGACCCATGTACTAACCTATAGAAAAAAGACACTCCAACATTAGTAAGGTGATGAAATACAAATAAGGAAAAGGGGAAAAATCTGCTACTGAATATGAATTGAACATAATAGCGTCAGCGTAACATATTATAAAAGTGACATCCCAGCCTATGGGCGGTCGGAGAGAGATGTAGTCCTTGGGAGGTGGCGGAATGATGGCCCCGGGTGATGATGGGGAAGATGATGGTGATGAGGAAGATGATGGCTAACATTTCAGGTTGTTCTTCAAGGATGTGAGTATATGGATGTGCAGATGTACATTCTGTAGTATCTCTATTAATCTTACTGAGCTGGAGTACTAAATGTATTAATAAATTATATTTGTAAATACAGAAGAGTTCCTTTAGTGTGAGTGTTGCAAATGTGCACATCAGGATTCCCAACTATATAATAATTTAAATAATAATGGGCCTGATCTTGGGACAAAAACCTGTCAACCCTCAAAGTGATAACTGAGGATTCTTAAGTAATCAATATAATTATTACATAATCTAAAGATTGGGCATCAGGGTGGAGCAGGTAGAAAAGGGTGGTGAATGAGATGATGCTTAGAATGGTTCCTTTTTACTTTCCTGCCAGAGTAGCTGACCAGGCACACATGGGGGATAAGTTGCTCCAGGAAAAAACAGTGACCTAACTTACAGTTCCACAGAGCAAGGGGGAAACAGGGGAGTAATTGTGACTCCATGAATCACTATTCATTCTCTGTTCTTCTCCTGGGTTGTGCAGCTATGCACCAACCCTTACTCAGGACAGATTATAACATTACAATCTAGCCACAAGAATTCAGATTCTTCTAGAGACTAAAAAGATTCTTCAATTAACACTGCTTTCTGTTGATCAATCTTATTTGATGGAAGGACTCAGCGAGAAAGTTTCAGTATCATTTCCTCCATACTTTGACCTGTTCCTCCAACTTTGGGCACTCAGACACCTGGATCAGTGAGCTGACTGATGCATTGATTGACATAATATCTGTGAATTTCTATTTAAAAAGAGCAGTTTTCAAGGCCAGATTTTCTAACATTGACTTTTCCCCTCACTCTCCCTTGTATTTTTTTTCTTTGGAGACCCATGTTGAATTATCCACAGGTCTAGGTAAAGAAGGCTGAATGGGATGCCCTAACAAAGTTTATCATTCATCTACAGGGGTCATTCATGAGGAATATGGAGCAACCATACTGTCCCAGGGCCAAATGTAGAAACTGAAACCAAGAAGATTAAATCAGCAATAATATTTCAGATATTTATTTTGCTCTCCCTTAATCAGTTATATTTTGAGACTGTAAAAAGAGAATTATTATGTGGAATATAATTTACATATCAGCAACACAAAAAGATCTCCTTTCATTTTAACAAAACCCTTTGCACGCTGTTTCATTCCTAATCACAGCTACAGCTCTGATCAGCATTATGACTCAAACGTTCTAAGGGACATACTCCTGTGGTTAGCATAATGGAAATGTCATCCCCAGGGCACTTTAAATATATTTAGAAAAGAAAATAGATCTGAAAAATAGCCAGAATGTAGTTACATAGATTATTACTCCATATACCTGGCAAAGCATTTCTAGTATTCTATTAAGCATAACCACTAAGTGACCTGACCATTTTTCTGCCCATACTCCCAGATCTCTGAATAGGGGTAAAAATAAGAGCAATATTTCCTAAGAAAATATAAATGCACACAGGTTTGTCACAGCACGACTGGTAAAATCGGATTTTGTGGAATTCAATTTTAGAGGGTGGTGGGAATGATTAAGACTATTTATGAGTCTTGCATGTAAACACTATGCATTGACAAGTACTGATTATATTACCCTTACAAATGGAGTTGTACGTGATGGGCCAGATCCTCAGCTGCTGTAAATCAACATAATTCTGTTGACTTGAATGGATCTTACCAACTTGTCCTAGCTGAGGAGGATGCCCAGAAGTTTGTTAGTCCCCTTCTTTTTATACCTGCTAAAGGAGCAAATGAAAAGTGATGCACTGTACAGATATTTGAAGAGTACATTGATCAACACAGCTGGCAAAAAGAAAGTTGGGTTTGTAAATTTCTCAATGGTAGTTCAGCATACCTGCTTCATTTTGAGATTGAACTTGGGTCTGTGGACTTTTAGTACCTCACAAAATAAACTCATATTTACTGTGGACAGAAAATCTATCATGTTTCCATTAGTTTCCATTTTACAGTATATAAAGACAGTGATTCAGTATATGATATATCCAGGGCTGGAAGTAGGGGCTGAAGGGTAGCTAAGAGGTAGTTGTACCATAAACCCATTTCATTCTGCTGCCATCTGAAACAAAGGAGACAAAAAGTTGGTGCATAACCTTAGTTTTCAGAAGTGCACTTTAATTTATAGTAATTCCATTCTGATTATTTTGGACCAATTTTTTTTTAGATTATAGTGGCATAAAACAACCAGGGTTTAGTGACCTCCAACCAATAAGTGGTTTTCTGGAAATAAACTTCTAATGTTTTATCTCACATGGTGAAGATCTTGAGAATGCCCTTTGGCCCATCAACTGAGAACATTTTATAATAGCAGCAGCAGAAAAAGGAACATACCAGTTTTAGCATTTCATAAGTGATAGCATTCATTCCACTAGAGTAGTCTCTGTTGGAAATTCTCCTGGAGTCTCACTATGAAGTCACATGTTATACAACACAGCCTAAAGAAAACTACCTCTTTCATGCCAGATATAGTGTGAAAAAGGGCCAGACTGTTCTTATTTACACCAATGTACATTTGGAGTTTCTCCCTCTTCATGGAGTTCTTCTGGAATGATTTCTGATTTACATTGGCATAACTCAGAGCAAAATTTGGCTCTAAGGACTTCTCTGTTCCTATACATGATCAAAAAGGGGAATCCACAGGCCCATATTTAAAGTTCATAGTCTATAATGTGGCTGGCAAAAGAAGAACCTTAGTTATGTCACAAGACTGAAAGCCAGAAAATCTGGGTTCTATTCCTGAAGCTGCCACAGATTTTCTGTGTGACCTTGAGTGAACTGAAACTGGTGCCTCATTTTCCCCATCTGTATGAGGAGGAGAATAGTTCCTAGCCTCACTGGGGTATTGTGAGGCTTAATTCATTTATATTGCTAGCCTTCTGCCACGCAATAGCAGATGTCAGGACCTTGCACGCTAGATTCCCATTGGAGGACAAATCAATGATGTGGTCAGTATATTCTTATTACATTTTGTTATTTACACATGTACATGGATCCTGGAACAGAGGAGGTCACAAACATAATGCAGGCAATCCCTTCTTTCAGGAATCTCAGCCCAACTCCAACCCACAGCTCCCAGGGAACAACTCTGCCTGAACAAAAACTCTTGATGCATTGATCAAGGCAAAGAGCAAACTCTCCTGCTGCACCACACAGGTCCCTCAAGGAACTGCCAAGGAAACCTGATAACATCATTTTCCTCCAAGAATAAAACCTTGCTTACCCACTAAGAAAAAGAACACGTAAGATGCCGTAAAACAGCACCATTTGGTGTCTCCTTGCCAAAACAAGATTGATAAATATTTTGAGGTCCTTGGATGCAAGGTCTGATAGAAGTTAGAAAACACATTTAAAACAGCTATTTAGCAGGACATAAATGGTGCAACTCCATTAAGCTCTTGTTAAGACAAACATCAGCAGCTTCAATACTCTGTGGTAGCCAGTATGGAGTGAAAGGCTCTGTACTTTGTCCTCTTCTATTACAGCTTTATAAGCAAAGAATACATCACTCAATGCAACATGTAGGAAGTCAATAGGAGCTGTGTCTGCTGAGCTATTATAAAAATCAGGACACTTATTTTGGTGACCAACTTTAGACCCCAATGTTTGAAAATGTTGGCACTAAATCAGATTTTATATATATTAGAGCTGGTTAGAACAAATTTAAAGTTTTTTTGGGGAAAAAAAAGACCCTAAATGGGTGAATCATTTCAGATTGATTTTTTTTTAAACCAGCTCTAATATTTATTTATTTAGATTCTGGCTTTAAACAAACTCCATAATGAAAAGAACCATTCAAAGTTCTGGGCACTCTTTGCATATTTTTAAAACCACAAGAGTGTGGGAGATGCAAAATGAAAATCAACACTTCTTCCCCTCACCCTACAATACCTGATGTGACCAATAAAGCTTAAAACCCTCCCTTGCCCTTTCGCAACAGACAAACCTCACCCTCATCTGTTTCTGACCTCTGCATGATGAGCTTTGTATAATAAACCTTTTCACAGCAGAATAAATATTGTTACAGGATAATAAATTTTGTTACAAGCTTGACCCCCATTTAACTGTCATAAAAAGGAAATTGAATGTAAAGTACTTATTTAAAAATAATATCAAGTTCTCACACAAAGCCAGAAAAATCTAGAAAAGTTTGACTGACATTTTTAGCTCAACTTACAGTGTACAAGAATCCCATTTTGTGCCTAACCAAGATCTGAAACATTCAAAATAGGAATTTACCTCAAGATTTTATACAGGGCTAGCATGCACTGGGCCAGTCCATATAGTGTTATTCTTTTGGGGGTAGGCCAACTGCAAAGTTGGTTGCATTAAATAAAACTTCTGGTTCTTTCTCTTAACACGGAATCTTAATGTATTAAAAGCTCCCAGTAAACTGAGGCATAATAAATCCTACATGACTATGTCATGCTTCAGAGGTCTCAGAATAATGAATGAGTTAGTTGTATTTGCTGTAACAGCTAGTGAAAAGGGCAAACGTACAAATGCAATAGTGCTCTTCATGCAGATCAATGAAAAAAGAAAACCCCACAGTGGATTGGTTTTTAGTATCCTATATGATACTGTCTATAGGCCACTAGACAATAATGTGTGAACATTCGTATGTACATTTTTAACTGAATCATATGAGAGAAGAGTCGTTCAGACAGGAAATTCAGAAGTCACATGTCAAATGGCACAATATACATGTTGGTGGCTAGGTGTAAAGGAGTCTGATATGAAGTTGTTGCAAATACAGAAGAGCTGTAAAAGGTATGAGTTAAAATATGAGTGGTTTATCTTAATTTATAATCTTCTAATACCTCCCTGATGCTTTTTCTGATACACTCTTGGAATACATCCCTTTAGCCGGCAAGTTATGCCAGCTCAGCCTCAGCACTCAGTTTGACTCTGTTATACTTTGTTTCAGCAGCAAACAACATGAAAGCAAAATAAGAGGGTATTATATAGCCAATATCAGTGTCAAGACCAAGGCTGAGTGGGTTGGCTTAGAAAGTTCATAGGAAATGTTACAAGTTTTGAAGCCATTACTGAAACTGGTCAGCAGATCAGGAAATATTCTGAGGCTGTAGCATGAACTGGATGGATGCTTTAGATCAAAGTGAGTCAACAGATATCAAGCAGTCCAGATCAATTTCTCTGCTAAACAGTGGACAATATATACTTTTTAAGGCAATCCCCCAAAAGCTGTTTTAGCAGATAAATAGTTAGATAGCTCTGTGCAAAAGGGATGAGTGCCTGGAAACTAAGAATTCTTGGGGACACTTTAATATGAGAGATCAATTCATTCATGAAACAAAAAGGAGACAGAAGCAATTGAGCTGTAACTTGCCTTGACCTGGCTAATGCATGTGGATCTATTCCTCATGCTTTAATAAAGTTTGCACTTAGCAAGTTCCATATTCCTGAAAAGATTCGGCCACCTATTGGCAAGTAGTAAACCTTTTGGTTGGCACCACTTCTAGAAAGAGAAACTAAAAGATTGACTATTAAACCTGCAAAGGAATAAACTCTATTGGCTCATATATGATCTCTTAAAAGTCCCAGCAAATAAGAAATAGTGGAATTGTAGAGAGTGGTGAGTGATAACTTTGTAGCCTTCAGTAAAGGCTTTCTCAATGCAAGAACTTGTAAATAAACAGAACAGGAAGCATACTGTATACAGCAGGGACCCCTATATGTCCATTATTTACCTTTATACAGGGTGGCCGTTGCATCACTCAGGGTCTGATCCATCTTCTGTTGAAATGACATAACTCTTATTGACTTCAGTAGGAGCAGGATTGGGCCTCAGTTTGAAAAGTGATTCCATGTTTGATTTGGCAGTGCAACTAAAGAGGAAATTGGTGTTCTCAGTATAAATTATTTCAATTTCTTTCATACAGTACCTAGCTGAGTGTCTCGTGGCCAAGAAGGTGGTAATGATAATGCTAACAGCGCCAAACACAGACCAACCCACAAAGTGGACTACAGCAAATATCAATTTGTACTAGAAGCATGTGGGGAGAATGGTTGGAAGGCTTATTGTCTTTCTAGCTGGCATATGTTTTCCAGCAGAGTCCATTCCAGAAATGCTGCACTGTAATTGGCACTGAGGGAAAAGAGAGAAGAGAGATCATTGTAAGGCTATTTGAATCAGCAGAAAAAGCATGTTGTCAGCTGAGAGAGCAGCAGTATGGTCACTTACAAACTGAGGGAATAGTAGTTATCACCAAATTCTGTGAAGTTCATATGGGTAAATATTAGAATTCTATCTGATAAATTCCTTGCTCCCTTGATAGAATTTTTTGCAGATGGATGTAGTTCTCTTTGGGGCTTGTTTTTAATTCAGGAGGGGATTGTTTTGGTTAATTTATTCTGAAGCAAGTTTAAGGCAAAAGTGTGAGATACAGAATACCAGGATAATGGACAAAGGTAGCCCACAATTATCTATGGTAAAGCAGCCTAGTCCTTTTTCATGGTTGCAATCAAAAAGAGAAAAGCAGATATGGTAATACCAAGGGGCATCTGAAAGGGAGTATGCCATGTGTGTTTTAGTGTGTGATCGCAAATTTCAGTGGGAAGTCAGCAGAGAAGACTTATGGCTATAAGACTGTATGGCTGTTCTGATGTGTATGCACTGTTGTATATGTAGATATGGACGTGAAAGGTTTACAGGAGAAATACCCCCAATGCACAAGGCCTATGTAACAGTTAAAAATTAAAAATCTTGCAGCATGCTAGTTAGTGCAGATGTTCCTGGTAACATCTAACCATGTATAACAGGGTGGCCTGCCCTTTTAAGGTCCAGGAGGCCTGGGGCTAGTCAGCCCTATTCAGTAAGCCTGCTACAACTGTGCAGGGTCTGGGACTTAAAAGGAGGAAGAGGAAGCAAGGAGGGAGTTTCGTAAGAGAAAGCTGTCTGAATCCTCTGCAGCCAGCGGGAAAGAGCCAGGAGGGAAGAGGAGGAGAAATTCCCATGGTTAGCCCTGAGGAGAGAGGGTAGCCAGAGAGGAGAAAAAGCCCTGGAAGGCATCACCAGAAGAGTGGCACAATGACTCTGCAGAGCTTGGGTTGGGGTGAAGTCTCTGCAGAGGGCAATTTTCATCTGTAGAGACTGAGTTGGAAGAAGAGCTCAGGTAAGACAGAAGATTGTGTTTATTGATTTTAATTCCTTACTGAGGAGAAAAGTCCAGCAGTTGGGGGCTGGCTGGGGAGCATGGCAGACATGCTGCTCTGATGTGAGGCAAGAAGCCAGACTCAAGCAAGGAGCTATCTGAGGACTGTGGCTGGCCAAAGCTCTTGATAGGAGGGTAGACCTGACCCAGATGGTGGGGTTGATTGGAGCCCAGGAGTTGGCAGCTAGTGAGATAGGATGTTGACTCTGGGAGTCTGCCCAAAAGGATGGGGCATGAAGGCTGAGCCTCTGAGGCTGAAGACTCTTTTGTTTTAGTCTTGGACTAAGGGACTTAATTACCCAAGAAGGATGTTGAATGCTGGAGGGTCAAGCAACCTCTACAGTGGGAGTAGTATGAAGATGATTGTGAGGAAACTGAGGCAGAAGAGCTGAAGTGCTGGGTTTTAATGTGTGGGCGTGCTCTGAGACAGTGAGTTTTGGTACACCAAGTTCATAAAGCTTTTATTGTTCACTTTCATGAAATTAGTCCTGTTATGGTCAAAGATACCTATGCAATGATTTTAGTTCAAAGACTCAAGCCTGAGGCCAGTTTATTGACATACATACCAGTGCACTGGGGTGCAGTCCGAAGACTGACACCCTGAGGGCCGCTCGCAGGCGGGTTTTTATTTAATTAAACCGCAAGCAAAGTACAAACAATACGTCATGAGTTAAGAAACTGGGGTTGGGGTCAGCCTCCCCCCACCAAACCACAAGTTAGGAAATTAGAGTTGGGGTCAGTCCCTCCCCAAACTGCGAGTTAAGAAATTAGGGTTGGGGTCAGTCCCTCCCCAAACCGCGAGTTAAGAAATTAGGGTCGGGGTCAGTTCCCCTCCCCCCCCAAGTACCTTCCTCATTTTTCCGAGAATTGAATGTTTATTTGGGTAGAGGGGCGCTTGGTGGTTTTCCCCAGGGGTGGTACTT
This sequence comes from Trachemys scripta elegans, assembly GCF_013100865.1. Classification (NCBI taxonomy): domain Eukaryota; kingdom Metazoa; phylum Chordata; order Testudines; family Emydidae; genus Trachemys; species Trachemys scripta. Next base: position 161,083,689 of record NC_048300.1, read on the forward strand.
GGCACCAGTTTGGGTACATTTCTCAAGACACATGTTATTTTCCGGGGTCTTGTTAAAGATTGGGGGGGGGGGTTCCATGGGACGCCTAAAGAGGATCTATGATTGGCTATTTTTGCAGATAGCTGGAATCACTGAGTGGGTCACAGGTCACCCAAAGGAGAAGCTGCATGAGTCAAGAACTTGCATTTAGCTAAAGTTACCTATTGCTTCACACAAGTGGTTATTATATTTCATTAGTCATGAACATATTTCATTAGTGCTGCCGCTGGGGCTTTTTTTATTCTTTCCCTCCTTGCCCCCCCCCCCCCCTCCTCTGGTCATGACCCTTGACTGAGTTTGGCAGGGAATTGTGCAGTCTAGTCTAGTTCAGGCCCTGGCCTGGTCCCTGGCCTGTACTGCTTTGTGTAAGGGTAGTTAGCATAACAGATCTCTGTTGGAGGGTTTATTTTGGGGCCTTTAGATTCACAGCTCTGGCTATTAAAAAGAAGGCCCCCTGCTCTATTTCCCCACAGTCCCGATGCTGACAGCTATGCAAGGCCTATGTGCACCACTTAGAAGTCCAAATTTTGAGAGCTTCACTAGGAAATAAGTGGTGCACATAGGCCTAGTACCAGCTATCGACATGAGGGCTAATTTCAAACAAAGTGAACAATAAAAGCTTTGTGAACTTTGGTTAGAGGTTACCAGCAACATCTGCACTAACTAGTACGATACAAAAAGTTTAGTCTGTAAATCAAATGACTAAAATGTTTGGGCTTTTACTCTCCTTGCACAAAGACAAAAACCTACTTTAGCTGATGTTGCTACATAGTGAATGCTTTTTTGCCAGCAACTACTGGATACAGTCACATGAGAGACGAGAAAAAAGGCTAAAATTTACAGCCATTAATTGGGGGAAATGGGAGGTCAGTTTATACGTGTGTCATCCTAGTAAATTGCACTTTATAAATAAAGCTGAGAGTCAAAGACCATGGAAAAGGTTATTTCAAGTCAGAAAAGCCTCAATGGCTCTACAGAAAGCTCTGAAGATCTGAAATAACATTGAGATCCAGAGAAGCCAAAGGCCAACAGTTAGTTGAGTCTGAGAGAACTTCAGGAGACTGGACAACATCACAAAAAGGATTTTTGGAGATGGCAGCTCATATGTGGGTTATTTACATTGATAAATATACAAAGATACATTTATATGTTTGAAGTCCTTGTGGAAAGTGCTATACAAGCCTGATGCAGAACCCACTGAAGTCAGCAGAAAAACTCCCATTTACTTCAATGATCCTTGGATCATGCCTTTTAATGGTATTATTTATTTTTATTTAATGTGTATTGGTAATTACCCCTCAGAGAAAGTAAAATTTGTTTATTGCATCCAAAGAACCTCTGAAGGTTAAACAGTAAATGCAATTTGCTGAGCCACATAGTTCTATAATTGACTTAGGTCAGGGATCAGCAACCTTTGGCATGTGGCCCATCAGGGAAATCCACTGGCGGGCCGGGACTGTTTGTTTACCTGCTGCGTCCACAGGTTCAGCTGATCGCAGATCCCATTGGCAGATCCCATTCCAAGCCAATGGGGGTTGCGGGAAGTGGTGGCCAGCACATCCCTCGGCCCACGCTACTTCCCACAGCTCCCATTGGCCTGGAACAGTGGCCAATGGGAGCTACAATTGGCCAAACCTGCAGAAGCTGCAGGTAAACAAACCATCCTGGCTTGCCAGCAGATTTTCCTGATGGGCCGCATGCCAAAGGTTGCCGATCCCTGACTTAGGTTATGTTCACTATTGCAATGGGAAGAGTTTAGAGAAGTGAGACCTGAAACACAAAATCTTCAGAATCACACCTACTTCATTCACTAATGAAAGAGAACCTGTAGGATTTGTTTCAATTTTTCCTTATACTTATATTTGCAAAATAAACTACTTTTTAAAAAGTTGTTTTTCTTGGGGCAAGAAAGAGGCACTGCCATTGGGCTTCTGTAATTGATAGCACTATGTATAACATATTTACCTTAGGCTTACAACAACCATTCCTGTCACGGCATTATAGTGAACACATCTGGTGTATCAACCTAGGAAGAAAGCTTTGTAGCCAGTCCATATTGACTACATGACATGGTGTCAGAAGTAAAAGTAGCCTAACTGGTGCAAGAGGAGAGCAGAAACAGAAGGAACATAACAATAAAGGTTGCAAACAGAAGGAACAAAGCCACAAAGGTTTTAGGATTGATCTCATCAACATGCTATTCTTCATGGCCTCAGAGAACTTCAGCTTTGACAAACCTTCACAATGGACAGACCGGAAGCAATATTTTGCAAATTTTCAAGTGTAGTGAGGTGGTGTGGTCCCCCACCACCCCGGAGAGGGACGAGCCCTTCTGGACACTGGAGTGGGCAGATCTAGGGAGCTCTGAGCCTGCCCCTCAGAGGGTCAGGCAGTGCCCTGGAAGTATAAAGGCTCGATCGCAGATCTCACTGGAGAGACAACCGCCGGGCAGGCCAGATTACTGCGGCCTAGCCTGCGACTGGGAAGCCTCCGCGGCCCAAGGTGCGCCCAAGGACTGGCCCAACCTGCCCCATGCCCACTATCCAGAGGAGTTGCTGGACCTGCCCCACGCTAGTTACCCGGAGGAGTTGCCAAGCCTGTCCCGTACCAGCTACCAGGAGGAGTTGCTGGGTCTGCCTCTCGCCAACTACTCTGAAGAATCCATGGTGCTGGACCCCTCGGAGGACACCACCGTGACCCACGTACCACAAGAAGGGGAGTCTGGAAGTAGCCTGGGGGCAGCCAACCCTGGTCTGGCTGCAGCACTGCCAGAGCCCATGTCAGTGTGTTGCGGCCAGGATCCCCACTGACACAGCACCGGGTCTTCCGCCGCTGCTAGGGCCCTGGGCTGGGATGCAGTGGAGTGGGAGGGACTGCATCCCCCCTGCTACCCAAATCTTCGTGGGTGGCAGTCTCCCCTCTCCCAGGTCCTTTGGATGCCTGGGCTTATTGCTACTGCTTGTAACTACTGCTCAGTCCCTGCCTGAGCACCTAACTCACTGTTGCCCCACCCTGACCTAGGGCTTGGGCTTATTGCCACTGTTTGTAAGGCTACTGCTCAGCCCCTGCCTGAGGGCCTGACTCACTGATGCCCCGCCCTGACCCAGGTCCTGGGCTTACTGTGCTTATTTCTGTTGCCGCAAGGGCCGCCGAGGGAGACTCCCGCGGCCAGACTAGTTTTCCCGAAAGACGTCAACAGTGTGTAGTGAGGCGGTGTGGTCCCCCGCCGCCACAGAGAGGGACGAGCCCCCCGCTAACCTCTCTTCATCAAATGGCTACAAAACTCCACCAGGAAACTAGAGATATTCAAGTATCTTCTTTAATTTATACTATGGGGAAGCAAGCAGAGAATATCTTTAAATACTTTGGCTTTACTGAAGACAGTCACAAAAATGACTATGGAAGAGCTCTGGCTACATTTGATATGCGTACTTTATACCTCAGAGAAATGTGGTTTATGAAAAAGTGTGTTTTCACCAGAGAATTCAAGAATCAGAGGAACATGTTGAATATTTTATAAGGGCTTTGTATGCATTGGCTGAAAACTGTGATTTTTTGGGGGACTGCAAAACATGAAAATACCCAAGACAGGACAGCTATTGGGTTAACAGAAGCCTCTCACAACAAATATAATTAAAAACAGACATAAAACTACCCACAGCTTCAAGTGTTGTTTTTTTTCCTATTCATTTTATCCTTGCTCTAACTGAAACATTTACATTTGTTTCTTTGACTTGGAAAATCATTTGTGTATGTGCATCATCTGTAGGTTGCTCTTTGGGGAGGGATAGCTCAGTGGTTTGCACATTGGCCTACTAAACCCAGGGTTGTTCAATCCTTGAGGCGGCCATCTGGGGCATAATTCAGTACTTGGTCCTGCTAGTGAAGGCAGGGGGCTAGACTCAATGATCTTTCAGGGTCCCTTCCAGTTCTATGAGACAGGTATGTCTCCATATATTACCAAATGCTACTGCACTAGACAGAGGGATTCTATAACACTGACTCATGAAGCACAAGAGCCCTTTGCAGATTTAGGGTTTGGGGACACTTTTGCACCCCAACTGTTCTTGGACTCCCAAACAGCAGCCCTGGTGTTTCTCATTTTTATTTTTTAATCTTGGTCTGCTAGCAGGTTGCTGATACAGAACTTTCCATGATAGCCTATTCCTTTCCAGGATGGATCACAGCAACATGCTCTATTTGGAGTTTCCATTGAGAACAAATTGTAAGCTTCAGTGGGTGCAGAATACAGATGCAGTGCTCTTTAGTGGAGCAGACTGTCATAAGCTCATAAAACTTGTGCTCTCTGCATTACATACCTGACTATATTAAAACAAATTTAAAAAAATGCAGACCTTTCTTCTTCCAGTCCATTAGCTTAGCCACCACAAAAGAAATCATGGACTTTAAATTGGTCTGTTCCTGTAAGACTTCTCAAATATACAACCTAAATCTATAGGCCTATCAATATTTTACAATGCCATCAGATGCACTTAAAAGTTTATACTGTCAGTACTCATGCATAATTTGCTGTTTCTTTGCCTTAATGATTTAAAAAAAAGCAACCTATTGTAACCTATTTCTGGATTGCTAATTTGTCTTTTTTATTAATTTTTTATGAATGATTGATTTTTAATGGATACTGTATTTGAAATAACATCCTATAATACTGAACAAGTTTGTCCACCTCTAGCAGATAGCAAGAACTCAAGAAGATCGTAAACATTATAGACAGGAATGCATATTAATACACAAGTGGCAGTAAACAAAAGAATGAATGGATTCACAGTTCCAGGAAAGGCATATTATGTTTGGATATAAAATTCTTATGAATTAGCCTGTCCAACTGGAGTAAGATGGAAACATTCTTTATAATGTTAGTGCATATTTGACATTCAACAGGAGATTAATCAAGCTAGTCTGGAAACTTTTAATGCAATACAACTTTGTTTATTGTCTTTCAGGCAAAATGCAATCCACTGCTCTTTGAGAGTTAAAAAGTAATAGCAGCTTTGTTGATCCATCTATACTATGAACCAAGTGCACAAGCAAACAATATGCATTTCAATATGGCAAATGTAAAGTCATAGATTTAGAAACAAAGAATGCAGGCCATACTTACAGGATTTGAGACTCTATCCTAGGAAGCAGTGATTCTGAAAAAAATATGTGCAATTTCTGATGGATAGACAGCTGAGCATGAGCTTCCAGTATGATGTTATGGCCAAAAGGCTCAATATGAAATTTGTATGTATAAGCAGGGGAATATACAGTAGGAGTACAGAGGTTATATTACCTTTCATATTTGGCACTAGTGAGACTGTGACTAGAATACTGTGTCCCATTTTGATGTACAGAATTCAAGAAGGAAGTTGAAAAACTGAAGAGAGTTCAAAACCACAAGACTGACTAAAGGATTGGGAAAACATGCCTAATAGTGACAGACTCAAAGAGCTCTGTGTGTTTACTTTATCAAAGAGAAGGTTAAGGAATGACCTAATCACAGTCTATCATTATGAAGATGGGGAACTGAAATTTGAGAAGAGGGCTCTTCAGTCTAGCAGACAAAGATATAAAAAAATGCAATTTTTGGAAGCTGAAGCTAGACAAATTCAGATTAACACATTTTTAACAGTGAGGGTAACTACTGGAAGAACTCACCAAGAGATTTTCCCTCAATGGCAATCTTTAAATCTAGATTGGATGTTTTGTTAAATGATATGCTCTAGTTCCAACAGGAATTAATTCAAGTAAATCCTATGGCCTGGAGGTCAGATTAGATTATCACAATAGTCCCATCTGGCTCTATAATCTATGAATTTATGAAAATTGAATGTTTTTCCTTCATTTATTCTGGTTTGGGGATTGTACTATGTCATTTGTTAGATTTCTGAGCTCAAATGACTTGGCATAATGTGAAAAATTGGCTGAAGATGATAGTTCAAAAATTAAGCAACACAGAGTAAGTTAATTGAGTGTCAGAGTTATATCTTCATTATAAATCTGGGATGCCAAAAAGGACTTTGGATCCTCATCACAAGAAAATATACACGTTTTCATTTCTGCAGAGCTGGCTGCAATTTTGCAGGAAATAAATCGGAAAGCCCGGGGAGATCAAATCTGTGAGCAAAATAAAAGTAATGTCTTTCAACAAGCATGGGTAACCTCAGCCCCGTCATTAAAAGTATTTATCCTTTGCTCTTCATAAAGAAGATTGTCTTTCTATTTCCATAAACATCTCACCAGTCTTTCCTGATCAATAGATGTGTTACAAGAAACAATAACAGTAAAAAGTGGTTGAGCAGATATAATTGAGGGCACATAAATAGTATCTTTCTTAGGTATTCAAAATTCCTTTGAGACTGAAACAGGAGAGTTAAAAATATCAAGAAAATTAGAAAAAACAACTTTGAAAAGGTTGCCTCAGCTGTTATCAAAGGAAACCCCTGTGAATAATATTTGTTTTTATGTGGTATTCCATGGTCTTTATCTTTCTATAGAGAATGAACTAGCCTTTATAAGGACTCATGCATTTCCATTTCAGAAACTTGCTCCAAGTTTCCCTCACTTTCTTTCCCATCTCCTCCATCCTAATTTCTAGTTGGGAAGTTCTACCAGTTAAAGCATCCAGTTTTGATGTACAAAGTATGAATTTTAGTTCTAATCCCATAATAGCCAGAAAGTTGTTTTGAAGAGAAAAATGGAGTACGTATCTTTATTGTTTTATTTGCAAGATGGACTCTGATCTGGGTATCATGACATGAGGGAAGTTACAGACACAGTCTCTGTTTTCTCCTTAGGTTTCATGAGAAATTGGGGATAATATGTTTATTTAATGAGCCCACTCCTTGGACTTTCTATTTTTTAGAAGATTGGATACAAGATTACATCTCTAATCATTAGGATGGGGTATGCCACTGCAAACTATGTCACCAAAAAGAATGTATACATTTAATCAAATGTCCTACATGAGCCATAATGGAAACCAATCGAGGCTCAAATTTCACTTCAAATCTTCAGGCTCCTACCCAGCAAAGCATGTAAGCACTTGTTTAATTTTAAGCACACGATTAGTCCTTTTGAAGTCAATGATACTTGTCATATAACTAAAGGTAGGCATGTGCTCAAGTGCCTTGCTTGACTGGGGCCAAAATCATGTAAATTTCTCAACCCCTAGGAAAAAGAAAAAAATAACAGAAGACAGCAAAGTATATGTGATGGACAAAGGGTCCAAGCAGCAGTGACGTGAACTGAAGGGATTTTTTTAAACCATCTTCCACTGCTGCCATCAATTTGGGAGTAAGACAATGAGCAGCCCAAGAAGCTGCAGCAGTAGCAGTAGCTACTGCTGCATGTTACTACTTGCATGCCACATACTGGGTGGGAAATCACAGATGTGGTTAAACAAGAAAAAACCCCTGGTAACATATTTGCATGGAGGACTGATCAGTTTATATACTATCTGATGATGCTATGAGGTAGGAAACATCACCTTTTTATTACAGACATAAGAACATATTTTTGATAAAATTTGTACTTATGGGGGGAGCTGATTCACCACAGTGAAAAAAGACCGCATAGTGATAGCCAGTGCAATCACATGGAGATGCTGGATTCAGTCTGGACCAAGTTCAGTTTTGCTGACTGCAATGGAGATTTGTCCACAGAAGAAAACTTTGCCCATAAACTCAAATCTGCTAACAGCTAATGAAGAGTCGTTTTTAGCTGAAGTATAGAAACTTGTGTATTTAGGGCAGCTCTATTTCCCATGCTGCATGTACAATGGGATTAAAAGACAACTGTGGTTTCTGTGCACGGTTGCAGTCATGGATTGTTATAAGAGGTTTGCTTTTTTTTTTTCTAGCTGTATCACATTTTCATTGTAGCCCCCAAGTAGAGAGTGCTATAAAGCTGAAATTCCAGTTATAAGTCTGGATGGAAATAGTAGTGAACAATAGTCAAGGATTATTTTTAAATGGCTTCAGATCCAAAACAACCAAGGACCAGGAATTGATTTCTTCTGGTTTGCAGTTGTCAAATTACTTTATGGAAGTCAATTTAAAGTGATGGGACCTTTTTCTATTTAGCCGCTAGGTATAAAAAATAGTGTAATTGTTGGATGAGGTAGGCAGCATCAGATGAAAAAAAGTGTGACGATGGAAAACAGATTCAGAGAGCAAATGTGAAATTCACAAGGCAGGGGGTGAATTTTGTATTTATAGTTAAACCTCTGGTTGCCCTTGAAGGCTGAATTGTATGTGTTTTACTCTTGCTCTATAATTCTTTTTTCCTATTTTTTTTTAAAATGTAATCAGTCCATTTTTGCTGAACCAACAATATTAAAAATATGATGGAATTGAACTGGTATTAGTTATCTTACTGGTAGAAAATTGTTATAACATGCCTTTCTGTGAGGTTCTTGGGCTGTTTTGAGAACTAAGCTCTTGATCCTGTAGTGAGATGTGTGCAGGTAGCTATCACATTTAACCGCCAGTTAAGATTGGGGCCTCTGGGCACTAGTGCAATAGAAATCATTAATAATGATCTGCTCATTCCAGGATCTTTAGGTCTTCAGACACATGACCTAAGTAAGTCTTAGTCTACAATTCCTTTGTTCCCTGATATCTTTTAAATTGGTACAAAAGGCAGATCTTACTGCATTACTATCAATTATTTCTTCCATTGTATTACCGTATACATTCAGCTAACCTAGAAAGGGCACAACAGTTAAACTTTATTTTTCATGGTACTATGCAAAATGAAACTTGCACTAGGAGTTTGTATGCAATGAAGGGCACTGGTTTAGCTTATTTTACAGATACCCAGCAAAAATAAACTAAAAAACCAACCCCAAAGTCAACAAGTTTGATCAAAATGTAACAGTATGAAATGTAGCATTTCTGGAAAACCTTCTCTGGGCTAATCCATCATGAAACAGTCTCCCAAATTAACGTTGTGATGAAGGACAAGGATTAGAAATATAACTCTGCTTCAGACATAATAATAAGTGGAGTAAACTATCCAGTTGCATACCCTATGATGAGTATAGTAGCATAGCTATGGTGCCATGCCACAAGAATGCCAACATAACATCATAGAGTATATGCAGCCTACAACAACAGAAGGGGTTCTTCTGTTGCTGTAGGAACACTACCTCTCCACATGATGCGAGCTTGGTCAATGGAATACACTGGGGGTTAGGTTAGTATAGTGATACTGCTCAGCAATGTAGATTTTTCACGCCCCTGAGCACCATATCTTTGGATATGCCTACACTTGGAGATGGGGGTGTGATTTCCAGCTTGAGGAAACATACTTGTGGTAGATCTCATCCAGTAAGCACACTAAAAATAGAATGTAGCAGCAGTGAGATAGGCTAGATGCCCCAAGTACATGCCTACCATCTCTTGGGGCAGCTAGCCTATCCTGCCACTCATGTTGCTGTGGCTACATGCTATTTTTAGCACTCTAGCTTGATGACAGCTAATGCAAGTATGTGGCCTAGCTGGGATTCACAAGCCCAGCTCCAAGTGTAGACATACTGATGCCAACCTAAATTTTTAAGTGTCGACTTAAGGAACATGGTCTAAGGAACATGAGGCAGTGTTTGGTAGCTAAAGCACAGAATCTTAAACCAGCGACATATGCTTAAATCAAGCCTCATCATCATCATCATGTTCCCATTATGCCTCTAGCGTTTAGGGCAGCGATGAAGCTCCTCCACTCCTGTTTATTTCTGGCAAGTCTTTCAATGGTTCCCCAGCTGTGCCCCAGGTTTCTCAGCTCGGCTTCCACAGCTCTTCACCATGTATTGTTCAGACGGCCTCATTTTTGCTTGCCTTCAGGTGTCCATTTTATTGTTACTCTGGCGATGGAATCAGTTTCCCTCAGAAGCACATGGCTAATCCATCTCAAACACCTCCTGGCGATGATGGTGCTCATATCCTCTTGGCTGCACTGTGTCAATAGATCTTGGTTTGAAATTGTTCTGGGCCAAAAGATACGGAGGATTTTTCCAAGGCAGGTTGTATGGAATGAAGACAGTTTGGACATGTCATATTTTCTCATTGCCCAGCATTCTGCACTGTAAAGTAATGTTGAAAGTATGCAGCTCTGATAAATCTTGAGTTTGGTTTTGGTTTGGCTATCCATTGGCTGAAAACTAGCCAAGTGCTGTGGAAGTGCAAATCTAAAAACTCCTCTCAATGACTTGAGCAGTACCTATATCCAACCACAGGGAGAAAACATTTTGAAATACAATCAGCTCCTCCATTCACATGCTAATATCCAAGTGTGATAGGGAGATCCACTTGTAATCTCCCAACAGGAAGACTTTTTTTTTTAAACTAAGGCTTGGCCTACATAAAGAGCTTATGTTAGTATAATTACGTCACTCGGGTGTGTGGAAAATCCACCATAATTATATCAACCTAACCCCCAGCGTAGACAGTGCTGTGTCAATGGGAGGGCTTCTCTCATTGACGTAGCTATCACCTCTCAGGGAAGTGGAGTACCTATGCCAATAGAAGCTCTCCTGTTGGTGTAGGCAGCATTTTCACTGAAGCACTACAGCAGTGTTGTAAGTGTAGACAAGTTTAGGAAGGAATCCTCCAGGCTTTCACTAGAGCCACAAATATGTTCTGTGATGGAACATATATTGGGAAGTTTCTTTTCCAACATTCCTTTTTGGAAAAAATAAAGTCAGATTCCATCAACAATGCTTTGTGTATCCTATCATTAAAAAACACTTCTGTTACTAGGCAGAGAATTACATTCTCTGCTGTTGCAGCTGATAATACTTTAGAAGTTTGATGGGGTAGCTGTCAGAATCTTGCTCTTGCAACTGAGAAAACTTCAGAGATGGGCTGCTCTCCTATTGTTTTCATTCTCATCTGATCCAAAAATCATGTTGACATGTTAGACAAGGCAAGTTAATTAAATCTTAAAAATAAGCAAAACAGGTCTGCTGCTCTTGGCATGGAAGCCACAGCTGGTCAGCGAGCTAAACCCACTACCAGTATCTCTTAGTGGATAGAGAACTGGACTGGAACTCAGATTACCTGAGTACTATTCCTGAGTCTGTCACTGGCCCTGCTGGGTGACCCTGCCTCTGTTTCCTTATCTGTAAAATGGGCTAATGATACTGACCTTATTTGTTATGTGCTTTGAGATGAAAAAAGCTATATAAGAGCTAGGTATTACTATTTATTATTATAGTCTATGCAAATTAACTGATGGGGACAGGGCTGCTCAGCAGCAAAAGGTGAACCTTAAATGATGATGACTGACATCTAGCGCAAGACAAGCATTCGGCCTGATCTCTCACACATCCTCCTTGCTCCTCATTAACCTCAGAGTCACCTTGTGATGACTTGCTGACAATACCAACATCAGCATTTGACCCCTGCATTCAGGGGTGTTTTGCTTTTCTTTGTGGGGGAGGGTTGTAAATTCAGTTTAAATTTTAACACAGATGCTATCTGACACTTGAGAGTATAATTGAAAGTAAGCAATCACTGGCCCAGGTCTCACAAGCCACCTCGGGCTTGTTAAAGATAGCAAGCCTGATTCTCCAGTGACTTTCACTTGTGTAGTCACTTACACAGGTGTGAAACACTGTGTAAATGACTGCGCTGGCTGCAAAAGCATCAGAATCAGGCCTGTTGACTCTGAGGAAACTCTGGGTTTGTTTTGTTGTTGTATGGAGGGCTGTCTTTGCTGCAGCTCTTTTCTATCTTTTCAGGTGAGATAGAACATATATAAACAGTAACAGTCCCAGACACCTAACGTTTTTCCATTACGCGGTGTATCTGCTTCTATGCTTGCATATGGCCTAGCTGTAAGAGACTTAAGCCTGGAAAATAAACTAGTTCTCTGTTTCACCTAGAGATGTATTAGTATTAGTGGGATTTCAGGAGAAAACTCAAGCTTCCTTCTACCCCTCTACCCAGCTGAACCATTCTGTACAGTGAGTGGATTCATGAAAATGTATATAAGAGTTCTTTATTCTCAAAATATAATTGCAGAACTTAGCTAAAAACACAGGGCTAGATTGTGGCTTGTCCTGTATGGACATGAAAGCGTGTTTTCCATATCGAAACCAAATGCAGAGATTAGCATAGAATCATAGGACCTAGAGAGGCCTTTTTGTCCAGTCTCCTGCACTCATGGCAGGAATAAGTATTATCTAGACCATCCCTGACAGGTGTTTGTCTAACCTGCTTTTAAAAAACTCCCATCATGGAGATTCCACAATCTCCCTAGGAAATTTATTCCACTGGATGTTTTTCCTAATGTCCAACCTAAACCATCCTTGCTGCAATTTAAGCCCATTGCTTGTCCTATCCTCAGAGGTTAATGAGAACAATTTTTCTCCCTCCTTCTTGTAACAACCTTTTATGTACTTGAAAAATGTTATGTCCTCCCTCAGTCTTCTCTTCTCCAGACCAAACAAACCCATTTTTTTCAATCTTCTCTCATAGGTCATGTTTTCTAGACCTTTAATCATTTTTGTTGCTCTTCTCTGGACTTTCTCCAGTTTGTCCACATCTTTCCAGAAATGTGGTGCCCAGAACTGGACACAATCCTCCAGTTGAGGCCTAAGCAGCATGGAGTTGAGCAGAAGAATTACTTCTTGTGTCTTGCTTACAACATTGCTGCTAATACATCCCAGAATGATGTTTGCTTTTTTGAAATAGTATTACACTGACTCATATTTAGATTATGATCCATGACCCTTTCTGTAGTACTCCTTCCTAGGCAGTCATTTCCCATTTTGTATGCATGCAACTGATTGTTCCTTCCCAAGTGGAGTACTTTGCATTTGTCCTTATTGAATTTCATTTTATTTAGTTCAAACAATTTCTCCAGTTTGTTCAGATAATTTTGAATGTGAATCCTATCCTCCAAAGCATTTGAAACCCCTCCCAGCTGCTTATCATCCTCAAACTTTATAAGTGTACTCTCTATGCCATTCTCTAAATCACTGATGAAGATATTGAACAGAACTAGACCCAGAACTGATCCCTGTGGAACCCTTCTTAATATTGACTGTGAACCACTTCTCTCTGGGAACAGTTTTCCAACCAGTTATGCACCCACCTTATAGTAGATCCATCCAGGTGGTATTTCTCTAGTTTGTTTATGAGAGGGTCATGCAAAACCATATCAAAAGCCTTACTAAAGTCAAGGTATACCACATCTAACAGTTTCCCCGATCCACAAGGCTCGTTACCTGTCAAAGAAAGCTATTAGGTTGGTTTGACACGATTTGTTCTTGACATGCAGTGCTGCGATGACTAATGTCAGAGTTGCTCCTAGCAGGTAGGAGGAAGCCAAGCAAGAGCTGGCTGGGTGCAGGGATTGTGTGTGCATGTGCATTGTGGAAAAGGTTGGGCAGGGCTCGTGTGGAGCAGAAACAAAAATATGAACTCCCCAGAAGGAATTTTGGTTGGGTCAGTTGAATTCCTTCTGGAGCTCCAGCTATACCATGATCCATTCTTCCCCCTCCCTCCTGAGCTATGCCTTAAAAACATAACATAATCCAGAGATTTGCTTTATATACTTAACACAGGTGGCATTGTGGTTTGCCTTTTTAGTCACATGGGGCAGGCTCAGCCAATTAGGTACCCAGAAGACCTTCAAGATGACTTAAACTGCCTGACCTTCTACAAACTAAGGCCTGGTCTACACTATGAGTTTAAGTTGAATTTAGCAGCGTTAAATTGAATGAATCCTGTACCCGTCCACACAACGAAGCCATTTACTTCAACATAAAGGGCTCTTAAAATTGATTTCTGTACTACTCCCTGATGAGGGGAGTAGCGCCGAAATCAACATTGCCATTTCGAATTAGGGTTAGTGTCGCCGCAATTCGATGGTATTGGCCTCCGGGAGCTATCCCACAGTGCACCATTGTGACTGCTCTGGACAGCAATCTGAACTCGGATGCACTTGCCAGGTAGACAGGAAAAGCCCCACAAACTTTTGAATTTCATTTCCTGTTTGCCCAGTGTGGAGATCACAGGTGACCATGCAGAGCTCATCAACATAGGTAACCATGCAGTCCGAGAATCGAAAAAGAGTACCAGCATGGACCGTATGGGAGGTACTGGATCTGATCGCTATATGGGGAGAGGATTCCGTGCTAGCAGAACTACATTCCAAAAGACGAAATGCCAAAACATTTGAAAAAATCTCCAAGGGCATGATGGAGAGAGGTCACAATAGGGACTAATATCAGTGCCGCATGAAAGTTAAGAAGCTCAGACAAGCCTACCAGAAAACCAAAGAAGCAAACGGAAGGTCCGGGTCAGAGCCACAAACATGCCGTTTCTACGCTGAGCTGTATGCAATTCTAAGGGGGGGCCGCCACCACTACCCCACCTCTGACCGTGGATTCTGAGAAGCGGGTAATCTCAGCCATGCCTGAGGATTCTGCAGATGGGGAAGATGAGCAGGAGGAGGAGGAGGACGAGCTTGCGGAGAGCACACAGCACACCATTCTCCCCAACAGCCAGGATCTTTTTCTCAGCCTGACTGAAGTACCCTCCCAACCCTCCCAAGGCAGTATCCCAGACCATGAAGTCATGGAAGGGACCTCTGGTGAGTGTACCTTTGTAAATATAAAACATGGTTTAAAAGCAAGTGTTTTTTAATGATTAATTTGCCCTGAGGACTTGGGATGCATTCGCAGCCAGTACAGCTACTGGAAAAGTCTGTTAACGTGTCTGGGGATGGAGCGGAAATCCTCCAGGGATATCTCCATGAAGCTCTCCTGGAGGTACTCCAAAAGCCTTTGCATAAGGTTTCTGGGCAGTGCAGCCTTATTCCGTCCTCCATGGTAGGACATTTGACCACGCCATGATAGTAGCAAGTAATCTGGTATCATTGCATGACAAAGCCTGGCAGCGTATGATCCCAGTGTTTTCTGGCACTCAAGCAACATCCGTTCTTTATCTCGCTGTGTAATCCTCAGGAGAGTGATATCGTTCATGGTAACCTGGTTGAAATACGGGAATTTAATTAAGGAGACAGAGGTGGTCGTTCCTACTGGGCTGTTTGCCTGTGGCTGAAAATAAATCCTTCCCTGCATTTAGCCAAATGGGGGAAGAGAGGGCATTGGTGCTGAGCTTTTCGTGTTAGGCTAGCAGGGATCTTCCCTGATACCAGCCACGCGGTGGGGGGAGGGATAAAGCGATCACCCCAGAGAATTGGATGGGGCAGGGGTAAGTTTGGTTTCTGCTGCTGCACGTTAACAGGAAAACCGCAGCACTCAACGGGCTTTGCTTGGTATGTGGGAAAGGAGGGCGCTGCTTTTAGGAAGGTTGCAGAAGCCGAAAGACAATAGCTTACCATGGCTGCATGCAAGCCAAATTCTGTTGCCTGGACCTGCGTCTGTGATCTCTAACACCAAAGCTGCAGGCACTCAATATTAAGATGCAAAATGCGACCTTGTACCAAAATTACATGTGCTATGTAATGTGAATAGTGTTGTTCACTGTGAAAGAGTATAAGCATTGTTCTGTAAAATGTATCTTTTTAAATACATCTCTCCCTTTTTTCCCTCCCACAACTGCAAATTTTTCAAGCCTCCCTCCTTCGTCCCAAAGGCTATCTCAGATAAGGCAGCGAAAAAAACGCACGCGAGACGAAATGTTCTTGGAAATCATGCAATCGACCCGCGATGAAAGAGCTCATCTGAATGAGTGGAAGGACACCCTATCCCAGTACAGGAAAGCTGCCAGTGAACGTGAGGCCATGATGGATGAACATGAGGAGAGGAGGGACGCTTGAGATAAAAGGTGGCTGGGGCTGCTGAGTGAGCAAACGGACATGCTTCGGCATCTGGTGGAGCTTCAGGAATGGCAGCAGGATCACAGAGTGCTGCTACTGCCCCTGTATAACCGCCCTTCCCCCTCACCATATTCCATAGCCTCCTCACCCAGATGTGTAAGAATGCGGGGGAGGGAGTCTCCGTGCATCCTCCAACTCCACCCCAGTGGACAGCCCAACCAAAAGGCTGTCATTATTTTGAACTTTTGAAGTGGCCTTTCCTTCCCTCCTATCCTCCTCCCAAACCCCACCCAGGCTACCTTGTCAGTTCTCTCCCTCTTTTTATACTCAATTAATAAAGAATACATGATTTTTAAATGATAGTGACTTTATTTCCTTTGAAAGCAAGCTGTGATCGAAGGGGGAGGGTGAGTTGCTTACAGAGAATGAGTCAATCACGGGGGCGGGTTTTCATCAAGGAGAAACAAACAAAACTTTCACACCGTAGCCTGGCCAGTCAAGAAACCGGTTTTCAAAGCTTCTCTGATGCGCAGTGCTTCCTGGTGCGCTCTTCTAATCGCCCTGGTGTCTGGCTGCACGTAATCAGCAGCCAGGCGATTTGCCTCAGCCTCCCACCCCGCCATAAAGGTCTCCCCGTTACTCTCACAGAGACTGTGGAGCACACAGCAAGCAGCAATAACAATGGGAATATTGGTTTGGCTGAGGTCTGAGCAAATCAGCAAAGTGCGCCAGCGACCCTTTAAACATCCAAATGCATATTCTACCACCATTCAGCACTTGCTCAGCCTATAGTTGAACAGTTCCTGACTACTATCCAGGCTGCCTGTGTATGGCTTCATGAGCCATGGCAGTAAGGGGTAGGCTGGGTCCCCAAGGAAAACTATAGGCATTTCAACATCCCCAACGGTTATTTTCTGGTCTGGGAAGTAAATCCCTTGCTGCAGCCATTTAAACAGATTAGTGGTTGTGAAGACGCGAGCGACATGAATCCTTCCCGGCCATCCCACGTTGATGTTGGTGAAATGTTCCTTGTGATCTACCAGTGCTTGCAGCACTATTGAAAAGTACCACTTTCAGTTTATGTACTGGCTGCCCTGGTGCTCCAGTGCCAAGATAGGGATATGGGTTCCATCTATTGCCCCACCACTAGGGGAATCCCATTGCAGCAAAGTCATCCACTATGACCTGCACATTTCCCAGCATCACAGCAGTCCCCACAGTAGATTTGCCCACTCCAAATTGATTCCCGACTGACCGGTAGCAGTCAGGCATTGCAAGCTTCCACAGGGCTATTGCCACTCGCTTCTCAATTGTGAGGGCTGCTCTCATCTTGGTATTCTGGCGCTTCAGGGCAGGGGGAAAGCAAGTCACGAAAGTTTCGCAGCCACGGGGAATCGTCCCACACCTGCAACACTATGCGGTCCCACCAGTCTGTGCTTGTTTCCCGGGCTCAGAATCAGCGTTCCATGGCTAGAACCTGCCCCATTAACAACATGATCTCCAAAGTGCCAGGGCCCGCGGTTTGAAAGAATTCTGTGTCCATGTCCTCATCACTCTCGTCGCCGCGCTGCAGTCGCAGCCTCCTCCTTGCCTGGTTTTTCAAGTTCTAGTTCAGCATAAACTGCACAATAATGCGCGAGGTGTTTACAATGTTCATGACTGCTGTCTTGAGCTGAGCGGGCTCCAGGCTTGCCGTGGTATGGTGTCTGCAGTGTTCACCCAAGAAAAAAGGCGTGAAACGGTTGTCTGCCATTGCTTTCATGGAGGGAGGAGGGAGGCTGTACCCAGAACCACCAGCAACAATGTTTTTTGCCCCATCAGGCATTGGGATCTCAACCCAGAATTCCAATGGGCGGAGGAGACTGCGGGAACTAGGGGATAGCTATGGGATAGCTATCCACAGTGCAATGCTCCGGAAGTCGACGCTAGCCTCGGTACATGTACACACACCACCAAATGAATGTGCTTAGTGTGGCCGCATGCACTCGACTTTATACAATCGGTTGCCAAAAATCGAATTCTGTAAATTTGGAGTAATTCTGTAGTGTAGGCATACCCTAACATTAATCAAATTAGAAACAAGACAGTGAAAATCAGCCTCTGGAGATCCTCACCTATCAAGATAGCATAAAATGTTTCACTCTCCAATTTGGTGAAAGGCTTACAGCCCCCAGAAAAGTTCTAATTAAGTCCAGCTGTTTTTGTGTGCGTGTGTGCGCGTTCCCAAAATCCAAGTAACTTTCATGTAGTTGCTGTGTTTTCACATGGTCTGTGCTATATCTGAGAAAAAAAAACAGTTATAAATGGATGACCTAGTTAAAACAACATATTAGGAATCTGAGACTAATTAGAATTTCAGTGGGAGCAGAATCCTGACTCCTGGTTCTCAGACAGTTTTAATCAGAACAGTAAAGTGTTTTTTTTCCATAGATGCGAACAAAATACACATTATCTCCTGTGTCTTGTACTATTTTGTATATCTGAGTACCCAAAGAGGTGCAATCTAGCACTACTTACATCCAGCAAACTTTCAGAATTCCTGCTTTAGCATTCTAGGCTATTAACTGGTTTTCATTAAAAGATGACATTTTCCTTTCTTTAGAGGAAATATACAGAAAGGCTTGAACATCAAATATATCTTGGTAGCTGTACCTGTATTTGAATGAACTGGGCTGATTAGGGATAGATTTTGTTTTGCTTTAGTGGTCAATTTCTGTTCTCATACAGACTTTTGTAATGGCAGATTATTGTTGCTTTTAACTTTGATAATTCTATCCTGCCTAGTTTGCAGGTTTTTTGTGCTACTTTATTTCATGTTATGTACATTTTATTTTCAGATGCTAACTTTAGTCCTCAGAAGATGCATTAATGCACTATTAATTTTTTTATGAATTATTCAATGGGTAAATGGGAAAAGATGAGATGTGCAAACCAGAGATGTCTAAGAGGGAGCACTCTAGAGAGATTGACCTTTGAGCGTGAGAAGCAATGCTTACAAAGGGAAGGTAGCTTTGCTGAGCCATCCTACGCATGCTGCTGGGGGGGGCGTGTTTTGGAGCAAAGTTGTTCAGCCTTCTTCCCACATCCCAGTGGACCATGAATTTTAGGGCATCTGGCAAGCCTACATCCCCAGATGGACTTTCTGCTAGAGGCCTGTAATTGTGGTTCCATTTGTGGTAGTGACATGTAAACCTAAGATCAGAAGAAAACTATAACAATAACAAAATTAGAAAATTAAGAGAGGTCCTGATCCTGAATTCCTGCACTCACAGGAATTGTCCTTACTTATATAGGGTTTTCCAGTTGATCTCTTATGTGGGTGCGAGTAAACAGAATAAGGCAAATTTTCTTCATGTAAAGCAGAAAGAGCTATCTAATCTTATTAGCCATGTGGCACTAGATTCTTCAAGTAAATCCATGCAGGGGGATCCTTGCAGCCCAGTAAGGGGAGCTCTGTACCAGTATAAGGGCCTGCCTTTGTAGATCTGTGAGTAGTATCAGGGCTTCATGACCCAATACTTGCTCTCACTAAAGTCATGGAATCTTTGCCATTAAAGTTTTGCCACTTTGTGCACCATTGGATCCTTTCTGATTTCTAAAGGAAGTCAGGAGAAGCCATTTTAGAAGGTTGCTATTCAAAACTCAGAATCACTTATGAGCCTTTTGAGTGCCTTGTTTACCAGAGGTTAGTCATCAATGTTTCCAGAAATGTCATATACACAAAGGGAGTTGAAGGGGTTTTTCCATGTATGACATGATAACCTTCAAGCAGGCACTTGTATGACAAGAAGTGAATGAAAAAATCTTCTGGAAGGCATGGTGTGCATTCTTATACTGTACATTGTGCTCTATCATACTTTGATAAGCTTATGCATGGGGAGAACTTGGTGTTGAAATCCAGCATAGAAAAGATATCAACCCTGAAGGATACAGAGTAGCATCTGTTTTACAGCAAATGAAAAAGCGGTCTCCAAAGTAAATGGAGAAGTAAGGTAACAGAGATTCTGGATTAAAGAAGAGCTCCTTGAAGTCTCATGGTTTGATATGTCTAACCTAGAATTTAACATTGTTATGCTGGAAGGTATTAATGACTTCCATCAAGCATATTTTGATCTATAAGCAATTGCAGCCCGCAGTAAAGCTTATGAGCTGCTAACAATCCATCATTTA
The DNA here is from genome assembly GCF_013100865.1 of Trachemys scripta elegans. NCBI lineage: Eukaryota > Metazoa > Chordata > Testudines > Emydidae > Trachemys > Trachemys scripta. The sequence continues at coordinate 161,103,693 of NC_048300.1, forward strand.
GGCTAACTGCAGGAACAATGAGATGCCCCCTTTGTGTGGCGATGGCTGAGATGGTGAGAACACACTGAGCAGCATGGTTGGCCCTGAGCAGGGGTGGGACTGGTTGGAGCTGTGTGTGTCAAAGGCAGAAAGCCACCAGACAGAGACCATATATAATCATCTTCATTCCCTAAACTCCAGATCAACTGACATACATATGGATTTTGAGAGGCTTAAGAGACAAGGGTACTCTCAACTCTATATGGATGCATCTTATCTCCAGTGTGCCACCTGCCCCTATCATTTCCTGTTGTCCCCTGCACAGCATAGCTCCTTGCAGGAGCAGTGCCTTTTGCAGTCTTCACCTATTGAGACTGTTCTGAGAAGTAACCTTAGATCATATTGGAGCCTTAGTGCTTACCTTTGCTGGTCTAGCACTAGAATCACATGGAGCCTAGCCAACCATTCCTTCCTACCCTTGTACAAGCCTCCAAAGAATTGGACTGAGCAAGTTTTGTTGAAAGATGAAAGCATGCCAAACAAGCAGATGTACCTCTTGTGTGGGCATAGTCAAATGACAGAGAAGGGAGCTGTGACAGACTGACAATTTCCTGCAATATACTGAATGAACTTAATTCAATAAGGTTTAATTTTATGGAATTAGGGTTAACATCTTTGGAGATCAAAGCACTTTTAATACTGTGTGTGTTGTGGAATTGTATGCATTTCCATGGGAAGAGTAAATAGGAGCAGGGCCGGCTTTAGGCCGATTTGGCTGATTTCCCTGAATTGGGCCCCGCGCCTGAGAGGGCCCCGCGCAGATCGGGCAGCGTCTCTGCCTGAAACAAAGCTCTCCCGGAAGTAGCAGCTGTTGCTGCTAGGAAACCAGAGACGCTGCGCTGGCCGGCAGAGGGCTAGAGCTGAGGCAGCGGCTGTTGCAGGTCGGGAGGGGGGAGGGGAGGAGAAGGCACATGTGCTTTGCAGCCTTCCCCTCCCCTCCCCCCAGCACTCACCTGGAGGAGACGCCGAGGGGGTTTCCTGCAGTGGACCTCACTCTCCTCGGCCCCACGCAATTGGGCAGTGTGTCCCTGCCTGAAGCAAATCTCTGTGGCTCTCTGGGAAGCAGCAGCTCTTGCTGCTAGACAACTAGAGACGCTGCGCTGGCCGGCAGAGGGCTAGAGCTGAGGCAGCGGCAGCCGCGGCTGTTGCAGGGGGGGTGGGGGGGAGGGGGGAGAAGGCACATGTGCTTTGCAGCCTTCCCCTCCCCTCCCCCCAGCACTCACCTGGAGGAGACGCTGAGGGGGCTTCCTGTCCACTGGGAGACAGGAATCTCTGTAGCGTGGCCCTCACTCACCTGAGCAGCTGCTGGGGCTTCAGTCGGTGAGTGTTTGACCCTGTGATTCCCCCTAGGTGTGTAATATTGGGTTGGTTTTGTGGTTTTTGGTGGTGTTGCTGTTTGAGGGTGAGTTTGTGCCTGTGTCTGTTTCAAAACTAAACTCGGGATCAAACCCAAGAAGAAAGCCCCGAGCCAGTACTTAGTGCTGTGAATTCCAGGTGAGAGAGAGAGGGGGGTTTGGAGGAGGAAATCAAATACATCACGAGGGGAGAATGCGAAAGGTCTGCAACACGTCAGGCTGAGACTTTTATCTCCCCCCCTCCCCCTGAGAGAGGGGAAACTGAGGCACAGAGTGATCTGATTTCCTTCCCCAAATTATTTTGCAAAGGAGGAGGATCGGGGCTCCTATCCAAACCAGTTCCCTTCCCATCAACTCTGCTTCCCCTGCTGCAAGACCGCTGTAGGGGCTGAATATTTCCATTAAACTCTGGCTCCTTCCTTTGCCCTGCAACAATAAAATAGACCGGCTTTGGGGGGAGAGGAATAGCCCCCCCCAAAGCTGTGTGGACATTAAGTTTTTTTTGGGGGGGGCACGATAATATTCCAGATCAATCAAACGCCCAGATCAGCCTTCTAGCCATCCAGCAGCTCTAGGGCAAGGAAGGAAGGTGCAGAGTGGTCGCAAAACAGGGGTGAATTTAGCGGGGAGGGGGGTCTGGTTGAAATCCCACCCAATGCAGCCACACAGAATAGCTGGCGGCGCTGGGAGAGGCCAGGAGTAGAAGCAGGTGGCCCGGGGTGTGTGTGGGGGGGGGGGACGGACATTTGCCCTCAGTCCTGGGCTCTGGGATGGACTAGACTGGGTGGTGGGTTCAGTCTAGTCTTCCAGCGTGTTGCTCTCGCTGGGGTTTGTGGTTTTCATCTGGCTCCACCGAAAAGATCAAACAAGCCCAGTAGAAAAGGGGGTTGAGAGGCGGGAAGGGGCTTGTAAGGGGTTAAAGTGACCCATCAATGAAAGAGTAAAACCGGAGTTTGACTGGGTTTCCCCCCAGCCACCACTCCTGCAAACACTGGGCAAGGGGCAGCCCCATCCCCCACCGAGGCTATGGTGAGGGGCAGCAGGGGAGGAAGGAAGCCACATGTGATGGCAGTCCCCTCCCCCCCAGCACCCACCACCCCCTCTCCAGCCCCCAAACTCTGTCGCAGAGCCTGAACCCACCCCTCCGCACTCCCTCCCAGAGCCTGCACCCCTCCACCCATCCTGCACTCCACACCGTGCCCCAGCCCGGAGCCTGCACCCAAACTCTGTCCCACTCAGCCCTGGGCAAAGCTCTCCTTGGCTGGCTCCCAGCCCCTCTCCAAGGGTTGCAGCTGTCTGGAAGTGCCTGCCTTCCACACCTTCCTCATTCACACCTCATTCATTCAAAAGGTCAATTGATTACAAAGTGGGGGAAGAACTTATTCTACTTCTAGCAAAAAGACATTTTTCTTTTACCTTAATTATACTACCTTAGGGGCCAGCTATAACATTACCAAGGTTCAATACAAAGTCATATAAAAGTTATACAACAATGTATAATGCAGAGATTTATCTTCAACTGCACTGATTGACTGCTGTGTGCAGTAATAAAGTGACCCCTGGATCTTTGAATGAGGCTTTATACTTGGGTGGGGGGGCGAGCTGCGAGCGGGTGGGCAAAGAGGCAAGCAGTGAGCCAGCAGGGGTTCTAGGGGCGGGCATAGGGGTTTCTGGCAGGGGAGGGAGAAGGTGAAAGGAGGCAAGTGGTGGGTGGGCGACTGACTAGGAGGGACACAGCAAGCCAGCGGAGGGCTAGGGGGTGAAGAGGGGTGTGATGGTGGGGCCGAGCGGGGAGGGGTCGGGTCCTATTTTACTGCTGTGATCTGGTCACCCTATGTCACCCCCCACCCCCAAACCTTCCTTTTCTTCCTTTTTGGCCCACAGCTGTTTCGGCGGGGCGGCACTGGGGAAGCAGAATTTGTTTCCGTGGGCCGGGAGGCGCTGGGGGGGGGGGGAGGAGGGCACAATTTTATATTAATAAGGAAATAGTTTATAAATTTTAATAAAATAAACATTATTGAAGAAAATCAGTTGTACAACTATCAAAACATGAATTATTTTCCTAATATGAAAGTGAAAATCAGCTAATTAATATATAATTTTGTTATTATTTATATAGTCATGGAAAGTAAATAATACATGGAAGAAATGAAACGGTTCTTTTTAAGTGGCTTTTTTTTTAGTCATCCCTGCTGGGGCCCCGTCGAAACTGTTCGAATTGGGCCCCGCACTTCCTAAAGCCGGCCCTGAATAGGAGAACAGCAGGGGTTAAGCAGGCAAACTCATTCTGGTTGTAACATTTCCAGAGAAACCATCCCCTTGAAAGGTATTCATATACTAGTTCAAACTGGATTCTCCAGGGACCAAGAGACAAAGACAGCATTTCTGGATATAGCCTGGTTTTAAACTGCCTCATGGCTGCCTTCAGCAAACGGGCCAGACTTCTGGTCCATGGAGGGTCCTAGTCCTTAGAGTAGGGTTGGAAAGACTGGCTAGTTCTGAGCTGAGGCAGTGTTGAACTTGTAACCACAAGGAAACCTCATTGAGTGGGGGTTTGAATGACTACTCCTGACAGAGCCCATGTAAGGTTTGTGTTAACTCTAGTAAGCTATCATCATGCATGTAGGTTCATGGCACTGTATGCATCTAAGTTCACTTATTACTTTGTATATTTTTTTTCTCTGTAATAGTTTTAACTTAAGAGTAAAGTAGGCTTGCATAGGAAGTGCTATGTGGTATCTTTATAACTGTAGAAATTACACCTGCTCATTATTATTGAAGAGAAAGCAAGCTGGTGTCCTTAGGCATCCCGTCTGTGCTGGGAATAACACAGTAAAAATAAGGAACTGTGCAGCCTGTAAATACCCTGTTAGAAGGGAAAGAGGCAACATCTGGGAAGCTGGGAGCTTGAGAGTGAGTGCCCGAGCTGGCCCACTAAGGGGAAATACAGTTGCAGTTGCCCTGAATTGTGACAATTCTCTTTTGACCAGGAATCCAGCAGTGACCATGAGATGGTGGAGTTCAAGATCCTGACAAAAGGAAGAAAGGAGAACAGCAAAATATGGACCCTTGACTTCAGAGAAGCAGACTTTGACTCCCTCAGGGAACTGATGAGAAGGATCCCCTGGGAGGCTAATATGAGGGGGAAAGGAGTCCAGGAGAGTTGGCTGTATTTTAAAGAAGCCTTATTGAGGGCTCAGGAACAAACCATCTTGATTTGCAGAAAGAATAGCAAATATGGCAGGCGACCAGCTTGGCTTAACAGAGAAATCTTCGGTGAGCTTTAACACAAAAAGGAAGCTTACAAGAAGTGGAAACTTGTACAGATGATTAGGGAGGAGTATAAAAATATTGCTTGAGCATGCAGGGATGTAATCAGGAAGGCCAAAGCACAGTTGGAGTTGCAGTTAGCAAGGGATGTCAGGGGTAACAAGAAGGGTTTCTACAGGTACGTTAACATCAAGAAGGTGGTCAGGGAAAGTGTGGGATCTTACTGAATGGGAGAGGCAACCTAGTGACAGATGATGTGGAAAAAGTCAGAGTACTCAATGCTTTTATTGCCTCAGTCTTCACAAACAAGGTCAGCTCCCAGACTGCTGCACTGGGCAGCACAGTATGGGGAGGAGGTGAGCAGCCCTCAGTGGTGAAAGAACAGATTAAAGACTATTTAGAAAAACTGAACATGCAAAAGTCCATGGGGTCAGATGCAATGCATCCGAGGGTGCTGAGGTAGTTGGTGGATGTGATTACAGAGCCATTGGCCATTATCTTTGAAAACTCTTGGTGATCGGGGGAGGTCCTGGACGATTGGAAAAAGGCAAATATAATGCCCATCTTTAAAAAAGGGAAGAAGGAGAAACTGGGGAACTACAGACTGGTCAGCCTCACCTCAGTCCCTGGAAAAATCATGGAGCAGGTCCTCAAGGAATCCATTTTGAAGCACTTGGAGGAGTCATCAGGAACAGTGAACATGGATTCACCAAGGGCAAGTCATGCCTGACCAACATGATTTCCTTCTATGATGAGATAACTGATTCTGTAGATATGGGGAAAGCAGTGGATGTGATATACCTTGACTTTAACAAAGCTTTTGATACAGTCTCCCACAGTATTCTTGCCATCAAATTAAAGTATGGATTGGATGAATGGACAATAAGATGGATAGAGAGCTGGCTAGATAGTCAGGCTCAATGGGTAGTGATTAACGGCTCAATGTCTAGTTGGCAGCCGGTATCAAGCGATCCCTGGGGCCAGTTTTGTTTAACACCTTCATTAATGATCTGGATGATGGGATGGTGTCATAACTATAAAGGGAAGGGTAACAGCTGTCCTGTGTACAGTACTATAAAATCCCTCCTGGCCAGAGACTCCAAAATCCTTTTCCCTGTAAAGGGTTAAGAAGCTCAGGTAACCTGGCTGGCATCTGACCTAAAGGACCAATAAGGGGACAAGATACTTTCAAATCTTGGGGGGGGAAGGCTTTTGTTTGTGTTCTTTGTTTGGGAGTGTGTTCGTTCTCGGGACTGAGAGGGACCAGACATCAATCCAGGTTCTCCATATCTTTCTAAACAAGTCTCTCCTATTTCAAACTTGTAAGTAAATAGCCAGGCAAGGCGTGTTAGTTTTCCTTTGTTTTTCTCAACTTGTAAATGTACCTTTTACTAGAGTGTTTATCTTTGTTTGCTGTACTTTGAGACTAGAGGGGAGTCCTCTGAGCTCTTTAAGTTTGATTACCCTGTAAGGTTAATTTCCATACTGATTTTAGAGAGATGATGTTTACTTTTTTTCTTTAATTAAAAGCCTTCTTTTTAAGAACCTGATTGATTTTTCCTTGTTTTTAAGATCCAAGGGGTTTGGATCTTGATTCACCAGGAGTTGGTGGGAGGAAGGAGGGGGGGATGGTTAATTTCTCCTTGTTTTAGATCCCAAGGGGATTAGATCTGTGTTCACCAGGAGTTGGTGGGAGGAAGGAGGGGGGATGGTTAATTTCTCCTTGTTTTAAGATCCAAGGGGTTTGGATCTGTACTCACCAGGGAATTGGTGAAAGGTTTCTCAGGGCTTCCCAGGGAGGGAAAAATTGGGAAATGGTGGCAGCGGAACCAGAGCTAAGCTGGTAGTTAAGCTTAGAAGTTTTCATGCAGGCCCCTACATTTGTACCCTAAAGTTCAAAGTGGGGATCCAGCCTTGACAGATGGATTGTACCCTCAGCAAGTTCGCAGATGACACTAAGCTTGGGGGAGAGGTAGATAGGCTGAAGGGTAGGGATAGGGTCCAGAGTGACCTAGACAAATTGGAGGATTGGCCCAAAAGAAATCAGATGAGGTTCAAAAAGGACAAGTGCAGAGTCCTGCACTTAGGACGGAAGAATCCCATGCATTGCTACAGGCTGGGGATTGACTGGTTAAGTGGCAGTTCTGCAGAAAAGGACCTGGGGATTACAGTGGACGAGAAGCTGGATATGAGTCAGCAGTGTGCCCTTGATGCCAAGAAGGCTAATGGCATATTGCGCTGCATTAGTAGGAGCATTGCCAATAGATTGAGGGAAGTGATTATTCCCCTCTATTCGACACCGGTGAGGCCACATCTGGAATATTGTGTCCAGTTTTGGGTCCCCCCACTACAGAAAGGATATGGATAATTTTGAGAGAGTCCAGCAGAGGGCAATGAAAATTATTAGGGGACTGGGGCACATGACTTATGAGGAGAGGCTGAGGGAACTGAGCTTATTTAGTCTTCAGAAGAGAAGAGTGATGGGGGGTTTGATAGCAGCCTTCAACTATGTGAAGGGGGGTTCCTAAGAGGATGGAGCTAGGCTGTTCTCAGTGGTGGAAGATGCCAGAACAAGGAGCAATGGTCTCTAGTTGCAATGGGGAAAGTCTAAGTTGGATATAAGGAAAAAGCTATTTCACTAGGAGGGTGGTGATGCACTATGCTAACCCTACTGCATGCTGCTCACTGTTGAGGTTAGACCAACTTAAAGGGTATCTTGCTTTTCAGTCTCGTCTTCAATGCATTGGATTTTTGTCCATCTAGTTTTCTTAGACTTGAAAAGTCAGCCCATTAGTGGTACAGCGTACTTGAAACATTTGCCTAAAACACTACAGTTTAAAAAGTTTCCCAAACATCTATGCATAGGTCTACAAGAGTTACCATACTTGATGAAGCCAATGGTTTATTCAGTCCATTATCCTTTCCCAACAGTGGCCAGTACTCTACTGCTAGGAGAAAGAAGTAAAACCTCCATAATGGACAATTATGGGAAACTTCTTTCTAATTGCAGATATTTAGTGATTCACTTATCTCCTGAGACAAGACATCCATTATAAATTTATCTTAGCTAGCATAAATGTGGGTGCTGTTTTTACAGTGGTGGTGTTGTAGCCAAACCTGAAGAAGAGCTCTGTGTAAGTTTGAAACCTTGTCTCTTTCTCATCAACAGAAGTTGGCCCAATAAAATAAATTACCTCCCCTACCCTGTGCTGTTCTTATAATACGTATAAATGCCTGTATGTGAGATTCTGCCACTTTTACCCACGTTGAGTAGTTCCTTTGTAAGTAGCGTCATTGGAATCTACAGGTATCCTTTAGAAGTAAGGTACCACACAGACTTAGGCCGTAAGTCTTTTTAAATACTGCTTAGCTATTTTCTCAAATATATTGTATCAGAGAGTTCCACTGGCTAATTCTGTGATGTTTCGGACAACGGCGATATCTGTATTTTTATTAGTATTATATGTACTTCAATTTGCCTGCTTGATATTAGCCTGTCTGTCTGCATGTGGTTAAGTCAAAGGAGGCTACTAGGGAGAAACAAAACAATAGCAGAGATAAGATACTGGGTGTAAAGAACTTCAAGGGAGTTAAGATAAGATAAGATAAGAAACTGGGACATTAAGTGTGAGGACTAAAAGGGGTCTGAATTGCAATTTGCCCTGTAATTGTGACAGGTATATAAAAAGTATTTGTTTTGTAACCATTTAAAATGTGTTTTGAGATCATGGGTAAAACTAATTCCTGTATTGACACTAATTTAATTACAATATTCATACTGTATTGTGTAAACTATAAAAATAAAAGTACTTCAGTGATAAAACAGTTAACTCATTTAGTAAAAATATCAAAGATATACTGTACTGTATGCTTTATCATCAATAAAAAAAAAATTTGTTTTGAACTTTCCCAATAGAATCTCCTCCTTTTTTCTTGTAGATTTAAAAGGTACATAAATCTTAATATGTGGCTCTTATTCAAATCATTGAAACTTTTACTTATTGAGCAACATAATGGTAAATGATAGTCAACACTATCATTTGTCTTGTAGACAAGCTGAGGATGACAAAATAGTGTCATCTTTCTTAATTGCTTTTTTTACCAAAGTAGAGTTCAATGTTAAATGACACTTACAGATTAATGCTGTGCAATCCAAATATCTTGTCTGAAATGACTTCAGAAAACAGGTTAAAAGCAAATACAAGGAAAGTGATACCATCCAGGGACTACCTTGAGTGTTTGAAACATGCTCCCGAGTAACTAAAATGCAGTTTTTAAAGCGTTCATAAGTTTCAGTTTACTTGCATCACTCGCTAAAATGTTATCTGGTGTCTGATGTTAACTGGGACAAACCCAGCTAAGACACTTCAAAGAACACTCTACACTTATCTTTTCAAGCGGGCTCAACAATCTGACTGCATACTATGATCCATTATGGCAGTACAAGTCACACAATTATCCTCCAAACAACATGTCATGCAGGTTACGTCATGCAGCCCAGCAGACAGCACAAGAGATAAGGGTTCAGAGAAAACTCCCCAAGCCTCTGTTCCAGTTAAAAGAAACTCCTCGGGGATTTAAAAAAAAAAAATGTTTGACTGCGTACTTTTTAAAGATACATTCTGCACAGGACGAACTTAACCTTTTTAGAATGCATTTCATGCAGCAGCCCATTGTATTAATCTTTGCATTACCTTTTCAGGGCTGACCATAACAAGTCTCAAAATGTATCTGTGTCATGAAAGATGTCACTTTATTTCTATTAAGCTGAATAAATCCACCTGTTCTTCCTGCTGAGATTCACACAAGGAAGTTGTGAGGAAAAACTCTAGCTGTTTTAGTCCTGCAGAGAAGAATAGAATGAATGTTCATGGGTATATAGAGCCTGAAATACTGACAGTATCCCAGTATGTCTTACAGTGAAGAAATAAGCTCATTCCTCCAATTTGTAACCAGATCTAGATTTCCTGTATTGAACTGGGTAGTCAAATTCAACAAATAAGTGGTCTGCCTATCCAGGGGTTACATGGGGTGGTCGCGAGCTGTCAACCTCCTCCCCTAACCCTGCTTTTCCTCTAGCATTTATAATGGTATTAAATATATAAAAATATGTTTTTAATTTATAAGGGGGGGGTCGCACTCAGAAGTTTGCTGTGTGAAAGGGGTCATCAGTACAAAACTTTAAGAACCACTGATTTACACAATCTGATTTGGATGCAGGTTTATATTTTAAGCAACCTCCCCCCCCCATGCCTTTTCAGATTCAGGGCTAGATCCCTAGCCCATATGTATGTATGCAGGGTTACCTAAATCACCGCTGTACTGCGAGTGTTTACTTAGACTAACACCCTAAATGCTAGGTAGTACCTTAAAGGCAAAGCTCTGTATTTGGGGTTGCGGGGAGTCATCTCATGCTAGTAGATCTTAAGTACTATGCAAACTGCACCATCTCCTGTAGCATGTGGCCATCTGCTACTCCCGAGGAACCCCAGACATTGGGATTGAAGGGGAACATGAGGGTTCTAAATAGCCCTTCCTTCACTATGCATTCTGCTCAAGGCCAAAGTTAATCACACATGCCAAGCTCAGGAGAGCACAGGGACAACTTCTTCTGGCAGATCCAGGGCTTCCCATGATTAAAAAGATAAGGAATAACTGGGAGAAGGTGGACCATGTCCCTCCCCCACACTGACCTGCTCTGCAGCTGGACTTATGTGGGAAGCAGGCTACTCCATGCTGAAAGCTGGCACAGTGCTCATATTCCTTGAGGTCCCGTGACATAGGATGACTGCACATAACCACCCAGTACAGACTAATGCCTTAAAAGCACAAACTAGCCTTTAGGGCTGTAATTTAGGCCCATGTCTAGTAAATATTAATATTGCAGAGGCAGTGTAAATTTTAGAACTGCAGCTATTCTGCATTAAATAATAGCTCAGACTCAGATTTGGCACTGAAGCTTCTTTTAAACATTAAAGAGAACTGACGCAGTTCAGGGCACTTATATTTCCCCTCAGTGGGTACCCACTGGGCACCCACTCTCGGGGTTCTGGCTCTCCGTCTGTTTCCTTTTTCGGGCAGACACCTGAGTCACCCTGGTCAGAAAGAAGTGAATTTCCTGGCTGCACAGTTCCCTGCCTTCCAAGCAGAGACAGGCTGCCCATGCACATCTGATTCCTCTTCAGAGATGGTTAACAGTGTGACTGCCCACAGTTATAGAAACCACATTGTTCTTTTAATTCAAGACTATTTTCTTAAGGTAAAAGCACTACAGAGAAAACAATACAAGAACCTACACGCATGCTAATAAGCTTACCCTGACCCTAACATAGACTCTGGCAAGCGGTTTCCTTGTGGTTTCAAGCTCATCACATCTTCAGCTCAGAACAAGCACACAGTCTTATAGGGTCTCAGTAGGCCCACTCCTTCCAACCGTTCCTTAAGGATTGGGGTCCTCTGTGGACCGTGGGTCCTTGCTAAATCAGGAAAAAGGCCCTGAGCCTGTTTCAAAATCAAGCAATCTATCCAAAAATCCCTCTTATGTCTGTTGGTCCCTAGAGAATCCAGTTTGAACTAGTGTATACCTATCCAGATGGATGGCTGTGTAACGCCGACAGACCCAGGTCATCGGTGTGCAGGATCGAACCTGGGACCTCTGGACCTTAGTGCATGAGCCTCTGCTGCATGAGCTAAAAGCCAAGTGTCTGTTACCTAAGGCTGTAGAGCAGACACATTTTATTTCTCTCTCTAAGTGGTCTCAGTGCCACTAGATGGGACAGACCACCACACCTAGAAGATGTATGGGTTAAAGCTGCAAGCTGGTAACCAGAGAAATTACATTAGCATTCCCTTCATACAATAACACATACACAATTACATTTTTGACCTCAACAATATTAAATTTAATTCAGTCAAGTATGACAATATCCCGGATAAACCTTATAGAATTAAGACAATGTTCTTGTGAAAGACTGACCAGGGCATTAGAATTTTCTGCTACACACGTTACAAAAAATGTTGTTGGCTTCAAATGTTTCACCATGTGAGCTGAGGTTGTGTGTCAAATGAAATATTTTCATGGAAAAACTTAAAGATTGTTAGAAAGGAACATAAACTAGGAAGGCCAAAAAATATTGTCCCCTCTGATTCATTTTACTAAACCAGTCTGAGCCTTTTCTTAACTGTTTGCATGTCCCTTTGGAATGGTCAGGTCTTCTCTTCTTGTACCCTTTTCACTTCTAACTGGCTAACAGATTTGATCTGTGCTTTCAGACCATCTTTCATCTGTTGATGATTTGCCTTTATCCTTTCTTGATCAGTTTTTACACCCTGTTGGACAGTTTCATGTCTGGTTTTAAATTCCTTTTTTGTACAGCTTTAATTTTTGCCTTTATAGAAGCTACCACCTATTTCTTCATCTCTGTTCAAGCAGGAACAAAAAAGGCCCCCAAAACTTCCAGCTTTCCAGAAATATCCTCTATTTCTGACATCATATTTGAATACACTACCAAGACACCAAGCAGATTTAGACTTAGAGAATGGGGTATTCATTCTTTAGGAAAGGAATGAGTGTACAGAGATGCATGTTTAATTCTTGTCCATTTTTATTTACAATATATGCAGTTTCTGTATAACATAGTTTTAAACAGAAGTTATTGTTAGACAGCAAAAACAATCCCGCTTAATCTTAATTATTCACAAAGCTGTAGAAAGCCATTGACAAGATTGTCTGTACTGTCAGCCACCCCATTCACACACAGACCCAGCACTTTTCCCTCTCTCAACCAGCTCTGGGTTTAAATCACTGACACATGGGTTCAGAAGCCAGTGAGATGGGCAAGCTCTCCTCCCCTCACACACTGCTGTGACTACAACCTCTTTTCTCTAGAGTTGTCTTATACAAAAGGGCAACACTGACAAAGTATTGCTCAGTTTCCCCCCCCCCACACACACACACACCCTATGCTGTGTGTTCCTGCTGTGTCTTGATTAAGGCTAGGCTGCAAACCATAGGGGGCCTATCACTGGTTTGATGGTATTCAGCAGACTGCAAAATGGGATGCCCTTGAAAGAAAATGTGTCTCCATTACCTTAAATGCTCCCTAATTGAACCAACATTTTCAGACTGGGACCATGTGTGCTGGTTTAACTCTTCATTAGGAGAATCGTTTCCCTCTGCTATAACATGCATGTTATGATATTAATGAGATAGACGAGGTAGGTGAGGTAATATATTTTATATATTTTATTGGACCAATTCTTGTCTCTCTCTCAACAACAAAAGCTGGTCCAATAAAAGATGTTATCTCATCCACCTTGTCTCTTTAATATCATGGGACCAACATAGCTACAACAACTCTGCATAAATGAAGTTAATGAGTTCTATATCAGTCATAGCACTGTGGGGCAAATCCATGCCTCACCTCTAGGGCAGGGCAGAAGGGAAGAGGCAAATGAGGGGGAGAACCCCAGTACTGCCAGCTCTCACAAACATATTATGACTCCAGTGATTATGGGGTGGTTTTATGCAGCTCATGGAAAATATGATGAAAAGCTGCCAGCTCACAGATTTTTCCTTATTCAAAATTGCCACCATATCCTATTAGTCAATGGGGCTGAAGCCAGCACAATGGCTCTCATTTCTCTACAATCTATCTGATTGTGGAAATGAGGCTGCCCTTAATATAGTTGGCTGTCAAATCCCATTGCCATTCTATGATTCAGGGGGCTAGACAGGACACAGTGACTGTGAAGAGCCACAGGGACACTGTGAAAGATGGATGGGGAGAATGAGGGGGATCAGGAGGCAGACTGATGGGTTGCAGGAGAATGTGGTACAGGGATGTCAGGGGCAAGAGGGAGGCTGAGGAGAGTGAGGAAGATAATGAAGAGGGTGGGTGGTGGAGGGGATAAAATGGCAGCTCCCTCAGCCTGGGGGGTAAGAGGAGTCCTTTCTGAGCAGCTAGGGGGAGGTAGTGTTGCCAACTCTCATGATCAATTTGTGAGTCACAGGATTTTGGAGCCTGCAGGAGAAGCTGTCATGAGGACACAAGAAACTCCTCCAATCTCATGATTTTCAGGGCTGAAAACCTTGAGGCTGTGGACCGCACTGCATACATGACCTGCCCTGCCACTGAGACGAGCCTTCATGTTTGGCTATAGCACTGAGAAAGGCAGGGAAGGGGGGAGTTGGGGAAGTGGTGCTGCTGGGACTTGAACAGAGGAGAAGTCCTAGGGGAGCAAGATGAGAAGTGTTGCTGCTAGGTCAAGATGGTCATAAGAAATTGATGGCAGTTCCCTTATCTTAGGGCTGAGAAGTGGGTAAGGGAAGTCTGGGTCTGAGAAGCCAGGGATCTTTGGGTGCATTAAAGGTTGTTTTTTAACCCAAAATTCTCTCTCACACTCACACTTTGGCAGAGGAATAAAGATGAGTTTAAAAATGTCATGATTTTGGGGGATCTGACTCATGATTTTTGATCTCTTGAGGGTGACAATACTGCCACCCCCTGTGCAGCACGATACTCAGCTATGCAGAGGAATGACGTATGATTAATAAATCCGGGAAGTTGGAATATAGAGGGGAAATGATTCAGTGGCTAGGGCATTAGCCTAGGCCTTAGGAGACCTGAGTTCAAATTCCTGCTCCATCACAGACTTCCTGTGTGACCTTTGGCAAGTCAGTTAATCTCTTTGGTCTTCAAATCCCATCTGCAAAATGGGAATAATAATTTACAGGGTTGTGAGGATAAATACACTAAAGATTATGAGGTATTCGGGTACTATAGTAATGGGGTCATAGAAGTATATTAGATAGTTGAAGGGAGTATGACTGGGAAGTAGATGCATGTAGTAGCACAACTCTGAGGTACCTGAATGTCTGACTTCTCTTCCATTTGTTCATTGGTGACCTATATTTTCTGGGTATACATTTTTTGAAGTTGTTTGCTTGGGTTTTTTGGGGTGTGGTAGGGCAGCAGCGTAGAGGGTTGTATGAATGTTGTGACTTAATTTTCTGACAAAAAAACAGGCTAAGTATTTATGACCAAAGGAGCCCAAGAATGCCTAGCTTACAGAAAGGAAAGATTGGCTATGATTACTTAATGTAAGTCTTCTTTACAGGATATAGCAATCATCCATTCCTTGTTAAGAATGGGGAAAAAAAAAAAAAGAAAGCATGAAAAAGGAATATGAGGAATAACCTGTTATTCTAGGGGAGATGAAGACAAAGTTGTGTTTACTGACTGAATCAGTATGCAAAGATACAGCTTTCTTGGTGTTTCTTTTATAATGTTACAAACTTGAATCTTTATATAACTTCTTTTTTTATTTAGCACTAAATGGTCTATATTGCCTTAAGGTGAAGAGGTTACTTAAGGCTGGTAACATCCATTGCTGAGGCATGATAACGCTAACATGAATATCAAATGGAAAGGAGAACAGAGGCTAGAGAAGAGCTTTTAGTTTCTTGTATCAAATATTTCTGCTGGCAGAGAGTTATGTAGTAAACATTTATCCTAATTACATCAGGAGTTATAAGGAAATCTATGAGGAAAAACAGATTTTAAGAATAAGGAATCCTATTTATTTTAGGGGAATGAAAATATATTTGAAGGGGAAAGTAAACACAAATGAAGGTGGATGGGAAGTTCTAAATTTTTCAGCAAGGAACAACAAAAAATATAATAATAAAACTTCCTGGTGACATTTACATTGTGTAGAGCTTTAGATATTTAAAGCATTCTATAAATATTAACTAATTAATATAAACCTCACAATTTCCATGTATGGTAGGAAATTAAGTATTATTAGCCCCATTTTGCAGATGGGAAAACTGAGGCGCAGAGTTTGAGACTTGCCCAAGGTCATACACCAAGTAGTATCAGAATCCATGTTATTAGAAACCATGTGTTTGACTCCTAAACTTGGGCTCTTTTATCAAGACCATGATGACTCTTTGTCGATACAAACATATTTTCAGATATAATATAGTTAAGCAAGTCACATACACTAAAGAAGATGATTCTTCTAATCCTTTTATTCTCAATTTGTGGTGACAAACATGAAGATGAAATCTTGTTCTTGCAAACAAAACAGCTTGAATAAAGAGTGATTGTCCCAAGAAGATGGTATCAGAAAATAATTTAAAATATAGAATAAGAACTTAAATCTGAAATTGGTCTTCAAAAATGGAAATCACAATGATTTCTCAAAGGGCCAGAGTTAAAAGACCATATCAAAGAACAGATAAATCACCCAAAGAAATATGTAGGGCAGTACCTGAAGTCAGAAGAGGTTCCTTTTGCATCAGCTTCGGACTCAGGCTAGGTGCACATTAGAAACTTTTCCCAGTATAGCAACATCAGTTAGTAGGATGACCTATTTTTTAAAACATTTCTATACTGGCAAAACCCCTAGTATAGATGCAGCTATACCAGCAAAAAAAAAAAAAAAGGGTTTCAGGTATACGGGTTCCCTGAACAAAATAGGCAATATGTTTTATGCTAGCAAAAGCACTCTTCTGTTGGTATAAACTACATCCACATTAGGAGGGCTTGCTGGTATAGCAGTACTGATATAGGCCTAGCCTACACTAGAAAAAAGCCAGTATAGCAAACCGGCAAACTGAATGTTAGTGGGTGTATGAATTGGATGGGGAGAATGTGTCTTTATTCCTCTCAAATAAGATCACCTATTATTAGAAGCAAAAATAATTTGTTTTCATTTGAAAATCACTTGTGAAATAAAGATATGTCCTTCAGTAGCTGAGACTTGCATATCTGTACTTTCACAAAATGGAGGGACTTCAGTAAGGCTCAGTGAAGGTCCACTCCCCAGACCCATGGATTACAGATAACATGGTACAGATTATTTGTATTGTGGTAACATCCAGGAGTCCCAGTCATAGGTCAGGACTCCATTGTGCTAGGCACTGTGCAAACATATGTAATCCCCCTTTGGAGTTTGCTAGCTCCTAGAACACTGGACTGAGCCTCTTGGGTCATGCCAGTGGAGACACAGTGGTTTGATTTTCAAAATGGCACTGTGACAGGAGTCCCAGGGAAGCCAACTGAGGTCACTCAATTAGGGTGAACTGCAAAGAATGGGGCAGACAATCCCCAAAGCTGGTGGATATTCCAATACTCAGATTTACCAAGCCAGCACAAAACAGCTTTTATAATACCTCACTGGTTACCCAGAAGCCAACAATATAGTTCCCTTAAAGTAACCCAGCCTTAGGCCTCCACCCAGACAATCAAGTCAAATATGATGAGGATTACTGAAAATTGTATTCATCATATAAAAAAGATCTACCAATCCCAAAGGATCAGACACATTACTTCCTAGGTTAATTAATATTTCAGATCTTACCCAAGTACACACTTACTGCCAATTCTTATTAACTAAACTAACATATATTAAAAAAGAAGAGCGCGTATTTGTTAAAAGATTAGCATGCATACAGACATGAGTACAATTCATAGCAGAGATGGTGAGCTTTGTAGTTGCAAAGAGTTCTTTCAGAATTAATTCATAGGTTATAATCCAATGTTTATATTCAGGGTGATTCCAGGTTTAGGACTGGAGATCTCAATTTTGGGCTTAAACTTCCCCTGCATGAAGCATCAAGCAGATCTGAAATGAAAAGGATCAGGACCCAAGCATCTTTGTACAGTTTCAGGCCTTCTCTTGACAGGTCGGATTCCTTTGGCGAACAATAGGCAGACATGGGGACTTTGAAGTAGGTCTATTTCCTAAGCATTACTGGTAATTAGCTACACAAATTAACAGAAGGCAATTTATCCATTAGGCAGACTATCACAAATTTTAAAGAGACATATAGACAATGACATTATTGCACCCAAGATTCACCTAAATGTTAATATTCCCTTTTGATCTTTGAATCAACAGCTATAGTGGCAGACAGGAACTGTCCGTTTACATGGCTAACATTTGACAAGATATGAGTACACACATACAATTAGTCTCATCTCTAATTTCTAAGAATATAGGTTTACATTTCAAAGTTCTAGACTATCTACCATGGAATGGCCCTAATAAACATTTACATACCTTACTAACATCTCTCTAATGGCTGACTCTGGTCAATTATCCTGCAAGCTGCTTAACCCTTTCTGGCCATGTGTCACACTTGATATGAGATTCATTGCAATTATATAACAGCGGTGGCAAAAATGTTTTGCATCGTCATACTTTAATCAGATAACGTCACAGGCACCCTCCATCCAAAATCATGTCAGGTTTTGTGTCAGTACCAGATGGGGGACAAACCTCCCAAGAAGAGACTGTTTAGTTTAACACCAGACCAATGGCCTGCCTACTCTGAACACCGCTTCCCAATGCTTGTTGTTCAGGGTGGGGACAGAAG
The DNA here is from genome assembly GCF_013100865.1 of Trachemys scripta elegans. Taxonomy (NCBI): domain Eukaryota; kingdom Metazoa; phylum Chordata; order Testudines; family Emydidae; genus Trachemys; species Trachemys scripta. Next base: position 161,121,744 of record NC_048300.1, read on the forward strand.
AGACTGGAAACTACTACAATAGCTAGTGGGAAGCTTTGGATGAAGTGATTTATATAGACAGTTTTCTGGGCCAATTAGGAGCCAGGACTCCTGAGTCCCTCAGCAGGAGGAGACTCCCCTCCCGCTGAGGGATAGGCTGCCTCAAAGATCAATTCTGGTTTTACTTTGGGGCTGTTTGACTATTGACTGAGTTTGGAGCTGAGAGAAAAGCAGAGCAGCTTGAGGAGGCTTTAATCAACTCCTACTTCCCACACAATGGGAGACTTCGAGTTACTGTGGGATGTAGTATGTGATGCAGGAGTGCCAGCCCTGCAGAGACCAGCAATCGGAGAGGCAGAGAACTAACCTACTGTTGGCTACCTACAGCCAGCTAAGACTTGCAGAGGATTCTGGATCAGGGAGTCAGGAGAGGACCCTGCGCCACCCAGGAGTCAAGACACCATAAGGGAACTCTTCTCTTTTTCTTTAAGCTGGCCAATGTTCAGATCTGCAGGACTCATCACCTAATTTATCTTCAGCGTCTCATCTGTCTGAAAGGGTGCTGGGGGTTGTGTGCAGTGGTAAATGCAGGGAAGTGTGGAATGTTATATTGTTGATGTCTTAGTATTTTTGTTAATCTTAATTCTTTCCTTCCCTAGAGCCTCTGTGTCCTGTCCCCAATAAAATCCTATGTGTTATACTGTTCTTTTTGAGTGTGGCATTTCATTGGCTGGAGCTTGTATTGTGGTGGTTGTGTACTGTTATATTCCTTAGAAGAATGTACTTATTTACCTTGTGTCCCAGGCACAGAGAAGAATCACCTTGGTTGGAGGCATTAGTCACTGCAGTAAAAAACCCAGACCCAACCCATGTGAGGAGGGGGGAGAAGCCCCTCTAATTTCTAATTAGCAAGAACTAGGGAGGAGACTTGAGCTATGCCTCAGGCGAGGGGCTATGCTTCCTACTGACTGCTGCAAATGCATCTGCTCCCTTAGTGACTGGGGCCCACTTCTAAACTAGCATTTGCCACTCTGCACTTAATCCAAGTTTTTAGATATGCAGTGTTACAGGTGCATAAGAACCTGCATCAGTAAGAGAGGTGTAAAGGCTAGGAGAATAAAAGTCCACAAAACATTATATTTTTAATTAATTCACTTTCTCCGTTATGCATGAGCTCCTTTTTTCATATCCCATGAATTTAAATGATGAAGCTTTACTGCCACTTTCACAGGAAAAAAAACAAATTTTAAACATTCACAAAAAAGTATTTGTAAAGACTTCAATTTCCCTTTGCAAGCACAAATACTGTGCCAGAAATTCATGCATATGCAGTCAGGGAACAGAACTAACATCCAGTGACTTAGCTGACCTATTACAACTAAGCAACAGCTGAATTATAAATATTCTTTATTGATCCAAGGAGTTAGTTATATTTGTTGAATAAATTCCAGTGTTGAATACAGTCAAGAAGTCATGATTTACTCAGCTATTCCATGAGACAGAAAAGAAGCTAAATTAATTCAACATATTATTGGTTGGGAATTATTTGTTCCTCAGTAGCAAACTTCTGTTTGTACTGTTGTCAGAGTACTTATGCATACAGGAGGGAACGGACTCCTGGATCCTGTTAGGCTGAGACAAAATAGATCTGAGAAGGGTTATGATCTGAATTTAGTTCTCCCCGATGAGAGGGGTCCTTTGGATTTTCCCTTTTTTCCACAGTTTATTGATTGTTGAGTCAGTTACTACACCCAGTTGGATCAAGACACTGTTAACATATGTAGTTTAACAACTAAAGACATGCTGCAACAAGAGGAACTGTCGATTAAAGCCAAAAGATTTAACAAGATCCCAAAGGAGTCATCTTTATGTTTATAGGTTTAGATAGAAGCAGCTTGACTGGCATGCCAATCCCTGGTACTAGTTACTCCAGGAAAAAAACAGAAGCCAATGCAAATTGCACAGTTTTAATATGGCAGGGAGTTAACTGATTAGCCTGACAGCTGAAGTTATAGCCTGAACAGGGGGGGTTCATTTCTGGCTTTAACATGCTCACAAATCAAGGCCTTACAAACACTGTGCACATTGGTTCCAATTTTCTCAAGCAGAGAACAGGAGCACTACAGTCTGTTTTACAGTGATTTCCAAGGAGAACATCTGGTGATCAGAGATTCTTTCACAGCAGAATTGACCTTCTTCTGACTTGGCATTTGGGTCACTGTGTTCAGCTTCTTGAGTAGTGCAGGGAAGTCTATTAAGAGCTGTGGAGTGTAACCATGGATCAGCAATGCATCTCTCTGGCTTTCCCTTCATTATCTTTGCCAGCACTTCTTAAAACTCTGAGATGAAACAAGAGTATTCAGAATGCAAGGGGACTGTGAACAGTTCCAAAGTTTTGTGATTCTGAAAGCTGGCACAGAGGGACACGGTTTCAATTAAAAATCTATGTTCCAGGAGGGTTGGTCCTAGGGTGACCAGATGAGATGAAGAAAATATCGGGACACGGGAGGCAAAAAAAAAAAGCCGAGTGCTGCCGCAAAAAAAAAAACAAAAACAAAAAAAAAAAGCCGAGTGATCCCGGCAGTGCAAAATATCGGGACAAAAATTGCGTCCCGACCAAAGATCGGTCGGGATGCGGGACAAACTGCTCGGGACGTCTGGTCACCCTAGTTGGTCCTACAGGACTTTGCTCCTGGAAAAAGCATCAGCTACAAAAGTCTCTGTCATAACAATGTGTTGGGAATTAAAGATCTCCTTGCCTTAATGCAAAGGTGCTGCTTGGCTTCGACTGAGCATGCTCACATGGACTGAGCATGCACAGTAACTCTGCTCAAGCCTGCTGCCCTCACTCTAACCCCTCCCCCCACCATCGGCAGGCCTGGGTCATCTCTGCCTTAATGCTTCACGACTATACATGAGGTCAGAAAACCAGAGCTCTGTTGAGAGATGTCCAGTTGTACTAAGCACTCCAATGAATCCCACCGTTTTTATTATTTTTTGAAAAAGGTTACCCAGCCTGATATGGGGGCATCAGTCTCTAGAAACTGGGGAGTAGGGACATCTAGAATAGAACTAAACCTCAGAAGATTTCTTCTCCTTCACATTAGAGCCAGCCAAATGACCTTCCACGAGGAGTGGAGGGGAGAGAGATACTAGCTTTCTATTCAGAATTTTTTGTTTGTATCTGAATAATCACCTGAAATAGTGAAAACAGAGCTCAGCTATCAGAAACTGTGGAAGCTTTGTTGATTAGCATTGGTGGATGGTGGGGGGCAGACTCAAACATTTAGTATTAGAACCAGGGCATCAACCAGGAATTCCAGGAAGACTAAACTATAGAAAGGAGGTTAAAATAGATTTTCTGAACTCATCATGCCAGGAAAAAAAAAAAACGAAAGGCTGTTAGCTGCTGACAGCAGGTAAAATATACAGCACTGAGATTTCTCATGATTCCACTGAATTCCAGAAAACATCTGAGTAGTTTTGCTTCAGGACAATTTACGTGGATTAGCAATCTCCTCGCTATGGTAGAGACCCTCAGGACAGCACACAAGCCAAATGCCATTATCCTCCATTGATAAAATTAATCCAGTCTAAGAGAACCTTAGAAATATTTGTTGTTAGAACTATTTGTAAAAGGTTTAGAAACTTGACCCATCAGGAAAGGTTAAAAAAAAATAAATAAACTGAGCATGTTTAGTCTTGAGAAAAGAAGACTGAAGTGGGGACCTAATAACACTCTTCAAATATGTCAAGGGCTGTTATGAAGAGAATGACGATTGATTGTTCTCCATGATCACTGAATGTAGGGGAAGAAGTAATTAGCGTAAGCTCCAGCAAGGGAGATGTAGGCTAGATATTAGGGAAAAGTTTCTAACTATAAGGGTAGTGAAGCACTGGAATAGGTTACCAAGGGAGACTGTGGAATCTCTGTCACTGGAGGTTTTTAAGAACAGGTTAGACAAACTCCTGTCAGGAATGGTCTGAGCCTACTTGGTCCTGTCTCAGAACAGGGGGCTGGATCTCTTGAGGTCCATTTCAGCCCCACATTTCTATGATATAATCTGGATGCATAAAACTATTTCCCAGGAAATCACCATTGTAAATAGTGACATTTACGTTCTTGATGGAGTCTCTTAAAGAGCTGGGCAGTCATCCACTGTTTAAGGGTTTTTACTAGGGCTGTCAAGCAATTAAAAAATTAGTCACGATTAATCATGCTCTTAAACAATAATATATTACCATTTATTTAAATATTTTGGATGTTTTCTACATTTTCAAATATATTGATTTCAATTACAACACAGAATACAAAATGTACAGTGCTCACAGATTTATTTTTTATTACAAATATTTTAACAGTTAAAAAAACCAAAGAAATAGTATTTTTCAGTTCACCTAATACAAGTACTGTAGTGCAATCTCTTTATCATGAAAGTTGAACTTACAAATGTAGAATTTTGTCCAAAAAAACTGCATTCAAAAATAAAACAATGTAAAACTTTAGAACCTACATGTCAACTCAGCAGGACCGGCTCCAGGCACCAGCTTCTCAAGCAGGTGCTTGGGGCGGCCGCTCCGGAGAGGGGCGGCAGGTCCAGGTATTTGGTGGCAATTCGGCGGACGGTCCCTCACTCCGCCTGGGAGTGAAGGACCTCCCACCGAATTGCCGCCGCAGATCGCGATCGCGGCTTTTTTTAGATCGCGATCCCGGCTTTTTGTTTGTTTGTTTGTTTTGGCTGCTTGGGGCGGCCAAAACCCTGGAGCCGGCCCTGCAACTCAGTCCTACTTCAGCCAATCGCTCAAACAAACAAGTTTGGTTGCAATTCGTAGGAGATAATGTTGCCCGCTTCTTGTTTACAATGTCACCTGAAAGTGAGAACAGGAGTTCACATGGCACTATTGTAGCCAGCGTCACATGATATTTATGTGCCAGATGCGCTAAAGAGTCATATGTCGCTTCATGCTTCAACCACCATTCCAGAGGACATGCGTCCATGTTGATGACGGGTTTTGCTCGATAACGATCCAAAGCAGAGTGGACAGAGTGTTAATTTTCATCATCTGAGTCAGATGCCAGCAGCATGTTGATTTTCTTTTTTTTGGTGGTTCAGGTTCTGTAGTTTCCTCATTGGAGTGTTGCTCTTTTAAGACTTCTGAAAGCATGTTCCACACCCCATCCCGATCACATTTTGGAAGGCTTCAGATTCTTAAACCTTGGGTCGAGTGCTGTAGCTATTTTTAGAAATCTCACATTGATACCTAGTTTGCATTTTGTCAGATCTATTCTGAAAGTGTTCTTAAAATGAACAACGTGCTGGGTCATCATCTGAGACTGCTATAACATGAAATATATGGCAGAATGCAGGTAAAACAGTACAGGAAACATAAAATTCTCCCCCAAGGAGTTCAGTCACAAATGTAATTAATGCACTATTTTTTTAATGAGCATCATTAGCATGGAAGCATGTCTTCTGGAATGGTGGCCGAAGCATGAAGGGGCATACAAATATTTAGCATATCTGGCACGTAAAGACCTTGTAATGAGAGCTACAAAAATGCCATGCGAAAGCCTGTTCTCACTTTCAGGTGACATTGTCAATAAGAAGCAGGCAGCAGTATCTCCCATAAATGTAAACAAGTTTGTTTGTCTTAGCGATTGGCTGAACAAGAAGTAGGACTGAGTGGACTTATGGGCTCTAAAGTTTTACATTGTTTTGGTTATGAGTGCAGTTATGTAACAAAAAAAATCTGCATTTGTAAGTTACACTTTCACAGTAAAGAGATTGCACTACAGTACTTGTATAAGGTGAATTGAAAAATACTATTTCTTTTATCATTTTTATAGTGCAATTATTTATAATCAAAAATAATATAAAGTGAGCACTGTACACGTTGTGTTCTGTGTTGTAATAGAAATCAATATATTTGAAAATGTAGAAAAACATCCAAAATATTACATAAATTTAAATTGGTATTCTATTGTTTAACAGTGTGATTAATCATGATTAAATTTTTTAATCGCGATTACGTTTTTTGAGTTAATCGGGTGAGTTAACTGCGACTAATAGACAGCCCTAGTTATTACATTACAACACAGTGTGGGAGCTATGCCAAATCCAAACCCCAATAGCTACCCTGCATAGCCTGGCAGGTCCAGGGGAGAAATGTGGGTGTGATATATATACAGAGCCGGTGCAACCACAGGCTACTTCCTGCGGGAAGTGGAGTGACCGGCCCCAGTCTGCTCCGCTCCCCTGGCTCCCAGGCTTGCGGGGAGGGAGGAACCACGCTCCCCCCCATACACACTCGCCGGCGGCACGGCTGGGAGCCAGGGGAGTAGAGCAGGCTCACACAGACCCCCCACGGGGGAGGGGAGGGCAGCGGACGGCACCAAAATAGCTAGGGATGGCCCTGGCTCCCCAGGCCGGAGGGTGGGTGCAAGGTGGAAGTTTCGCCTACAGCGCGAAATATCCTTGCACCGGCCCTGTATATATAGAGTAACTCTGTAGAGGCTACTCTAGCCCAGTGATTTGACGAGCTAATGTAGGCCTCTTATTTGAGTGCCCCCACAACATGGAGAAGTGGATAGGAAAAAGATTCATGTAGCAATGAATCCTGTACTCTAACCTAGTGGTTCTTAAAGCCAGTCCACCGCTTGTTCAGGGAAAGCCCCTGGCGGGCCGAGCTGGTTTGTTTACCTGCCGCATCCGCAGGTTCAGCCGATCACGGCTCCCACTGGCCGCGGTTTGCCGCTCCAGGCCAATGGGGGCTGCAGGAAGCGGCGTGGGCCGAGGGATGTGCTGGCCGCCCTTCCTGCAGCCCCCACTGGCCTGGAGTGGCGAACCGCGGCCAGTGGGAGCCGCAATCGGCCGAATCTGCGTACGTGGCAAGTAAACAAACCAGCCCGGTCCGCCAAGGGCTTTCCCTGAACAAGCAAAGGACCAGCTTTGAGAACCACTGCTCTAACCCATCCCATAGCCCATGTATGCTCTGTTTCTTCTACATGTTTGGTGCTGCAGCAACAACATGGTTCCATCCTTCACATGGGAGGGCAAAGCCTGTATAGCCCTAACCTCTAGGTTTCTTTTCAACTGTAAAGGAGTCCTGTGCAGCTCCTGAGGATGAAGCAGGATTTGCTCCAGAGTTCCTCTGCCAAGCCTACCAGTGTTAATGCACCTGCATTAGGCATTCTCTTCCCTGTTTTAAAATATTACAGCGCTCTCAGCCAATCTGCCTTTGGTCAGCCAGAGTAGTTTGTACCAGTATTATTACTCCTGTCCACTTAGACTGTAATCTCCAGTAGGGCCCCTGTGTGTTATATGCAGCACTGAGCACACGGTCAACATGTCAGAAAAAATAATAAGGTTAACATCATTGTTAATCTGCAACACAAAAAAAAGTGTTTCTTTTTTAAGAAAAAGCTCCAAAACACAAGCCCTCTACATTTTTGTTTGTTTTTGATTTCATAGAATCATAGAATATCAGGATTGGAAGGGACCTCAGGAGGTCATCTAGTCTAACCCCCTGTCCATTCTAGTCCATTCTACTCCGTTCCAGAAGAATTTGTCCTTCCATGCAATCCAAGCAAAACATGAGTGATGCTGCACAAAAAAAGAATAGCATACTAGATGCTAACTTTTAAGGTATCAGTTATTTACTGAATATTTAAGTCTGTCACTGATCCAATGCACATAAGACCAGATTCTGGTTTCCTTTGTTCTGTTTTTATACTGTGCCCCCATCCAGGGCCGGCTCTAGCTTTTTTGCTGCCCCAAGCAGCAAAAAAAAGTGCCGCCCCCCGCCCCCCCCAGCCCCCCGCCACGCCGCCGGAGCGCCCACCCCCGCAGAATGCCGCGCCGCACTCCCCCGCCGCCCCTTACCAGGTGCCGCCCCAAGCATGTGCTTGGGTGCCTGGTGCCTGGAGCCGGCCCTGCCCCCATCGTCACAGTATCTGAATTCATGTATTAGGGGACAGCACACACATACCCCTCATCCTCTACATCCTTTGTGCAGTTGGATAGAGGGCAGCTGGAATCCTTGTGCACTCTCCTGTGCCTGCTAGCAATGAGAGGCCCATAAAAAGTACCACATTAAAAGATGTTGAAATTGTCACTTCAGTGTGCATTTCCTTCATGTGCCAGTAGATATTCTGTCTGCCCCTCACAGTCTACTTGCTCTTCTACATCCACCCCCACTGCAGAATGGTAGCTTTAAAAGCAACAAAATGACTGAGAGACATCAGAAGAGAGCAACATTCCTGCTAACCTGACAACTACTTTTCTGCCAAAGTTTCATCAGGGTGTAAAAAAATCAAGTATACTCTGCAGGTGTCTTTATTTATTTATTTTGATTTAAAATAATTTTTAAAATGCCTCTCCAATGTATAGGTGCTCTAACATCATTCATAACACAATAAAGTCCCAGCAGCATTAAAGTAATCATTTCAACAGGAACTCACTTCCCCCTGCCCCGGCCCATGGGGTCCAGGAGGCCAGGCTCCAGCCGGAGCCCGAACATCTATAGTGCAATTAAAGAGCTCTGTAGTGTAGCCCAAGCACAAAAGGAAGAATGGAGGGTAGCAAATACAGACCCTGGACTTCAGAAAAGCAGACTTTGACTCCCTTAGGGAACTGATGGGCAGGAACCCCTTGGAGGCTAATATGAGGGGAAAAGGAGTCCAGGAGAGTTAGCTGTATTTTAAAGAAGCCTTATTGAGGGTGCAGGAACAACCATCCCAATGTGCAGAAAGAATAGCAAATATGACAGGCGACCAGCTTGGCTTAACAGTGAAATCTTCAGTGAGCTTAAACTCAAAAAGGAAGCTAACAAGAAGTGGAAATTTGGACAGATGACTAGGGAGGAGTATAAAAATATTGCTCGGGCATGCAGGGGTGTAATCAGGAAGGCCAAGGAGTTGCAGCTAGCAAGAGATGTGAAGGGTAACAAGAACGGTTTCTACAGGTATGTTAGCAACAAGAAGAAGGTCAGGGAAAGTGTGGGACCCTTACTGAATGGGGGAGGCAACTTAGTGACAGATGATGTGGAAAAAGCTGAAGTACTCAATGCTTTTTTTGCTTCGGTCTTCACAGACAAGGTCAGCTCCGCGACTGCTGCACTGGGCAACACAGTATGGGGAGGAGGTGAGCAGCCCTCTGTGGTGAAAGAACAGGTTAAAGACTATTTAGAAAAGCTGGATGTGCACAAGTCCATGGATCCAGATCTAATGCACCCAAGGGTGCGGAGGGAGTTGGATGATGTGATTGCAGAGCCATTGACCATTATCTTTGAAAATTTGTGGTGATTGGGGGAGGTCCCAGACAATTGGAAAAAGGCAAATATAGTGCCCATCTTTAAAAAAGGGAAGAAAGAGAACCCGGGGAACTTCAGACTGGTCAGCCTCACTTCAGTCCATTGAAAAATCATGGTGCAGGTCCTCAAGGAATCCATTTTGAAGCACTTGGAGGACAGGAAGGTGATCAGGAACAGTCAACATGGATTCATCAAGGGCGAGTCATGCCTGACCAACCTGATTGCCTTCTATGATGAGATAACTGCCTCCGTGGGTATGGGGAAAGCGGTGGATGTGATACATAACTTCACTTTAGCAAAGCTTTTGATACAGTTTCCCACAGTATTCTTGCCAGCAAGTTGAAGAAGTATGGACTGGATGAAAGGTGGATAGAAAGCTGGCTAGATTGTCGGGCTCTCAATGTGTAGTGATCAACAACTTGAGGTCTAGTTGGCAGCCAATATCAAGCGGAGTGCCCAAGGTGCTGGGGCCGGTTTTGTTCAACATCTTTATTAATGATCTGGATGATGGGATGAATTGCACCCTCAGCAAGTTCGCAGATGACACTAAGCTTGGGGGAGAGGTAGATATGCTGGAGGGTGAGGATTGGGTCCAGAGTGACCTAGACAAATTGGAGGATTGGGCCAAAAGAAATCTGATGAGGTTCAACAAGGACAAGTGCAGAACCCTTCACTTAGAAAGGAAGAATCCCATGCACCACTACAAGCTGGGGACCGACTTGCTAAGCAGCAGTTTTGCGAAAAAGGATCTGGGGATTACCGTGGATGAGAAGCTGGATATGAGTCAGCAGTGTGTCCTTGTTGCCAAGAAAGCCAACAGCATATTGGGCTGTGTTAGTAGGAGCATTGCCAGCAGATCGAGGTAAGTGATTATTCCCCTCTATTCGGCACTGGTTAGTCCACACCTGGAGTATTGTGTCCAGTTTTGGTCCCCCCACTACAGAATGGATGTAGACAAATTGGAGAGAGTCCAGCGGAGGGCAATGAAAATGATTAGGGGGCTGGGGCTCATGACTTACGAGGATAGGCTGAGGGAACTGGGCTTATTTTGTCTGCAGAAGAGAAGAGTGATTTGATAGCAGCCTTCAACTACCTGAAGTGGAGTTCCAAAGAGGAGGGAGCTAGGCTGTTCTCAGTGGTGGCAGATGACAGAACAAGAATCAATGGTCTCAAGTTGCAGTGGGGGAGGTCTAGGTTGGATATTAGGAAACACTATTTCACTAGGAGGGTGGTGAAGCACTGGAATGGGTTACCTAGAGAGGTGGTGGAATCTCCATCCTTAGAGGTTTTTAAGGCCCGGCTTGACAAAGCCCTGGCTGGGATGTTTTAGTTGGGGTTGGTCCTGTTTTGAGCAGGGGGTTGGACTAGATGACCTCCTGAGGTCTCTTCCAACCCTAATAAACCATGATTCTATGATTCTAAGGCCTGCTAGCCCAACTCAGCTGCCATGGGCCAGCCGCAGGTGTTAATTGCAGTGTAGACATAGCCTCAGTTGCAACGTCTAGTTTATACCTTCTATCAAATATATACTTATGATTAATTCACAACAATAAGCATTCAGTATCACATGCCTATGTGAAATCCTACTGCTTTAGTAAACATACTATACCAGTTTAAAACTTTTTATAATCACTTCAGAAAAGAAAGTGTTCTAACTGGACATTCTAAGAACTGATAAAACTTTTGTCTATCCTTCCAGGCAAAACCAGCCACAGTCTTTACTATGGCCAGACAAACAAATACTCAACATGACAACCTAGCTGCAGGGTCCTTTGCATTGTAGTGTAAAGAGGAGGGCATATGTGCATGCACAAAGGTACACTCTCTGCTTCTTCCTCATTATAATTCCATGGAGTCATGAACAGGTAGAGAGAGGATGAGTACAGACAAATTCACAGACTGGTACATGCAAAATGCATGTGCCTATTTGAGAAATTGGCTCATAAAGATTTGCAATTTGTTAAAAATAATCCTGTTTTTCACGCTCTTTCTGTTCGTCACTCTGAACCTTCCGTCTTTCCTCTTCTGACTTGATGAAAAGTACTTTCAACTGGTGATAACAGTGAGAGACTTCAAATCTTAAATTGAAAATGTATCTGGAATTGTTGGAGAGGTGTATATTGAAATTAAACTTTAGTAAAATTCACATCTCCAAGCTTTATACATTTAACTTATCAAAAAATAGGATCTCTGTCTTTTTAAATGCCAGTGGCTCTATAGTACACATTGTCCCCGAATCCCTGCCCTTTTGACCTGTTGAGAGCTGACAGACTAGAAATGCTCATTACCCTACCTGCCTTACAGCGAAAAACAGTTTGCTTAGAAGCTTTATAAACACCGTCCTGGACCTGAGCTTGTGTAAGGCTAGAAAGACTGCAAGACAAAACTTGAGACTTCTTCACAGATGATTACACAAGGCAATACATGGACACCCACTAAGGTTATTTACAAGTACTCTCAGAGATAATCTCAACCCTATGGCTTACTACTGCTTTTGGAAGCTGCTTCTAAATTCCTATGCAGTGACTTTGAATTCATCTTTGCATTTGTAAAATCAGTGGACTGTTCACCAAACTCAGCACATAAGAATTGTAGTAACACAAAGGGTCAGATCCTGTCCTGTGCTAAGTCCCCTTTTATCACTCCAGCAGTGTAAAGTGGACTTAATGTTTCCCTAAATGGAAGGAATCCTCAGCTTATGTGGTGCTGGCTATGCAGCTTTCTCCAGCATAGGGCATGTGAAGTGCAGGAAATAACACCACTTGAGCCTTGAGGCTGCTCTAATTTGTGCGTGGAGATGAAGCAGCCCCTAAATTACCCTGGGGCTTGGAGGAGCAGAAAAATGGCTTAATGATGTCTTTCCCCACTGCCCTTAGATGCACTTGAGCAGAGGGCTCACACATTCAGTGTTTCAGAAGCCCCAGAGCTGATTTGGTTGTTTCACTGTGTGTAAGGGGGATTGGCTTGACTGGTGGAATGACAGAAAATGGACGCTGGGCATGGACAGGGAAATAAACAGTAGCCAGGGAATCTACTGAAATTATTGTTTGTTTGTTTTTAATTTCAAAAATCATAAAGCAGGATTATGTAGAAGTTTCAAAAACATGTACATTTAGAAACAGGCAGGGGTGCCAAGTTATTTATTTTAAAATAACAGTTTTTAAAATTTCATGAATTAAAAAAGTTAAAATGGAAATAGGGACAGGAAGAGATTACTTTTTATAATATAAACAGACAAAATTATGCTGAAAGAACATTATTAAAGTTGGAGAAGTCAAGCCTCAAAAGTTAGGGAAGGCCAGAATTAAGGTTGCCTGTGTGACCTTAATTTGGCCCCCTTTGTGTATGTGCATAATGATCTAGTCTTTCATTACATGATCACATACTATTTTTTTGCCACTGGTCCCCTGCCTCATTCAGTGTACAGGATGAACTTTTTCTGGGGATGAATCAGGGTTGCGGAGAGAAGAACACTGTTCTCCGTGGAATCACTTCTTCATTTGTTGCAGGAGTTGGAAGGCATGTACCTATTGTGAAACCAAGGGGATGGTGGGCCTAGGCCCGCCCTATAGGCGCAAGAAGTAGTGGTGCGGGGGGTGCTGCAGCACCCCCAGGTTTTATGTGGGGTCCCAGCTACCGGCCCCGCTCCCGGCCACGCAAACAGGGTCCCAGCTGCTGGCCCTGCACGCAGGGTCCTGGCTGCCAGCCCCACTCCCGGTAGCACATGCGGGGTTCTGCATCCCAGCTACTGGCCCTGTGCCTGGGGGTCCCGGCTGCCGACCCCACACATGGGGTCCCAGCTGACAGCCCCACTTCCAGCTGCGCACACTGGGTCCCGGCTGCCAGTCCCACACATGGGGCTCCACTATTGGCCTCATGCCTGCCCCAGCCTCGTCCCCCTTATCCCTGTCCTTGTCCCCCCTTTTTAGAGACACGGCCCTGCTCCCAGCTTCAGCTTGGGGGCTGAGGGACAAGTTTGGGGATAGTTTTGCTAGCTTTCAGCACCCGCACTATAAAAAGTGTTCCAGCACCACTGGCCTGCCCATAGCTAAAGGTGCTCTCTCTCATATGAGGGGGATGCACAATGGACCCAGGCCACAAATGAATACTGAGGACAACAAATGAAAATAAAGAGATGGGAATAAGGATCATAGGACAAAAATCAGGTCACCAGAAGGAGACACCAAGCAGAGAGCTCCCGATAACACCATTGCTCCTTAGGTGTCCAGGGTACCAGTGGACACCGCCCATAGGAACTCTGTTGAGGTATGACTTTACAAGGGAAAAGAAATAGGCCCTGCAGTGGCAAAGCATCCTCCCCTCCACCCCTCTGTCCTGGTATAATGGATGGCCCTCTTGACCAGCACTAGGAGGAGATTGACAAGGAGGCCCCATCAATTTGTGAGACCACAGATAGGGTGTGTATAGATCAGGAAGTGTGGTGGAAAGTGCAGTTAGAAGCTCAGTAAGAGGCTCTAGAGGATATCCGCTGATGGGATTGCAAGAGGGGGTGCAACCTGATACATTCCATGTAGATATGTGCCATGGTCTCCCTCAGGTGTCAGGAGAGTTCATGAACCACACAAGGTACATTCTCATGCTCATGGCGCCATGAAGGAGCCATCAGCGGATATCCCTGGTGGGTTGTGGGACTAGAGTGGAGTACAGACGGAGCCACTGCATTCCTTGCCCTCCTTAGGTTGCAACAGGTCTTGCCTCTTGGTGTCAGGGGAGGACATGAGGGCAAGGAAGCAAATAGTGTATGAAGCACGAACACGTGCAGATATTTACTGGGTGTGGTTCAGAAGTGACCCAGCTAGATGGTGTTCAGACGATTTAGATTTTGTGTCAGGGTGACCAGGGAGGCTCATGGACAGGGCCAAATGACAATTCCAGAGGACTTGGGGTTGAAAGGAGTGTAATGAATGAGGCTAGGAATTGTAGGAACAGAAAAGATGGTCTCATCATAAAGTCAGTGGAATGCTGCCCTGGAGAATTAGATTCCATCCCTGCCTCTTCTACTGTGTTCCTGTGTGAGGTTAGGCAAGTCAATTAAACCAAACTTTTCAACGGTGGTCACTCATTGTGTGTTCCTCATTGTCTGGGTATCTGATTTGCCAAAGTGCTGAGTACTCATAGGTACAACTGATCTCAACAGCAGCTATACTTTGAACATAAAAGTACATATATAATACTAAGTACTCTGAAAAATCAGGTTCTAGGTGTCTTAAATTGCGCATCCAAAATTAGTGTATTCTTTTCACCTTTATATCTCTGGGCCTCAGATCCCCATCGGTAAAGTGGAAATAGTAGAACTCCCTCAGCTCAGAAGGGCACAGTGAAGGTAAATTGATGTTTGTGAAGCATTCAGATACTACAGTGATGAGCACTATAGAAAAGCCCATGTGGAAATTAGTAATTCTGTCCTCAGAGCAAGGTTTGAATAGCATGCAGTAATAAGGCATGGGATCACCCATTGAACAACAAGAAGAAAACAAAATATTGAATAGCTGTTCATTGAATGAGCACCATCCATCCTGTGTACTGAATAAGTCAGGAGTCCTGTGGAAAAAAAATTGTATGTGATCATGTAATTAGAGCCCTGCACACCCCTGTGTGAACGATACTCCTGTTCGGGAGCGTGAGAGCTGCTTGCACACACTAGCATGACCAGGGACAGCTGCTGGTGAGCCTGGTGCCTGTCCCAATGGGCAGGGCTAGGGGCGGCACAGCTATGCTGGAGGAGCTGCCCAGGATGGGCGCTGGCTTCTGTGAGCAGCGACCCAACATGCTTTTGCTTTCAACGTTGCAGTTCCTGGCCTGGTCGCTGGCCATGGCTCTGCTGATCTCGTTTATTGTCACTGGAGCCCTGCAGCTCCACGGATATCTGCTTTATATCCATGGATATCCGCATCCGCAGATATAAATTTTGTATCTGCACAGGGATCTATATGTAATTTAAGATTTTATCATACTGCAAACTCACAAGGGGCACAGGCAATTCTGGCATTTCCTAACTTTTAAACACTGGTGGGGCTAAGCATCACAGGATGTGCCTCCTACAGAAGGCCTGGTTGGCTGTGCTCCCTGCATTCCTGATTGGTCCAGGCACACTATTTAAACCAGGAAATTGTCCGTACAACTAGGTGGATCCCCAGCTGGTTGCTACAACAGACCTTGCTCCTTCACCTTGCTTTGGTTCTTGGCTTCAGACTCTCAGCTCTGGTTCCTGGCTTCCGACCCCAGCTCTGACTCTTAGCTCTGGTTCCTGGCTTTCCATTCCAGCTCTGACCATCAGCTTTGGTTCCTGGCTTCTGACCTTGGCTCTGACCCTCAGTCCTGGTTTCTGATTCTGACTCTGACCCTTGGCTCTGGCCCTACCCAGTAGGCCTGACTCTGGCTCCAGTCCATTAGACCTGACCATCCATGTCCTGGCCATGACAGTTTGCACAAGATGTCCTTGATCTCTCTGTGATCGATATCCCAGCAGATATATGGAGGGATCAGGCATCCCTTTATCTAGTGAACCCCATGGGGCACCAGATTTGCAGAGGCGAGTCACTAATTTCCCAGCAGAGAATCAGGTTCTGAGGCTCAAGTGACACAGCTTCTGGTGGGGAACTAAGCCCTTTGTGAACAAGTGATACAAGCAAGAAACATAGCACTCCAGGCTCTGCTCATTGCCCTGCCACTGGAACAGGGTTCTACCATGCCCTTAACCAAATGTTTCAACAGGAACCACCAGAAATTCAGGGTATTCCTTGATCAGTGTCACTTATTCTTTATGGTCCATCCCTGGACCTATCCCACTGATAATCAGCCTGTTAACTGGAGAAGCCTTGGACTGGGCCTCCCACTTTCTGGAACAAGATAGTGTGATGCTGACAGACTGGAATCCTTTTCTCTAGGCCTTCTCCAGAATTTTTGACAACCCTCCACTGCACATGCTTGACTGAAGCCTCCATGCGGAAGCTGACAGGCAATGGATTTGGTCACTATGTATGTCGCAGATTCCCATTGGCTAACAGCAGACATAGAATGGAATGACACAGCCCACTTGTATCATTTCTGAGCAGGATTGAGCAAGGAAGTCAAAGATGAATTAGCTCATGTGAAGACTCATATGGGCCTCGATCCATTTACTGATATATCCATCTGCATTGATAACCTGCTTTGTGAGCGGAGATAGGAGAAGAGGGGAGTCACGATGCTGCTGCACCATCACTCCAGAGCCCATGGAAGCCGACCTGGCCTGAAGCCATTGAAGAAAGAGAACAGTGCTGATGCAACAACTTGCATTTTCACTAGGATGAGACTAGACAAACACTCTCTACATGCCCCTCAAGGATTCCTGCTTGGAGGAAGTCAGGAAACAAACAAGCTTAGGCCCCAAAAGGGGGCAGGCCTGGGCAAGATTTCGGAGTTACACCTTGGAACATCCCTGCAAGTCTTCACTGGCACCCATCCTGAGCCGCCTAGGCAGTTGCCACCTCTCTGGGTACATGTTCAGCTATGCATTCTGGGCAAGATGCAGCAGTTCCCACCACAGTGGGCCCTTATCAGTGATGCAGACAACTTCATGAATGCATACATGTCCCAGGCTCTGTGAATCTCCATCCAAGAGAAATCTCCAACTCTCTCCGAATCTCACCCAACTTCATGGAAACAATAGGAGCCAGTAACTCAGGAGACTGTGTTCCTAAAGAACATAATCCAGGAGCACTGGGAAATATTGTGGTTCAGTATGATCCATTCCCTGCACTTTCCCCTGATCCTCAGTATCACCTGCTGGCAAGACACAACCCACACATCCTCTGCCAAGAGGTTCCTTACTTTTGACTTTGGCTTTTACACCTGATTTGGTTCCTGATTCTGGCTCTGACCTTTGGTTCAGGCTCTACCCAGTAGGCCTGACTCCAGCTCCACTCACTAGCTTGACTGCCCATGCCTTGACCATGACACTCCTGGCCAGTCCCAGTTGCCATAGGCCCTAGCTTTTTCAGGCTTCTTACCCCAATCTCCTTGCCCAGCAAGTCCTAGTCTTAATCCTTCCTGAATCCACATCCCAGTCTCAGTTTCCTCACTGCTTCCAGCTCCTTGCCCATCTGTTCACAATTATTTCCCCCACCCTGTCTCTCCTATCCCCATCCTCCTTCCCCCTGTCTTACTGGTTCTAAATGTCCAGCCAGTCCCATCCCTCCCTTATCCAGTTCTAATCTCCTTGCCCAATCAGTCCCATTCTCTCTCCAGCTCCTAATCCCAATGTTTTTGCCCAGTCAATTCCAAAAGTTCCCCTGCTAGCCTCCAGTCCTAGTCTCCTTCTTCCATACTCTTTGTCCCAATCAGCTCCCCAACACCGCCAGATCTGGCTCTTATTCCTCTGCACCTATATCAGGAAGCTCCACATGGAAGGAGGGATCACTCAGAGCACAGGAGAGACAATCTCCCCGCTTTCATTTCCACTGTCCAGCTCTGCATCCCAGCGCACTGCATCCCAGAACTGCAACTGAGTGAAAATCCTGCTGAACCCTGCACAAAAGCATGTCCAGTGCAGACAGAATCTTTGAGGAATTTAACTGCAAAGCTCTAGGAAGCCTCTATTGAGCATGTACAAACAGCCATTTTTGAAATTTATAACTTGGCCAACTTGCTAGCCTACATAAACATATAACCTTATCACTTGTTAGCCTTACCCTCCTGCCCATTGTTTATGAAACCCACTTGTTATTGTTTGCCTTAAAAATACCCTTCTCCCCCACAACCTGCCAACACTTACACACCTGCTTAACTATAGTACTCTGAGTAGTTTCATTGAAATCAATGGGATTACTCATTGTGATTAAGTGTGTGGAGAGGACCTTAGGTCACAAACTCTTCAGAACACAGACTGTATCATACTGTGTGTTTGTTTATTCAGTGCCAAACACAATGGGAACCCAGTCTTGACTGAGGCCTTAATGTAAATATTAACAAATATCAAGGAAACCTCAGAACCAAGTAAGGAGGCAACACAACTGCATGAATGAACATTTAAGATGAACTCTCTTGGAGAAAACCTATGCTTTGTCCCTCAAAATGTGCTGATTATATTAATGCTTCAACATAGTGTCCAATTGGTGTAATTTTAAATAGATGGAAGGGGAGGAGTCCACTCTGTGGGGTTTTCTGCAAAAATCTGCTGTTTGGTACAATCTGATTATTTCATAGCTATCTAGATTTTTATACAGCACCTGTTACTGGGTTTTTGCACACCTCAGCCTTATATGAAGTGAGCACTTTAATCTCTCTCTCTCTCTCTCTCTCTCTCTCTCTCTCTCTCTCTCTCTCTCAATCTTCCCTTCAATCTGCAGGGACTGGAATTTGTGAGGTTTCATTCATTTTATATTTTTGGAGCAGGGAGGGGTTGTTCTTTGTTGGTGTTATTATGTGAAAAGTAGATCTAAGAGGTGGGTTTTGCAAGCTTTGCTCTTCAGAAGCATTTGTAGGCCCTGGGGTAAAAGCAATCTCTGCCAGAGAATCTGGCCCATCTTAAACAGAAGTTATGCCAATTTTATTGATGGTGCATACATACTATGGTGGTGGGCACATTAGAAATGCATACACAGATGGAGAAGAACTTTGCAATATCCAGAGAAAGGGAAAGGCAATCATCCCAAACCTCCCTTTAATGTATTTGTTCAATGTTTTTAAAAGGCCTCTCAAGCACCGTCCCAATATAATACTGGTAAAAAGACTACAGAGGAGATATATAAAGTGTGTTTGTATACACAGGGAGTAAGTAAATTTATATATGATGTGTGTAGATATGTGTTAGGGAGGAAGAGTTGCATGTATATAGATATGTGTTAGGGAGGAAGAGTATTTCTGGGTATATATGACCGGGCAGATATATGGAGTATGTGTATTATTTTTTGTAGCTACATGGAAAGGGACAGTTCTGTGGAGTGCTTGGAAAAACATGTATGTTACTGTAGCTGTATGAATAGAATATTGGTTGGAAGCTGGAGGTGATGGCTGGAAAGCAGAATCAGCATGGATGAGAAGTGGAGAAAATGGTGCTCAGATACTTCCCCTAGGGGTATTAAAAACATAAATAGAAAGGAAGAATTTGGGGATAGGGAAGGAAGAGGAGAGAACAACAGAAGGAGGGAGAAAGTAAGGGAAGGTGCAAACGTAGAGGGAAGACAGAGAAAAGGCTGGTCCAAAACCGGGAAGGCTTTTCACCAACATTTTAATGTAAAACATTCATCTTAAAAAAAAATTGAATAAATAATTTGAAAAATTTCTACCCGCTCTACACGAGGTGTTGAGGTGGGGTGGAAAGTGGGGAGATGTCAACCTGAACAAATAGTGCAGATTTTTTTCTGCAAAGGGTCTTTTTAAAATGAATTTATTTCATCCATGTTTGGGCCCGGTTTGTGTTCATTTTCTGCAGTTAGCTGTATGACTGAGTTTCACTGGTTCATGGAAATTGAATGGCAAAGTCCTGTGTGAGGGTTTTTGAGGACAGTGGGTTCTACATTCATCTGCACAAGAATTCATTCTAGAATGGCTTACACACTCACCCAATCAGGAAACAGAAACAATAACTCATGACTTATCAAAACTAACCAATTCATCCCAAAAAAGGATTGATTATCTCTAGGCAGGGGAATGCAGAGCTGCTCCATTCCAGGGGGCGATCTAGGAGCTATGCTGTTTCCTGAAGGTCCTGTGCTTGGAATCAGTGCTTTTTCTGGGGTGTAGATTTCCACCCTATCACAGATGGACAGCTTCACTGGCTGCTGTATAGTGGGGACAGAGCTGCTGTCTCATCTCCGCCCTCCACCTGCCCTGTTTCACCCTCCTTGAGAATTGTAAGATAGAAGCAGTCCTTGAGTGCAAGGGTTGTCCTTGTACTTTGTGCCTTCCCCACCTCACAGCTGCATAAGGATATGATTCAATCTGGCCCTAAAGGCGTGCCTCTGCAAATAAACTCTGAAAACAAAGGGATAATTTTTCACATAGAAGAAAAGTTTGCAGGCTTGGAGCCATGAAAATTCTTTGAATTACTCTTTGAGAAGCATTTTTGTCTACTTAAGAAGCTTTGAAATAAACATGCAGTATTGCCATGGTAGAAGGGGTGAAGTATTATTTGTCCCTCAGTGAATCCTCAAAGGAAATCAGACAGAGGAATAAAAAGTTTTGCAGCAGATGAGAAATTCCCCTACCTTTTATTTTCTCCCTGTTTATAATTGGTTCTGTTGATACTTGAGACTTCTTATGCATTCACAACAACATTTCTCAATTTAGTGAGCATGCCATGGCAATTGATTTAGACAATGCAATAGCTGTGACAGCAATCGGGAGGCACTCCAAATTTAAAAAGTAACAGGACACGCAAAATTGAAGCCTACTGACTGTTTTTGTGATAATTGAATTTCATTGAGTTTTAGCAGTGAGAAATGAGCAATAAAAGGGCTGTTTCCAAACTCAGTTCTAGGAAATGACTAGGGCAGCATGCATCAGAGAAGTATACATTGAGCATTTATATTCAGAAATCATGAGAGTTACTAATTCAACCCCAAAACCTTCAATTCCTTTTTAGCTGCATTTCAAATATAATAGGCAGGCCAGTGAGAAGAAAAAAAAACAAAAAGATAAAAAGAACTAATTAATTTCTTATAGCTCCAGGGCTGCAAATTGACTATGTGGACAGTCTTTATATGTTCCAACCTGCAATGTTGTAAATGAGGATCTTCTCTGTTGCTGTATCTCAGAATAGTTCATAAGTAAAGTTGTTTTCTTGACACTTAAGAACTTAATTTTGTTCAACAGAAAATGTACATTGGCTTTTTATGATGTTTGAACTGGTTGCTCCTGGAATGATTGTATTTCCAGAGGTCACCCTAAAGTCTTGTTTTCAATAAGAACAGTACTTCTCTTTATTTCTAATGCAGTTCCAAGTCACTTTGCTGGCATTCACCACTGGTTTTAGAGGAACAAACTTCGGACGTTAACAAAAACAAAAACAAAAAAAATCACAGGTTAAACAGTTTCTTAGAATCTGTTTTCCATGGAAAATATTCATGACATGCCTTTCTATTGATCCGCATTCCCGCGAGTGAAAATCAGACAGGATTAATGGAAATATCCTATCTCCTAGAACTGGAAGGGACCTTGAAAGGTCATCGAGTCCAGCCCCCTGCCTCCACTAGCAGGACCAAATACTGATTTTGCCCCAGATCCCTAAGTGGCCCCCTCAAGGATTGAACTCACAACCCTGGGTTTAGCAGGCCAATGCTCAAACCATAAACAAAACCTCTGTAACTATTAATTTGACTACAAATATTGTTTCTCTCATATGTTAGGAGCAGCTCTAGTTTTAAATAATTTCACCTTCTTTATAAGGCTGTTCCTGGAAGCCAAGGGTTTATCACCTGCTTTTTATTGGCTTCAGTGGGAGCTGCAGGTGTTCAGTATCTCAGAAACAGGTCATTAATGTATGTGTAATATAGGATCTGATCCAAAGCCCACAGAAATCAATGAGAAGATTCCTATTTACATCAATGGGCTTTGGGTCCAGCATGTAAGATTTGAAATGCTGCCATACTGGGTCAGTGCATCCTGACCCATATTCTACCTCCAACAGTGGCCCATACCAGAGCTGCAGAACAGTGCAATTATGGAGTGATCCACTCCCAGCTTTTGATAGTCAGAGGCTTAGGGTGCATTTTTGACTGTGTTGGCAAATAGCTATTGATGGACCTATCCTCCATGAACTTAGCCAGTTCTTTTTTTGAACCCAGTTGTACTCTTGACTATCATAACTTCCCATAGCAGTGAGTTCTATAGGTTAGTTGTGCATTGTATGAAAAACTACTTCCTCTTGTTTGTATGAAATCTGCTGCCTATTAATTTCATCCTGTTTTTTTTATTGTGTAAAAGGATCAACAAAACATTTCTGCTCACTTTTTCCACACCATTCATGATTTTATCAACCTCTTTCATATCCCCATCTTTTCTTTTCCAAGCTGAACAGTCAAAGTCTTTTTAGTCTCTCCTCTTATGCAAGTTGTTCCATACTCTGTATCATCTTTATTGCCCTTCTCTGCACATTTTTGAGTTCCACTCTATGCTTTTGAGATGGGGAACCTGAACTGGACACAGTCTTCAAGAGGTGAGTGCACTATGGATTTATATAGTGACATTATGATATTTTCTGTGCTCTCTCACTCTGTCATGGGATCTCTCTGCTTGAGAAGAGGCTCTCTTAGAAGACCTCCAAATTTATATCTATGGCTAGGACACATACTCCTCCCATCTCCTATTGATAATTGGGTCCTGGCCTCTACTGACTATCCCTATGATCTAAGGCAGAGGTGGGGAAACTACG
Organism: Trachemys scripta elegans; assembly: GCF_013100865.1. Lineage (NCBI taxonomy): Eukaryota > Metazoa > Chordata > Testudines > Emydidae > Trachemys > Trachemys scripta. The sequence continues at coordinate 161,144,410 of NC_048300.1, forward strand.
GCCAGCGGGCCACATCCGGCTGGTGGACCCTCCTGCCCAGCCCCTCAGCTCCTGCCCCGGGAAGCTAGCCCCCAGCCCCTCCCCTGCTGTTCCCCCTCCCCTGCAGCCTTAGCTCACCCCTCTGCTGGCACAATGCTCTGGACGGCAGAGCTGCAAGCTCCTGGGGCAGCACAGCTGCAGAGCCAGGGCCTGACCTGGTGCTCTGTGCTGCTCTGTGGCATGGCTGGCTCCAGCTGGGCGGCATGGCTGCCTGTCCTGGTGCTGTAGGTGGTGCAGCTGTAGCGCTGCCAGCCGCCGGTGCTCCAGGCAAGCGCAGTGAGGGGGCAGGAAGTGGAGGGGAGGGAGTTGGATAGAGGGCAGGGAAGTTTGGGGTGGTGGTCAGGAGGGTGGGAGTGTGGATGGGGTCGGGGCGGTCAGAGGTCGGGGAACAGGGGGGTTGAATGGGGGCAGGGATCCCCAGGGGACAGTCAGGGAGAAGATGTGGTTGGATGGGGCAGGGGTCCCGGGGGGCAGTTAGGAAGGAGAGGAGGGGTTGGATAGGGTGGCAGGGGGCAGACAGGGGCGGGGGTTCCGGGGGCTGTCAGGGGACAGGGAACAGGGGGGGTTGGATGGGACAGGAGTCCCAGGGGGCCATCAGGGGGCGAGAAGCAGGAGGGGGTCGGATAGGGGGCTGAGGCCGGGCCATGCCTGACTGGGGAGGCACAGCCTTCCCTAACCGGCCCTCCATACAATTTCAGAAATCCAGTGTGGCCATCAGGCCAAAACGTTTGCCCCTGACCTAGGGTAAAAGGAGGATGTTTATGACTAATGAAACTACAGGAGCTTTGAAAGTCAGTGTCGCCTCATAGCTCAGCTTTATATTGAAGATGCATATATTGTACTTACGGTGCATTTATGGGGAGTCTGTGTGTTGCAGTAACATCCAATCATCTAGAAGCTGTAAGTTTCAATAAGGCCATGTAGAGCTGGGTTAAGAACTGTTGATTGAGGTCTGAGATATCTAGAGAAATGCATTATAAGGAATCAGGAAATAACTTTTTTATATACCTGCCTTTCCTATAGAAATATAGTATAATGGGAAAAGATTTATACTGCTCTCAAAATGAAACAAAATTTAGCTTAACGAGTTTTTATCACTTGTAACAAGCTGGAAGTGCATAGAAATGCCTAAAAAGAGTAAGGCTAGCAGATAGTTTTTTTCCCCTTAATTGCTGACTAAGCTGCTTTTATGTCTTTCTTTTATATATTCATAGAGTCAATCATGTTACCTTGAAGAGGGGGAAAAACTGCCATGAATTTAAATATAATTCACGGTAATAGATTTGGGGCAGCACTTAATCAACTAGGTGCATTGCCACTGCATAAATAAATGACTTTTTTGTACAACTGAATAAGCCAGTTATGCATTGCACAGATAGCACAATATTCATAAAAAAATGAGTTACACAGCCACTCCTCAATTTTCCCATGCAACTTTTACACAGGAGTCAGTGTGAATCAGAGCTGCCAGATTCAAAAATAGAAGTGCCTTCATTACTCATTTATGGAATGAGGCAGAGTTGGGTGAACATACTGTTGGACATGAAAATCTGATAAGTGTACACGGAAGCAACAATGGCAGCACAGGGTACCATAAGCCTGATGTTGATTGGCATAAATCATTAATTTGTATTTGATTTGTGATCCAGCCCACTGAGCACTTGGAAACAATACCTGGTTGCAGTGTAGAGCTTAGAATTGCTCTGCTACTTCATTCTAAAGACCTGGTACATTCCAGAAGAATGGCCATTGCCAACTTTTTGCTCATATATAGAATCTGACCCCGGGGATGATCAATGTCCTTATATTGTGACAAAAAGTTTGAATCCACATTGCAACAATTCAAGGAGAACAGGGAAAGCAAATGTGAGCCACCTAATGGAAGAACATATTGGATACTTTCTGCTGCATAACAGAATTATGCATTAACTATGCATGATATAATGACACCACTAGAGGAAACATTGGGTAAGAAACCTTGAAGGTTCATGACACTGCCCAACTCAATGCAGAAGGAAGGCTGCCCCTTGGATAATGCACTTTTCCCTTCTCTCTTCTGTTGTAAATTAAAATTTTAAAAAATCAATAGCTTATTAAAATATTTCAAACATTTATTTCAGACTGTTGTCCTCTGATATGCATGGGTTTGAGAATTTTATCTTTCAGCAGTATGTATATGTGTCAAGCAGTGCTGGGGATTTTCCAAAGGTTTTTTTTTCTTTTAATATTGGAATAAATACTAGAGCAGAATCCTGTGTAAATGTCAAAAGTACAAGCTAAACCTGCAGGGCATACTTTTTTTTTCTGCTGACTCTGCCCCCTCTTTGCCTTGTTCAGAGTACAGGTGCACAAGGAGGAAATAATTCCTTGCATGCAGAGGAAAAGCAGGCTACTAAACCACAGACTTGCAAGAGGAAGATTACATTCTACACACACCCCGAAAAGGCAAAAAGCTCTCAACAATTGCAGCTAATGTTTTGATGAATTAAGCTTGCAGCCGAGACAGCTATTTGTGCTTCATTTAATTATAATACAACATAGAACATCATACGTTAGCACTTTTGTTTATTGCAACTTGTCAGGTGCCTATAAAATCTGAAGAATATGTTTATTCCCCTGCAAGGTGTATTTCATCGCCAATTATTTCACTGTCAGGCTTCAGTAGTCATTATGAGGTGGAGGTTGCCAGGAGAGTGCTGATGCTGTATTTAGACATTTTGCTAGTTAGGATTAACCTTTTAATGGTGACACTAAGATCGCCTTGCATATCAGAGAGAGAGGATGAGCGCCAGGAGCGGGAGTCAGAATTCTAAGCCTGGTTTTGCCATTGATTCACTGTGTAGCCTGGTGCAAGTCAATTAAGGCCAGATTCTGATTTCAGTTATGCAGGTGTAATTCAGGAGTAAGTTCACTGATCTCAGTTTGAAAACCATGTGAGATCAGAATCTGGCTCTTGATATATGTTTTGGATTCCTCATCTGTAAAACAGAGATTATAATACTTACTCATCTCACAGGGAGAGTATGACAATTCATTAGTTAATATACTGTGCTTTGACTATATTAGGTGCCGATTATTATGATGGGATTAAGCAAAACAGTAACAGCAGCTTTAATGTACATAGTTATCTTTGTTGTGTAAAGGTTTACATTCAGTTAATGCTAGTGCACACAGTTTTGATGCAATGTATACACTGCAGACATGAAATACCTGTTCAGAATTTGTGAAGAATCAGCAAAATTAGAACCAGGTTTGGAAAGATATTTGGTGAAGAAAAGGGGGCGGGGGGATGACAATTTCCTCTGTGTTTTTCCTACCTTTTTCTGGTAATTCTTAGCTTGTTTCTTGAGCTGCTCTGACACAGTAAATCATCTTTTCCATCCATTTACCCTGCAGTTTATCGCTGTTGGTAAATGGCCTTAGATAAATGTGCATTATCTGATTGTATATTTTCCCGTATCAGTTCCTCAAGTGGACCACTGATTGCACAAAAGTCTTTTGCATGCATACAAAGATGGGTTACTTAATTGTGACCTAGAGTCTTAGGGTCTGTCTACACTGCAAAAAAAGACCTTTGGCTGCGAGTCTCAGAGCCCAGGTCAACTGCCTCAGGCTCACATTGTGGGGCTCTAAATAGCAGCGTAGAAACATTTTGTTTGGGCTGGATCTCGGGTTCTGAAACCCAGCAAGGGAGATGGGTCTCAGAGCCCAAGCAGCACCATTTACACTGCTATTTTTAGCCCCATAGCACAAGTCTGAGTTGGTTAACCTAGTCTCAGAAATTTGCTGCCATATATTTTTTTTTTTGCAGTGTAGACAGAATCTTATTGCCCTGCCTGAAAAGCCATCCTGATATATGCCTATACAGCTAGAGAGATCTCTTCTGTCATTTTATTGCCAATGATCTAGCAAAAACAACAGTCATATTCCAGTGTGGCAAATTCCCAGACTAAAGTCTGTTACTTACAGTGTCTCCCAGGTAGGTTGTGGCTACATGTAGTTATTTTGATTTATATTAGCGTCAAAAGGCTGGATTTACCTTCCAATGATAAACTCTATCGGGGGTAGCTAAGGGGAGGAATACTAATGGGAGGTTCTCCTTTTGGCGTTTCTCCTGTATTGTTCCATCAGTGGGTGGGAGGGGCCAAGGTTTGCCCCACCTTACCCCCTTTAAAAAATATGAACCCCGAGTCCACCTATAAACATGGAGATCCCAGGAGGCCATAGCCATCTGCAGTCTTTGCACCACTTCTGGAACCATTTTGTCCCCACCACTGCTCCCTGGCAGTGTGGCTCTAAAGGGACTTTTGTGGCCACAACTGCCCCCAGAACCCCATTTCCACCACAGAAGGCTCAAAGAAAAAATTCTCAGGACTAATGGGAAGGATTGTGTGCATCTATTAACCTTATTTTAACCCAATAAGGGGTACCGAACAGAATGTTGGGAATCATCAAGAAAGGGATAGATAATAAGACAGAAAATATATTGCCTCTATATAAATTCATGGTATGCCCACACCTTGAATACTGCGTGCAGATGTGGTTGCCCCATCTGAAAAATGATATATTGAAATTGGAAAAGGTTCAGAAAAGGGCAACAAAAATGATTAGGAGTATAGAACAGCTTCCATATGAGGATAGATTAATAAGACTGGGACTTTTCAGCTTGGAAAAGAGGCAACTAAGGAGGGATATGACAGAGGTCTATAAAATCATGAGTGGCATAGAGAAAGTAAATAAGGAAGTGTTATTTACGACTTCTCATAATACAAGAACAAGGGGCCACCAAATGAAATTAATAGGTAACAGGTTTAAAACAAACACAAAAAAGTATTTTTTCACGCAATGCACTGTGAACCTCTGGAACTCCTTGCCAGAGGGTGTTGTGAAGGCCAATACTATAACAGGGTTCAAAAGGGAGCTAGATAGATTCATGGAAGATAGGTCCATCAATGGCTATTAGCCAGGATGGGCAGGAATGGTGTCCCTAGCCTCTGTTTGCCAGAAGTGGGATTGGGTGACAGGGCATGGATCACTTGATAATAACCTGTCTGTTCATTCCCTTTGGGGCACCTGCCATTGGACACTGTCAGAGGACAGGATGCTGGGCTTGATGGACCTTTGGTCTGACCCAGTATGGCCGTTTTTATGTACCTGGGAGTCACCACACTGCCTAGTGAGTGTTGTGCTTTCCACAGACCTGTGGGTAAAAGCAGATAATCGAAGACTTTGAATTGAATTTTTGTTGACTTTACTTTGCCTCTTTTTTTTAATATTTAATATATTTTTTCTAGGCTGTATTAAACAAAAATGGCCACAATTACATTGGCTGAAAAGGTAGTCTCTTTGGATGTAAACAGCAGTGTGCTGTTAATTGTTGAAATGTTTTGACTATCTCTAAAGCTCATCACAATCCCCTAAATTTTCTGGTAAGAAAACAATTACATGTTTTGGTTTCCCTTTCCCCTCTGAACATTAAAATTTTATCCAAAGCTTGACATTTTCAGTACTTTTATACCAATCCTTTAGGAATTGAACAGCCTTCCGTAGTAGTTACAATTAGTTGCTTGCACATGGTAATAGTCACAGATATTACAACTAGGTGACCCTCTTCAAGTTTTGTTGAATGTCAGCTAGAGGATAGTGCCAGAAACAGGCATCACCTCTGGATAGCCCATTTTTTCTATTTAGGGACAGCCCCGCTGGCTGCAGCTAGACAGAGATCAACAAAAGGCCTATAAGAATGAGTCCCATCCTTGTTTAATTCAACCATTGTAGTGGGAGTGGAGGGAACACGAAATATGTGGTCAATGAATCAAAGAAACAAAATTAAAGACTCAAATATTGTGTAACTATTGCTATTTGGAATACTGAACATAGTTTGTTCAAGAGATGAGCAAATCTCAATTTAGAATTGCTTTAATAGGTCAAGAACTTGCATGTTTCATTATTGACCTTACAGCCCCAGTTAGTAGGAAAGGGCCAATTCACTGAAGTTGGCCAGAGTCCAAGACCTCTTTTTGGAAAGAAAAAACAGATGAAGGGGACCTGAGAATTATAACGTCATAAACATATTTACCCATCAGCAGTTGAGACCCCTGGCTTCAAGAAAAACTAGAGCCAAGATTGGCTTGTTGTAAATTATTTGGCCATCAGATTCCTTTGCTAAATCAAACATACATATCTGTCCTGGATGACCAAAAATCTGTAGAAAAGATGCGGGTCTATACAGAATTTCAAAATGAATTCAAACTGAATGCAGGTATATGAAAAGTATTTTGGGGAACTGAAAAAGAGACAAACTTCAATGAGAAACAAGTCCTTTGAAGCAAATAAAAATGTGTTTGGTCTATCAGAGATGAAAATTGCACCACTATAGGTGGGATCAACGTAAATTGCACTCTAATAATAAAGTTCCATCTCAAAAGTTTAAATGTTTTGCTACTCTTAATCATAAATCTATTATGACAGAAAACTGAGTTCCCCCGTGAAAGGATGAAGAATAATTGCAACATCCCTCTTACTTGTGAAAAGGTTTACAAGCCATGGCATCAGTGAAAAAAAGTAAAAATTCTGTTGAAATCTATACATGTGGCTGATATACTGACTCAATTAATCTATTATCACTAGGACAAGAAAAAGCACAACAACTTACATATTCCCAGTGTCCCATCCAGAAGTGAAAGAGACCCCAAATGACAGCAATTTTTATAAAAGTATCTCTTTATTGCAGGTGCAGACAAAAATATAGTCAGGAGTGCTTTTTAGCCAATTCCTGGAAGCTAGTACAGCCCCCTTATTCCCATGTTACAATGTGGTTTTCAATCACAGCATAGCAGTGTCTCAGGATCTTTGCTTGACAATTGCAATAGGGAACAAAATGGAGACTCATATGTGGTATTTGTAAACCTGATGTTAACAGGTCAGTTGTTCTGATCTTTGACGGTTCCAGAAAAAAAAAAATTGGATGTCCAGATAAGTTGGCCAATATTATATGACAGCTACATGGTGGTTTGGTTGGATGACTCATCACTAGCTGTAGATTTCTTTGCACTAAAATCAGATCAAGCAGTTTGTGATCTACCCTGGGAATAGAAATTAGAATCCATTCAGGCAAATGTTTTAATCTATCTTATTTGTGTGCATCACAAATGCCTTTATTAGAGACTTGTTCTTTGCAGATGGTTGTACTTGCAGGCCAGTTAGAGCGAGACTTGAAGATAATGGCATCTCATTTTATACTCCTTCTGTAAACTTTGGCTTAGCATTTCAGTGAAGCTGATTTGCACCAGAGTCACATAAACAGTATACTAAAACCAAACACCAGGATTAATGATATAATACTAAGTACACTGAGAATTTACCTGCATCAGAAGCACTCTCATTTAGGGTAGGTCTGCACTGCACATCAAGCCAGAGCTCTGACTCACGATTCAGCCCAAGCCCCCTTTCTATTCACATACAGTCTGACTCAGGTCAGCAAGAAATCAGGACTGAGATCCTAGTATCCTGCTAAGGAGGTGGGTCAGAGCACAAGTCCGACTGTGACTTAGGTCCAAGCCCTATTATTTTGCAGTGTGCATGGAGCATAAACTACAAACTTGAGCCAGGTCTTCAGAGTGTAGTCTGGACATGTTAGCATGGCTGTGAGCTCTGGGTCCTACAACTGTAAATCCAGGTTTACAATGCAGTGTGGGCAACCAAGCTTGCAAACACCCACATATCTGGGCTTAGTGTGCAGTATAGATATCCCTGTGAATATGTTAGGGTATGTTAAATTTCATATCCAAAATCCTATTCTTCATTTGTTCTTCTTCTAGATCTTATATGGAATCAGCATAGTATTGATTTAAAAAAAAAATCTAATTTTACAGTGCACTAGTACTTTCCACTCTATTGGATGTGGAGACATCACTTGCTACTAATGTAATACGCAAGTACTAAGAAATTTCCATGTGAGATCTTTAGTCATGCATGAGTATAGAGTACTAAGATAAAATATTCAACAACATTTTAGTGGAGTGTGCTGGATTCAAAAACATAAATATGGACACCAAGTAGAGCAGTCAGACTCTGGCTTGTTCATACCTAAAAGTTAGCATAGCTACATCAGTCAGGGTTATGAAAAACACCATACCCTGACGAACGTGGTTATGCTGACAAATACCCCAATGTGGATGCAATTATGCCAATGGAAGACTGCTTCTGTTAACACAGCTAATGTCATTCATAGAAGTGGTGTTCCTACACTATTGAAAAAAGCTCTTTCTGTTCGTGTAGGCTACAACTGCACAAGGGGGCTATGCCAGCATAGCTAAACTGGCATGGGTTCCACAGTGTAGACATACCTTAGTAGTTAAGCAGTGAGGCACCTTAGATGTACACCTTTACCCCGATATAACGCTGTCCTCGGGAGCCAAAAAATCTTAGCACATTATAGGTCAAGCCACGTTATTTCAAACTTGATTTGATCTGCTGGAGCGCACAGCCACGCCCCCCTGGAGCACTGCTTTACCGCGTTATATCCAAATTCGTGTTATATCGGGTCACATTATATCGGGGTAGAGGTATACCTTATGATTCTGCAGAATCAAGTCATATCGTAAGATAAATAGTCATGTTCTACAAAGGGTTTGGAAGCATATACCAAAACAGTTGATCTGCATTATGATGAACAAGCTGATGAAGCAACACAAATTGGGCACATAACATATTTAAAAGATACTTTAACTTAAAGTTGTGTAATATTTACAGACATGGGGAAAATATATCTACCAAACTATTGTTTAATTATCAACAATGAATTTAAAAAATGGTGTAGTAAAGCTCTTTGAACATAGTTGTCATTGTCACAGCAACCCAAGACACCAACTAAGTCAGTTGCGGTAATAGCTAGTGGATCAGCCTCTTCACTATCCTCAACCCATCTACTCCAACTTTGCCAAAAAATGCAAGCCACAAAGGCCAAAATGTTCTAAAGTGGCCTATGATTTTGGGTGCCCCAGTTGTTGGGTATCCCGTATGAGACAACTTGTGCCTATTTTCAAAAGGTATTGAGCACTCACATCTCCATTGATGTCATACCTCTGAAAAATCAGATTCCAAATGGATTTTATAGCTATGAATAAACTCACGTAAGTTGTAAAACCTACAGTCTTTAGTTACAGAGATTACATTTTATAACTCTTGAAAATGAATACCAGTAAAAACAATTAAAAAAGCCAATTAATATTTTTTTCAATTTATTTATAATATTTGCTAATAATTTACATTGTTTTGAATATCCATCTGAGAATAGATGCTTGTGTGAAACAAGAAAGAATCTACTTTCATAAAGCAGTAGCTTTGACCTCCATGTACTAAAGAGGAGAGGTTAACCTGAGAGAAATTCAGTAGAAATTGGGTTGAAGTAATGGTTTTAAATACTTTGTTTCTTTTTCTTGACCTCAGAAGTCCTCAGCAAACCAACTTTTCAGCTAGTCTTCATATTCTGCCTGTGTATAACTCATATTTGTGTATACCAACATTCCCATTGTGAATTTACACATTCCATGCAGATAGATGAGAGCTCAGCTGAGATGGGAGGCCAACTGAGAATTGGATCCAACATGTTATTTTTGATAAATTTGTTTTGGCAGTATACTGTATGATAAACAGAGTTACATTACATTTTATTTGTGCTTTTCCTCCCATTACACCCTTCTCTTTTCATACAAGACTTCAGTCTGTAATGTTAACAAGTTCTTCAACTGCTCCTAACTTGGAATGATACCTGACTTTGGGGAATTAGAATGAGCAACAATAAAACTAGAGCTTGATTGCTTAAAGAAGTTTCATAAGATCAGCTGCACCAGGTCAGACAAATTAGGCTCCTGTAAATTTTCATCCTTTGGAATGCCCATGAAAACAGGACGTAACTACTTGTTAAATAATTAAAATACATACTCAGGGGTAAAGAGGGTTAAAGAATCCTGGTATTAAAGCTTGTTAATTTCAAACAGTATTGATTGGAAAGTACATTTGTGGTTAAGATATTATACAAATGAGTCATTTAAAAGTGAGATTTCCCCCTGCTAAAATAGAACCTGAGATAGTGGGATTCTTCTTTAGATTTACTGGAAGGTTATTGGCAGATCTTCAACTTGGTTGCATTGTTAGACTTTATAAATTCCAGTCATTAATTTGGTTGCTATGCAGTTGAATGTGGTAATTAACCAAGAATGTAAACAAACTGCCATTGTTTCTGCAAGATATAGTTGACTATTTTTGAAGAGAGCAGGATTATACAAACCGCGGCTGCACGCTCACTATGATATTAAAGTGTTAATAAACATACTCAGCCTACCTAGTATTCTAGGCACTTCACAATGCTGTTGACTACTACTGAATAGCTGTTCTGTGTGTGAACAATAGACGTGGATAACCTCCACTTTAACATGCAGGAATGGTAACACAATCAACATTAATATCTATGATTATAGTGTACAATATATACCATTGTTGCACTCTTTTTTTCTTAATCTACTTTGTGTTCTGCTGAGGAGACCTATATTTGGAAATCTTCATTAGCCTTTACTGTGAAGATTTTTATTTTAAACTTTATTTTTCACATGCTATATTCAATTCTATCCTGGTGCATTCTCTCTCTGTCTTGTTTGTTTTTGTCCTGTGATGTGAAACAAACAATGTAGTTGTAAGAGAAAAAGAACTCACAGCTGCCAATGGGAATTGTCACTAAAGATGCCACTTGGAATAGTTAATGAGCTAATGAGTAATACTCTCAGAAAGTCACCTCTCCAAAGCAAATATAAAAACGGTCACAAATGAATGTGGGATACAAGGAAACTGAAGTTAGTGAAAGCATTATTATGAACTTTAATAGGAGCTGAATTGGGCCACACTCTTAGAAGCATTTTTCCCTCATGTGAACCTGTTCCCCTTTTACAGGTACATTCCTCACCCCATTCCCAGTAGAGTTTTTAGCTGGAGGCTAGACAAGGATTGTATAACAGAAGTATTTACTGTGTACGCTGTATCTTCTCTGACCTTGAACTGAGGATGTGCAAGGATTCTGGCAGCCTGTAACCCAAACGATGACTCATCAGCATGCATAGGGAACATGCTGATTCTCATTTTAGGTATTAAAATGGAGCTGGATTTGTGAGGATCATTCTTCTGAATGTCAGACCATTACCTCCTTCAAACTGTAGTCAAGCTTTACTGTATGTTCCTGTAAGGGTGCATTGTTTGTTTCATTGATCTGCTCTCACACTGTAAGATTCTGTGAGGAGGGTACTTGAACAGTTATTGACATATATTGTCAACATCTGTGACAGCCTCTGAATCCTGTCCAGTCAGCCTATCCATGAAATACAGTCTGGTGGACTTGTCATAGAATCATAGAATCATAGAATCATAGAATATCAGAGTTGGAAGGGACCTCAAGAGGTCATCTAGTCCAACCCCCTGCTCAAAGCAGGACCAATTCCCAGCTAAATCATCCCAGCCAGGGCTTTGTCAAGCCGGGCCTTAAAAACCTCCAAGGAAGGAGACTCCACCACCTCCCTAGGTAACGCATTCCAGTGTTTCACCGCCCTCCTAGTGAAATAGTTTTTCCTGATATCCAACCTGGACCTCCCCCACTGCAACTTGAGGACCTCCCCCACTGCAACTTGTCATGCTGCCTGGTATGGGACACAGCTAAAAGTGCCAATCTCAGGTCAGACGGCCAGAATACAGGGCATATATTCCAGACAGATGGTGTACTCTATCATAAGATTTCACCAAGCCAGTAACAAATGTGTGCTTCCAAAATACTGTACTAATTATTATGGAGCCATAGACAGTCCCTTTCAGGCCCTCTCGCCCCTCATGTACCGCCCAGACAAACCAGACTTCTGTGATAAATGATTAAAACCAGAAATCACATACACCTCTACCTCGATATAACGCTGTCCTCGGGAGCCAAAAAATCTTACCGCATTATAGGTGAAACCGCGTTATATCGAACTTGCTTTGATCCACCGGAGTGCGCAGCCCCTCCTCCCCCCCGAGCACTGCTTTACCGCGTTATATACGAATTCGTGTTATATCGGGTCACGTTATAGTAGAGGTGTATATTAGGTTCTTCCAGTTCTAAAGAACCAGACACACCACAGATCAAAATATACTTCAGATCTTACCCTGAAACGACGCTGATAGTCAATCCTTTCGTAAACAAAAAGTTTGTTAATATAAAAAAGATTATATGAAAAGATTAAAATGAATCTTCTACATTACAGTTGATTTCAGAGTTTGTAGATCAAGATAATAGTAGTGATGTTAAATCTGCCAGCATGTAGGAAGCCTCTCTGGATCACTCAAAAGATTGGGGGTCCTCAGTCCATTGTTCAAAGCTTCCCTTTGTTAGAAATCATAGTCCAGCGATATGGAGGAGCAAAGAGGGAAGAAGGTGATGTCACAGTTTCCAATTTATACCTTCAGCCCATGTGCATGGAAAGTTACTGTCTCAAACATGAAGTCGGGGATCACATGTTCTATGTGCTCTGCTGAGTGACTGGGCCTCCATTGTCCATTTGCTTTCTGAGGCATCCTTGGGATGGGCCCACTGGAAGAGTTGGTGCTCCTTAATGGCTCATCAACATGGCTGGCTGGTCTGGATGTAAATCTGTCTTGTGAGTGTTACTCTGGAGCACATGTCTGAGATTCAAATGCAGAGCAAAGATTCATAACTTCGTATACAATGATAATATATACACTTAAACAGGATAACACTGTTCAACAAAATCATAACTTTTCCAATGATCCATTACAAGGCATACTTATCACAACTGTGCAACAGTGATGATACATCAGCGGTTATACCTCAGTGCAAACATGGCCATCTTTCTTTTTATACAGTGTCACTGGACTGTAATGTCTTTTGCTCTTTGCACAGTAGGGTCCAAATAACTGTTTACTAACTATATAAACTGCTGCTCGCCTAGCGTTCTAGTGGCTTCTGCAACACACAAGACAGTAAGGGCCACTAGACAGCTCCCAAACTATTGAAAAGAATATTGCCCAATCTCTATACACTTTTGGTCCTTTTGTTTCTAAGGTGCAAAGTGAAAACTGAGAATTTCTCCCAGCTGACCTTAAGCAAAACAACAAGCATGGAGCAGACTCTGCCAGTGTATCAGCAGCGTGCACCAGTGCATACCTGGCATAATGTGTTCCTAGGAGTGTGTGGGTCAGATCCTCAGTTGAAGTAAATCAAACATCTGGTCCTTTTGCTTTTTGTGGCCTTTTCAAATCAGGACAGATTTCTAAGAGACCTTTCACAGTACTAACTTTCCGGTTGGTTCTCTGTTCCTCATTCAACTGTACTTCTATTGCAAATGGCTTTACATAATCTGTACTATATAGTCTGCACCTATGTATAAAAAAACTGGTAAAATCAAGCTTGTACTTATACAAAAGGAAACTAGATGATAACACTAAAATGGAAATTTCCCATTTTTTTTCCTAATCACCCTCTCATTCTTCTTTTAGCTGCATCTCCTCTTTTCTTCTAGAGCCGGTCCAGATTGCTTTAACATTTAGTGATTTGTGATGGATTTACAGGTTTGATGACTAATTTCCTGAAAACATTCAGCAACATCACTACAAGTCTACGCAGGAGACTCTCAGACTGCTATCATTGACAGAAGAATGGAAGAGAAAACAATGAACACATCCCAAATACAGCCCAGGGACCCTATTCCCCACAATCACTGTCTGCTGAAGCTCTGAGCCTGTTGCTGTTTCCCTGGGCTCTCTCCTACCTTTCTTCTCTATTTTCTGTCCCATCTCTGTGATACCACTGGTGCTTCCTCCACTTCCCATAGCTACTTCACCCCTCTCAGCTTCTTGCCAGAGTTCATAGTCCAAGGCAAGAACCCAGGATTTACTGTCCTCTTTGTACTTAGCCAACACCCCCCCCTCTCTCAGGAGTGATTGCAGAGTTTCTCTCTGCAGCACTCCTTCTACCACCAACTTCCTTTTTTTATATAAGCCTATCCCTGCTCCTCCCCTCGCTGGGCTTCATTAGTCTTCAGGCCTTATCAGACCCTGACTCTCCTCCAGGTGCAGCCTATAAGGTTAAATGGCTTAATTTACCTGTTCAGTCCTTGTGTAAGATTGACACTGTATCACAAGCAGCAATGAGGGGAAAGGAACATTTAGTGTGAAACTTCATCCAGTGGAGGGGAATGCATTTTTCCACTTCCAAATCCTATCTACGTCTTCATGTAATTCAGGAAATGACCTCTCAATAGGCAGTACTATAGTTGTTCAAAAATAACAACATATGCCATGAAGGGGTATGCTATTGTACTAAGAGAGGGTACAGAGTGTAATGCATGATGAGTGTGTGAAATTTGGTGATACCACTGCAGGACTGGGGAAAACAGAGTTTTGTTTTGATATGATCTTTTTGAGCTTGTTGGGTGAATGTATTGAAGATCATTGACTGAGGACCAGAATCACTCTGGGTTTATGCTCTCATCTGCTGATGTCAATCCAGGTTCAGGTCTTTGGTGTTGGGATTCTCTCTGAGACCTTTCCACTGAGGTTATCCAGAACACCGTCTTCAGATCTGGACAGGGCCACCCAGAGGATTCAGGGGGCCTGGGGCAAAGCAATTTCGGGGGCCCCTTCCATAAAAAATAGTTGCAATACTATAGAATACTATATTCTTGGGGGGGCCCCTGTGGGGCCTGGGACCTGGGGAAAATGTCCTCACTTCCCCCCCCACCCGGGCAGCCCTGGATCTGGAAGAACACTTCATCCAGATCTCTGGGATCCAAACACTCAGTTCAACTCCAGGTTGTCACTCAGGTTACTTTATTATGTAACAGCTCTTTGCCCAGGCTGGCCGGGCTCAGGAATAGGGGGGGCTAGGTACACGGCAATACCAAATTTCAATTCATGTCATGCACTACACAGTGTATATGCCTCTTTCCTAGCTACTAACATTTATACTTCTTTCATGTAAGGATCAATCGCTTTGCTGATTGTGTAAGGCAGGCTTATCAGTTCAAGGTGTTTCTGCCTACTTTGTTTCTTATAAATATACCCACAATAGTTAGCTTTGTTAGTTTCTGCCTCCCTTATTTACTATAAACATATTCACAATAGTTATTTGTTTCAGCAATTACTTGTTTGGGCATGTTCAGCAGTTACTTGTTCAGGCCTGTCTTTTCTTAAGTTGGGCCTGCTCATGTCAACCAAGTTATCACAGTTGGTAGCAGAAAATGTCTAAGAGGAAGTGTGCAATGGTATAAAGTGCACTTGATACCACTTCCCTTCCACCAGAGGGACACTGGAAGTTATGACAGCCCCAAAAGTGAGGGATGTTAGCTGAGAAGGTGGTTTGGGGGGTATCAGGGCATCCCTCAGCAGCGTCTATCAATGATGCTCTAACCTAAAACTCGCCCCACAGCAGAAACTACAATGAGGGCAGGGGTGCTAGAACTCATTGCTAATCACAATCTCACCACCCAACAATTAGCTCTCTATAGCAAGTTCTAATTCATTTGACTGACTCTCTTAAGTACAGCAAGAGACCAGTGAAAAAAATGATAATCATAAATACTGAAGTCATAAATACAGAAATATTTCCATAACCTAAAGGCAAGAGCTAACTCTACATAGAAGTACTACATAGATGGTTATTTACTTTTTCCTATTTGTATTGAAAATGAACTCTTCAAACGTGGCCTCTATGTCTTTTTTTCTACCTTCTGTGCAAAATAATAATAATAACAATGTCACAGAGAAAAAAGCAGGAGAGGTAAAGGCCAGAGTTGGAATGTATTAATCATTTGTTGCTTACAAAGATGGCCTATTTTCAAGATGTGATAAATTCCCAAAATGGTCCTCAGATCTCTTCAAATTTATTATAGTTATTTTGTAGTCTATAAATAATTCTCTCGTGTGATGATGCCTCGGTTAACCCTGAAATCTATTCTCATTCTGTGGG
This sequence comes from Trachemys scripta elegans, assembly GCF_013100865.1. Lineage (NCBI taxonomy): Eukaryota > Metazoa > Chordata > Testudines > Emydidae > Trachemys > Trachemys scripta. The sequence goes on from NC_048300.1 coordinate 161,160,452, forward strand.
CTTTGTCTCAACCTTCCAATGCTTTGGCAAGGCCAGTTTTGCTTTCATTATTGACAGCATAATCCAAGAAATGCTTTACTTGGTAACATTCTGAAATCCTGCTGTGTTCTTTACAATGGACACAACTAGAGTGAGCAGTGGTATGTGACATGATTTGAATAGCCTTTTTTTTTCAGAATTATGCTATGTATTAGACAGACACGCATCTAACCTCTCATTGAACAAATGAGTTGCATAGAGAGTCCAGTTTCTTTTCAGTTCCGTAGGACCAAACATTGCTCTCTCATTGCAGTGGACACAGAAGCAAATATTGCCTTCTCATGTTGCCCTTCTGGACATATAGGGTATGTCTACACAGCAGCTGGGAGCAAGTCTCACAGCCCAGGTTGACAGATTTATGTTAGTGGTGGTGGTGTGAGGGGAGGGAGCTGGGGGGACTCACACTAGTTTGCTAAAAATAGCAGTGTGGATGTTCCAGCTCAGGCTGGAGCTTGGGCTCTGAAGCTCATTCCTCTCCATATGCTTCACAGCCCAAGCTTCAACCCAAGCCTGAACAGCCACGCTGATATTTTTAGTGCACTGATGTGAGCCCCACTCCCTCAGGTCTGTCAAAGTGGGCTGCAAGACTCACTCCCAGCATCCATGTAGACATACCATAGGGCCCAAATTGTTTTGTAAAGGTTACCTGCATGGGCAGGTCAAGGAGAGCTTGGGTAGGGAGTCCTGACAACCTACACGCTCCTAAGCTCTCGGGGGGCTGAATGCTACACCATCGTTTTGGGAGATGACCAGGTGAGAGCAAGGCAGAAGTGAAGCCACTGAGCCCTTGACTATGGAGTCACTAATCAAAACCCTACATGTAGGTGACCACAGACAATACTACAGCTTATGAGCAATTGTGTGGTAGACAGAATTTGGGGAGCAATCTGTGAAGCCTTTTCTGGTATCCCTGCATCCAGAGCAGGAAAAATCAGGGAAAGTTTAGAAAATGCTAGGACCATCCCTCACCTGCAACATATTTTGGGGGAGTTGGCTTTTCTTCCTTGGTCCTCTCTTGAGATATTGGAGCCAATGAGGGAGCTAAGGGGTCTGAGCTAGCACTAGTTGCTTGCACTCTAGATTTTCAGATGAATATATCAGACCTTAGTGTATTGTCCTTTAGGGTGCACCACTGCTTGCTTGGAGGGCAGCAACAAAACCTGATTTTTTGTGCGTCCAATTTTTCACCAATAGGTTTTCATAAAAAGTCCTAAAGATTAACAAACAATAACCTTCTTTACCTGTATGCGTCAGAGCTACATGCAGTGTCCCTGGTGAGGTTGCTCTAAGGCTATACAGAATAATATTATTTTGTAGGATCTTTTGGCTAAGAATATTTTGACTTCCCACCAGCCCCCATGAAGATATTCCAACCTCTTTCTTGTTAACAGAACCAAGTAGTTTCTAAATGTGCTGTTGTTTTATTGCAGAGACTTGTTAAGGCTGCTAATTTGTTACTGCTACCAGTGTTGCCATTCTTGGAGCTCTGATGTCAGTTGTACTGGCAGACAGTGCAGCATGTTAATTCTGGAAATCTCGATGTTACTCATAAAGAAAGACCACAAACACAGTTTGGTGGTGAAAGCACTCGGACAGGTTTATTATCGACAAAGCAAGGTTCTAGCACCATGTCTCAATGGATACAGATACACTAAGGTCTGGTCTATACTACCCGCCTGAATCGGCGGGTAGAAATCGACCTCTCGGGGATCGATTTATCGCGTCCCGTCGGGACGCGACAATCGATCCCCGAATCGGCGCTCTAACTCCACCAGCGGAGGTGGTAGTAAGCGCCGCCGACAAAAAGCGGCAGAAGTCGATTTTGCCGCCGTCCTCACAACGGAGTAAGTCGGCTGCAATACGTCGAATTCAGCTACGCTATTCACGTAGCTGAATTTGCGTATCTTAAATCGACTCCCCGCTGTAGTGTAGATGTACCCTAACACAGGTGTGCCCATGACAGTGGTACCTGCTCAAGATGCTGTCCCCTCAGCAAGTACAAGGATGCCCCTCCAATGACTTCTCCTTTTATACACAGATACAAAGAAGTTATGTATTACACTCCTGGCATGGTCAGTTACCACCCTTATCTTTGTACCTGCTAGTTCGAACAAAACATCCACATCCTGTCATCCCATCATTATCTTATGAGGGGTTGGTGGGTTCCAGTACCATCTCTTAAGATTGTGTTTATGTAGTTAGTTGGGTTTTGTACCATCCTCTCTGGTCAGGAATGTTGTTACATTGTTATCCAATGCCTGGTGGGTTACTATTCTGCCAAGACTAGGGACTTGTCTACACTGGCAAGTTTCGTCAATGAAACTGATGTCGACATGAAAAAAATTGAGAAAAGCAAAGTCGCCAAAGCAAGTCTACATTTGCTCCCTTTGTTGACAGATCGTGTCCACATTCAGGGCACCATTGTTGTTGACAGCATGAGCAATGCACTGTGGGTATGCATCCCACAGTGCCTGGTGACACCATCCGTCACTAGGTGTTGTGGGAAGGCAGAACCGGACTGTGGCGCATGCTGGGATGTGCAAAATGTCCCGTCACGCACCGCTTTGTGTCCCAGTCCTCCAGTGGTTTCTGGCTTCCTTTTGCACTGTTCTGGCTTCCTTTCGCACTGGTTTTCCAACTGTCAGTCTTTGTAGTGCGCACCAGCATCTGCAGTGAGAGAAGATGGATCCTGCACTTCTCTCCTATGGGCTGTTAACTGCCATGAGGACATCGTGCGTGGCAGCAGAGTTACTCGCAAAGTTACTGACAGAGGATGAATTGCAAGCACCTGAGTGTGATATGGACAACAGCAACTTATCAGTGCTTTTGGCATTCACAGAGCAGCTGTATATGGTAGACCATTGCTTCTGGGCTAGGGAAACAAGCAGTGATTGGTGGGATTGCATTGTCATGCAGGTGGGGGATGAAGACCAGTGGGTACAGAACTTTAGGATGCATAAAGCAACCTTCCTGGAGCTATGTGCTGAGCTGGCCCCTAACCTGCGGCGCAAGGACACCAGAATGAGAGCTGCCCTTTCGGTAGAGAAACATGTTGCAATTGCTGTGTGGAAGCTGGCGAATCCAGACTGCTACCGGTCAGTTGCAAATCAATTTGGAGTTGGGAAGTCCACTGTTGGGGCTGTATTATTCCAAGTGTATAGGGTGATAAATCACATCGTCCTGCGGAGGACCGTGACTCTGGGAAATGTGCATGAAATAGTGGATGGCTTTGCAGAGTTGGGTTTCCCTAACTGTGGTGGGGCGCTTGATGGCACACACATTCCAATTTTAGCACCAGACCACCTTGCCTCAGAATACATCAATCCATGGTGTTGCAAGCACTTGTAGATCACCAAGAGCGTTTCACGGATATCAATGCAGGCTGGTTTGGAAAGGTGCATGATGCATGCATCTTCAGAAACAGTGGCCCGTACAGAAAGCTGCAGATGGGGATTTTTTTCCAGACCACAAGATCACAGTGGGGATGTGGAAATGCCCATAGTAATCCTGGGAGACCCGGCTTATCCCTTACAGCCCTGGCTCATGAAACCTTATACAGGGCACCTGGACAGCAACAAGGAGTGTTTTAATAACAGGTTGAGCAGGTGCCGCATGGTAGTTGAATGTGCCTTGGCTGTTTGAAAGCTCGCTGGAGGTGTCTCAATGGCAGGCTTATAGAGGATAATATTCCTCTGGTCATAGCCGCGTGCTGCACTTTGCATAATCTGTGTGAATCTAAGGGTGAAATGTTTGCTCATGTGTGGAGCACTGAGGCAGAGTGCTTGGCTGCACAGTTTGAACAGCCAGACCCTAGGGCTGTCGGAGGAGTCCATAGGGCTGCTATTAACATCAGAGAGGCTTTGAGGAACCACTTCGACAATGAGGGGCACTAACACGTCTGCTTTGGAGTTGCTTCCCTGGTGCATCCATGTACAATTTTGGGGCCCAAGACCCATGTAACAAAATGCTTTAGAAGCCTGTTCCTGGGAGTGAATTGATTGCTATACGCTTTTGTAGAACACAGAATAAAAATACTGTATCATTAAATACCTTAGCCTTTATTTATTGTTAAAAAGGATAAAACCTCACAACTGTGTGTAGCTCCAGCTATCATTGTGCAAGCTGTGAGAGGGGATGGAGTGATGGGGAAACTCAGGCATGCTGTAAAGTGAAAATGAATGTATGGGCATAGAGGGGGGGTTGCGTTGGCAAAGAATTGTGCATGTGCTGCAGTGGAGGTCGACCACGGATCTGCTCAGTCTGCAGCTGTATCAAAGACTTGAGTATCTCTGTCTGATCCTCCAGAACTTTTATCATCTGCTCTGTCGCTTGCCTAGCAAATGCAGCATTCTCTTTTCTGTCCTGACTTTTGGCTTCCCAGCACTCTTTGTGTTCTCTGGTCCGTCTCTCATCGCACAACAGCACTTCCCTAAACATGTCTTCTTTGCTGCATCTCAGCTTCTTCCTTATCTGCTGAAGCCGGTTGGCAGGAGTGCGTGGTGTGTTCTCAAGGTCTCGGCTGCTGTGGACAATGCACAGAAGAGGAATTGTTACATTCCAGCAAACTATTGAAACATTTCAGTAACAAGGGCCTTTTGCAACAAGTAGCAATCACTTCTCACTGACTCTAGGCAGGCACACAGCTCCGCGAACACCCTAATCTTGGTGAGTGTCGGGAGTGGGGGGAATGTTGTGCATACAGACAAAACGGTCATGGCTTGCAGGGCAGATTTGCAGGGAACTCATTCTAAAATTATCACACATTTTCACAGGCAGCCAACCTGTTTGCTGACATCTCACTGCTGCGGCTAAGTAGGGAAGCCAGGAGACAACTACTGCATACTTGCGGCTTTCATCCCAGTCTATATGCAGCTCAGCTATGTGCTGCTTTGGTCCCAGCTCCAGTGACTGATAAATAGCATGGTACAGTTTCCTACAATAGGGGAACTAACAAGGCTGCAATCCCTTGGAATCTGCCACAGAGGATTAACAAGTGCCTCTTGGAAACTTTCCAGAGCCTCTCTGGATGATTCCCTGCAGGTCTCGATGTCCATCAACACCCTGCTTGGCCATGCAGATTAGCTACACAGGGTAATGTCCAGCTCACGTAAAACACTACCTGCCTCCCACTTTTCAATTCCCTACACAAGCCACAGCAACTTACCTAGCGTCTCATCTGCTTCCTGCTCCCCGTAGAGCACTTCTGGAATGGAGAAAAGTTCCTGGCTGCCTGCCCCACCGGGCAACTCCGCTGGGAGCTCCACATCCTCTTCTAGCTCCACTTCTTCATCCAGGATTTAAGCCTCTGGGTTACCCTCTCTTTCTGCTGCCTCCGAAGTATCCACGGGGCTATCGGCAATGGAGGTGGAGTCACCACCGAGGATAGCATTCAACTCCTTATAGAAGTGGCAGATCTTAGGTGCACCACTGGAGCGATGGTTCGCCTCCCACGCCTTATGGTACACCTGCCTCAGCTCCTTTGTCTTCGCTCTGCAGTACTGCATGTCCCGATTATAGCCCTTTTCTCACAAGCCTTGAGAAATTTGCTCATATGTGTCCTGATTCCTATGGGTCAATCACAGCTGCGACTGAACAGACTCCTCTCCCCATATACTGATCAGATCCAACAGCTCAGCAGTGGTCCAAGCGAGAGCGCATTTGGTGTGATAGCCAGCCATGCTCACCTGGGAAGCCAGCAAGCAGGAAATGAGATTTAAAATTCCCGGGGCCTGGAAGTGGGGAGGCTGCAGGGTAGCAGAGTTCAAACCAGAGTGGCAGCATGGGAACTGTGGGACTCTTTCTGGAGACCAATAAAAAAAAAAAAAAAAAAAAAAAGGAATGGTGTCTACACTGGCTGTTTGTCAACAATAAAGGGAGGGGAAAAGACAAAAGTCTCTCACAGAGATGGAAGTTTTTTGTCACCAAAAGTGGGTGTTTCTTTCAACAAAAGTCCCTATCGCTGTTTTGTCACCAAAAGGCAGTTTTTGGTGACAAAACTTGCCAGTGTAGACAAGCCATAGGCCTACTCTTGTTCACAGCCTTTGGTTCACACTGTTAGTTATGCCTAGAGCTCCAGCAAGGGCTACATTTGCATCTGTAAAACATCTTTCCTAAACAAACTGAAAAGCTTGCTGGAGTTTTAGCTTTTTTTGGATGGAAGGTGACACACTATACAAGTGTAACATTGCATGCTCCTTATTTTTTTAAGCACACAGTCCTACAGTAATTGTTCTGGACATAGAAATGGAAATCTTAGCACTCATGGAAATCAATTTTTTAACTTCACTTTTTCTGTCCTTTCCAATTTATTCTCAACTTGTAGGTCTGCAAAGGCTGAAAATTGACGATATACATATAAATTGGATACTTTTAAGACATCCTCTCCCAAATACAGTTGAACCTGAGAGTTACGAACACCTCAGGAATGGAGGTTGTTCATAACACTGAACAAAATGTTATGCTTGTTCTTTCAAAAGTTTACAACTGAGCATTGACTTAATACAGTTTTGAAACTTTACTAGGCAGAAGAAAAATGCTGCTTTCCCTTTCTTTTTTTAGTAGTTTATATTTAACATAGTACTGTACTTCTTTCTTTCTTTCTTTCTTTCTTTCTTTCTTTCTTTCTTTCTTTCTTTCTTTCTTTCTTTGCCTNTTTCTTTCTTTCTTTCTTTCTTTCTTTCTTTCTTTCTTTCTTTCTTTGCCTGATTGTGTGCTTCTGGTTCCAAATGAGATGTGTGGTTGACTGGTCAGTTCGTAACCTTGGTGTTCGTAACTCTGAGGTCCAGAGTTTGGCCAGTGTATTTTGTTATTGTCAATATTACATTTTAAATTATTCCATACAGCTCTGATATGCAAGTAAATGAAATGCTGAAAGTGAAAATAAATGTAATCTCTAGTAAACAAAGCTGGAATAATAAATGAACAGGTACATCGCAGAGAAGCCTTTTGTATATGATTGTTTTCTTTTTCTTTCTTTGCTATGATCTTATGTATAATCCACCAAATCATACAAATGGAACTGTAAAGCAAGGTGATACATCAACTACTTTCACATAATACAGCTCATTGTCAAATAGGTTTGAGATCAAGATTTTGCACACACATAGTGCTAGTGGACAATTTCATATTTTCAAAAGGCTGGCTATGAACAATGGACAGATTCTCATATTTCTACTGTTGACTCTCTCTCAGCTGTGTTCACCACAATGGACCATAGCATGCCACTTATGCTGCAGAAAGTCTTGACATGGAAGAGGAGACACACACCGAATCAGATCAGATCATTCCACTCTGAATGACCCAAAACATTTGTGATGAGTAATTGCATCTCCCCATCTGGAGCCCACACTTGTGGAGTTCTCTAGCCTCTCTCTCATCATCTCAACAACATATATAAATCCACTAGTGTTGTGTGATTGGATATACCAACCCCACTCCAGACAAGATGGTTTAAGGAGCTGTTATGGGCTCAAGATCCCAGGCAAGATAATTGAACAGGACTTGATTAATAATGATCCAAAGGAGGTTAATGTAATTAATGCAGGCCAACATGGTTTTATGGAAAATAAATCCCGTCAGACTAACTTGATACCCTTTTTTCATAAGATTACAAGTTTGGCTGATAAAGGTAATAGTGTTGATGTAATATACTTTGTCCTCTGTAAGGTGCTTGTCTTGGTGCCACATGGTAATTTGATTAAAAAATTAGAATGATATAAAATTAACATGGCACACATTAAATGGATTAAAAACTGGCCAATTTATAGGTCTCAAAATGTAACTGTAAATGGGGAATCATCATTGAGCAGGCATGTTTCCTGTGGGGTTCACAGGCTTCAATTCATATCACTACACTCTAACATTTTTACTAATGACATGGAAGAAATCATAAAATCATCACTGATAAAGTTTGCAGATGACACAAATTGCGGGAGTGGTAAATAATGAAGAGTCCAGCAATCTGGATGTCTTGGTAAACTGGGTGCAAGCAAACACTGTGTTTTAATATGGCTAAATGTAAATGTTTATACATCTAGTAACAAAGAATGCAGGCCATACTTTCATGCTGGGGGAACTCCATCCTGGGAAGCAGTGTCTCTGGTAAAGCTTTGGGGATCATGGTGGAATACTAGCTGAACACGAGATCCCAGTACAATACTGTGGCCAAAGGAGCAAATATGATCCTTAGATGCATCAACAGCGGAATCTGAAGTAGGAGTAGAGAAGTTGTTTTACCTCTATATTTAGCACTATTGTGTCTAGTTCTGGTGCCCACAATTCAAGAAGGATGTTGATAAATTGGAGAGGGTTTGGAGAAAAGCCACAAGAATGCTTAAAGGATTAGAAAACATGCCTTATAGTGATAGACTCAAGGAGGTCAATTGATTTAGCTTAACAAAGAGAAGGTTAAGGGCTGACTTGATTATAGTTTATAAATATCTACATGAGGAAAAATAGTTAACAATGGGCTCTTTAGCAGAGAAAGGTATAACATGATCCAACGTCTGGAAGTTGAAGTTAGAGACATTTAGACTGGAAATAAGGTATAAGTTTTTAAACAGTCAGAGTAATTAATCATTGGAATGATTGGTGGATTCTCCATCACTGACAATTTTTAAGTCAAGACTGGATTTTTTCCCCCTAAAAGCTATGATCTGCGAATTATTTTGGGGAAGTTCTATGGCCTTTGTTATACAGGAGGTTAGACTAGATGATAACAATGGTCCCTATTGACCTTATAATCTATGAAAAACAGTAAGGGGTTAACATTCAGCAGTCAGAGAAAAGAAGGGGGTTCACCAATGATTTTTTAGACAAATTACATTTTTTTTATTCAACTGTAGTTATAGCTCACTAAATTCACTCTAATGACTTAAAGCATACAGAAAAATGCACTGGATACAGCAAGTTTTGTCTGTTGATGATATTTTGTGCCAGTCCCTAGGCAGCGTACATATTCTTTGATTTTTTTTTACATATTTTAAAACACAGGGGCTGTAGCCTGATGGTCAATGCACTGTCAGGGATTGGAAGATCTGTACTCACTTCCTACATCTTCCTTTACTCCCTGTGTAGCCCTTGGCAAGTTGCTTAATCTGTCTGCCTCAGACAAAAGGATATTATAAATAGGATGGGGATTGTTCTACATGTCTGCTGAAAGCAGGACAAGTATTAATGGGTTTAATCTGCAGCAAGGGAGATTTAGGTTAAATATTAGGAAAAAACTTTCTAACTGTAAGGACAGTTAAAGTCTGTAATAGGCTTCCAGGGGAGGTTGTGGAATCCTCCATCATTGAAAGTTTTTAAAAAGAAGGTTGGACAAAAACCTATCAAGTAGGGTCTAGGTTAGGTCCTGCCTAAGTACAGGAGGCTGGACTAGATGACCTCTCAAGGTCCCTTCCAGCCCTATATTTCTATGACAGGCTAGACTATGACACGGAGATCTGAGATACAAACAGTAGGTAACTGACTTTCAACTCTCTTCATTCTTCACATCAAATTTTAACAGTTCCTCTCCCATTTGTCTCAATGCCTACAGGAGGTCAGCTTCTGAATGAAGAGCAGCTGGTTGCAACTAAACCTAGACAAGACAAATACGGTTAGAAGAAAGAGAGAAACAGTCTGAAGAACTATCCAAAGTCATGACATTGCCTGCAGGCAAGAGCTCTTCTGTGTGATCACCAAGAGTTCACAGCCTCAAGGTTCACCAAGATCCTTCACTGCTATTCCCAAATCTGGTAGAAATGCCTTCTTCCATCTATGAGTTGCCAGCGGGTGCATTCACAACCTGTCAGATGCAGACTTGGCAATGGTGTTACACACATTCATGGCTTTCAGACTCAACTCTGGCAGTATTTTGTACTGGGAATGACATGATACCACTGCACATGTCCAGCCAATCAAAATTAATCAGCTTGCTAAACATCACATGTCAGTATGGTATCACCCCACTGCTCAGACAACTACATTGGCTCCTCATTGAATATTGGATCATATTCTAGGTTCTAATTCTAATCTTCAAAACGCTTAGTGGTCGGCATCCAGGTTCCTTTAGGGACAAAAGTCTTTCTGACTCTCTTCCTCAAAAGCTCCACTCCCCCAGTTGTAAAGGAATTATGAACTAGAAAGGTGAGTCATGAGAGCAGGAGACAGTTTTGTTGGTGCATAACTTAGGAACTGCCTTCCATGAGAGGGTTGGAATTACCTTGAATCTTGCTGCCTTCTGGACAAAATAGAAAACAGATTATTTCACTATAAATAATACAATTTAAGAAAAGCATAATACACCCTTCCCTTATGACCAGGGAAAGACCCAAATTTTGAATTTAGATTGTAAATGCTTTGGAGAACTTGAGTTTCGTACAACAGATAGGGCAGTGGGGGAATTTGGATGGTATTGCAACACAGCATCTCAGTGTTCAGATGCCATTATGACAAATATATCAGATGACCTATGTAGGCTAGATCTGCACCTACCTGTGAAAATCTGTAAGTCCCATTTCCAATACCTTGAATCATACAGACTCAACCAGTGTGTTTTGTATTATTCAAATTAAATACATCCTTAAATAATCATTGATTTGCTTTTCCCAGGGATATGTCATATTTCAACCCTCAGCCACTCAATAAAAGTATAGAAACACATTCATTGGACTTAATACAATATGTGAACAAAAGTAAACAGAAGAGAGTTTTGTTTTACCTAAGCTTAAAAGGTAAAGAATGGGCCAGCAAAGTAATGGATTTGTTAATCTTATGGCATTTGACAGCCTTCTGTTTAATTCTTGTAACTTACAGTCCTAGATTGGTCAATAATCAGTTTTACTGCAATTAACATTGAACTTATACAGATTTACAATCATGCTAGAACTTTATGCCTCACATCTGTTTTTCTCTTAGTGGCAAGTTCAATTCACAAAGATTAAACAAATCTAGAATTGTGAAATGAGCAAACTCATGGTAACACTTAGCTATTACAGTGTCTGGGACTGACCCCATATTCCAACTGGAAAACAAGTTTGGCAGTAATGGATCAAATCCTCAGTGAGTACAAGTTAGCATACCTCAAGTGAATCAGCTGTTAGTAATTGATATAATTCAAGTTGATGGAGCTCCACTGATTACCTCAGATATCAATATTGACCCAATATGAGTTTATTTGAACTTCAATTGCACACAAATCATTTGTAGGTTATAGAAACTTTCTCCCTCCTTTGCTAAAATTGATTTTGTAGTCCAAGCAGCTGTGGACCTTTTAGCTACATTAGTCACCATATTAAAATCCTTTAATTTTATAACAGGAATGAAATAACAAAAATAAACAGCTCTGTGAAGGATGGGATAAATTGCATAAACCTTCAGCCATGTGTCAGAGATTTATTTTGCCCTTTTAAGCCTTTGGCTACTAGTTTTCTGACTTTCTTGAATTCTCAAGATCCGACGTAATCCTCCAGGAACATAATAAGCTATCTGTACCTGGATATCTCCTCACAGGGAGAGGATCTGGAGGACTATGCTGGCATTTCTATGTGGACAAATGTGGTGTTCAAAACTTTAATCTCAGGGTAGGGATCCAAGTGTATTGGAGATCCACCTTGTGATGCAACAAGTTGACCCTGGTTCCATTGGCATCCCTGCACTGTCCCCTTTTCTTGAGAATCTCTCACATGAAAATGATCTCCTGGATTACAGTACTTGAAAATTAGACTGTATGGTGCCTAGCAAAGTCCCTCTTCTGCTGGATTTATATTGATCTTCCTTCTTCTGTATTCTTGGTAAGTCAGGCCAATAAACAGCTACTTTGGAAAGGATAACTGGGAAGGAAGTTGCGATCTACAATTCCATCAGTGGTTCCACAGGGCTGAATCCATTTGCTAGAAGTGGTGACCAGTAGGCCAACAGGACAAGGTGAGGATCTGAGGATTTAGAAAATTGTTTTATTTTCTTTACTACATGTTCTGCTTCCCCATGTCTTTGGGAACTGAGGGCTGGAAGTGACATGAATGGAAACATAGATATCTACAAAGATCTGAGAAGAAAACTGAGAACCATTGTCAGATTATTTGCTCTGGGATCCCAAAAGATGAGTCTTCTTCTCTCCACCACTGCACTTGATGATGTTTTGAGCAACAATGCAACATCAATCAAAAGACAGATTGTATTATCCAAATAGAGAAGATCAGTCCCAACTTTTTGCCATGACCTGTCTGATAGAGCAGATGTTAGTAATGGTTCAAATAGGTTGGTTCTCATGTGAGCACAAATATCACATTTCTCAACTCTCTGTTGTAGTTGATTGCTAGATCCAGGCCACCAACAGACTGTTTAGCTCTCTCCCTATAATTTGCATGGAGTCCTCATTCAGTCTGTTAAGTATTTCCTATTGCACTGATGTAGGGATAATCAATCTGGAGTTCTTCCACAGATCTTGGTTTATGGTAAGAATGCCAGAAGCCAACTAATATTGTTTCATAAAGATTTCTGACTGTCTGCAGCTTTTTGGTTGTTCTAGATGGGTTGGAGGGCTTGCTTGTCTGTTTTCCTTTTCCCTTTTTGCAAGGTTGCTCTATGATCCATTGAGTCTTTATTTGATCCCACTTTCACACCATGTAAAGATTACAGAGACCCAGGACACTGTAGTCATGGTGAATGTAAGACTGTTTTTATTTCCTGTTTACACAGACACTTCCAGTGTGCTCCTAGTGGTGCTAAATTTTCACAACTAACATAACCCCTTATACAATGGAATATCATCAAAGGCAGAAATCAAGCATAAGGATTTGCAAATGAGTCAGATGAGGATCAGGCAAAGAGATAGGACAGGGGGGAAAAGGTTAGTGCTAGTTAGTTTTGGAATAAGTGGGCTGGAAAATTGAATGTTGTTTAGTCTTTCCTTATCTATTATTAATGGTTCTTAGCATAGGTACCAAACATGTCTCTCGAGAATATTACAAATTAATACATCAAATTTGAAATATTAATAGAAATACTGTTCATCATAGAAAAATAGTTGTCAGGTTCTAAACAGACATATCTTCATCCTTTCTACTGCCTGTCTGTGAAGCATCTTTTCTCACCCTGAGATAGGCAGCCTTCATTTCTAAAGCACAGAATCATTGTATTCCATGAGCTCTATACATTTTTTAGATTATAGGGGCAGACAGAAATTTCTCTGTAGTTTGTGAAAGACTTTTAGGAGGCAGTAATTGTTGTCATTGTCCACGGAGCTTGCCAATGGCCTTGGCATGGAATTACAATTAATGATATATGGCTGGGTTACATGGAGGATATCAAACATATGGACAATTGCTGCAGCCAGAAGATACAAGCTGTTTTCTGGCAGAACCACATCATATGCTATATTTTTCTAATATATTAGAATGCCTTCACTAATCCTAATGCAAAAAACGTTAAATTGCCTAGATCTATCTAGTGCCATTTTAGGTCATTTAACATTCACAATTAATAGTAGCACAATATTAAAGGTGCAAGGGGTTTTTTATGCATAGATTAATTTTTTTTCTTAATATATCTTTTCACCTATCCATCTATGTACGAGTTTTTTAGATGGTCAAGTTTTCCTAGAAGTGAGCTTTAGACTATAGGCATTAGCAAAATGTGAGTGTGCATCCATGCTATACAAGCTTGGGGTATGTCTACACTGTGATAAAACACCCACAGGACTGAGTCTCAGAGCCCAGGTCAGCTGACTTGGGCTCCCAAGACTCAGACTGTGGGGCTAAAAATTGCAGTGTAGATGTTTGAACTCAGGCTGGAGCCTGGCCTCTGAAACCCTGCAAGCGGATAGGATCCCAGCCTGAGCCCAAACATCTGCCCTGCAATTTTATAGTCCTGCTGCCCAAGCCCTGAGAGCCCAAGTCAACTGATCCAGGCCCTCCATAACCAGGCTGTGGGTCTTTTATTGCAATGCAGAAGTACTCTTAGAGGCTCAGTTTTAATCTAATGAAGGGAATGATTTCATGTGTGGAAAAATGAATATTAGAAATAGAATTTAGAAAGCACATGTTTTCTTCAACCAAACTAAGCAGACTCTTACTAGTATATCCGTTAACGTAATTTTATTTCACACTTTGGAAGGACATAAGACAATTCCAGTTTAATGTTTTCTAATATAAAAATCACATCACAGTTTGTGCTTGTGTATGTCTTAAGACATATAAAGAGCTCTGCTTTAAGAATGATTTTCTCCCTACTCTGCCAGATATTTGGATAGTCAGTAGAGGAAAAAAAGAGTTGTTACAATCTTTCTGCACCAGCTAGGTCATAAAAGGACTCTGCTCACAGCTCTGCACAAGATGACCAGTTTCATGGAAAAAGCATCAGCAGTTGCCTTTTCATGAGTGTTTCTTGGACCAGTGTTCCAGAAAATGGAAAGCAGGGGCTTGGATTCTGAATCTTCAGAGCCAAAAACCGTCTCTACATTTTAAAGTTTGTTGATTAACTACATCAGTTAGCAATAGGTCACTGACTGCCCTGGAATATTTCTTGACTGTCCCATGACCAAGACAGACAGCAAATACCAGTATCCTGTCTATATTAATTACTCCTGCACAATTCAAAGACACTCCAAAATAATGAACTTAATGGTAGACCAGATTTAATCGTCAACGAAGTTTCAAACATGTCCATGATTGCACACATCGACTAAGGGAGGCCCACTCAGAGTAAGTCCCTGGACTGCAAATGCAGTATCATCAGTTCTGTCAGTACTAATGAAACTCATTTGAGAGACAAGCGAGAAAATGAAAAGTAAAGATGCTCATTTTCTCACTAATTTGACTGACTGATTTCTCCTAAGAGATTTATTTTATAAAGTTACAGCCAGGGGTACTGGAACAATTTTTATAGTGGGGATTCTGGTGATGGAAACCATGTATTCAGTGTTTATTATTACTACTTCAAGCCAGGGGGTAGCACCTTTTGTTTCAGCACCACTGGGTACAGCTACTCTCCATTTCATTAACAATACACTTGGCACTGGTACTCTGGGCCAGATTCAGGAGTGAAGCTAGATAAGTCTAAATAAGCCTACAAGAAAAAGCAAATTTTTTCAACCAAACTATTTTTCTCACAGGAAAAAAAAAAGAAAAAAGAAAAAAAGGAGTTTCAGCAACAACCAAGATGTTTTGAAAATTTGTGGTGGTGTTGTTGAATTGTTTAGGAAAAAACACAAAAATTTTTAAAAAATCAAAACACTTCATTTCCACATTTTTCAATAAAATGTTTTTATTTTTTTTTGTTTAGAACAACTTTTCATTTTGAGATTTCTTTTAAATTTATTTTTAAAAATCAAAAGTGTTAAAGGCTCAAAATTGAAATGAGCATTCCAGAGTCCACAAAAATCTCATGACAAAAATTATTTTTACTTTAGTTTTGATTCACTGAAATTGTCAAAAAAATTTCCATTTTTGTCCAACCAAAAACACTTTCCTCCTGCCCTGTCCCCATTTTCAAAATTGCCAACAAAAGAAAAAAAATCAGGTACTCACCCAGGTCTAATTTATATTATCTGTATTCCATATTGTAAGGTAATATTTGCATGCCTCCGTGAAAATCATCATAAGAGAGAGAGAGAGAGAGAGAGAGAGAGAGAGATATTAATTGGCGTGAAGGGCTCATCTTCAACAAAAGGTGTTACACCCTTCCCAAAAGGAGAGGTCCATTGATACCAGATGGATTACTGTGGGATGTTTCAACTGGAATTTCCATGTGTGCCATCACCAAATAATAGTGGACAAAAGACTTGTGTTGTCTTGCTTTCCTTTCTGAGAAGATCAGTCATGCAAGTGGACTCATCCCATCAGCTGTGTTTGCAGCTCAGAACATATGGCAGGAACAGGACAAAACCCCAAACCAAATTAAGTCTGTGCTGCTTGGACTCCAAGGGGCAGTGTCTTTCTCGGCATAAGCAAGTGCCCTCCAGCTGCTTTGCCTGGGTTAGCCCTAAAGGACACGTAGAGCTTGCTTATTATAGAAGCTTCTATTACCTTTTGAAATGTAAGATTGTAATTAATTTGTGTACTTATGTTTACCTGTTTTAATCTTGTAAATAACTCTAATTTCCTTTTCCTATTTAATTAATCTTTATGCAGTTTATTATAGGATTGGCTACAAGTAATATCTTTAGCAATAAAGGTGCAATTGACCTGGGGTAAGTGACTGGACCTTTGGGACTGGAAGTAACCTGAATATTACTGTGATTCCTAGTGTAAGGGATCATCTATCACAAAGATAGGTTTACCTTGGTGATGAGACGGATCAGAGTGCCCAAAGGAACTATCTGAGACTACATGTTTAGGCTGCTAGGGTATGTCTATACTACCTGCTGGATCGGCGGGCAGTGATCGATCCAGCGGGGGTCAATTTATTGTGTCTAGTCTAGATGCGATAAATTGACCCCCGCATGCTCTCCTATTGACTCCTGTACTCCACCGCCACGAGAGGTGCAGGCGGAGTCGATGGGACGGCAGCAGTCGACTCACCACAGTGAAGACACCACGGTAAGTAGATCTAAGTACATCGACTTCAGCTACGTTATTCACGTAGCTGAAGTTGCATAACTTAGATCGGTCCTCCACCCCCATCCCCAGTATAGACGTGGCCTTATAGTGCCTGGGGAGTTTACACTTGATAATTTGGTTGTGAAATCTTAGTATAGAACACAGAACCAATTTGGGATTGTGCCCTGGTTCCTAGCAGCCTGCCCGGAGGTTAGTACTCATGCTCTTGAATCACTGGGCAGGAACATTACAATACATCATTTGTTTTGGTAAAAAATGGAAAGCAGCCCAACTCAGTAGTAAAAATGGTCTGCTTCTTAGGGAAAATTAACCAAGATAGCTTTCATGTAGACAACACTGAAATCCATATATCTACAAGTTTTCAGTGTGAAAAATAGCTATTTTGTCAAAATTGCAAATAAAGTAAAACGAGGGAGTTGCGCTTGGAGCGGTTAAGAATATAGCATGAAATTAACTAACAAATAATTGAAATGCCATGGTAAAGAACAGTGAATTTCACACTTCTCTAGCAAGAAATTGCTATTGATCTGAATGGAATTGTTAGCCACATATATGCTATTTTCCAGGAGCCCCTGTGTTTCTGAGTTGCTGACACCTAGCCTCAGACAGCTCATCGTTCCCAGTAATGAAACTGAAAGACTCCCAGACCATGCTTAGGTCCTGATCCTGCAATGAGATATTTATGATTGGAGTCCTGTGACCATGCAGAGCTCCACTTAAATTTCTGGGGCTCAATGTCGGTACAAAGTTATACTCATGCACATCACATTGCAGGGTCAGGGACTTAGAAGGGATCTCTAATTTTATGCTTACTTCCCCGGGTTCTCATATGGCTAAGGTGATCACAAGATATTAAGTAGAGCTATGCAGTTGTTTGCTTTCCACAGTCATATTTAAATGACAAAACTTTCTACGGAATCAGGACTATACACAAATTGAGTCATAAAATCAAACAAAGACAAATAAAGACTTAGAGTTGGTAGGTCAAAAAAAATCTTTGGATCAAAAAGCTTAAGAAAATTAACAATAATATTACTTTACTAGCCCCAAAAGGGTAAATATAATAAAAATGACAGTTTTGCATACTTTTACTATCTTAACATATGGAAGTAGGGTTTTTAATCTTTTGCCAAATACTGAAACTTTGAAAAATCTTTACCGAATGTGTCTGAATAATAAGAGCACCTATCTGCAGAAGTAAAGCTGATGAGCCCTGAGCAAAATGTCCACATGTCAACAGAATTTTTATTAATCCTCCATTTTCTATATAAAGTCATTGAAGCTGCAGTGCTAATGATCTTATTTGGCTCAAGTTTATGCAGAAAATATTTGCAATGATTTTAGTCAATGAGAGATTGCACAAGTTAAATAATGTGATATTTTTTATGGGACAGAAAAATAACCTAAAATATCAATGTTTTGACCAAATAACAGTTCTTTTTTTCATTTTCCCCAGTGGCCAAATGCTTTGCATTCTCAGGGCCTCTGTCCATTGAACTCCCGCTGCAGTCAAATGAAATTTCACACAAAGCAGGATTGCAAAATTGAGCCCTAATTTATTGCTCCAATGGAAGATGGAACATTACTTATCCATTTATAGACAGCATTAATTTGTTACGAGGCCTGATTTCTACTGTCATTTACCCCAGAGCAAAGCAAATGTAAAGTGCTGCCAGTCCTATTTTGGACATATTGCATACCCTCTTTGCAGTCATTTTGCACAGGTGCAAATGACTTCACCATGTAGAATGCGCTGGAGAACAGGGCCAAAAATCCAATATTTTCCCTTTGTCAATGCATTCTTCTTTATATGCCAGTTCCTATTAGGTATTGCTGTAACTCTTACTGTGAAGAATAAAAGCTATAAATGTCTATATACCAGTGCAAGAAATTTAAAAGCAAAAAGAGGTGAACTAAAATACAAAGCAACGAAAGAGGACTTAGACATTATAGGCATTTCTGAAACATGGTGGGATGAAAATAATGAATGGAAGACTGAAATGCCTGGGTATAAACTATACAGGGAGGACAGATTAGATCAATAGAGGCAGGGGAGTAATACTATACTGTGCTTAAAAGTCAATAGACTCTATTGAAATAAAACTTCTGAGTGGAGAGGATAATACAGTAAAATCTGTAGATATCCAGATCCCATGTCACAAGGATATAAATATAAATTAAATGTAAAAGAATACTACTTCTCTCTATATCGGGGTAGTGCTAGTGAATGGACAATGCTGAGAAAAATCATAAGCAATAAAATTTTCTAAAACAGTAATAATGAATGACTGTAATTACCCAAATATTATCTGGCCAAGCACTCATCAAGACTGGAGATAGATGAAACACGAGGGAAATTATTTGCAAACATTTTGACTAGATCTGGGCAAAAAAATGTCATGAAATGTTTTGCAAAAACTTTGCCCTCCTTATTTATTCTTCTGTGAAAAAAATCAACCTTTTTGAGCATCAAAATAATTACCATTCAGAAAATTTTGACCAGCTACAAATTTGAAATATTAGAAGCCAAGTTTTTATTTGCCATAGCCACTTCCTTTTTCTTTTTGCTTGTTGTGAGTATTGCTAGAAGAGAAGACATGCCAAGGATCGAATGATCATAGAGACTAAATTACTTTTCCTCCTATTACTTCTAACTCAAGGTTGAGGCATACTTGAGTGACAGTGTGGGGAACCTCATAACACAGCTACCCACATTGTGTCTCCTGTATGGACTGAGTGTTTCAGTTTCCAATGCTGCCAAGGGTATCGTCCACAAGAACGAAATAAACAGAGCTAGATTCAATGCTGTATTACAGCCCTTTTACACCAGAAGTTGTATGAACTTGCCCATACTGTATCTTTACTCTGAGGTAGAAGAAGTACCCCAAGAAGTAAGAACTGGCTGTACAAAGCAGGGAATTGAATCTAGATCTCCCAAATCTGAAGCTACATCCCTAATGCCAAGACCATCCTTTTGCTTTCATAGGGTCACTGGCTTCCCCTCCCTCCTTGAGCTACTCCAAGTCTCCTTCCTTTTTGTATATATATAAATTTTCTCTAATGTAATTTTTCTGTGTTGCTCAATATAGTCACCATGCAGCATATCTTCATCATAATAGGAGATGGTTGAAAAGAAAATGTTTTGAGCAAGTAACTGGGATGAGACATTTATAATCTGATATCTCATCTCTCTCTCTCTCTCTCTGTCAGGTACAATTTTAAATGAAAGAAAGATGGAAAGAGACAGAACCAGGGGACTGCTTTTTAGGGAAATTAAAGTATTATCCTGATAACATTGCAAAGTGTGACTGGAAAGGTTGCATGCTTCATGACACACAAATGTTCTTCACATTTTAGTTCATTCAAGAATGATCCTGAACAAGATAAACAATGTTGACATGATTGTCTCTCGCCTAAACTTTCATCCTTTGGGTATCAGGAAATAAACACCTTTGAAGCAAAAGAAGACACTCAGAAGCCCCAGAGCAGCCAAGGAAGACTTGATTCAGTGTTTCTCAAGGTTACACAACACTTTGCTGCAGCTAGACATAAAATTCCCTTTAGTGTTATATGGCTTTCCCGAGAGATAATTTAGAGTGTGACTAGAACCACATTTTCATATGCCTTTCCATACAAAATACTGTAGTACTGGATATGATGTTTCAGAAATCATTGGGCTATAATTTACTCCATGGACAGAATGCAAAAAACCCCCCAAACACAACAAAACAACCATATACATGAATCCTTTGAAACAAAAGGCTAACAAGCCTGCAGAGTTTCTTATTGAGAAATATAAAGATCTAATATATTGAGACTATAGTTTGTTTAATAGTTTAGTTTAATCCACCTCTAAAAGTGCTGCACTTGCTTAGATGTTTTTAGTGGCAATTTACTAGAACTAAAACTTAATAAATCAAGCCACTTTCTTCAATGTTTCCAAATACAAGTAATTCAGAGACCCAGGGTCTGATTTGCTGACACTGTACATTTCTGACATCTTTTGTGGTGCACAATCACCATGACAGAAACTAAAGAGAACTAACTAAAAGAGCATTTGATTAATAGTGTCTCATATTTATATTAAAGAGCCAATTAACATTTTGGATTAACTTAGTTTGTACATCCTTCACTGGCATATTTTCCCTGTTTAAAAATCAAGTTTTAAATACACCAGATTATCACCAATTAACCAATTCTTCTTTTCATATACAAATAGATGTCTGTTTCTGCTTTAAAATGACAACTAGTTCCCTAGATTGCTAGTTCTGTAGGCGTCATTGTTAAGGTTATGTTCCATTTCGCAGTTAAGGTCCAAACCAAAGCCCCCACTTTCCCCTCCCCTTTCATATCAGGGACTCTGTATACCCCACATTTCCCCTTATACCACATGCCATGGGTTCTGTGTCCTCTTTGTTCCCCCTTCCAATTATTCCCCATTCTTCCCTCCCCCCCCCCATTTCTCACTTCTGTCCTGCCTCCCATTCCCTCCCTCCATTATTATTTATTTTCTTTTGGCCTGGTACATAAGTGACACCTGGGTCACCCCACCTTAATTTGCCATTTCCATAATTTGTATTGCTTAGGCTATTATCAGTACTGTGTTCTTGCTATGTGTTTTGTTTAAGGGTGGCATTAGTCACTGTACCAACCTTAACTGTAATGTCATCAAGAATATAAATGAGAAATGTATACATTACACAGTAATAATTCTGAATTTGTTATTTCAATGGCAGCAGAGTGTCACAAGGCATAGATTTATAGTTTGATCAAAAAAAATCCCATGATTTAAAAAACAAAAAACAAAAAGAAAAACCCTAATTGCTAAACAAAATATAGCAATCCTGCACTTGTAAGAAAAATGCTTAAGTAATTTGCATAGCTAACTTATTCAAAATAATTGTGATTTCATGTCAGAGTGGCTTTTTAAAATAATTTTTATAGTTATGCCTCTGTGTAAAAAAATGATGTACTATGCATCAAACAGGTTCATTTTAAGGTAAAATCCCAAAGTTCAGATTGACATCTTTATACTGTAACTAGCAAAGGAGAATAGGATTAAAAACATTTAATAAAAGGAATAAGCAATGAGCTTTCAAACTGTCCCTAGAAAGCCATGGCCTGATATTATATCTTAACAATATTATGGTCTGACATTATAACTTAGAAAAAAAAGCTTCAAGCTCCAGCATGTTTAATGAAAAACCAGACAAGGAACCAAAATACAGACTCAGAGGGCCTGATTCAGTTCTCATTTATGCCAGTGTAAATCAGGAGTAATTCCATGAAATCAATAGAGCTGCCTCAGAGTAAAACTGCAGAAGGTGAAAGCAAAGGCAGGAGGATTCTTATCTTACTATATGAAATAATGACGCCCCTAGTCAGGTTTTCTATGGATAATAGATAATCTGCAGGATTCTGGAAGGAGCCCTCAACCTCTGGATGTACAAGCATGAGCCTCTAGTCTAGTGCTTGAATTAAAGAGCCATTAGCTCAGAGGCAATGGAATTTCAGAAACCTCTGTACATGTACATGATCTAGCCACTAGAAGGGGAGACAGAGTCACTCTGTTAGCACAGGTTACATCTATATGAACCATTAAATAAATCAAAAGGAATTTGATGACATTGTGGGAAACACTTAAACATGTAATTAAACCAACCGAGTCTTTCTTCCAGACTGCCTGCTCTAAGAAACTCCAGTTAAAAGGGACAAAGACTCTGATGCAGCTTTAACCAAACTGAAGATTGTAGCCTTTTTATGCATATAAGAACTAATTTTCTAGGGCCTTATCTTCCAAAGTGGATCCGTTATTCTGAAACAAAATCATTTTTTTTAAATGAAGTGCCACATGAGGGAGTTATTCTGGAATAGTTATAGCAAAATAGTTATTCAAGAATAACTGTACTGGACAATTTCCTCATGTAAACAAGCCCTTTACCTTAAAATGCCAGTGCTCTTAGGCTTCATTCCTGCAAATACTTTATTCCCTTTACTCAGGTGTCTTCAGTGGGACTATTCACATCAATCAAGATAAACGTGTATTTAAGTGTTTGCAGGAATGGAGTACTGATAACTTTGTTCAAGAGCAGACATGTCCAAATATAATGGAGTTGTTTTCTGTTCAGTAACAGAGGGCCATGATTGGTGCCATGAAAAATGTTATGGGGAGGTGATCAAATGTAAGCGGTACAATGAAGATTTCTGTTATAAATCCATTCTAACTCACTGAGACATTGCTGCAGCTTGCAATCTGGCATATGTATTCTGAGCCAGATGTTAGGTGAGACTCGTTTCTTTGAAGGCAGTGGACCTATGTCAGTGTAAACCAGCTAACAATCTCGTCCTTTGATTGATCATATGGGCAAATCTTTCAACAAAAATTATTATACTGGATGTAGACTTTTCTTGGGAGCATGGGGAAAATAACATGCTTAAAGGTTTAGGTGCTTTCCTGTCATGATCTAGCTAAGAATACTAAGGGCTAAATTCTCTAATGGAGTAAATGGCCACAGCGTCATTGATTTCGAAGTATTTGGACCCATCTTCACCAGCAGAGACTATATTCCTAAGGGTCATCTACTGCCTTTGATCTCCACACAGAATTCTCATGAACATATACTGAAGTCCGTAGGAATTCCAAGCATATAACTGAGTGCATGTTGAAGCCCATAATAATGACACTGTGAAACATGAATTTTAAGAGATCTCTTCTCCTATAGAAGACCTCATGTGCATAACTCTTGTTAGAAGTTATCCACATGTAACGGCTGAAGAAAAGATTGCTATAAAGACAAATTCTGTCCTCAGACTGAAATCCTGCCCTTGGCTCAACTGTGTCCATGATAATGGAAACAAATTGTGTGTTTGTAAGGCAGATCAAATCCTGCACTGAAAACATGATATATTTGCATTTTGCTATGCTGGAAAAAGTACAGATCACCAAATTCATATAATCACAGATAGTAAGGATTTTGTTAAAAAAAAATCAGTTTCTTCTAAACTTCGAAGACATGCTGTTATCCTAAACAGGTGCATCTCAAACTAATATTGTAAGCATAGGTAACTGCCAATTATAGCTGGAATAATCTATGTTCATGAAGCTACTTTGATGTGTAAACTATAGGGAGCTACTGGACTCCATGAATACAATATTTGCATATCTTTCTACTAAAGTGGACATAAAAATGGTACTTGAGGAAATTACATATATTTGTGAAACTCATGGAAATACTATGATTAAATAGTCCCATGAATGGATTCCACTCATCCACCTATAGCACTAGTTGTTTTTGTGCTGTGGAGTGCCTGTAGACCTGCCACTCAGAGTGAATTCCCTTGAATAAAAATGAGTTCCCTTAAACAAACATACTTATTTTCTTCAGGATGGGAATAACTGCAAAGGTGTAAGACTCTATGTAACTTTGCCATTTGTGCCAAACGCATTATAAATAATCCTCATTTAATAATGAAAGAGTAAAGACATACTAATGTAAGTTTCAAATACTTTTCACTTTATATAACACAGTACAAAATACAATAGAAATTGCTTTTACAAATTATGATACAATATAATGGTCAAGCAAATTGTATTGAAGGGCTGTGTGTATGTTGTGATTAAAATGTTCAAGAATAAACAATGTGAAATGGGAATCTATTATATTACATATAGAATGTTGGATATGATGTATTCATATCTATCACATATGCATCACAACTTCAGCAAAACTTTGTTTAAGCCTCTTACATAGCTAATAACAATTATTATGATATAATCTTGTCTGCTAAAGAAATGACCAGAAGTCATTCTGTACTAAAACAGCCCAAACTCAGCCCATGGTAGAGATTGGTACAGATAAAAGACTTAAGCACAGCCCGTTGGCCTAACTACTTTATGTGATTTTAGTACTATAAGCTAAATGTTGCAGTGCTTATCTCAGATAAATTCCTACTGGAGTCCTTAGTAAGAAATAAAATATTTAATTCAGTATGTGTAAAATATGGACCATATTTTCCAGTCACTCAAATATGGAAACCCCACCCACAGCCTCATTCACACAGAGACCTGATCTAAGCAACAGTAAGAATATATTATAAATTCCACATCCCTTTTTTGTGTGAGTAACTCCTTCTAACATTAATGCAGACCCCACATGTGCGTCAAGGGGTGTATAGAGCCCACACTGAGCAGAGAGCCATTGATTTTTTTCTCTCTCATAAGCACTTTTTTCTTCAAAGGGACATCATTTTAATAGTCAGGAAACAATAGGCCATTCCAATTTTTTGTGACTTTATTCTTTATGATTCAACTGCTTGCTGTTATAGGGGAAGATTTTCAAAAGCACAAATGGGCAGTTAGGTGCCCAACACTAATTGAAAGTTAATGGGAGACGGGTTACTAACTCCCATTTGTGCCTTTGAAAATCTTTCCCGTAAGCTTTAAGTATAATTAGTCAACTCAGTGCTGACCTTGTATTACACATTCTTGTTTGCACTGCAAACCTCAACCAAAACTCCAGCATGACAACAGAAAGGAACTTCAACATTCGTCTTGAGTTTGTACTAGGGAATAGTAAAAAAAATTAAAACCAGCAAGTTACAGATATTAAGGGCCAGCCCTTCCATGGTTGTGGAAGAAAGCATTGCTACAAGGAGCTTTCTCCCTATCAGCACTGCACTAGGGACCAGGCACAACTGCTGTCCCTGTGTTCCCCACTAGAACCCCTATAATACTACACAATCCAGAAGGAATAGCAACCATGGCCCTGCCTGTCTTCTGCTGTGCACAGCATAGCAGTCCAACTGTGGAGGGAACACAAAATGTATCTTACTACTGGGGTAGTGCAGCAGCTGTACTCCTCACAGTGCCGCCTGTAACTACCACTGGGTAGTGCAGCTCCACATGCAGGCTTGTGCCTGAGAGGCTCCACATACCTGTAAATGTTCCTCACCATTCATGTTTAATACCTAAATACGTACACTAGATTACAACCGCATTGGAATAATTAATCCACCATTGTGTGGACTTTTATTACACATGCTACATCAGTACAGCCCCTCTGGATGTTTTATGAATTATAATGTAATCCCTCTTCCAGCTGTAAAGAATCTATGTGCCAAGGAGAATGGCAATCACAGTGATAGAGCACTGTGGTT
Source organism: Trachemys scripta elegans (assembly GCF_013100865.1). Lineage (NCBI taxonomy): Eukaryota > Metazoa > Chordata > Testudines > Emydidae > Trachemys > Trachemys scripta. Next base: position 161,186,188 of record NC_048300.1, read on the forward strand.
CTGAAGAAAGTGTTCTGACGCATCATAGATTCATAGATTCTAGGACTGGAAGGGACCTCGAGAGGTCATCGAGTCCAGTCCCCTGCCCTCATGGCAGGACCAAATACTGTCTAGACCATCCCTGATAGACATTTATCTAACCTACTCTTAAATATCTCCAGAGATGGAGATTCCACAACCTCCTTAGGCAATTTATTCCTGTGTTCAACCACCCTGACAGTTAGGAACTTTTTCCTAATGTCCAACCTAAACCTCCCTTGCTGCAGTTTAAGCCCATTGCTTCCTGTTCTATCCTTAGAGACTAAGGTGAACAAGTTTTCTCCCTCCTCCTTATACACCTTTTTAGACACCTGAAAACTGCTATCAGTCCCCTCTCAGTCTTCTCTTTTTCAAACTAAACAAACCCAATTCTTTCAGCCTTTCTTCATAGGTCATGTTCTCAAGACCTTTAATCATTCTTGTTGCTCTTCTCTGGACCCTCTCCAATTTCTCCACATCTTTCTTGAAATGCGGTACCCAGAACTGGACACAAGACTCCAGTTGAGGCCTAACCAGTGCAGAGTAGAGCGGAAGATGACTTCTCGTGTCTTGTTCACAACACACCTGTTAATACATCCCAGAATCACGTTTGCTTTTTTTGCAACAGCATCACACTGTTGACTCATATTTAGCTTGTGGTCCACTATAACCCCTAGATCCCTTTCTGCCGTACTCCTTCCTAGACAGTCTCTTCCCATTCTGTATGTGTGAAACAGATTGTTCCTTCCTAAGTGGAGCACTTTGCATTTGTCTTTATTAAGCTTCATCCTGTTTACCTCAGACCATTTCTCCAATTTGTACAGATCATTTTGAATTATGACCCTGTCCTTCAAAGCAGTTGCAATCCCTCCCAGTTTGGTATCATCTGCAAACTTAATAAGAGTACTTTCTATGCCAATATCTAAGTCGTTAATGAAGATATTGAACAGAGCCGGTCCCAAAACAGACCCCTGCGGAACCCCACTTGTTATGCCTTTCCAACAGGATTGGGAACCATTAATAACCACTCTCTGAGTATGGTTATCCAGTCAGTTATGCACCCATCTTATAGTAGCTTCATCTAAATTGTATTTGCCTAGTTTATTGATAAGAATATCATGCGAGACTGTATCAAATGCCTTACTAAAGTCTAGGTATACCACATCCACAGCTTCTCCCTTATCCACAAGACTCGTTATCCTATCAAAGAAAGCTATCAGATTGGTTTGACACGATTTGTTCTTTACAAATCCATACTGGCTATTCCCTATCACCTTACCACCTTCCAAGTGTTTGCAGATGATTTCCTTAATTACTTGCTCCATTATCTTCCCTGGCACAGAAGTTAAACTAACTGGTCTGTAGTTTCCTGGGTTGTTTTTATTTCCCTTTTTATAGATGGGCACTATATTTGCCCTTTTCCAGTCTTCTGGAATCTCTCCCGTCTCCCATGATTTTCCAAAGATAATAGCTAGAGCAGGGGTAGGCAACCTATGGCATGCATGCTGAAGGCAGCACACGAGCTGATTTTCAGTGGCACTCACCCTGTCCGGGTCCTGGCCACTGGTCCGGGGGGCTCTGCATTTTAATTTAATTTTAAATAAAGCTTCTTAAACATTTTAAAAACCTTATTTACTTTACATACAACAATTGTTTAGTTATATATTATAGACTTATAGAAAGAGACCTTCTAAAATGTGAAAATGTATTACTGGCATGCGAAACCTTAACTTAGAGTGAATAAATGAAGACTCGGCACACCACTTCTGAAAGGTTGCCGACCCCTGAGCTAGAGGCTCAGATACCTCCTCTATTAGCTCCTTGAGTATTCTAGGATGCATTTCATCAGGCCCGGGTGACTTGCAGATATCTAACTTTTCTAAGTGATTTTTAACTTGTTCTTTTTTTATTTTATCTGCTAAACCTACCCCCTTCCCATTAGCATTCACTATGTTAGGCATTCCTTCAGACTTCTCGGTGAAGACTGAAACAAAGTAGTCATTAAGCATCTCTGCCATTTCCAAGTTTCCTGTTACTGTTTCTCTCTCTTCTCTGAGCAGTGGGCCTACCCTGTCTTTGGTCTTCCTCTTGCTTCTAATGTATTGATAACAAGTCTTCTTGTTTCCCTTTATTCCCATAGCTAGTTTGAGCTCATTTTGTGCCTTTGCCTTTCTAATCTTGCCCCTGCATTCCTGTGTTGTTTGCCTATATTCATCCTTTGTAATCTGTCCTAGTTTCCATTTTTTATATGAGTCCTTTTTATTTTTTAGATCATGCAAGATCTCGTGGTTAAGCCAATGTGGTCTTTTGGCACATTTTCTATCTTTCCTAACCAGCGTAATAGCTTGCTTTTGGGCCCTTAATAGTGTCCCTTTGAAAAAGTGCCAACTCTCCTCAGTTGTTTTTCATGTCACAAGTCCTTTTATTTATATCTGTACAGATTAAGGCAATCTATTTTGAAAGCTGTATCTGATTAGCATGAATTGACCCAGTACATTCTAAGCAGTGAGAAGGAGCCTTATAATATATCAGTTCAGTTCCATGCAGTAATGCTTTCAAGTGACTCCTTTTCAAACTCTACTATGGTGCTGTGAGTATGTGGTGCAGTGTGTCAAGGATCTAGTGATCTTTGACCTACTTCACAGCATCCTCAAAAAACTGTGATGTAGGCTGAAACTGAGATGCCTGGAAGGAACAATGGAATATATGCTAATTAACACACCTTGAGTCCCCCCCCCCTCACTTTTTTTTGATATTTTGCTTCTCTAATAGTGTCTTGGAATGAAATCCCCAAAATGCCAAGAACAAAATGCCTAGGGCAGGAGTAGTTTTGGGGTCATTTCTTTATGAAGCATATATCTATATAGTTATATTTCTGCATTAAACTAACAACAGGAATGCTTTTCTCTAGACGAGTCATAAATTAATTATTTCATTCATTTACTCACTGGATTATACCAAGATGGTACAGAAGATTCACAAGATGGAGGCTTAAGCCCTATGGGGCATACATGGTCTTCTCTGCATAGTGCTGATGGGACCTAATTTGATCAGAAAGGGAGCCATTGGAAAAATGACTATGTCATTATCTTCCCCTCTAACTCCACAGATCAGGAGCTCAGATCCATGAGAAAAGGGGTTGAGGGGAGACTCTGGAGAAACAATAACATATGTGGCATGTTCTACTCTCAGAGCAGTGTAAGGATAGATAGCTATGTGGCAACATCTCCCCTGTAGCTATCCCATACCTGCAATACAGGAGCTTATTTGGAAGTGTGAGAACATGGGAAGGCAGAAAGAATTTGAGGAACAGGCACTCTTTGTGGCAAATTTCCCTGTTAAGGAATCTAAATTACACCAGCATCATCGGTCACTGCTGCCCTCGGTACCAGTAACTTCCCCTTATACAGGTTTTTACAACAGTAGGAGTTGTGACTGAGTGGCTGGCTGGTGAGAGTCAGCCAATGGCAGCATGGCAATAACATGAGCTGTGCCTGCGTGGGAGTGTGAATAGACCATAATTTATGGAAACTCGCTTAGTTCTCATGGATCCTTGGCTTCTCTTAGAACTGCTGCCTATGCTCCTGGGCAGTCTGCTACCAGGCCTACCTCCAAAGGTAGATGATGCAGCAGATAACAATGGTGATATAATAACGGAGGCTGTTACTCCCTTTCTGCGTTGCTTGATGCATTAAGAGAAGCATATGGTCCCGTGATATTGCAATCCTTACAAATTAAAAATTCATGACTGATTAAAACAAGCAGAGAGACACTTAAAGCCATTATTGATTAAGTTCATGACTAAGCCCCTTCAGGAAGCCAAGCTGCCAGCCTTACTTAAACAAGCAGCAGTTTGGCCCTTGCTGAAAAGCCCATTTTTGGATTTAAACATGCCAGTTACTACCATCCCAATTTTCATGAAGATAATTGAGGTTGTGGTGATAGGCCAGGCCCAACAACACTTGGCTTTCACAGATTTCTTTGTTCCCTACCTGTAAGGTGAATACTTGAGTAGGGAAATGAAATCATACTGATATCACTGGTT